>NC_062241.1:11331000-11996500 GCF_905475465.1 Pieris napi
GCTGGCTCATACCATCATTTGGGTAAAAGTCCTTGTGACCTGCAAATAAGAAAATCAACATACAATAGTAAAATAAAACATAACAATATTCCTAGAGATTGTTCCTAATTTTTGTGTTTCTTGCGTTACCATACATTATAATTTGTAAGGATGGGTGGTAAAAAAACCAGCTAAGGTATGTTCTATGCGATGAGACACAATGTACAATCTTAATATATATAAATCTCGTGTCACAATGTTTGTCCTCAATGGACTCCTAAACTACCGAACCGATATCAATCAAATTTGCACACCATGTGCAGTTCGATCCAACTTGAGAGATAGGATAGTTTAAATCTCAAATTATAGTCGCAATTTTAATTTATTGCTAATTATTTGTCTGTTATTATTTGACAATCACAATTCTAACAGATGGCGCCGCGCTGTGTTGAAAGTACCAACGTTTCACATAAGATACTATTTAACATCTGCCCTGCGATTCTGTAACTCACTGTTAATCCGTGAGTCCACTACGCAGTAACAGCGCTCCCTTCGTCACTGACGTAATTTTTGGAATCTCATGGTATTCTGTTAAGAAATTTTACATTACGTCTTGATAAGTGGAGGCAGGTAACCTAGTAAGTTGTTGTCTATTAATATCGTGACAATTGACTCATTTTATTTTATAAAAAGAGTAAATTGTCAAAATTTTCATCATACATAAACAAAATATTTTTAATAAAACAAAATAGAGAACAAAATGGTCGACGTTTGAAATAAAATTAATAATATTAAAAAAAAGATAAACTGCCCTGCCATTCTGTAACTCGCTTCACACACTCTCAGCGCTGAGTTTTGCTGTCAAATCGTTCGTTTCGGTGTCATGTTACAATTTGGTATTCTGTTAAACAATAACCGCGACAAAAGCGCCGCTCAAATAAGATTGTTCACATTTGGAACTAAAATTTGGCACTGCTACACTTACGCTCCAAAATTGTTGGTATTTGGTATTCTGATACATACCATTTGACATCTCATCTCATTTAAATGTACATTTTGTACGTCAAATTAAAAGTTGCTCTTCCCTCGCTGAAATCGTCATTTACCAGTGAGTTAGCCATTTTTAGCGAAGTTAAAACTTGTTTTTATGTGAAAATATTCTAACATAGGACAATCTATATGTATCTTGGGGTAAGTTTATAAAATAATATTTATCAATACAGCATTATTTTACGAAAAAAATTATATATATAAACATTAAGCTTCGTGAAATTGAACTTTGTTATTGTTACAGAAGGCCCGTTTCCACTTTTAAAGTTTAAACCTCTATTTCAAGAAATAAATGATGTAATCCATTAAAAAATACTTAATATAATATCTATAGATGGCGAAGAAAATGTAGGCACGAAACGACCAATTGGTTTCTCGGCGTTGGTTATTATCGCTTTTTTCCAATACTCAAGAAATTATATGGTATTGACGAAACCTAGAACATATGCTGCTGAGATGAACGAAGAGTCTAGTAAATACTAAATAGATGATCTAAGGTAAACATTTTGATTACTTTAGCATTAAAAATATAATTTTTATCCAAGAACCAATTTTTCGATGCAGTCTTGATCATGTCTTGTCTCCAGCAGAGATAAGTCGAACAAAAAACGATAAATAAGATAGGTAAATATTGTAATATATTTGTATTTTTCTACTATACTAAAATTATAAATCTAATAATTTCAGAGATCCCCAAATGTTCAAAATTCCTGATAGAAAAATACATTCTGCCTTTGAAGAAGAAGAATATTACATGTGTATCATACAACAAGGCCCCTGGATATAAAAAGACACAATAGTGCAGACATTTTCAAATTATTGAATTTCGACTATCCTTCGATTTATAATAAATGATAACACAGTACAATTTCGGTTCCTATATTTTTATAAAATATATTGATATAACATTAAGGTTTTGGATAAAAACATTATTCTGCTTTACACAAGTATGAAATACCATCATTACATACATGATGGTTTAAGTACTTATAAAGCGTTTTTAAATTTATCGTTCATAACTATTACTTTTTACAAACTAATTAGAAAATATATTAAAATAAATATATTTATCTACAAAATAAAGTAGATGTTATTGATTAGCTCTATGTGAGGCTGTGTTTTAATTAGTTTTTATTATACTTAAGTTTGTTTTACTGAAAGTTATTTTGTAGTGTGTTAAAAGTTTACTATAATCATTAAATTAAATGTTTAAAGTTATTATATTGTTCTTTTATTCACCTATAAAGTAACATGGCTTATATATTTTTCATTTCGGCTTAGCTATGTATTTAACTCGGTTACTACGTTTTCTATAGGCAGTCATTAAATAAGTGGTAGATTTAATTAATCATTTTATTAATATAATATTATTAGATACAAAAAAATTATTATGAAGTACACAATTATCTTAAACACGGTAATACAATTTTTCATATAAAAATCATAGTTGTCCAAACTGCATTCAAAATAGATTAGTGGTCTCGGTTTAATATCTCTTCTTAACATTTCAATAATTGGTCATTTTCTTCCTCATTCTTGACAACTACCACTGATGGCTGTAATACAATGATTATCTGTTAAAATTGTAAATAGGGAAATGTGGTAGGTCACAGTACTGACACAATAATATTGCATAGCAATTTAATTATTGTAAAGTTAAGGTAAATAATAAAAAAACTTGCATAAAACACACAATTATATATGGGATATCTTTGTATTTCTAAGTAAAGTATCTTAAAAACATGTTTGATAATATTATAACTAAGCCAAATATTATTAAAAGTTTTATGGTAACAAGGCTTAGTAATTTCGCACAGTATTTGATTCAGTACTATGAATAAAAAAAATCTTGAGCAAACCTATATTTAGACTCAAAAATCCAAATCCAAGTATGTACTTTAAAAACAATTATTTATTAATGAAACAAATCCAAGACCCATAAAGGGTATGTTTAGTTTTAAAGTGTAGTCAGCAGCAATAACTATCTTTTGATTGCTTCATTAAATAAGTTATGGCAATGTTGTTTCCAACATTTAAAATTAACGTTGATCACTTGAAATGGTATGAATTTGAGCAATTGAAAGCTTATATATTTGATCCAACATACCTAACATGATTATTTATACTTGTATTCTGAAATCTGAACAATTAAATTAAATTCAACTTGATCAGTTAAAATTAATACTTCTTATATTTCATGAATGGAATTTGAAGTTAGGAAACCTAAAAATATTTTTTTATTTGACATTTTTAACCAACAATTTCATTATTCTTTACAATGTCGCTTCGATTTAACCTATTACATTTGACTTCAAATTTGCCATCAAACAAACAAACTTTGTTAACTGTTTTACTAGTCACTACTTATTCCTATTTATTTACTATGATAGTTATTATATTTCTAAAATAGTTTTAATAGAATTCAGTTTTTATGAGTGTTAGTAAAAACATAGGTAATATTGTTGTTGTGTGTTTGACCTCTGAATCACTTAAAAAGGTTGCAATAGTAGTTTCATGGCATCTAAAAAGTACCAACACTTGCACTTACACAAATGAATAAATATATAAACACTAATTTTTCTTCTTTATAGATAGGTACCCTTTTATTTTATAATTACTCAACAAAATATTATATGAAAACATTGGTATTAACCTTGGTTACCTTTAGTAACATTTTGAAAATTTAAAACACCTATCCATCCTGTTTACTTTGAATCCGTAGCCCATTTGCTGAGAGAATCACTTTTAGCGTGACATCATCTTTTATCTTTTTGTTAAGATAATATTCTTAAATTTTTTACAATATATCCAGATGTTAGGTATCCCTTGTTTCGTGCTGAAACATAATTAATATTTTTAAGTTTCTGTCGCTCATATACACCACGGCTGGTCAGTTGTCGGGTAAATACGAAATATAAACTCTTAATTGGAAGTTATAAACAAAATACGTAACTTACGATTGACTAATAAATAAACTCACTACTTACCTTTAAGCGGCCCCATTGCCAGATGGGTTTTAATAATTTTCCTCGCTATTTTATTATTTTCCATCAGATAAATCATTTTTGAGATATTTTCACGGTTTATCTTTTTTTTTAATATTTTTTTTAATTCAAACGTCGACCTTTTTGTTTTATTAAAAATATTTTGTTTATGTATGATGAAAATTTTGACAATTAACTCTTTTTATAAAATAAAATGAGTCAATTGTCACGATATTAATAGACAACAACTCACTAGGTTACCTCCCTCCACTTATTAAGACGTAATGTAAAATTTATTAACAGAATACCATGAGATTCCAAAAATTACGTCAGTGACGAAGGGAGCGCTGTTACTGCGTAGTGGACTCACGGAATAACTATTATTTTATAAAAAGAGTTAATTGTCAAAATTTTCATCATACATAAACAAAATATTTTTAATAAAACAAAATGGTCGACGTTTGAATTAAAAAAAAAGATAAACCGACAGAAACTTAAAAATATTAATTATGTTTCAGCACGAAACAAGGGATACCTAACATCTGGATATATTGTAAAAAATTTAAGAATATTATCTTAACAAAAAGATAAAAGATGATGTCACGCTAAAAGTGATTCTCTCAGCAAATGGGCTACGGATTCAAAGTAAACAGGATGGATAGGTGTTTTAAATTTTCAAAATGTTACTAAAGGTAACCAAGGTTAATACCAATGTTTTCATATAATATTTTGTTGAGTAATTATAAAATAAAAGGGTACCTATCTATAAAGAAGAAAAATTAGTGTTTATATATTTATTCATTTGTGTAAGTGCAAGTGTTGGTACTTTTTAGATGCCATGAAACTACTATTGCAACCTTTTTAAGTGATTCAGAGGTCAAACACACAACAACAATATTACCTATGTTTTTACTAACACTCATAAAAACTGAATTCTATTAAAACTATTTTAGAAATATAATAACTATCATAGTAAATAAATAGGAATAAGTAGTGACTAGTAAAACAGTTAACAAAGTTTGTTTGTTTGATGGCAAATTTGAAGTCAAATGTAATAGGTTAAATCGAAGCGACATTGTAAAGAATAATGAAATTGTTGGTTAAAAATGTCAAATAAAAAAATATTTTTAGGTTTCCTAACTTCAAATTCCATTCATGAAATATAAGAAGTATTAATTTTAACTGATCAAGTTGAATTTAATTTAATTGTTCAGATTTCAGAATACAAGTATAAATAATCATGTTAGGTATGTTGGATCAAATATATAAGCTTTCAATTGCTCAAATTCATACCATTTCAAGTGATCAACGTTAATTTTAAATGTTGGAAACAACATTGCCATAACTTATTTAATGAAGCAATCAAAAGATAGTTATTGCTGCTGACTACACTTTAAAACTAAACATACCCTTTATGGGTCTTGGATTTGTTTCATTAATAAATAATTGTTTTTAAAGTACATACTTGGATTTGGATTTTTGAGTCTAAATATAGGTTTGCTCAAGATTTTTTTTATTCATAGTACTGAATCAAATACTGTGCGAAATTACTAAGCCTTGTTACCATAAAACTTTTAATAATATTTGGCTTAGTTATAATATTATCAAACATGTTTTTAAGATACTTTACTTAGAAATACAAAGATATCCCATATATAATTGTGTGTTTTATGCAAGTTTTTTTATTATTTACCTTAACTTTACAATAATTAAATTGCTATGCAATATTATTGTGTCAGTACTGTGACCTACCACATTTCCCTATTTACAATTTTAACAGATAATCATTGTATTACAGCCATCAGTGGTAGTTGTCAAGAATGAGGAAGAAAATGACCAATTATTGAAATGTTAAGAAGAGATATTAAACCGAGACCACTAATCTATTTTGAATGCAGTTTGGACAACTATGATTTTTATATGAAAAATTGTATTACCGTGTTTAAGATAATTGTGTACTTCATAATAATTTTTTTGTATCTAATAATATTATATTAATAAAATGATTAATTAAATCTACCACTTATTTAATGACTGCCTATAGAAAACGTAGTAACCGAGTTAAATACATAGCTAAGCCGAAATGAAAAATATATAAGCCATGTTACTTTATAGGTGAATAAAAGAACAATATAATAACTTTAAACATTTAATTTAATGATTATAGTAAACTTTTAACACACTACAAAATAACTTTCAGTAAAACAAACTTAAGTATAATAAAAACTAATTAAAACACAGCCTCACATAGAGCTAATCAATAACATCTACTTTATTTTGTAGATAAATATATTTATTTTAATATATTTTCTAATTAGTTTGTAAAAAGTAATAGTTATGAACGATAAATTTAAAAACGCTTTATAAGTACTTAAACCATCATGTATGTAATGATGGTATTTCATACTTGTGTAAAGCAGAATAATGTTTTTATCCAAAACCTTAATGTTATATCAATATATTTTATAAAAATATAGGAACCGAAATTGTACTGTGTTATCATTTATTATAAATTGAAGGATAGTCGAAATTCAATAATTTGAAAATGTCTGCACTATTGTGTCTTTTTATATCCAGGGGCCTTGTTGTATGATACACATGTAATATTCTTCTTCTTCAAAGGCAGAATGTATTTTTCTATCAGGAATTTTGAACATTTGGGGATCTCTGAAATTATTAGATTTATAATTTTAGTATAGTAGAAAAATACAAATATATTACAATATTTACCTATCTTATTTATCGTTTTTTGTTCGACTTATCTCTGCTGGAGACAAGAAATGATCAAGACTGCATCGAAAAATTGGTTCTTGGATAAAAATTATATTTTTAATGCTAAAGTAATCAAAATGTTTACCTTAGATCATCTATTTAGTATTTACTAGACTCTTCGTTCATCTCAGCAGCATATGTTCTAGGTTTCGTCAATACCATATAATTTCTTGAGTATTGGAAAAAAGCGATAATAACCAACGCCGAGAAACCAATTGGTCGTTTCGTGCCTACATTTTCTTCGCCATCTATAGATATTATATTAAGTATTTTTTAATGGATTACATCATTTATTTCTTGAAATAGAGGTTTAAACTTTAAAAGTGGAAACGGGCCTTCTGTAACAATAACAAAGTTCAATTTCACGAAGCTTAATGTTTATATATATAATTTTTTTCGTAAAATAATGCTGTATTGATAAATATTATTTTATAAACTTACCCCAAGATACATATAGATTGTCCTATGTTAGAATATTTTCACATAAAACAAGTTTTAACTTCGCTAAAAATGGCTAACTCACTGGTAAATGACGATTTCAGCGAGGGAAGAGCAACTTTTAATTTGTCAATTGTCGTACAAAATGTACATTTAAGTGAGATGAGATGTCAAATGGTATGTATCAGAATACCAAATACCAACAATTTTGGAGCGTAAGTGTAGCAGTGCCAAATTTTAGTTCCAAATGTTAACAATCTCATTTGAGCGGCGCTTTTGTCGCGGTTATTGTTTAACAGAATACCAAATTGTAACATGACACCGAAACGAACGATTTGACAGCAAAAATCAGCGCTGAGGGTGTGTGAAGTGAGTTACAGAATCGCAGGGCTGTAACAAAAACCTTAGCCACAGCAACGCTTGGCCGAGTCTACTAGTTTTACTATATATAATAATAAAAAACTTGAGAGGTGTCAAGGGACACCCGGATGGAACGAAGTTCCTTTCGATTAATGTATATTTTAAATGGTATCATAACAGTTTGATAGATTTTCTCGACACCAATATTATATTTCATCGTCTATTAAAGTTTTAAGAGACCAGGAATCTAGAAGAGGAAGAAGTATGATGTCCTTGTGCTACGCTGGGATTAAATAGTAAAATAACCTAAATATAAAATTAAGTGGCAAAATTAATAAGCATATTTCGTATTTCGTGGTTCAGATAATTTAATTCATTCTTATCTGGGTCATCTCCTTGTATAAGGTGTTCTCGTTGTTATATTAGTTCACTAAGTTTTGAATTCGCAGAATTACAATTAATATTTTTTAAAGGTATTGTATTTTGCAAGGAAACTAGGGACCCCGCATTTATTGTACAGGGATTCTGGTGTACGTTTACTACGACTAACTTAGTTAAGAGATTCCAAAAATAATTTTAATTTCTTGTCCCTACGAAAAAAAAAAGCCAACATCACGAGGTTTTTCCAGGCGGTCACCCATCCAAGTACTGACCTCGCCCGGCGTTGCTTAACTTTGGTGATCGGACGAGAACCGGTGTATTACAATAGCAAATAGCAAAAAAGTGTCGTGACAACTTTTCGTAAGAATTTTTTCCGTCTAGCCCCCTTTTACAACGCGCGATAAGGAACTTCCTTCCAAAAATATAATTGTTCTTTTTAATGGATTAAGAAATATTTCATTCCTGTTCTTCCATGTCTTTGTAAATTAAAAATTATGGGGGAAAATCTTAATAAATATAAATTACGCGTCACGTTGTTTGTCTGCTATGGACTCCTAAATTACTTAACCGATTTCAATAAAATTTGCACACCGTGTGCAGTTTGATCTAAGTTAGTTAGATATTAGGCGACAAATTATCACAGTAATAATATCAGAATCGTTTACCTACAGGTTCGTTCAGTCCGAGGATTCCAGCGTTTGTATGGATAACGTCAACAAAATCAGCGTCTAAGGCGTCCAATCTGCTGTCAAGACTGACGTTACTGAAGCAAGGTCCTGCAGGATCTAGGCCAGTTATTCTGTTTAGCTTTTGGCCTGTATCACGGTACACCTGCTGACCGGCCACTGCTGCAACATGTGCCCCAAGGCTATGTCCAATAAGATGGATTTGGGTGGAGTTGTGGCCACCTGAAATAGCCAAACGAGAAGGTTTAGACGTAAAAGGAAGACTTATGTAGAAACACAAAAACAAACATGCTTTTGATGTTGGCGAATTTCAATACCGTGTACACTGTACAGGTTTTTTACGTTATTCTTTTTATCATACTTATACAGAGAATAACGTAAAAAAATACGTCATGTTAAAAAGGTATAAAAAAGAGAGTGTAACTTTACATGTATTACAATCACTAGGCTATACAATAATAATGTCAAAAAAGTAGAAAATTAAATCAACATATTAACAACAACAACGACTAAATTTTCTACAATACTAGCGAACTTAAACTAAGGTAAGGTTAACAGTCTTAGTGTTTTTTAATGTTTTGACACTATTTTGTAAAAACCATGGTGCAACTACAATGTCCCGAAGCACCTTGTACTGAAACCGTTGTATTATTTATAAATTGCTCTTCGCTGTACAGTCCCAAAGCTAAATGCCATATATCCACACATCACTTCTTTACAATATTATGAAGAGGAATGATTTGTGTGTGTGTAACGAATTGGCTCAAAACGTACTGGACCGATTTTAAAAATTCTTTCACCATTTGAATGCCACAGTATCACTGAATACTATTTAATAAAATAATATTTAAATAGCAAGAAAAAAATAAGGATCCCTACTAAAACTACAATAATGTTACCCGAAGTGTAAAAAAAATCCCATAATATATTTTTATCGCATGCGCTGCGAAAACTATTGATGATAGAACAAACAAATGTTCTACAATATTTAGTACTACGTATGATGTGGTAAACTTTAATAAAAATAAAAAATATATTAATTCATCTCTTTTCTTTTTCACGTGTTCTTTCCGTCGCAATTTGATATCCCTAGATGTATAATCCTAAGTATTTAGCCGAATCAGCGTATATGGTATACGCGATATTTTTGTGTAGGTAATAAATAATGGTCTGTACAGAATGGCTCGATTAGTAAAATCGACATGAACAGATTTGGAATGGTTTAGCTTTATTCGCCACATAATTGTCCAATCAGTAAAATTAATGACATTTTGTGTAATTGTCACGGGTAGACATTTTTGCAGTATCGTCAGCAAATAGCAATTGTACTTAAACGACGGTTTTTATGTACTTACTAAGTACGATCAAATATAGTGTTTATAAATAATATAAGCGTAGTAAAAAAATTGTAAATTGTAAAGCAAAATATTTCTTTTAATTAAAAAAATTGTCATGACTAACGGTCCTTACAACAAAATTATCAAATTAAATTTAAATTTACCTCGTTTTCATCAAAATTTCTAATTAGATTGAATTAGTTTAACATTGACATTACAGAGCAAACTGAACAAACGTATGGTTCTATGGTCTGATAAAGAGCTATTTATGTGAAACGTCATCTGCTAATATTGTCCATTTTCCTATTCTTACAGGGAATTGTCCTTACAGTTTGCCTAGAATTAGTTTAACATTGACATTACAGAGCAGAACTGTACAAACGTATGGTTCTATGGTCTGACAAAGGGCTTATGTGGAACATCGTCTGTTAGAATTGTCCATTTTTCTGTAAGGATTGGAAAACTATGAGGATGTAATATTAATAGTGGTAATACTGCACATAACTAAGCTCAAAAAACGTTTGAAATATATCATTCTCATAAATCCTTAATTTAAAGTTGTATTTTACTACTTTACATATACTCACTGTTGATTACATCACTTAACAGCCTGCCCAGCATCTCTCCCATGAAACGCACATAAGTCGACGACCTAAAGTATTCGAAGCTTATAACATCGCTCGCGTCTAGGGCAAATAGTTTAATATTGTGTTTCAACAACTCTGGTGCTATTGCATTCACCATTTCACCATTAGACGATTCCAAATACCCGTGTATTAATATAACAATGTTTCTTGTTCTCAGCAATCTTTTTAATCTGTTAGTTTTGAAATTATACTTCATAATACCATTTTTTGTTATGAAATCAATGTTTAATTTTTCATTAAATAAAGTTAAGTTTTTCTGCTGCATCTGTTCATATGTAACGCCAAGTATGCTTTTCACAGATTCACCTGAAAATATTTCAATCTAATATATAAAATTCTCGTGTCGCGGTGTTTGTTGTTAAACTTCTCCGAAACGGCTCAACCGATTCTCATGAAATTTTGTGTACATATTGGGTATGTCTGAGAATCGGACAACATCTATTTTTTATCCCCCTAAATGTTAAGGGTAGTCCACCCATAAATATTTTTATTTTATTTTTTTCTGTTTTTATTTTTTTATGATACAGCATTAAAAAATACATACAACCCCTAACTTTCATCCCTCTACGCTCAACCCCTATTTTTTATTATAAAAGATATACATGGCAAAACGACGTTTGCCCGGTCAGCTAGTAATATTATATTATCTATATATATAAAAATGAAACCCGTTTTCCATTGTCACGACATAATATGAAAACGGCTTGACCGATTTGTCTGATTCTTTTTTATAATATTCCTTGAAGTACGAGGGTGGTTCTTACGGAGAGAAATATTTAAAAAAAATTTAGTGAAACAGTCTAAAAACAACACTTCTATATTCCCATACAGAATATTCGTAATAATATTAAAAGGCAATTTGAACTTTAATTCCATATCATAAAGTTCAAGTGTTAGTGGAGGGGTTCCGGGAAGGTAAATTTTTATTTTTTGACATAATGTATTTGTTGTATTATCAACTTTCTTTTTTTTATCTTACTAGCTAGACCGGTGTCCCGAATAGCAGAATAAGTATTAAAAAAAAATAAAGAATCGACTGTTAGGCGGTACGATGTTCGCCAGGCCAGCTCGTTTTGAATAAAAGTTGTGTACCAACGGTGGTAGGGGATTACTTACATCTGTCAGATCCAGCAGCAACTATTGGATGTATGGCTGGCAGAGCGGATTCCATTATGGAGCTGAAGCTGAACTTAGCTGGTGGTAAGTATGCACAGGCACACCCCATTATAAGGATCTCATAGCTTTGTAGCACAGCGAAGTATTGTACTGAAAATATAAAATATGTTAAATAATTCTTTGCGCTACAATTAAAACTAAAAATAGTTTTGTTCGATTGAGTTAGGCTTAGTCGTTGCAAATTATTCGCTAGATCGGTGTTAATTTTGATTCATGCTCATTTGTAATTATAAAATATTATACATAAAAATTGATATACATCTCCATTTCTATTCAGTTAAATGAGTTTTGACAATAAATCTTTAAAACTAGTTTTATTTATTAAGACTAGTCCTACTTCAAAACCCTAAACAATTTGAAGTGATTTAATACTTTTAATTAAAGTTATATTTTTAATATTTGATCCTAGAAATCTAAGAGCATTTGACTTCTGTCGTAAGCGATAGTATTACGCGGGTTTTTATCTGTTTAGAGAACACACAAAACGTGTATACGGAAACATACAAAAGAGAACGTGTCTAGTAACACTAGCGTTGATAACAAATGGTAAAGAAGTCGCTAAAATACTCGAACAAAGGTCACAAAATCAAAATCAATACAAGGTTTTATAAGCAGGTTAAGTAAATTAAATTGTGATATTTTTATGTACTGTCATACAATAAAAGTAATGCCGATCAAACCTTGGAAATAGTTAGTAAGTTGTATGTATGTTTGTATGTTGTATTTTTTCTGCAAACTGATAATTTGTCTCTCAAAGTTTAATTGTATGAATTTTTCATCACACAGATGAACATGTTGCGGAAGTGAACGTTCGAGGATATCGTATAATACTTACATAACATTTCAAAAACACGTAACTATCCAGTCAGTACATTTGTTATTATTACCTCGGACATCCTCATTCACCTAAAACTGTATACGAAAACCAGCGACCTGGCACATTGTAATGTTATATAAATAATGCTTTCGTCCTCGACTGGAAGGGAAATTATAAACTGCTTTGACTAGAAAATTATTTATTTACTAAAACTTTGTAGGTCTCCTAAGTATTTTATCATCGTTCTCTGTTTTTTGCTTTAATATCCAGTTAGCCGAAGTCCAAAATGTACGTACTTAGCTACTATAAATAATGCGTCCGATTATATCTAGCCGTTATTAGTTCCGCCTGTACCATTGTTGTCACTGCAATCATGTAACCACTTACATTACTAGTAGAGATACTAAATACTATGCTAAATATAGCCGTTTAGGCGAAGTGTTTTAAGAAAAATGCAATAGATTGGCAAATTTTTGATGTGATATGTTTTTTTGAATAAAAACAGTACAGTAAAATAAACTTAAAGGCCCTAGAGTTACACCCTGTGGTACGAAGACCATCTAGAATTCTAGAGAATGTCTCTTTAATAAAATCCCAGAGGCTCTTTTATCTCTGCCTTATTGATTAAAATCAATTTAAGAAATGTATTAACGATTTTCTAGTCTAGGGCCTGGGACTAGTGCTAGCCTGTCTAGCACTTCTAATTAATTTGCGATATTAGTTTTAAAATAAGTGTTGTTTGATGATTTGCTATTTTAGAAGAGTACCGAGAGTTTTTTACGCCCGCTTTTTCTCTCGGCCTTCACCCTCTGTCTTCTTTGCCGATGAGTAGGGATGTCTACCTATTCAAATTTAATAACGTGGAATAAGTGATACCTGTATCTTATATTCCGTAATAAACATATTTTATTTTTTATTTTTATGTTTATTTTACGTTATTATAGGCAACATGAGGTAATATTACTAAAATAGGTCTAGTCTTTGAGTAAATTTTGCTTATATAACTGGTTTTACAAGAGACACGATGACCAAGGCGAAATTTGCAGCTAATGTTTCCTGCAATTATGTATGTCAAAATTGACATAATGCTTTCATTAGTGCCTTATTTTCAACTGAACTTGTTAGAAGGCATTGTTAGTTAAACTCGATAATTTGACACGCAATTTTATAATTATTTTGATTACAGTAATGATGCGGCTTTCATATCAAATTGTCACTAAATTAACATATCAAATGCTGTGGCGTTGTTCTTTTTTAATATATATTTTATAGGTAATTCCCCGACTAAGTTGTCGTCGGAGGTATTAAATAACTTACGTACAATGTACAACTTAAGTAAATGGTATTGGTAACCCGGATGATTGCACTACTATCTATTTCTTTTAACAACTTTTCTAAAACATTTACAGCAAATTATTAATAATAATTATTATTATTTCTTTTAAATTCGTCTCTGTTACTTTTATGTCCATAGCTTGTTCATTGTTATACTCGTACCTGTCGTATCCATACATTAGACAGTCGGTTAGGACATAAAACACCGTCTCTTCAGCTGTATTGCTACAAGGACAGGCAGCACTTTGTCTAACTCTTAACCTGTAAAGATACGACAAGAATCCACCGTGACCTTTCAACATCTGGGTAATCAATCCCGTTGGCTTGGTTTGGTTGGAACCCCCAACCGTAATGTCTTTTTCCAAAGCCGACTCGCCACGAGGCTCTTACATAATTTATATAAGAAAAAAAGTTTTATTCTTAGCCTTTTTAATCAATCATCATCATCATCAATACAGACCCTTGTGGGCCTCTTCAAGTACACTTCATCATCGCAATCTATCTATGCTTCCCGCGTCCAATTGCAAGCCCCTACTATTTCGAGGTCCTTGACAACTCCACCCCACCAACGCAGCCTCTGTCTACCGGGTTTTCTGTTGCCATTGGATTGTGAGTTCCGTAAGGACATCGGAGTTCTGTCGTTCGCCATTCAGTGGATATATGTCCCAGCCACTTGAGCTTGTTGTACTTTACTTTACTTTACTTGTGCTTGATGTTATAAAGTTCTTCATTGTAGCGAATACGACAAACGCCATCGTCGAAAACAGGACCAAAAATTATTCGAAGAATCTTCCGCTCAAAAATAAACGTTTTTCGTAAGTGAATAACATCAAGGATAAAATATATGAAATTTTATACTCAGCAGCACCGAAACTGATAAGGGTTTGTTTAGAAACGTTTATACGCATAATATTACATAGAATAATTAGTATATACACATTACACATACTAATTATTCCAACAAAACCCTTAAAAATTTATTGAACAATCATTTCGTGCCTTACGTAAGTAAGCTTACCTAACTTGAATAATTATTACAATGATACTATACTCATAACGATGACCAATTTCAAAGTAGCCGTCGCAAACTTGGCATCACGTGGTACAACTACAATGTTAACATTGCATTCGAGTTGAGAAGCATGCTGCTTTTAATATATAAGAGAGTCCTTAGTATTTTCTTGTTGGTCCCTTGAATACATTATTAATTTTAAAAAAGTATTGCGCTTGCTTAAATAAAAAAACTTAAAGGGATGGGAATGTTCTAGTCTGGGATTGATACAAATAAAGACCTTATAGTGGAGTCAATTAGAAGCATCCTATCTCTATTCAATCATATATCTTAATAGTGACAATAACTACCTATTATCAGTACATGCAAATAATTGGAAATTCTGATAAAACATGTGGGTAGCTATGTAGGGTACCCGCTGCATTTAATTTATACCATTTTTTATGTAATAGGAGGCAAACGGGCAGGAGGCTCACCTTATGTTAAGTGATACCGCCGCCCACGGACACTCACAATGCCGGAAGGCTCGCAAGTGCGTTGCCGGCCTTTCAAGAATTTGTACGCTCTTTAAATATTTAATTTTACCATACAGCCGCCTGGCCCGGGTTCGTATTACTATATAAATAAATATACCATTTACTAAGGGATAATATAGCATTTTAATGAAGAAATAATTTTTCTTATCGCAGCAGTGATTTTTTTTATGGTACAGGGGAAACTATTCTACAGGATGCCCGGGCAGACATCGCAGCGAATGGGTACCTATTTTCTTAGGTGCGTTGCCGGCCTTTGAGGATCTAGTAAAGCGGGCCGTGGAAGACTTCCAGCCGTCAAGGTGATGCTAACGTAACAAGGAGGGTTAAGTTTGATCTTTCCTTTTTATTATATTATTAATAGAAAAATATACAAAAACAAATCCCGCTATTTGTATCAATTCATGTCAAGAGACCGCATTATTTTTGTATTTTAAGAAATATATATTACTGTGCAATAACGTACTTAGATAATTCGTAAACAAAGAGAACTTATTTGATATTTCTTTCATCTTAAAACATATTTGGTTTAAGTAGGAACAAAATAAACATAAATTTACATCATTTACATAATTCGGCATTTCAATGATTGAAAGACTATTTCATTATTATATATATGTCGCCATATTCACTAAATCTATTGTCGGTATACCTTATATATTTCTAAATAATATTTAATCAATTTTCTCCTCTTTAAATATATTTTATAGAACAGCTCATCTGGTGGTAAGTGATTCCGCCGTCCACGCTCTTTTCTTGCAGGACCCTAAGTCGAATTGGTTCAGAATAGAATAGAATAGAATAGAATAGAATAGAATAGAATAGAATAGAATAGAATAGAATAGAATAGAATAGAATAGAATAGAATAGAATAGAATAGAATAGAATAGAATAGAATAGAATAGAATAGAATAGAATAGAATAGAATAGAATAGAATAGAATAGAATAGAATAGAATAGAATAGAATAGAATAGAATAGAATAGAATAGAATAGAATAGAATAGAATAGAATAGAATAGAATAGAATAGAATAGAATAGAATAGAATAGAATAGAATAGAATAGAATAGAATAGAATAGAATAGAATAGAATAGAATAGAATAGAATAGAATAGAATAGAATAGAATAGAATAGAATAGAATAGAATAGAATAGAATAGAATAGAATAGAATAGAATAGAATAGAATAGAATAGAATAGAATAGAATAGAATAGAATAGAATAGAATAGAATAGAATAGAATAGAATAGAATAGAATAGAATAGAATAGAATAGAGTAGAATATGTTTATTATGGAACATAAGATAGATGTCTCACTTATTCCACGTCATTCCCAAAAAGAATTACTCACTTTAGATAGTCTAGTACGGGGAAATTGCAGCCTGCGTTTGTTCCGAGTATTAACATTGTGCGTATGTTCTATTCTAGTAAACTTATCACTATTTTTGTATACATACATAATATTTTCATAAATAGTTTGTGAGCGAAAGGTAAGTATATTAATTTCCTTGAATTTATCTCTAAGAAATTCCCTACATTTTAAATTATAGATTGCACGAATAGCCCTCTTCTGCAGGATGAAAATATTTATTTTTTTTTTTATTTAATTGTTTAATTCAGAAAACAAGGTTCCATAACAATGTTAGTAAATTACAGCTTAATACCTTAAATCTAAGTGTTAGTATGTTTACATTAATTCATACCGGAATCATTCCGCATGAAATAGAGGAACAGTGATTCATGTATGGGCAATCGACTCGGTCCGCGATAATGCGGAGGATACCGTTACCGCTAGCTCTCACCCTGCGCACCAAGGATGCACATCTCTTGCGTATGGTGGCGTAAAAACAATCCACCCGCGCCTCAGCAAACATCCCCGATGCGCTGCAGAATCGAGGCAGCCGCAACAGCACCCTGAACGCATTATTATATTGGATACGGAAAGCGTTGTATGACAATCGAGTATATTTCGACCATAAGGCGCTCGTATAGAATGATGTGCAGAATGCTCTAAACAAGGTTACTTTCACATCAATTGAGCATCGTGCAAACCTGCGGGCGATCATGTTCGCCCTGACACACAACGCTCTCCGTTCCCTATCTATATCAGCATCGTCACTGAGGTCGGGTGTCAAAATGTGTCCAAGATATTTAAATGTTTTTACAATTTTTAAGGGGACCCCATATAGCGACATGGGGGGTATACTGGACACACCCTTCCAACCGGCCCCAAAGACCATGACTTCACTTTTATTTACATTATATTTCAAACCATGACTAGCCGCATATACCTCACAGAGCTTAAGGAGACGTCTAACCCCACAGACCGACGCACTCAGCAGCACCATGTCGTCTGCGTAGCTGATATTGTTAACGCAAACACCGTCCACGTGACAGCCTACACGCTCGCTGCTAAGCGTCTCAATCAAAGCGTTTATATATAAATTAAAGAGAGATGGAGAGCTCAGTCCACCTTGTCTTACTCCACACTGCATCGTATAGGGCTTAGACAAGGCACCCATCCATTTAACATTATTGATTTGGTTACCATACCAAAACTTAAATACGTTCAGAAGTTCTTGAGGAACACTTATATCCTCTAGCTTCTTCCAAAGTAGATCGTAGCAAACCAAATCAAATGCCTTGGAAAGATCAAGGAAACAGGCATATACCGCCGTCCTCCGACGCAGATAGTATGAAACGGTGTGCTTAAGACTCAGTATAGCACCATCTGTAGACAGCTTAGGTCGAAACCCAAACTGGTTATCGTGCAAATGTAGATATTTATTTAACTGAGTATTAAGCAAACCGTCCAACACCTTAGCCATAATAGTCGCCAGCGATATAGGCCTGTAGTTTGAACCATCCGCCAAGTCTCCTGTCTTGTTTTTTACAACCGGTATAACTAATGTTCGCATAAGATCATAGGGTAGATATGAATGACTTATACACAACGAGTATAGCATGGCTAATAACCTATATATATGAGAACCAGCGTACTGTATATGCTCGATGCTTAACCCATCATGACCAGGGGACTTTCCTCTTGACATAGAACTTATAACGCTTCTTACATGTTTGGCGCTAAATTGAGTATTAACCCCATCACCAATGGGTACAGCACTGAGTTCGTTTCGCGACAGTCTCAGCGAGGATGATATATAGAAGTTGTCTCGAAAAAAATCAGCAATTTCTTTCGAGTCACTTAACCCTCCGACGCTGACTGGGAGTCCCGGCCTCGGCGTCAGCCTCTTTGTTTCTTTCCAAAACGAAACGAAATCTTTTTTATCATGACAAGTGGCTAGTTTTTCCATTTTTATTAAATCTTGAAAAACTAGCCATATAGTTTCGACATCAGCAGTATGACCCCATAATAATAAGCCGTAAGTCATTAAGCTATAAAAGTAACTAAAATAAACAAGTCTAGCTGTATCGATATCAGTAAGTGAGCGAATTTTTTTACTTAAATATTAGGGGACCACTGAAGTTTTGAATCCATTGTGATTCCGTTTCACATAGTGCGGAAAAAAATTGCGCGACATAAACAAATACTTAATAGGTATATAGCTCGTACGGAGCCACGGACTGTTTAAATTCAGCTCTTACACTATACGCTTGACCCCTGAACTATACATAGAATTACTTAAATTGCCACTTGTTTGTTAATACATGTTATTTCTTAACCGGTTTGACGGGTGTGTGGTCATAGTTTTAAGTTGAAAAAAATGCATGTAACGATATTTAAAAATATATATTTAGCAGTTTGATATAAGCACTGTGTTTAGCCTTGGTTTATAAGTGAATCGGTAATTTGTATGCTCAGTGACTTGTCAGCTAAGCATGGATAAAATTGCTTTTAAAATTAACGGGAAAGAATATAAAGGTAAGGTTTTTAAGACATATCCAGTCCTTAGACAGCAAAGTTTTTTACCAAACGGGGTCATATGGATATGGGTTTAGTTAATGCAGCTCCTTACAAACGTTGTGTAAAAAAAACATGGCGATTAAAAAGAGTGGCGGAGAGTTTATTGCCAGTTCTTCTCTTCCGTTCTGCGCCCTTGATTTGAGAACTGGCACTAAATGTAAAATTAGAAGCATTAATTAATGTGTATTTCTTTACTGACAAGTCATAAGTGTACATGTACAATGATTAAATGATTTTTGAATTTGAATGATATAAACCGATAATAATACCTAGTTTAAAGGACGCTTTGTTAATCTATTTTTAGTATGTAATAAATGTTTCCGTGAGTCAAATCAGCAAAGTATTTCTAAGATTTCGTAAATTAATATTGTAACGTAAATTTTTAATTATTTTTTTATGTAGGTTAAGAAAATTGGAAATACTGATTGTTATGTTTAGGTACATGAATATAATGATATTATTTTGTTCTATATATTTGCCTGAAGAGGCAAGTGATTGAAGACCTACATTAGCATAAATATCCATTTATGTACAGCCCTGCGATTGTGTAACTCACTTTTCGAACTCACACAGTGTGTTGTCACACAACAAAAGTGAGTTACAGAATTGCAAGGCAGGCGTGATTCAAATTCTTCAATATACATATTACGCTAACAATATATGTTCAATCGATTAAAAAAACATGTAGTTTGCTTGTCTTCAATTTTTGAATTATTTTCAGTCGGTGGCGAATATCCTATCGACTTTACACTCAATGAGTTCATAAGAACAGTAGCAGATCTACGTGGTACAAAGGTGATGTGTCGAGAAGGTGGTTGTGGAGCGTGTATCGTTGCCGTGAAAGCCTCCACGCCGCCCACTAACGAAATCAAAACTTTCGCCGTAAATTCTGTAAGTAAGTTAATCTTGGAATAAACAAGGTATTCGATTTGTTTTTCATATCGTACTAGGTGCGTCGCATGTGTGTATATTGAAGAAAATATTATAAATATATATTGTGATTTTTTTAATCTCAGAACGTTTAATATTATTAATGACATATATATCAATAGAATAGCAATATTATTTAATAAAGGATTCATCAATTAGGCGCGAATCTAAATGAATTAAGTATAATATCGTACATTTGCGCTATTGCAGTTCATGGTAGCTCATGGCAGGAGGCTCATCTGTTGTTAAGTGATACCCATGGACACTTTCTATGCCAGAGGGATCGCAAATGAGTTGCCGGCCTTTTAAGAATTGGTACGCTCTTTTCTTGAAGGACCCTAAATCGAATTGGTTCGGAAATACTTCAGCGGGCAGCTGGTTCCACATATTGGTGGTGCGCGGCAAAAACTGCCTTAAAAACGCTCAGTTGTGAAACGACGGACCGTCAGTTATTTTTTGATCTTTTGATTACAAACAACAAAGCCAAATGGACTTTTTAAAGAATTAACGTTATTAAAACAAATTGCAGTGTTTAGTATCAATATTTTCCTGCCATGGTTGGGAAATAATAACAGTTGAAGGTATTGGAAACAAAAGAATCGGATATCACGAAATACAAAAACGACTTACAAAATTTAATGGCACTCAGTGCGGATTCTGTTCACCTGGTTGGGTCATGAGTATGTACAGGTACAAATATTTTATTATTTATTTTAAAATTACCATTAAAGGGATTCTGTGGGAACTATTAAAATTACTAACGCCTTTTTAAAGTAATATATTTAATGACTTTGAATGGTTAATACATAACCAGGTCTATGGAGTTTTGTGTCTGAAATAAATTATGTATTTATTATCAAGGTACACTGCCCCAGGGACCAAACTTATTAAATTTGTTTTGATTGTCTTTTTAATAATTGTTAATTATTATTAGCATAAATTTGTAGAGAAAGAAGAAGAAAGAATTTAAGAAAATTGTAAATACTGTATACTTGATTGTAATCAATAAAATAACCGTAACAAAGTTAGTTTTGTAATTTAATGTTTACTAGCAGACCGGCCAAGCATTGCTGTGGCTATGGTTTTTGTTATATTACATAGTAGCAAACTATTCAAGGGAACGGTAGGAGAACCCCAGTCATGGGGACCACCATGCTTTTTTGGTGGTTATGCCATTAAATTGTAGCTTATGTGAAACGTTGGTACTTTCAACACAGCGCCATCTGTTAGAATTGTGCCTATCAATTAATAAACATATATTTTGCAATAAAATAATATTGCGGGTATAAATTGAGATGTAAGCTATCCTATCTTATGTGATTGATATCGGTTCGGTAGTTTAGGAGTCCATAGCGGACAAACAACGTGACACGTAATTTATATATATTAAGATTAATGACACTTACTAAACTTCCATAAATATTATAGCTAAATTGCAGTTAAATACCCGCTGATAACGAGTCATAACAAGAAACAAAATAACAAGTCATAATACACATTAATCATAATAATATATACTCGTATAACGTCACTGACAATGCAAGAATAATCATACTATTATGTTTCAGTAATCATATACACTTTATATTATATATTCAGTGATTTAATATCTTTCATTTTACTTAAGGGGACATACAAACACATTTAAACGTGATGTAAGAAAAATCTCTGAAATATACGCAATCAATATTGCCTTCTTCGTGAGAAATTCATTTTAATATTCTTTATAAAATTTGCAGTTTATACGAATCGAAAGGAAAATTGCTAACCTCAGCAGAAATAGAAAATTCATTTGCAAGTAATATATGTAGATGTACTGGATACAGATCGATAGCTGATGCTTTTAAGTCACTGGCTACAGATGCTAGAAGTGATATTAAACAAAACGTTATTGACCTCGAAGATATTGCTAATTGTAGGAAATCTAGTAAATGTGAAGAAGTTTGTGAAAATGGATGGTGTGTAATTGGACCGGATACTAATGTAAAAATTGAAATTGATTGTGATGGCCATAAGTGGTTTAGAGTTCAGACACTGGATGATATATTTAAAGCTATGAAGCACGGTGACTATAGGCTTGTAGCTGGGAACACTGGGCAAGGTATTCTTAAAATATAATTGTTATACTAACAACAAAAAGTAAAATAATAAAAGTCTCAAATAGAAGAGTCTTTCCTCCAACTTTGAATTGTTCCCTTTGGAGTAGAGACTCTTGAGCCGTGGGGTTCAAGTGGCGCTAAGTAAAGATTTAAGTTGGCGCCTGGTAGGTAGTACCGGTGACCCCAGAGGTGCTTTCTTCACTCAACAAATAGTATCGTAATACAGCGAGGAAATGGTTTTACTTTTGTATTTATAAATTTTTCATTATTATATTATTATTATGTTTAGAATATTGTTGTTAACATATACTTTATATTTTTCTTTACAGTACCAACCTAAATAGAATACCTTTCGGACAAAAAAAACATCTTAATATATAATATTTGTTTCTATAATAATAATAGAATCTATGGGATAACACTATTGCCCAGCTGTTATGATTAGTAATGAAATTTATATTTGTTTCAGGTGTATATTCATATGAAAAGGACGCAACTAACTTGATAGATATATCAAATGTTGCCGAGTTAAGGGGTTATGATCAGGAAGTTAATTTAATATTAAAAGCGGCAATGACATTAAATGAAATGATGGGTGTATTCCTTAAACTTTCGGAAGAAAACGAAGACTTTTCTTATTTAAAACAACTATGGGAACACTTAGATCTTGTCGCTCATATACCAGTACGAAACGTAAGAACAATTTTAATTATTTTAAGTGTAGTCAACGTATAAAATAAATAAATCAGTGGTGCTACAACCTTTTTAGGTATTACCTTAGATTTCGCCATCTATTTCATGATCATTTGTCAATCTAATAGGCAAGTAGGTGATCAGCCTCCTGTGCCTTACACACGCCGTCGACTTTTTGCGTCTAAGGTAAGCCGGTTTCCTCACGGTGTTTTGCTTCACCGTTTGAGACATACGACCTCTGCAGGCGGGGATGAGTATCGCAGAGAAACGGGATATTGAAATAGTTTTAACAGAAGCTCTGGTGGGGACTATTGAAACATTAAACGTTTGGTAATGACAAAATTTAATAAATATATTTCAGTAGCGCTATGGGTCTCAGATTGTATTTGTTTCTTTGAAATTTTTAATATCTAGTCAAGAAGGTGATCAGTCTTCTGTACCTGACACTTATTTGATTTAATATTTTTGGTCACCGAGCAATACAGCGTTCAATTAAGACACATCAATTGAACACATAGATATAAATATCATATAGTCTGGATTAATGTCGCGGGACAATTTTGCTACTTGGGGTGTTGCGCATACCCTTGCGGGGCGTGACTGCTTAATGTTGGGTAATGTGGGGCTAGCTTTAGTGCATACCCACTAAAACATCAAGGCCCCACCAACAATCGCCCTAGGCGAGGCCGCGTATACATGACAAAAAGCCAACCCTTATCTCACGCTGTTAATATTGTCTTACGTACATTATTTCAACATCATATGAACTTGATACTTCCTTAGCAACGTCTTTAACTGTTTACGATTTCGTCAATGGAAAGTATTTGAAATTTGTTACTGGGAATCTAAGAGGCTCTATTATTTTCAGACTGGAACTATCGCTGGAAACTTATACATGAAGCATACTCACCCCAGTTTTCCGTCTGATCTTTTTCTGATTTTTGAAACAGTGGGTGGAATGATAACTATTGGTAAATTTAATAAGTTTAATTATTTTTTAACAACGAATCAGTCAGTCAAAATGTATAAAGCATTTGACGTAAAAGTAAACTTGTATAGTTTTTTGTATGCATTACATTAGTAACATCCAAGATACCGATTCCGATGTTAATATGAATGTACTAATAAAGAACACAAATAATTTAAATAGCCGGTAATACTGCTAAAAGGAGTTGTTGCTTTGAGTTCATGTCAAATTCAAATTCAAAAATCATTTATTCACGTAGGTAACACAATGTACACTTGTGATTCGTCATTAAAGAAATAAATATTAATGCTTCTAATTTTACATTTACTGCCAGTTCTCAAATCAAGGGCGTAGAACGGAAGAGAAGAACTGGTAAAACAAAGACTCCACATCTAAATTCTACAATCGGGAACACAATCGTTAGGGAATACCAGCTCTGGATAGAATGGCAATAATGCATGTAATGCTTCAACAGATCACGAGTACATAGGATTCTGATAGATCTTTAATTGTATAATATAACACATTAATTTCTAAGTACAGCTGAAGGTGTTGGGAAAAACAGAGTGATGTCATTCTCGGACTTCATGCAATATGATATGAACAAGAAAATAATATTAAATGTGCTTCTGCCTCCACTGTCGACCTGCTGTCTAGTGAAAACCTACAAGGTAAACATTTAGTTACCAGAAATCTTGTTCCATAGCCGTTGAAACATTAAATCGCAAAACTTTGATTGGCGGTAATCGCGACTTTTGATCTTCTGTGATGACAACGATAGGTTAAGGTGTATATTAACAAACCAATTGTTGCATTACCCGTAAACAAATAAAATTAAACTATAATACACAGATTGAAAAGTATCAATATTTGCGGGGACTTCGTAGACGATGAGTCCAAACTGTACAGTCTACAAAAAAAAAAAAAAACTACGAACAAAACGTAGGGTTTTTCATAACACATAAGAATGTAAAGCCTGGTCAGGTCAGGGTCAGGTCAGCTTATTAAATTTGTGTTCTAAATTTATATAAATTGTTTTGGATTTTTTGCATTGGTTTTTTAATGGAAGCAGCTGGAAGAGGCTTATGTGTCAGGACACGCTGATTAGCAAAACTGGCACATCTGGCGTATTAGATTAAGTTAGGCTATGTAACTTAACAAATTTTTATTTATATTTAACTGAATGTCAACAATAAAGAATTAATAATAATGTAATAAATCTTAATCATTCTATACTAAGGTATTGGTATAGAATATACAAATTGTACAGTATGTAAAAATATGATATTGGTATAAAATTCGTATAAAATAATTTAATTCGCTTTGCAGATTATGCCTCGGAGTCAAAATGCCCACGCTATCGTAAATGCTGGTTTTATGTTTAAATTGCATAGGAATTCACAAGTAGTGGAAAAGGCTACAATTGTGTATGGTGGTATATCACATACATTTATCCATGCATCTAAAACGGAACAGGTTTTAGTCGCTAAAGATCTCTTTACTAATGAAACATTAGAATTGGCTTTAAAATCATTATCGGAGGAGGTGAATCCCGAAATAATAGAACCAGAGCCATCTGTTGGCTATCGAAAGATGTTAGCTATAAGTCTTTTTTACAAAGCTTTATTAAGCTTATGCCCCCAGGATAAGATGAATCCTGTATACAAGTCAGGTGGGGACGTTTTTAAGCGAGAAGTTTCCAAAGGAAGTCAATATTATGATAGTGATCAGTCAGTTTGGCCATTGAATAAACCAGTGCCGAAGATCGAAGCGATATTGCAGTGTAGTGGAGAGTTGGTCTATGCAAACGCTTTACGAAAGCAAACAAATGAAGTGTATGCTGCATTTGTTACTGCTGATGTTACTCCGGGAAGTATTATTAACGATTTTGATACTACTGAAGCTTTCGTAAGTACCCATTTACGAGCTTTTAAAAATTATTCTGCTGTTGTAAAAGGGGATTTGTTTAACTTACTTGTAAATGTAAATTGCGCAATGTTTCAAACCAGTTTAAAATTATTTGTTGGTGAATTTTAAATTAAAATGATTAAGTATATTGCTTAAGAATCTACAAAATATTTAAGGCAAAAAGTTTCATTTTATCATCATCAACAACAATTAAATATCCATATTCACTTTCAGAAATTACCAGGGGTTACTGCGTTCTATACACCAAAGGATATTCCAGGTGAAAATACGTTCACGCCAAAAAACGTGCCCCTAATAGCAGTTGAAGAAGAAATTTTGTGTTCTGGAAAAGTCATGTTTCACGGACAACCAGCTGCTATAATAGTAGCAAGCAGAGAAAAAACAGCTTTAAAAGCGGCGAAGCTTGTTAAAATCAATTACAAAACAATAAATAAAAACAGACCATTATTATCAGTAGATGATGTTATGAATTCACCAGAGAAGAGCACAAGGATTATAAAGAATCAAACTATCGAGCCCACAGATTTAGGAAATGACGTCAAAAAGGAAATTAAAGGCGAATTCAAAATGGCCGATCAGTATCATTTTTATATAGAACCACAGACATGTATAGCAAAGCCTACCGATTATGGCATGGAAGTATATTCTTCTACGCAATGGTTAGACCTCACTAATATCGCTGTAGCTCAAACCTTAAACGTTCCTGTCAACAGGTATTTTAATTTTACTATTATTATTAAAGCTTTATTAATGAATCCAAATATAAATTGGTTAGTTAACATTTGTTAATATGAGTATTAGTTGTGTGTTTTTAGGGTAAAAGCCTCTTCTATATTTTTCCATTTATCTTCTTTTTCTCTGATTTTTCTCAAAGCATTATTCAGATCTTATAGTCTTGTTTTAGGCTATTTTTTGTATTATTTTGCAAACAATCCTTTAATTACATTTTAAATTGACGTTCAATTTGCATACAGCCTTGCGATTCTGTAACTCACTTTTCGAACTCACACATCGGTTTTCACAGCGGCGGTCGCGCTCAAATCAGTCGTAAAGCAGTCATTTTATCGATTTGGCATTCTGATAAGGAGGGAGTTTGTAGTTTTTTGTTTATCAGAATGCCAAATCGTAAAATGACTGCTTTACGACTGATTTGAGCGCGACCGCGGCTGTGACAACCGCTGTGTGAGTTTGAAAAGTGAGTAACAGAATCGCACGGCTGGTCTTGATGTCTGTTACAAGCTTTAGCTTTAATTAGATAGATTAAAGGGAATATGAATTTATTTCATTATTTAACTGACTGACTGTCTCTTGCTGACCACAACTGCTAAAAAGCATTATATTACCGTTGTTATATTGACTTGCAATATAATTAAAAATTATTATATGCAATCGGATGCCAAAAATAATATCGTTTCGTTTAGTCATCATCGGACGTCGAGGCAGAATACGAATTTCCACCCGTATCACCTCGACGTCCGTCTTTTCAAGACAAGGCAATTTTTGCTGCCATTTTGTGTAACCAGCTGCCCACTGAGATATTTTCGAATCAATTCAACTTAGGGTGCTTTAAGAAAAGAGCACAACAATTCTTAAAAGGCCAGCAACGCACTTGCGACCCCTCTGACATTAATAGTGTAGCGGAATAGTGTGTTAATGAGCGGTGGCATATATCACTTAACATCAGGCAAGCCGCGTGACCGTTTGCTGCCTGTTCCATTAAAAAAAACTATTTTATTACATGTATTTCAGTATAAATGTTATCGTTCAAAAAGTGGGTGGAGCTTATGGTGGAAAAATCACTCGCGCAACACAAGTCGCATGCGCAGCCGCTCTAGTTGCACACTTGCAAGGGAACACTTGCAGAATGATCCTGCCTTTGCAAATAAATATGAAATCCATCGGAAAGAGACTTCCCACACAAAATTCATTCGAGGTAACGTCTTTTCATATTTATGAATAATTGTGTATTTAAATAGTCAATAATTGGTTAAAATGGCATTTTAAAAGGTTTGTGATGTAGGAACAAGGTCAATATGCTAGGAAAAGGTTTATTTATTTAAGAAAGTCTAAATTCACAAATACGTCCGTTTAGCTGTAATTGTCATGAATATTCATAATCATATTTACTAGTCTATATATACGTATACTGTGCTTTTGAATTATTGCGATCACACCAAGACTTCTTTTTATTACTTGTATTTAAGTGAAGTTTGTTCGTAGGTTGGAGTTGATGATAACGGACTGATTCAATACCTTAAAAACACATTTTATCAAGACAAAGGACATTCAATTAATGAAATCCTCTTCCCGTTAACAATCGCCCATTCATATAGTTGTTATGATACAAAACGGTGGGGAATTGAAGCTAATACAGTGCTGACTGATAAACCATCGAACACTTGGTGCAGAGGGCCAGGTAATCTGAAACTTCCTTACTCCATACTTTGATTACTGCCTACTGCTAATCTATAAAATATATAGGATTTGTAACAGCTTTCTAGGTAACCTAATTTAAAAATGAAATTCAGTAATATTTTCTATATTTAAACAAGTATAACTCTTTGTAAAACAAATTTTTAATGGAGGTTCGATTCCTTTAAACAAAGGATATGTTTTCAGTGTCTTTCAAATTAGGCGAGTTGTTTTAAATCTGACGTACGATATAAAAAGTAAATGTTCTTGAAATAAATAAAATTTAGGTTCCACCGAAGGCGTAGCCATGATCGAAAACATAATGGAGAAAATTGCTTTCGAAACGGGAAAAGATCCTACGCAGGTACGAATTGCAAATATGGCCAAAGAAAACAATCCGCTCATCGATATGATAGCCCAGTTAAAAACAGATTCAGACTATGACAGCCGTTTGCAGAAAACAACCGCATTTAATGAACAAAATCGATGGAGAAAGAGAGCCATCAAGATTCTGCCATTGCGATATAATGTAACGTATTTTGGTAATTACAATTCAATTGTTTCCATCTATCACGGTGATGGCAGTGTTGTTATAATGCACGGAGGCATAGAAATGGGACAAGGCCTAAACACTAAAGTTGCCCAAGTATGCGCATATACATTAGGTATTCCTTTAGAGAAAATCAGCGTTCAAGCTTCTACAAGCTTCACATCCCCTAATACAATGACAACTGGAGGTAGTATTGGTAGTGAGTGCGTATCGTTTGCAACAAAGAAAGCTTGTGATATATTACTTGATAGGCTTGCACCAATAAAGGGAAAGGGTGATATGCCATGGGAGGATTTGATAACTGAAGCTTTTAAAAAGGATATTGATTTGCAAGCGTCTTACATGTACTCTGCTATGAATGATGATGTTAAGCCGTATTTAATATACGCAGTGTGTGCGTTGGAAGTCGAAGTAGACATCTTAACAGGAAACCATAATATAATCAGAGTAGATTTACTTGAAGACACCGGTCGAAGTCTGAGTCCATTAATTGACATAACTCAGGTAAGTTTTACTTTAGAATAATCTAGTTTCAAATGAGCATTAAAATATTCAACGTAGCCACGATTCTATGAATAATTGAGTAGATATTGTAAGTTAGAGGAACTTTAATTAGATATTAGTTATTAATGGATTCCTCGGGACTTTTAGGTGTGTAGGTTTTTATCGTAAGGCTATCGTTTATTATATACTAGCTGACCCGTCGAACTTCGTTCCGCCTAACAGTGTAATAATATCGTGTTAACTTTAGTTAAACTTAATTTAGGATTTCATTAAGGTATAATACATGTTATTATACATTAATACAACTTTTTTGAAAATACAGAAATGTTTTTTTTCGTTGGTATTAGAGGTTTGGATGCCAAAAACCGCTATATCGCTCACTTTCGTGACATATTTGATGATTTGATTGACTTTGACTTTCTTATTTCGTCAACAGATGGCACCACATGCTGTTTGCATTCGTAAAATTAATTAATTAATTTATTGTTATTCAATAACTTAACCGATATTTTTTTACTTATTCTGCTTTTCGGAGTGGAGAAGAATCCACCAAAAAAGATATAACTAACATCGGTCCAGCCGATCTTGAGTTATAAGTGGTGTAGCTAACACGACTTTGTTATATTACGTATATATTGAGCATTATCTGAGTGTTCGCGACTTGTACTCTGTGAGAAATCATCAGTAGGTAGCAAGCGCTTTTTTAAGATTTTTGTACAAAAATAGGCTTTTTTTATGGCTTTTATTTGTGCCAAAAATAAAGGCTTTAATTATTGTAGGTGAATAAATAAATAAGTGACGGTCAAGTGTAACCAAGGTAACGTGGTAAATTTCCAATTATATCGACTCCACCGATAGGGATTTGATAACAAATAAAAATATGAAAAATTAAGAAGCCTTCCGTTCGAAGTTATTACTTTTGGAAAAAGCCAGTTATCATTGATTATATATACTCCACCCTGATAATATTTTCCTTTGTCACGAGAATAAAGAAAAATTCCTATAACAGGAAGTTTATATAAACAGTTCCATATAAGTAATTATTTTACTGTAATAATTAGTTCTGATCTTAGGACAAATAAAATATATGATTTAATGAAATACAATTATTTATATTACAGCAAGATGATAATTTAACCTAGCTTATAAATACAAAAAAGAACAATGAAAACCATAGCTAACACTAAAATATATTATTAAAAGGAGTCCCTTTAGGCAAGGTTCCGAAGATACTGGCAGCGTTCCCCCTTTGAATAGCTAGACTAATTCTTTGTCCGAGGTAGCTGCCAGCTCTTCGGTTTCCTGTGATGTCGACTAACCTCTTTGATATTTCCTTAAAAAGCCTTATGGCGCTAGGACTCCACGGACCAAGGGTCTCGACATCGAATGGGACAAAATCATATTCAGAGCCTAGACCCCTGTATTTGCAGGCCTTAGCTTTTTCAGCCACATCACAAGCCGCACCAGCTATTTTGTTGGTCCCATGTAGATGGGAAGGGGCCAGTGTGTCTGAACAGGTTGCATCTTATACCAGCACCCGGCCCATCTTCTCTTGCCATCGTCTCGAGATGTAGTAGTTAGATTATAGGCTCTTATTGTATATGGTTAAAAAAGTGTGGAAATATGTGGAAATATTTTACCTCAGATAGAAGGAGCATTTGTAATGGGTCTAGGATATTGGACGTCCGAAAAACTGGTATATGACACCAACAACGGAAGACTGTTGACTGATGGTACGTGGACCTATAAACCACCAGGCCTCAAAGATATACCAGCTGACATGAGAATATATTTCTCAAAAAACTCCCGGAACGAATTCGGAGTTTTACAGTCGAAAGGTAACTAAAACACGAGCCTTTATCTCGGATTACACTTTTTACTTTTAAATTCACTTTTATTTGGAATATGGTGACCACCTTTGAGCCATTTTTCATAATGTTTTGCGTAGATCCGATATCATCACAATATTTATTTATTTATTTATTTATTTACTTATTTATTTATTTATTTATTTATTTATTTATTTATTTATTTATTTATTTACTTATTTATCTATTTATTTATTTATTCCATATCATTATTCTATCTTTACAGTAATTACTAATTCGATAGAACGACACAATATTTATACATTCACCTTTATAAGCAACCTTTATAACACTCTTGGTTCTCTCAGAATAAACAGTTACACGTTTGACCATAAGACCAACACTGCTGTGCGTTCACAACTGAGCGATAAATTTTTAATTTATTTTAGCCACTGGTGAGCCGGCCCTGTGCCTAGCAACGATCATTATACATGCGCTCCGTGAAGCAGTGCGGTCCGCGCGTTTAGACGCCGGATATCCAGATCAATGGTTTCAAATTGGTACGTATTTCAATGTTGAATTATTGGTGCACAATAATTTTGATATTAAATTCTAATAAAGCCTTCCTGGATGAAGCTTGTCATATTCGTAAGTAATAAAAATAACTAAAAAAATCGGTTGTCTGTAAAGTCGGTTTACTGATGATAGTTGAACGTGACAACTTCATAAGAAAATACTGAAAACACTGCACTTCATACTTGACAAAACATGTAAATGTATTTTTGTATAGTAGCTCTCCACGTGGACGCATCGTTCACTTAAGTAGGAGAATGACAGATGTCGAACGCTGCCGAACGCGGAGGCCGATCGTGCCTCTTTGTCGCTTGTTCTACGCTCTCGCTTGCACTTCTAGCCTTAAATGGAACGTCTCAGAGCGAGGTAACGCCGCATGAGTCATGTTTTTTCGTGCATGCAGCCGGCTCAATCGAATTATATAAGACGTTGTCACGTCAAAAATTGTGTTATTTTTAATGCGATTTGTACAGCCAAATGAGGTAGACACACTTCTGTACCATGGATTGCTTTAGGCTAGATAAATTTGTGTTACTAAACAATAATTATTTCACCGTTAATCAAACCTAGAACCTCCGGATGAGACGGCAGTTAAGATTTACTTTTAGTTGCTAAAATGACAAAGCTTTTATGCTTAACATTCCAATGAAACTCTATATTATAAGATACTTATAGACTCTGTAGAAATAAAAGCGAAAGGTAACGAAATATTTTATATTTCGCTGGACACGTCGGATTATATTTCATATAGAGCAGAGTGGTTGTTAAATTAGTAGTCGTCTGGTAAAAGCGGTTTTAAGAGGTCTAAGGGCTCTCGAAAGTTTGTTTGAAAGTACTAGTACTTTATATTTTCAATGCTCTGTCAGAGAAGTAGCAAAGGGAGAACAGGGTATATCTTTTAAAACTCTTCTATATAAACATTTCTTAACCGTATCCTATTCTGCTCAATCGTGACTTTTGAAATTCTTGTATTTCTTATTCTTTTGTATTGCATCGCAATTCATGAATCCGTGAGATTAGTTTTTAGTTTTTGGTAATTTTTTTGGATGAGATCACTTGTTAGCGTTAAGGCCGCCCATTGCATCCTTTATAATTTTTATGTATAATTTTATTGTTATATGTATGTTTTTCTTTAAATGTTACGAAGTGTAAATAAATATATTACCTTAAAATTACTTTTCTTATATAAAAGATGGGTACGGGCAGTGATCGCCATGTATTTGACGTTCTTATTATTGCGACGAAATTATTTTCTTATGAAATTATATTAAATTTTGTATTTTTTGTAAGGGCTTTGGAATGCCATCAAATTATCACTAAAAAGGCTTCGTAGAACATGGCCAACTTAATTTGACGGCTCATTGGTCTAGTGGTTAGTACCACTGCGAATCCATGGGTCCCGGGTTCGATCCCCGGCTGAGACAAACATCGATGTGATGAGCATTTGGTATTGTGCTTAGGTCTTGGGTGTTTAAATATGTATTTATATGTCTATCTATCTATAATATGTATGTATATCCGTTGCCTAGTACCCATAACACAAGCTTCACAAGCTTAGCATGGGACTAGGTCAATTGGTGTGAATTGTCCAATCATAAAAAGTAAAATAAAAAAATAAAAAGTAAATTAATTAAATTAATGTAAAGATTTTATTTAGTTTTATTTCAGGCTTTTTTATGGTCGTATACAACTCATTTGTTTTATTTTACATAATTAACCCATAATACGTCTTAAAGACAATGAAGTACACACAAAATGTATTCTTTTGTTTTCAGAAAATCCTTGTACAGTTGAAAACATTTTCATGGCAGTCGGACATAAAATCGAACACTTCAAGTTAAAATAGAGTTTCTGTTTTAAATATTTTTTTACTAAAGATGCTGATTGATGATTGTAAACATAAAGTTCAAATTACATTTAATTTGAATACAAAACATAATCTTCTAATTACGTTTATTTGGAGTGGGTGTGTTTATTTCAATCAGGATTTATGGATGTTTATCTTAATTTAAACGTTATTTTAATTAAAAATTATATACAACAAACAAATTGTTTCAATTCCATAATTCTAATAATAAAATGGTTAATGTTTTAGCTAACCACCTTACCGATCAATACCTCTCAACTTAATAGACATCAAACTTTATATAAAAGCTATTAAGGACCTATCTGGTCGCCAAACTCCAAAAAAGTACATTGTTTCTTTCCATTTTTCGCCATCATTGCTTGAAGTGGGGAGAATGGAAAAAATATATGGTGGAGTTGAGTAGTTTATGTATCCATTTTGAAAGATAGATACACGATTTAAATAACTTCGCTTGATAGAAATAAATCGAAATATAGCCAATTTTTTTAGTTTTTTCGAAAACATTTTGACGAAATTGTATATAGAATATGATTTTGAAATTTACACGTTATATTGTATCGCAAGCCAAGTAATCCAAAAATTGATAAAATTATATTAACTTAATGTTTTACATAACTAGTTGTTGTTACGGGCCCACCGAGACACTGACACAGCAATTCGTGCTGGGATAGGGCCTTAAGAGACAATATGAATGTGATGACAGCAGTCCTAAAAAAATTATGGCGATTTTAGATCTGGGTTTTTTTAGATTTATGTATCTGTTTCATGATCATTTGTTTATTTGTCTAACTACTTTAATTAAAATAAATCAGTGGCGCTAAAACCTTTATAGGTCTGGGCCTCAGATTTCTGTGTCTGTTTCATGGTCATTTGTCAATCTAATAGGCGAATAGGTGCAGCCTCCTGTGCCTGACACACGCCGTCGACTTTTTAGGTCGAGTCCATTGATATATAAAAAACCCAAGATGCACAGTCTCGAATAAAAGTAACGCTCGAAAGTGTCCCGAAACACTATTTCTGTCATTTTCTATAACAGTATGTCTATAACAGTATATGTTACAAGCATATATTATTGCAAAATCATCCTTACGCGAATTTCTTAAAGTTGTTATTACAACGCAGTGTATACGTACTTAAAGCAATAAAATTTTACGACCGACCGTGGTCGGTAGGACAAGGTATTGAGTGGAGTCGAACATTACTTTTTTATTTACAACTATTTAACATAATTTTAAATTTATCCGACTTTTCGGGTGCTTTACAGCGTGCGTGGTCACGTTGACTAAAGACAAAAGGTGTTGGATGTTAAATAGTTGGAAATTTATAATAATACATAACTTTAATCCGGTTAAAAAGTTTTTTCTTTAAATTAAAAAATTATTTTTAGTAAATATATTTGTCAAAAACTACACACAAAAAAGTTCAAAAGTACATAAATTTATTTATAAAAAAACCACAAATAAATAACATCGACTCCACGTATTAGACGCGAGACTATTTGAAATGAGTGCACAATTTAGAATGTTGCGCTCATTTTTTGAGGACGTTTTTTAGACGTTGATTGTGCATCTTGGGTTTTTTATATATCAATGGTCGACTCACGTTGTTTTCCTTTACCGTTCGAGCAGATGTTAAATGCGCACATAGAAAGAAAGTCCATTGCTGCACAGCCGGGTATCGAACCTACGCTCGCTGAAGCCACAATGCTCTACTTTAATTAAAGCACCATTTAACCAAAACAGTTCGTCTCTCTTTTCATAATAATTCTATTTTTAATCAGTTGCGCAAATTGTTTTTATGAAATAAAATTTGCAAACTGAACGTTTACACGGCTTCCTGTACGGGTTTTCTTGTTTCGAATTTTTCATGACGCTTTGGAAACCAAGCTGCATTGTTTTGTTTTAAGAAAGAAAACGTTTACCTTTTCTTTTTTAAATTAACAATTGACTGCCAAATTTTTATGTATAACACTGGTCTAATTATTTATTAAATAGCTTCGTATATTTTTTTTTATTGAGATAAAGCTTGCCAACGCTTGGCACACTGAGACATTGGTAAAAACAAACACAAAATACAATTTTTAATGTGACAAGCACTTATAGGCAAACATGACATACATATAGAGATCATAAAGAGATTATTAAACAAAACAATTTAGTTTCATGTATATCGAGGAAGTATGGTTTAATGTTCCTCCAACCTTAACACGTTCACTGCGTAACAGGCCGATATCAGCCTGCCGCGGTATTTCCGCTGGTGCGGACGAAGAAATCTATGTCCCTCTCGCTGGTGCGTAACGATTATCTCAGGTGTTTGTAAAAATTCGACAGGGACAAATATATATTTCATCTTGCGGTCAAAATTGTAGGTTTTCCCCATCAAAACATAACGGCAGGCTTTTATCGACCTACCACGCACTGACGCTGCTTTGCATCCGCTGAGTGCGGCAGTGGGCCTATTTCAGCCCGCCCTCCCAACAGGCAGCTAGCGACCCGTTACCGCACAGAGCGCGCGCCCGACCAGTTAGTGTTGTGCTATCTAACTGATCTAACATAGCGTTCGATATTATCAACGATGGCAAGCAATACAAGAAAAATACAAATTTTGGAAAATAGAGTTATTCGCCTTGCAGTTATTGACAGTGATAGTGACAGCAGTGAAGAAATATTTTCCACTAAGAAAAATAAAAAGTATTTCTGTTTCCAAGACAGGCATACATAAATAAATAAATACATTTTTCAGTTCCTTTACGATAATTCTGTTTTATTTTCGATATTTCTCTGTCCCATCACTACTAAAAATATATTCTAGTGCGGTTCAGGTCGATATCGGCCTGCCGCTTTTCCTGCTTTGTTTCTCATTTCCTGTTTGCCAGATCCCGGGGCGAATCAAACCTAAGGAAGTTGGGTTCAAGGTCATTCTAACAATATAAAAAAAAATGTATGTGTGTGTTTCCACAAAGTTATAGCAATTTAATCTATCCTAATGCTGTTGGGTCTAGAAAGACCTGCCACGCACCGGCGGAAATATCATTGGGGGCGCATTTTGGCCCGCCGCCGCACCTGATGAAAAATTATTATTTTACTTGCCGCAGTGAACGTGTTAAGGGAGGGTACTCGATGTCAATAAGTAAGCTTTGTTAACGGATATTACCGTAATACATTATTTATAACTTGACGTTTTAAGTGCTTTTCAGTAATCATAGAGACTTTCTAATCCGTCAACTTTATTCAGTTTGCAATCATTACCATTAGAGGTTTTCACGCCGATATACCTCAGACCTAAATGTATCAAAGTCAAAGGTATGATGATCAAATTCTTGAGATCGGACGCGCTGGCAAGCATCGCTTTGAATGGGAATGATTGAAATCGATCGGAGATACTACTATCGTTGAAATCAAGATTATGACCTTTTTATCCATTTAAATTATTGAGTTCGCCCAAGGAACTAAACGACCACAAAAAATATTTAAAATATATAGCCATCTATTTATATTTTTGCTTTTTAATTTAATTATCATTTAAAATGTATATACATTGAAATTGTTAATTATGATAGTAATATTTTTTTTAATGCATTCACATATTATGTAATAATTAATCATATGATATACTTGTTTAATATATTATTCATTATGGAAATAAAGACGCCATAATAATAATAATATATTTTTGCTACGTAATATTTTTAAAATAATGATGTTGAGATTCGTTTTCATATTTAAAAATATTCAGACTGCAACAATTGTGGCCAACATTGTGGAAAATTATATGTATTAAAAACAATGCATATTTCTTACTATTTACTGTGTGGGCTCTGTTCATTCAAATATAAAAATTCGAATCCAAATACTTACGAAAGGCCCTCAAACGAACAATACTGTGCCAAATACTGCTACTTAGTAGCTTTTATCCCAAAATCTCTTGTAGTATTTGTTTTTGTATCAGCCTTAGAATATAAACAAGTTTTGAGTTCATGAAAGAATATTATGGAGAACAAGATGCTTGTTTATGTATATACTCAGACTGAAAAATATTTGTATGCAATTATGATTTAGTTCTCTCAATATCAGTAGGGCTGATGAGGAAACTTTGGGATCGTGCGGTGCTAAAACTTAACGTTGATGTGGAGATTGAAATCGCAGATACAATTTTAGTGTGACGCGAGTTTCAGTCGAAAGCCGTTTTATAGGAAAGTTCAGTAACAGAATTGTCTTACTGATTTGCAGTAGGTAAAAAACTCTACCAAGTTTAAGAACCAAGTCTGAGAACCATCTTAGGCACACATTTATTCTTAAAAAGCCGGCAACGCACTCGCGAGCGCTCTGGTATTACGAGTGTCACTTAACATCAGATGAGCATCGTTGATCCTGCCCGTTTGGCCCCTGTTCAATAAAAATCACATCACAATACACATACACATCACATACAAATCACAATAAATATTATACTATATCTAAATAAGTAGATAGCACCAGTATAACCCTAAGAAATTAATACAATTTCTTATAATCAATAACTTAAAGTAAAGAAAATACATAGCATGGCCGACATATTTTGGGCAATCTTATAAAAATTACCTTCGCAAAATCAACTTACATAACTACAAATTTATGTGAAAGCGCAAGGGAAATCTGGAGTTAGACAATTATGCCATAAAATAAACGTAAAAATAGCGATAAAATTGGACTTTTGGGAGTATAAAATCAATAAATCGTGATTAAGCTTTTGTTGAATACTATCGGGGCACGCGATGTATTAAATAAGCTACATATTTACTTTTCAAACATACCTTTTCGAACAAGAAGTGGCCTAAGTAAAAACTTGCGGTATTATTTTTACTTAAAAATCTAAAACTTTTGAAGGTTCTCAGAGAAGGTTTAGTAATAAATGTTGAGTTACTATTATTTACATAACGGTATATCAAATGGTATAATTTTGTATATTTAACGATGAGTTAATACTCATTTATCGAACTGTAGATCAGCCTAGACTTATGAACTTAAAATAAATACTAATACTTTATAATTATGAAAGAAAAAGTTTCCGTTCAGTTTTGTAATTTAATACAAATTACGGACCGGACCGTATCTCCCTCGTTCTGGTTTCTTCTATATATGTTTGCCATAGACATTTTATATGATGATTTGATATTTTAAAATAGTACCGAGAGTTTTTACGCCGGCTTTTTATCTCTGTCTCCTGCCGATGAGTAGGAATTTGTGTGACACCTGTATCTTATATTCCAGAATAAACCTTATTTTTTTATTACGAGTTTATAAAATGAGAATGAAAAATGTAAAACCTATTTTCATGTCCTTAGAACTCAAATAATGACTGAATAAAAAGTTAAAAACCTATATTCGTTCATAACCAAATAGGACAAAGTCAGTTCAAAGCAGATCCGTCAAGCTTTTACGTAAAAATTAAATGTTTCAATCCAGATTAAAAATGATAAATCCGCTGGATTTTTAAATCCTTTTCTCACGTTTTTAACAATGTGACAGGCAACAGGTAATCGCTCATATATAAAGGAAAAGCTCTGCGTGGTTTAGTAGGACGCCGGTCGCGTTCAGGAGCTGACGCGTACTGAAAATAATTAAACAATTTACGTGAGTGAAGTGAATTGGTTTTTCATTTCAATACAGGTAAGATATTAATTGTTTTTGATTATTTAAATGAATATTATTATGGCTTATTTAAATAATATTTTTATGTTAAATAATTTAAATATAAATTATACGGATAAAGGGTGTTTTACTAGACCATATTATACGCGGTATATAATTTATCGTTGTAAAATATTTAAACTTGCTAATAGCCCAAAAAATAATACTTTGTTACAAGAACTATTCACCTTATAATAATGTGCAAAACTTCGTAGAAGAGCTACGTTCTACGCCGTCACAAATCTTCGATAGCCAAAACATAACTCCGTGTATTAAGACAATTTATAATTTCTTAAATATATGAATGGTAAAGGTAAATCATATAATAAAAAAAGTTACTACTTAAATAAATATGTGAATAACGGCGTAGAATTGCTACATAGGTCTACGACGCTACAAATCTTCGATATACAAAACATAACTCTGGTCATTTAGAGAATTTATAATTCCTCTATGGTGAATGGTAAGAATTAAAGGCTATTTCATAAAAAAAAAGTTAGTACAGAATCGGTGTCGGTTCTTGGTCTGTTAGGATTCATTTTAGATTTATACATTCACACAAGAAATTCTATAATTATTAACTATAATTAGCATTGAAGTTAATTTAAGGTAAAATACTTCATTTTAGAGTAGAGTTACTTATAAAATTACGTTGTCTATAATGTTTAGTAGGTTCTATATATGAATTTATTTATATTGTAATAATTATCTGGTCTCGAGTATAATCAAGCCAAAAGTTACAAAGCAAATATCACAAATGTTACGCTCCAAAACATGGATAATATGCAAATCGACCCTAATTTGCAAATCTCAGGTGGGTTGATAAAAACAAAGTATTTTTTTTTTTTTTTTTTTTATAAAACAGGGGGCAAACGGGCAGGAGGCTCACATGATGTTAAGTGATACCGCCGCCCATGGACACTCTCAATGCCAGAGGGCTCGCGAGTGCGTTGTTTATATCGTTATATAATTCTTTATATATATGGCAAACCTGCAGGAGGCTCAAAGTATCTTAATAACAGACGGTATTAAATATCAATCATCATAACATTGCAGACAAAATTTATATTATTTAAATATATTAGTCCCTTGTGCTTTATTTTATTGCCAATCAGTATTTTGATAATATACTAAATTTAATATTGAATTTTAAAAACTTACTTAATGTAATGTGTATTTGTTTTTCCATAAAGTTTTACCAGTGATGACCCAGTTAAATATCGATAAAGGTGTTTCTAGGCCAGGAATGAAGTAAGTCACTAAACCGGTATTGTCGAAAGTCACGAATTCTCTTATGTTTTTATTGTAATAGATTACTTTTACTTTTAAATAAATTTTTTTTTAGAACGGGGGGCAAACGGGCAGGAGGCTCACCCGATGTTAAGTGATACCGCCGCCAATGTACACTCTCAATGTCAGAGGGCTCGCGAGTGCGTTGTTTATATCGTTATATAATTCTTTATATATATGGCAAACCTGCAGGAGGCTCACCTAATGTTATGATACCGCTGCCCATGGACACTCACATTACCAGAATTCAAGTGCGGCCTTTTAAGAATAAGCACACTCTTTTTTTGAAGGACCTTAAGTCGAATTGGTTAGGAAATACTTCAGTTGGCAACTGGTTGGCCATACAAGTCCGGTTTCAGTGTTTCCATGGTTTTGATATAACATCGCTATAAACTATACATATCGTTAGCACTTACTATATCGTTGTAACTGAATCGAAGTGCAATTTTCGTCGGCTTTAATGTCATTGGAGATCTTTAGTTTCGCAAATTACTTCCTTCTGAAGGTAACAGGAAGGTAGAGGAATCTCAGCTGCGGGATAAGTTTAGGAAACTTTTTTAATTGCAACTTTTTACACTCAAGATAATGAGAAATGTTTTACGGCGGCGGCTTATCTTTTATGTAAACACTTTAATAGCTCAATTGTGTACCTGATTTTTAAATTTTTATTTGTTATCAAAATAAGGTTCGGATATTCCTTAAATAACTCTCATTTTCTGCGCTAATTTTGACAGTCTAGTTAACCCTGATTGGATTTGAACCTCTATTTCATCAGTATGCAATACAAACGGCAAAACACATATCAAAAATTTTAATTAACAAATAAGTCATTTTCATATTTTTTGTAATATTACTATTATACGAGTAATTTTTTTTTCGAACTAGCGAACTGTGGAATCGACTCCCGGTGGGGGTCTTCCCTGAGAGATACGACCTCCAGCTATTCAAAGTTAGAATGTACTCAACCCTCAAAGGCCGGCAACCCACTAAAAATGGGTGTCCGTCGTTGGCTGCGATGATTGCCCTTTGTGGCCCGTAGGCTTGTTTGCCCCCCTATTATTAAAAAAATAATAATAGCATAAACATTTATATTTATCCCTTTAGCCGTTGAATAATGTATAGGCAGACTATGTCGCTGTCATTTTAACTTATTAAGAGTAAAATTACTAATTAAAACAAAATAGATTTAAGTTTATTTTTTGTTTGGTTATTATTTTTTGTGTATTGTGTATAGCACTAGCTGCGCCCACGAACTTCGTAACGCCTTAATATATATATTTTTACTTAGCCTACCTTTTTAGTAACTACATACCAACATATGGAACATTATGCTATGCTTTACCATAGAGACTGTTTGCTTTTCCGGTACCTAAGTACTAAATAAAAGATTTTTTTTTAATTTGTTAAAGTTTTCTCTTCATAAAACCTTTCTTAGAGTTCAAAAAAACTAATAAATAATTCTCGTATTGGTCCAGCCTTCTTTAAGTTTTGCGCATAGCAACACATTTTGTGATTTATTTTTAGAGATGTGTTGGTACCTATTATTATTATTTTGTTAGTTGTTCTTTTTGCGTTTTATTTATTTCGTAATCCTACAGCTAACATAAAATATATACATATATATATATATATATATATATATATATATATATATATATATAACAAAAAGCAATTATACTAAAGATATAGTAAAAGATAAAAATAAATCAGTGGCGCTACAATATCTTTAGGTCTGGGCCTCAGCCTCCAGCGCCTGACACACGCCGTCGACTTTTTGGGTCTAAGACATGTCGGTTTCGTCACGATGTTGTCCTTCATCGTTAGAGCGAATGTTAAATGCGCACATAGAAAGAAAGCCCATTGGTGCACAGCCGGGGATCGAACCTCAACCTCAGGGATGAAAGTCACACGCTAAAGCCACTAGGCCAACACTGCTATATAGTCAAAGATAGAAAACATAATATTTACAAAAAAGGTTCAATCATTTACAAAAGGATAGATCAATAACAATTATTCAATACATTTAACTAAGTACTACCTAATTGGGCCGTGTTGTGTGATATTGTAAAAGTGAGAGTATGTATGTGAGGATTTTACCCTTGAAGCAATTAATGGACCCTTTTCTAATTATAATTTGTTTAATATATCATGTATTTGCGGTGTATCTATATTTCCGTTTTGAATTATTAATTAATAAACATAACTGCAAAACTATTTTACATATATTCTCTGAGGCAAAACCCTGGGGTTATTCCGTAGCATTAAAAATTCATGATATACGAAACGGATCACTTGTCAGAAACAAAAATATGATAAAACATCATTTCCATTTGATATTTTATGGTGAATAAATAAAGGGGTAATTCTGAGACATTGAAAGGAAATGCTCAAACATAATAAAAAATCAGATGATACTATAACTTTACATTAATGACTATATTTGAAAACTATACAAAAATTTACATACTAAATTAAAAAAAAAAATAGTGGCACTAAAACCTCTGTAGGTCTAGGCCTCAGATTTCTGAATCTGTTCCATGATCATTTTTCAATCTAATAGGCAAGTAGGTGATCAGCCTCCAGTGCCTGAAACACGCCGTCGACTTTTTGGGTCTAAGACATGTCGGTTTCCTCACGATGTTTTCCTTCACCTTTCGAGCGAATGTTAAATGCGCACATAGAAAGAAAGTCCATTGGTGCACAGCCGAGGATCGAACCTACGACCTCTGGGGTGAGAGTCACACGCTGAAGCCACTAGTCCAACACTGCTCCCTCTGTCACTGAGTTTGTGATATCTTGAACAGGTCACTAAGATGTTTAGCATTTTTACTAAATTGGTTTTTGTTTCTAAGTGGAGTTTGGAACCTCCTTAATCATAAAAAATAAATCGCTTTTATTTTTTGTTTTAACCAAATAACTGTCATTTTTTTCCGCCACATCGTAAACACAACTGATGGAAACATAGTACTTTAGTTGAAAGATTTTATTTTATTAGTGGATACGTTAATGAGCGTGCTTTATATATAATGAAAGAAAAGATAAGAAAATCGTGATTAATCATGAAAAATTATGATATATATAACAACATTTTAATGGTATGTTCTACGAAATAAATGTAACTAAACGAATTAATGATTGAAACGATATGAGCTTTAATCTAGAGTATACTATGACTGACAGATTACTTAATTAATTATGCACGGGTAAGCTCATGGCTGGCTATTTTAGTTTTACACGGAATTTAACGTCCATAAATCAGTCAATCGATGACTTCAATCTATTTTAATATACACAAGTGAATTATTTGAATTAAGCTTTTTCTCCTGCGCGTATTTGCAATCAGCCCTAAGGCTATGAGCGAATCTGTGCTGTGGTGCTGTGGTGCTGTCATGTGGAGTGTCTTCCCATTGCAAAGCATCAACTCATCTACTGCCTAGAGCTACCTAGCTACCTATAGCTACTGCTACTGTCTTCTAGCTGTAGAAATTAAGCTAAAGACAAATTTAAGTATAAAATGCCATATATATAGATTTTATATATATCCAATACATAAAATCTTACTTTCCCTAAAATCACGACTGCTGGAAACTTTAGGTACGTAAAACAAATTACCTAATAAACCTAAGTTCATTTGAGGTAAGGTATTTTTGCAAAAGTGGTTTGTTTGACAGGTTCATTAGGAAGCGGTATTCGTAAACACTTGTTTTGGTTTTCTTAAACTGAATACATAGTAAAGGGTATTTATCAATAAAATAGTTATTACGAAAATATAAGAACTTTTAATTGCGAACAGTTACACAGCAAGAATTAGGAAGCCACAAAAATTTTCATACATAGTGGTGCCATCTAGGAAATTCACAAGTTAAACTCTCAAACTTATTTCAACAGTACTCTACTATTACTATTATGTACGAAAATGTTACGTAAGGTGAATGTAGCAACAGGGCCTAAGGTAATATATTCTCAATTAAGTTCGGTGACAGTTGTTGGATGTTCAAATAAATGAAATACGACGAGTCGAAACTAAGTGTCAAATGTCTTTTATCATTTAACAAGGGTTCATAACATAAAATTAGGGGTAGTGGGGTTGCGACGCTGGACTAACAAAAAACTGTAAAACCTTATTTATGGGTTATTATTCGTAAAACTAAGTAACACATCTGTTACCTATAAAGAATATGAGTGTAGTCAACCTATTGGATATTCTCGGAAACGAGAATGTTACATGATAAACTTATTAATGTATGAAACATTCAAGGACTAATTTATCACTACCAAAACTTACGATTGACATAGAGCAGTGTTGGCCTAGTGGCTTCAGCGTGCGACTCTCATCCCTGAGGTCGTAGGTTCGATTCCCGGCGGTGAACCAATGGATTTTCTTTCTATGTGCGCATTTAACAGTCGCTCGAACGGTGAAAGAAAACATCGTGAGGAAACCGGCTTGCCTTAGACCCAAAACATCGACAGCTTGCGTCAGGCACAGAAGGCTGATCACCTACTTGCCTATTAGATTAACAAATGAAACAGATACAGAAATCTGAGGCCCGGACCTAAAAAGGTTGTAGCGCCATTGATTTATTTATTTTAAAACTGACGATTTACAGTTTATTAACAAATAACTAACGTTACATTACATAACTTACACTGTGGTCATTTGTTTTACATTCCAATTACATAAGTAGGTATCAAAATTAAGTGCGTGACAAACTGCTACAGGTCACGCTGGCCTAAAACTTAAACACAAATTACCATAAAAAGGAAATAAGACTCAATTCGAACTTATCAAAGATAGTAAATCACATTTATTGGCGTCCTTGTCAGAGATTGCGTTGCTGAAACTTCCAAACATTAAATCACGCGTAATGTTAGGGAAGTGAACAATTTGATAGCATTATTTAGGCATTTTCCCTTATCGTATTGCTTAGTAATGACACCCTGTAGCGTGGGAATCAGTCACCCACGTACTCCAAGGGCTTTGGTTTCTCAACGAATAGCAATCCTCGGAACAGTAAGGTGGCTCCGTGAAGCATGCGAAGTGCCCAGGAGAATTCTGTCCTTTTGGAAGAAGCTAGGCTAGCTTAGTTAGCCAGGAATTTACACACAACGGACTTAGTGAACGTCTAAGTGTGGAAATTCCACAATACAATACACCCTGTAGCGTTTTTTGCTAATAATTACTTAATTATTAATCTCTTTTGTAACTTTTTTTATTGTAATTTAAGCTAATAAACTGGTTTAGTTAGTATACTTTATTTAAAGTCACTTATGTCTGCTTTGCGATTCTGCAACTCACTTTTCGAACTCACACAGCGGTTTTCACAGCGGCGGTCGCGCTCAAATCAGTAGTAAAGCAGTCATTGTACGATTTGGCATTCTGATAAGGTCCCACCTTGTAGTTTGTTGTTTATCAGAATGCCAAATCGTAAAATGACTGCTTCATGATTGATATAAGCACGACCGCCGCTGCGAAAACCCTCACACAGCGGTTTCGAAAAGTGAGTTACAGAATCGCAAGGCTGAACTGTCTTATAAACCTAGCCAATTTAGCGCAATTTGGTACATTATAGTCTTTTAAGGAGCTCGGTGTTTAGCGAAATACATCCGTGGCATATAAAAATGCTAGTTTGAATGCTAAACTTTTGCTCCACCTATATATTTACTTTAGTGTACTTTATTCGGCAAAAATGAAAAGGCATTCATAATTCAGTATAAAAGCAACCGAGGCAACCCAGCTGGTTTATAGACTCTCGATAATATATTATTCCACGGAATGTTCATGAGAGAACGATTCCTTTACTTCCTGTTCTAAAAATGGCTAACAAAATCGAATTTGTTTTACTCAATAAAACTCATTAGATAGTACGTGTCCTGTAAATGTTAGAACCATTTGATAAAATAGCATTTAAGAAAACGTTTTTATTAATAAATTGTGTTTATTTATTCTACAATTATTTAACGAACCTCAAAAAAATTATCAGATTGACCTGTCGTCGCCTGTTTAGGAATGATGATCGATTTAGGTCTCCGAGGAATATAAAGTATCTCTTATATTTGTCGACAAACTTTTCGAAAACTAAAAGTCATTTGTTTTTTGATTCGCTTTGTTAAGTCCTAACCAACCAATTGAAAAGGTGGCAGACACATTTTAGGGACTTGGCTTGTTATAATGTTATATATTAATTTCGCTAATTAGAAGAAAAGATTATTGCCACACCGCAGGGTACCCAGTAGTCGAAAACCTCAAACATTGTTCTGAGTATCTGCTCATGATAATTATAAAACATTAAAGTTAAGTAATTATTAATTTAAGATTTAATAGTGAGTTAATCAAAATCGTATCGTTAAATGGTACTTTATTTGCGGATACTAAGACGCTATTCTTTAATTTAGGAGAAACACATATAATATATATATATATATATATATATATATATATATATTTGTTTTTTGATTCGCTTTGTTAAGTCCTAACCAACCAATTGAAAAGGTGGCAGACACATTTTAGGGACTTGGCTTGTTATAATGTTATATATTAATTTCGCTAATTAGAAGAAAAGATTATTGCCACACCGTAGGGTACCCAGTAGTCAAAAACCTCAAACATTGTTCTGAGTATCTGCTCATGATAATTATAAAACATTAAAGTTAAGTAATTATTAATTTAAGATTTAATAGTGAGTTAATCAAAATCGTATCGTTAAATGGTACTTTATTTGCGGATACTAAGACGCTATTCTTTAATTTAGGAGAAACACATATAATATATATATATATATTTCTTCGCGATTTTAACGGGTTAAACAATACTTATCTGGAGCTGGATATATTCGGTAGTGGGCTGATTGGTTTTAAAGAAAGCATTGTTAAGTGACTATCTCGAACCTAATGGGCTGTTTCGCTGGTAATTTTTTTCTGCTTAACAAAAATTTCTGATATTTTTATCGTATTTTTTTTTGTAACATTTATGTTCACCTAAATTGTCATACATTTAAGATAAAAGATACTTTAATAAATAAATTATAAAAAATATATACTATATACCAATAACAATTACTAACTATATAACGCTACAGATACATCTAATGAACGGTATTCCTGACGTTTCACACCACATTTCTAGTCACACGGGTTATGTTCTTTTAACACAAGTATATATCCGTTTTAAAAACGCTTTCTTTAAGCTTTCAGTTTCCGTTTGAAGATAAAGTTGAAGCACTAAAAACGTCTACTCAAACAGGGCAAAGAATTTATGGCTACGGCGTAGCTTCGTAGCGACAACGAAGCGAATCGTATTGAAAATTTAATTCCGTTATTCCTATCCCACTCATGTCTTTACGTTCTTTCTTGCCCATTCGCCAATTATAAATGACCTGTATATACAGAGGCCCTTTGTTATAGCGAAGCTATTCGTTGAACAATTTATAAACAAATCCTTGCTTGGAGACATTCCAGACCCATGTTTATTATAACTTCGCTGGGACAAGAACAAAGGACTCGTGGGAGTAGTATCCGAACGTATTTCCTACGTACATAATACATACCTATTGATTCGTTTCTTTAATTAAAAATCTATAAAGCTGGTTTTAAAGATCGCTTTGATCGAGAAGAAACCATTTTCGGAGAAATAGTTTAGTCAAAAGAATAAAAAACATGTTTCAAGATGCCACGAACTTGATTCATCGATTCGGCATATATATGCATGTTTGAATATTTTTTGTAAAAAATAACTTTTGTAGTTAAGATATGTGTATAAATAAAACCATTATTGATCGAGTTCAGTTCGGTGGTGGTTGTTGGAGGGATGTTCAAATAATGCTTCCCTCATAGGCCGGCAACGTACCCTTATTTGCCCTCCTAGTATATATAAAAAAATTAAGCACCTTCGTCAAACACTTTGGTCAAACGCTGACCTAACAAAACTGCAACATTATTTATGGAATTAAAAAGAATATATGAGTGTAGTCGACCTATTCTCGGAAACGAGAATGTTATATTATAATTTATAAATGTATGAAAAGCCCAATAACTCATACTACCCAACTACCAAAACTGACAAGTTTTACAATTTATTGGCTACAAGTATAAATGTATGTAACTAAACTAACGTTAGGTTACATAACTCTCGCATAAATCTATATATATAAAAAGAAAATGGTGTTCGTTTGAGGCTCTTTCACGCTTAAACCACTGATCGTATCGACATGAAACTACCACCATTCGATGCGAAATTTTTCCTTTTTTCATTTTTTTTTTTCTGTTTTACTTTTATGAAAATTTTTCCCGCTAATAAAAACAAAAGAGGCTTCCTAGAACCGCAAAACGTCAACATCTGTTAAAAACTCGATTTTCGAAATATTTCAATTTTCTTAGCGGGAAGTTAAAAAGAAGAATAATAAAAATATGAAAAAAAATAAAATAATGAAACATAAAATTTATTTTAATTCGTCCAGCAAAGCGGGCGCGAAACGGCTAGTGATTTTATATAAAGGAGTCAATCGAACATTTATTTTAAACTCGGTACGTGGTGTCGTATACATTTCAAACAACATGTCAACAGATCACGTAAGCGATATTAATCTATTGAATTAATCACGTCTGAGTAATCTTCTCTACCTGACAGTTACTGGACAAGCAATGAAATGTAGTGAATTATTAAGAAGTGGAGCACGCGATTGACTGGGTATTTATGAGAAGAGGCTTTTATCGTTGTATATTTAAATACTATTATTAATTTATAATAGTATTTTTGAATACAATCAAAAGGTCTGGGCCTCACATTTTTGTTTCTGTTTCATGATTAGTTAATCTAATCGGCAAGTAGGTGATCAGCCTCCTCTGCCTGACATGCCGTCAACTTGTTGGGTCAAAGGCAAGCCAGATTCCTCATGATGTTTTCCTTCACCGTTCGAGCGAATATTAAATGCGCACATAGAAAGTCCATTCGTGCACAGCTGGGGATTGAACTGAAGCCACTGGGCCAAGACTGCTATCAAATGCAATATAAAGTTCAAAAACCTAAGACAGTAAAATTTTTGTGTATCATTGTCTATAGACAAGGAGGGATACTCTATTAATAAGCAATATTGACTTTTTGTACCATCATGAAACAGGTACCACCACTCGACATCTACTACTATATCGAAATTGGGTACGAAATCTCAACCTTAAAGTAATAATTTATTTGCAAGAATATGGTACAAAAACAAGTACGTCTAAAGGTGGGAACTGACCAACATTACGATGTGTAATGTAACATGTAATGTACTGTTACACAGCGAGCATTCGTGCAGTCAGTACGTCGTGTTACGTTGTGTTTCCCCGCAACACGACGTACTGACTGCACCACCTTAATATTCTGCCACATATAATGGCGTACAAATTTGTCTTTAAGGTAGAATTTTAAATATAATTACAATTACATAATGAGTCATATGTATAGACAATATTTTATATCACACTATTAAAGTATATTATTAAATTTCAAATAAATATTAATTATAATGTTTTACGCAAGTAATCGTTAATATTTTTTTTTTCCAAATATCAGTACATTAAATTTTAAAAAGTGTAGTAGGAAGATCTTTGAATGTTTTTTGTAAGGATCGCTATTGTATGCTACAGAATACCTGAAACCCCAAAAACAAAACTATGAATTGTGCTTGGCCGACTGAAATAGAGACAATACGTAATTTAATTTTTTAGGCCTCCTCCAGATTTTTCTACTGTAGTCTGTCCTGGGCTGTCCTTCTCCATAGTGGGCCTGCTCCTTTTGCTACTAAAGATCGTCTTCCCATCAGATCAATGCTCTTCCTCTTTATTTTGCCTGGTCTTGGATACCACTCTACAATATCTTTAGACCATTTACCTGTATTATCTCTTATCGTATGGCCTGCCCATTGCCACTTTATTCGTTTCACACTGATTTTAACATAATTCGGTTGATTAACAATAATTTAATTTAATTATATAAAATTAAATTCAACAATATTTTTGTTAACACAAAACCTCGAACAGATTTTTGTGAGGTCTTCACAAATAGATGTTGATGGTCGAAAGGTTTAGATCCATGATTACTTTTGGTTGGCAACCGACTGAAATATATAATATTATTGAAGGCGCAAAACAGCGGAACTGTTGGTGGGAGGTAGTAATCATTTATCGGGGAGAAACAATCCTACTACTGTTGCCATAATATTAAAAAAAAAAAAAAAACAATCCTACTATTGGTATTATGTTACAGAATACTTAATATTCAAAATTTTAAAATCATTTATTCATTTAGGTAACGCATGAACGTATATGAACGTCAATAAAGAAATTCATTATAAATGCTAAATGCTTCTAATTTTACATTTACTGCCAGTTCTCAAATCAAGGGCGTAGAATGGACGAGAATAACTCAATTATTTTTATGTAGTGGTACCAAAATAAAAGTAAAAAATTAAATGCAGAAATAGACTGTTTGAATTAAATATACATAATCTTTACATTTCAATAAGTAAAGTAAAATATAATAATACGAAATACAGCTTAATTTAATCCTTCGTGGAATATCGAAATATTAAATTGTAATCCGATCGTCATTTTATTTTCTCTTCTACAAGAATATAATCCTCTCTCGCACAATATTTTTAAATAGTATCTCGATGGTAGGTTCTTCCAATGCACGGGTCTGAAATCGACTACAAATACCTATCAATGTTTTTTATCTAGAAACCATGTATATATGTCTCTTCTTGGATGGATTTAGTTTTCCAAGAAATTTGTATGAATTTACGAGAGCGAGCTTAAAAACTATTTCGATCATATTCAATGATTATACAAAATTATACTTAAAATCAAAATATATATTGTAAGGGCTTGTTCAGAATAAACTCAACTGTCTTTATGAAAGTAATTTATTGTTCTTCTTCATACAATATTGATTACATTAAGGTAGGTAGGTACATACAATATGAGTAACCTAACATTGAACCGTAGCGAGGACGCGGGGTATCGCAACCCTTATGTTCACATAGCTAAGGCTTAACTTAACGACGCGGGGTAACAGTCAAGAAAAACTACTGAAGATCCAGTAGCAGACGACCCGGAGGGCTATCATACAAGCAGACGTCTAGCTAGCGAAATGCGAATGCCACGAGCTTGGTCATTGGTGTGACTTCGATATAGAAGCCGCACTTCTATGTGTGCGTTGCGTGTACGCGTCTTGGTCGTAGTCGTAGATATTGTTTACGCCAACGCGAGTCTGTCGCGTTACAATATTCATATTAGGTAACTCTTATGAACGTAAACTATAAAAAAAAAATTAAACGACCAAGAAAGGTACCTATATGTTATTGTTTAGTGTATTTAATCAAGTTGTTCGGACTAATAAAAGCTGAGTTTCAGCATCGGATGTCAAGGCAGAATACAAAATACCATCCGTATCACCCCGACGTCCGTCGTTCCACAACTGAACGTTTCTTGAGGCAGTTTTTGCCGTGTAGTATATCCGAATCAATTCCACTTATCCTTCAAGAAAAGAGCGTACCAATTCATAAAAGGCCGGCAACGCACTTGCGAGCCTTCTGGCAATGTGATTGTCCATGGGCGGTCGCATCACTCACCATCAGCCTCACTCTGCGAACATAATTATAAAGATGTCGAGACAGCATGATTGTTTATGATGGTAACATACACATACTATACATAGTTTTATTTACATTTTCATTTGATAAAAATCCAACAGACAACATCAAACAAAAAAACCGCCTTCAAGCATTGCAGGTGTCAGTAAGTGGCGGTAAAAACCTTATTCTAAGTAACCCGCTTGCTTGTTTAATCGGTCTTTTACATGATAAGTTCCGACCTAAACACAAAGGAAAACATTATCGTTAAAATTTAGAAATTCAAATTTGTATAAAATTGAAAATGTTTATGTTTTACTAAGGAAAATATTTTCATGTTCGTGTAAAGGAATGTTCATGTCTGACAACTGAAATGTGAAATCATCCAAAAGGATAATATTATTGTTAAAAGTTGTTGCACTTTCGTTATACCTTAGTTGATTTTATGTACACAAATTATTACTCTTTACGTTGATATGAATCCTTTTTGACTCTGATAAAGTTACAAAAGATTTAGAAGAGTAGTATTGTGAGTCGAGGAGTTAGGTGTACGAACAGCAACGAAGAGCGATTTGAATCGTCAACTGCAACCAGTCAATTTCCGTGCGGCGCAACGACAAGGGATCAACCCTTTGCGTTGCTTACAGATGGGGGTATCTCTGCATCTTCTACCGCATTTACCATGGAGAGTGTTCAGAGGAGTTATTCGGAGTAGTAACAGTAGCTAAGTTTTATCATCGGGCGTCAGGCAGAACACACATACCATCCGTTTAACCTCGACGTCCGTCGTTCCACAACTGAGCGTATCTTAAGGCAGTTTTTGCCGTGCACCACCACTACGTGGAAACAGCCGCCCACTTAAGTATTTCCGAACAAATTCAACTAAGGGTTCTTCAAAAAGGCGTACCAATTCATAAAATGCCGGCAATACATTTGCAAGCCTTCTGGCAATGTCCATAAGCGGCGGTATCACCTAACATCAAATGAGCCTCCTCTATTACATAAAAAAATACGTGTGGCACTCGGGGACTGCCGCGGTCAAGCTATTGCATAGCATTTTTTATAAACATATGCAATATAATTATTTATTTATTTTTTGCAGTATTTTTTTTCTTTGTTATTAATTCAATCCACCACTCTACCAGACTTAGACTAACACGCCTATCCGATCACGCTAAACCGATGTGAGACGCAGTATGCGTCTGTCCCGCTCTAACGCGTATTGGCTGCACCTATATTACGTCATCGTGTGTTAGGTTTATTTCGTTACGGAATTTCTTGATTCGGTCGCCGCGCTCAAAGCCCGCGATAAAATCTATGCAATAGCTTAAAAATACTCTCAATCTTATTGTCGTTCATTTCAATTCCATCAAAAAGTAACTTTTTTGATGGATTATATGTTTGAATACGGTGAGAGGAAAGATAGAGGAAGCCAGTACGTCCGGACCAGAGACAAAAGACTGACGACCCCTTTGCCTATAAATAAACTGATCAAGGACGTAGATACAGACAAGCCAATATACGAAAGGTTGAATAGGAAATGAATATAAACAAAATACGAATGAAAATTATCAAAATCATTTTGTTTTTGTTTCGTTTTCTTAGTGTTTATGTACGTAGCACGCTGTATAATTGCTGCTGTTTGACTTATTCTACCTATAACTGTGTTACTATATTTTGTTTTTTATAGTTTGTCCAACTAATCAGAGAAAATATAAAAAATAAACTACGAATCTTAGGTTTAAATTTAAGTTATTTGGGTAATAATTTAAGAAAATGACACACGTAAAATTTGTTAGAGGTAGCGCGTTTATTACATTTTATTTAAAAGCGAAGTTAAGAAATAACGAAAAGAATAACACAAGCTCATAATGTCGCACAACGCAAAGGTACACGATACGGTTATGACACTTTATTATATCGCTTGAGTTTTCGCAGCCTATTTAGATACCAAGAATTTTTACATTTTCTAGGTTGACCTCCATTTCATGCTTCATTTACGCCCAGTTTCTGAAGTGTTAATTGAATTCCTAAGGCTGTGATTAGCGCCTTTTTTCGATGAATAAGTCAATTAACTTGTCAAACTTGCGATAAAATTAACGCGTTAAACGCCTTTTTGAATAGTTAAAATAATATGTTTTTTTTTAGTTTATTTGAGACATATTTAATTTTCATGGCATGCGATACCAGTACCAGGATGATAAATTGTTAGATAATAGAATATGAGCTATGATTTTTCATCATTTACTCTTTTCATATTTAAATTAACAATTTATTAATTCTTTACCAACATAATAGTAAAATTAATAATTTATAAATAGAAAATTTAAAAATTAGAAAGTTTGGTCCCTGTAGCATACCTTTATTGCTGGCAGCATTTTTTTGGTGTATTGCGATGCGAGCAAGCATCGATGAAAGCATCTAAACTCTACCCGGCGCCAACTTAAATCTTTAATTTGCCCCTGTGCTCTTAAAGCCCACGGGATCAAGAGTCTCTTCTCTTAAGGGAACAATTCAAAGTTAGGAAAGACTCTTATATTTGAGTCTTTATTTTAATTATATTAAACTAAAAAAAAACTGATACACTCAGTATACGATGATTTTAATCTTTTATAGGCCGTGGACTGGAAAATAATTTCATTTGCATTCAATTTTAATGGAGGTCAATCGTAAAAATTAATTTACTATGGAAATTTGGAATTGGAATACGTTTATTAATAATATAATTAATATATACGCGCAACTCAATTCACTTAACAGATCTTCCTTCGTCGCCCACCTCATTTTTGGTATCTCATGGCATGCTGTCAAGCAATATCATGTACAAGTTTTGGTAAGTGAAGGGAGTTTGTAGGTGTATGACCAAGTGAGTGTCTCTTTTTTATGTCTCGCCCATTTTATTTATTAAAACACTTTACCAATTTATTTCATAAAAATTTGATTAATTTAATGGAAAGAAATAAATCGAACATATTATGGAGGAACCTACACTTATTTAATGTAGTGTTTTAATATCCCTAAAGATTTAGGTTATTATTAGAGCATTTCCATATTCCATAACCTACTATAAATATTATGAGGATTCTGAATCTTTTGTGACAAATTGTTTATCGTACAACCCATCTGGATCGAGCCCACTTGAAGGCGAGTAATATAATAAAGAAACTTATTTATATTAAATAGTACATATTAGGTTACGTGTTTTGTTTATTTCAATTGAGAATTTATATTTACCATAACCCGACAACTGACAAGCCGTTGTGTTTGTGGGGGACTGATAACTTTAAATATTGATTTTGTTTCAGCACGAAACAAGGGACCTAACATTATCATTTGGATATATTGATAAATTTTAAGAAAAACTTACCTTAAAAAAAGGATGGATTTTAAGTTTGAAAATGTGGCTAAACGTCAGTACCAATGTTGTTATAAAATATTTTGTTAGAGTATTAACAAAATGTAGCAAGGGACAAACTAGTGTTGGTACTGTTGAGATGGAATGAAACTGCTATTGCAACCTATTTAAGTGATTCAGAGATCACATACAAAAATGATACACTATACTAAATTACACGCTCTCCTAGGTTACTTATAACAAAAATGAGAAATGCATTGAAGAAAAAAAAAATGCTTTTTGTTATGGAAAAATCACTTTCTGACCCGTGTCATAACATATTTGAAGAAATAAAATATTACAAAAATGTTTAACACGACACCAACTCGTTAGTTTGAGAGGTCTCGAGATCGTTCGTTACAATGCCCTTATGTCACCGAATTATCCTGTTCTTATATCTTATAATACAATAGATATGTAACAAAAACGGTATAACCTTGTATTACGCTATCTTGGGTTTCTCTGGGCCTTCACCAGTGAAGCAGCGTTGATCAAGTATAGGATAAAATAGGCCAAAAATACTTCAGTAAAACCACTTCAATAATAGAAAAGGAAATCTTTGAAGTATTGTATAAGTTTTGTATCTAAAAATAATTATTTCAGCGATCAATGCTATATAATCTAGAGAAAGATATATTATTACTAGCTGACCGGGCAAACGTCGTTTTGCCATGTATATCATTTATAATAAAAAATAGGGGTTGATCGTAGAGGGGTGAAAGTTAGGAGTTGTATGTATTTTTATCATAAAAAAATAAAAACAGAAAAAAATATCTAAAAATAAAAAAAAATATATTTAGGGATGGACTACCCTTAACATTTAGGGGGATGCAAAATAGATGTTGTCTGATTCTCAGACATACTCAATATGCACACAAAATTTCATGAGAATCGGTCGATCCGTTTCGGAGGAGTTTAACCATAAACACCGCGACACGAGAATTTTATATATTAGATTACTTAATAATAAAAATAAACCGCTATGTAGAAGCCCCAGTCTAAGGCATCAGGCGTAGCTCAATAGCTCATTGTTAAGAAAATATTCAAAAAATTAAACGATTATGGCCTTTTTATATTTAAACGAAATCATTTAAAAATGTTCTGCTTAAAAAGGATAACATTATTCCTTGACATACCCTTTTCATGAAGATGATACAAAATTTCCTTTAACTAGGGCTAAAATAGGGATAAAATAAATGTTGAACACGAATTTTCTTTTTGTTTTCGTCGATTTTCGGTTCTATGTAATGCCAGTTTCCTCACGATTTTTAACACGTAGAAAGGTGTGCACAGCTGTGGTTTGAAATACGGTTTCAGTTCAGTCGCACGCTCTAGCTACTAGTCTAACACTGGACTTATTTTAATTAAAAAAAAACTTAAACCCGGTTTACAATTCGACCCGTATATTTTATTGTACCCCACTAACTATGGATAGGTAGTCAAAACGTGAGGTCGCGCTGGAGCGTTTTTAAAAAGAATAAATTTTATTTTTAACTAATATTTATTTGACCGGTTACAATGGTGATTAGCTTAAGACTAACTTAATATCTATTATTCGAGACTGGGAGCTAGACAGTCCGTCAGCATTATTGGTGGGAATACGCGTGGGTCTTTATAGATTAGGAAATATGTCTTGTGACTGTGTAACTAGGTTTTGACGATTTACGTGTCATTGAATTGCCTCTGTTGACAATAGGGGCTATTTGTCAAAAAGGGCTTTATAGAAATACGTTAATTAAAACGGTAGATGACTTTAAGACCGTCAAATTTAATTCCATTTATCTCTATATATATAAATTGCCTAATAACTTATGTAACCTGCTTTTTTTTGTTTTTTTATATGATGTATGATTTTGTATGTAATGGTAACGAAGTGTAAATAAATAAAATTCTCGTTAATGTTCGTTCCAATACTCCTACGAAACGGCTCGACCGATTCTTATGTCTTATTCTTAAGTCTGAGAATCGGCTACTATATATCTTTCAAACCCCTAAGTGACCACCCCAAAATTTTTATTTATAAATTTTTTATATTAAAAAAAATTGATTTTATTTTTTTATGATTCAACATACACAAATACATACAACCCCTAATTGTCACCCCTCTATGATCAACCCCTATTTTTTATTGTATATAGTTATTTTTATTGAACTAAAAAATTTTTCTATGTGTTATTAGATAAAATTAGCAGAATCATTGTTGTTTGTTTTGAATATTTGCTAAGCACTACCTTATATAGTTTTGGTTATAAATTAGATATATTATAATAATCCATTAGAGCAAATCTTTAGTTCAAAGTCACAATCTCACAGTTTGTGCATGATAAGATGTCTGAGGGCCTCAACCCTACCAACACAAAAAAAATTTGGCCGGGAACATAAAATAATAAATTATTCGTCAGTTTGATATCGCCTCAAGACAATTTTCGTACCATAATCATAAAAAAATCTTTAAACTAAAATACTTGACTTTTTTTACTTATCACTTATTTGCTTGTTTCAGGAATTGAAGAAAAACACTTGTAAATTGTGACCAAATCATAATGTCAAACTGTCAACTAACGAATGAGAACTATGACATATAAAATGTAGTGTAGATATATAGTGTGTGATGAAAAATGACGTCATATGAAGTAAATGACACAGTGTTGTGGGCGTATGATGAAGGATTCCCACTTCTGATGCCTCGCTGGGGATATGTTGCATCTGCGTTTGTGCTGTTTCTTATCGGATTTTTCGGATTCTTTCTGAATCTGATGGTGATTTTGCTGATGTTCAAGGATCGACAGGTATGAATATCATTATTAAATAAAAAAATTAAGCGAGCTGTTGCGAGTTTTTTTACGGTACCAAGGGGCTCGCACAGGGCTTTGTTAATAAAGTAACATAACTAAACATATCAAAATCAATATTAGTCATATAGGTAACATATTAAAAGGTTTCATCTACTGCCTACCTGTGCTCAAATTAAGGGCGTAGAATTAACAAGAACTAAATATGACTTTTTTTTTTTATTCGACCAGTTTTTCTATTATTTTTTTTATTTACCTGTGAGGTAACAGTAGCGACGTAATAGTAATGTAAAATCGTCTCAAATTATTTTCCCATTCATCTTCCTTAGCTTGAAGTCGCGAAACCCCAACTATATATATATATGATTTAACTTCTTGCGATTCATTTAAAAAAACAGAATTAATGATTCACATTTTTGTCATTTATTATTTCTTGACTAATTGCCTTGTAATATTTTAATAATAAAAGAGAAATAGTAACAAATCAACTCATAACATAACAACATAGTGTAATAATAATCAAAACATATAATTATTTTTAATTAAAAATTAATAAATAGAAAATAAAAACTAATTTAAAAAGTATGGTCCCTGTGGCAGTGTACCTTTAAGGCTGGCAGTATTTCCTCGCTGTAATGCGATACTTATTCGTTAAGCGAGGAAAGCACTAACCAGCTCTTGGGTCACCGGTACTCACCAGAGACCTCAAATATTTGAGATATTCGTACAAGAAAACTTTTATTTTTATATATCTCATAATAAATGTTATGGTTACTTGCAGATAATTATCAATTTTGTTTTACCTTTATCTACTTAGTATAAGATCCCGCTATACAACGACCTTCACCGAGATGCTTATTTAATGAAACTTATTTTATATTTAATTTAATATGTCAATAAATATAATCCATATAGGTTGCCTAGCAAATTTCAGTCCAGAGTATGTTTAATTAATATTTAAAAAAAAAATTTTTTTTTATAATTTGCATGTAGGAAATTTTTTGAACTTTTTTCAATCAATATTTTTAATCAGGGTAGTATTATATATGTATCACTATAACCTTCTTTTATACAAAAGATGTATATATACTTTAGTGTCACATAAAAAATATACACATAAATAATTAATTGATTAAAAACAACCTAACGTTTGCATATTCTATGGGCTTCATACTTTCGATTGGTATAGAATTTATCTAATAATCATACCGGAGAAATGTTTAAAAAAATATTTTTTTTTTAAATTAATTAAACATACTCTGGACTGAAATTTGCTAGGCAACCCATATGGATTATATTTATTGACATATTAAATTAAATATAAAATAAGTTTAATTAAATAAGCATCTCGGTGAAGGTCGTTGTATAGCGGGATCTTAGACCAACTGCTTTACCATACAAAGGCATGCCTTACACAAAGTTCGAATTTCGAATTGTTTGCATTCTCAATCTCAAACACGTTAGTACATCAAACTGGCAGGTATTCAGTATTCAAAAGGTCGCGGTCAAGACTACGTTGACTTCAAAGACTTACTAAAACATCCATTTATTTTATTATTTAAGTACTTCTAATTGGCCAGGTTGAACTTTGAACCTTTAAATGTATTCGTTTTAGATTCGAATACTCAACGGTGAACCTGTTACACTGTGAAGGCTAATTTGAATATGATTGAGTAAAATTAAAATTTGAGCAAAAAATGATGGAATCATTTAATATAACAGAGATGAATAAACAGATTTTTATTAAGAATTTTAATTGTCATTCTTGTCTTGTAACATAGTTGAAGCATTGTAGCAGTGCTGCCCTGCGATTCTGTAACTCACTTTTCGAACTCACACAGCTCAAATGAGTCGTGAAGCAGTCATTTTATGATTTGGCATTCTGAAAAGGTGGGAGCTTGTAGTTTATTGTTTATCAGAATGCCAAATCATAAAATGACTGCTTCACGACTGATTTCAGAGCGACCACCGATGCGAAAACCGCTGTGTGAGTTCGAAAAGTGAGTTACAGAATCGCAGGGCAGTTGGCCTAGTGGCTTCAGCGTGTGACTCTCATCCCTGAGGTTGTAGATTCGATCCCCGGCTGTACACCAATGGAATTTTTTTCTATGAGCGCAACACTCGCTCGAACAGTGAAGGAAAACATCGTGAGAAAACCGGAAAGCCGACCCAAAAAGTCGATGGCGTATGTCAGGCACTGATCTCCTTCTTGCCTATTAGATTGACAAATGATCATTAAACAGATATCTGAGGTCCAGACCTCAAAATGTTGTTGCGCCACAGATTTATTTATTTATTTAAAGTTGAAGCATTAGGGCTGCACTTATAATATTCTACTATAAACCAGATAAATCAGCATGTTATTTATTCATATGAACGTCAAAAAAGTCTTTATTTATTTACTGTCAGTTATCGAATAAATGGCGTATAACAGGTTCTATCCCACCTTGCCTGCCTTTTAAATTGCCTTACATGTGATGAAATTAAACATGAGTCAATGAACCTCTCACTGTACAAAGTCATTACAAATGACTATTTTATTATTAATAATATTAGTTAATACGCAAAAAAATATAGTAAAAATAGAATTCGCTAAATGAAGTAATATTTACAATTCACACAGTATTTTTACGGATACAAGTTAAGTTTTTGTTAATTATTTTACATTGTTTGTTCGAGCTAACGAGTTGCTTGGGTATCATGTTTTTCTATTTGTAAATTTTGTTTTTTATACGTATTCATTACCAAATTCTGAGTTTAATGTAAATTATAATTATCGAGCGTTAGACTTCGCTCACTAGAAGTCAAAGTTTTTCTGTGCAAGGAGTATTGTCAGTCGGCAAGACTTATTATTTTTGCACGATATTCTTAATTAATTATGAGGATGTCGATATTTTCCACCTCACCAAACAGGATGTGAAGGAAGGGAAATATTTGAAGAGGCGGGAAGACTTTGACATTGTTTAGCAGTAATAATTTTGTTTTTTTGTTTTAATATTAAGTATTAACTGTCGTTGGTTTAATGTTAAATTTAAGTTTTATTTTTTCTTTTTGTCTATTAATATGTATACTTATATGTTTCCTATATATTGCTTATCTATGTAATCTATTTTGGTTTTGTAAATTGTATAAGTGTTTTGTTTTATAATATGTATGTCAGCTGTCAATCAAATTAATAAGTCATTTTACTCGTGCAGCCTATAAGCCCGTTTTAGCTAGAAGGCGTTGAATACGCTCCATGTTCAGTACGTTTAGGTTGCTATTGGGCGTGCCGAGGTTCTGCAGTGCGTCAGTTATATTTGACGAGACCCGAACAGATGGATTTAATAGCATCATTCGGAAATGGGTGGCATCCTTGATGATTAACAGCACCAATAGTATCCTGAATGTGTTGATTAGAAATATCAGGCATATCTTCAAACGTTGGTAAACTGACCATGCCCACTATAGGAGTCATTTCTTTGTTTTGTTTACTAACCAATACTAACTAACTGAATTGTTACTAACTCTAAATTAAACTACATATGGATGTAATCTGAAATAAATAGGTTATTATTATTATTATGCTAGTGCTAGGCCTTTCTTGATGAATATAAAGCCTTTACACGCATATACGGCAGATGACACACCTCCATATTTGTTCCAAAAACATGACGGTCTCAAACTTTACAAATATTCATTGCGCACTTAGTTCAAAAAGTTCTTAGGACCTTAGTGTGAAAAATCATTTAATACCACTAGGCCAACACTGTTAAGTTATAAAACAATTGCGCTACAACCTTCTAAGTCAGGGCCTCAGTATCTCTTTCGTGATCATTTTATCTGCCTTTTGTGACGACATACGCCGCCGCCTGTTTGGGTCTAAAGTATGTCGGTTTCCTTAAGATTTCCTTCACCGTACGAGCGAGTGAGAAAGTCCATTGGTACACAGCTGGGATCGAACCTACGACCACATGCTGACGCCACTAAACCAACACTGCTCATAAGAAAATAATATAGTAAACGAGTTATTTCAATAAAATTATTCTGCATGCATGTAGGTATGAAAATTTCACTATTCACCGAAGGCTACGCCAGTTTATGAGTTAATGACCTGTGAGCAATCGGTGAACCCATATTCCCAACCCTTTCAACATTTATTATTATCTAGTGTAACATTTATTTACTTACATTTTTCAAAATCAAATCAAAATGCATTTATTCAAATAGGTTATCTTGACTTATATAATATAAAAAATGGAAGTTTATAAATTTACATTTACAAGCTGTTACATCCAGGGTGCAGAGTGGTTGAGAAGTTTTGTTGAATACAACATACAAGAACTTCTAAGATATCTGAATCTAAAAAAAGATACCAAATTCACACGAATCTAGACTTTTTAGTTTGTGTATTTAATTTTGTTTCACATTTCTAGATTCTTTGATTATTCCTGTTAACTTCGACTAAACTTAACTTTCTAAATGCCTTACAATTACTACTAAAATCTTCTGCCTTTAGATTTAGTCTTTATAGTATTAAAATGTATTATCTTCTTTCATAATCAATAATATTAAGATCTAATATGTTTATGTACATATTTTGTTTTTAACTAGCTTATCCCTATTTCCTTTTGATGTATTTTATTTTTTCTCTCGTGTAGTTTTCCTATCTTTTACAGTTAAAACTATTGCCAAAAAAAACTTCGATTAATTAATTAGACTTAGGCTTCATAAATTGAAATGGAACGATTCAAATGCATTTCACGTGTAGCCGTGGAGCAACGAAGGACGGTTGAGTGAATTATAAATTGCGAACCCCGATAAACATTCGTAAAGCGCGAATATATAAAATAATTATAAATACTTTTTGGACAAGATGAAAAATAAACACAGAAATTTAACGACCTTTAAAGATATAATGACCCCAACTCAGCTTGAAGTTGCTTTTAATTAAAATAATACTGTTAAGAGCATCGCAATTTTATTAAAAGTTCATATTTTATAATAATTAACGTCAGTCACTACTTTTATAAATGTAAGAATTTAAAATTTATATTTCGTTAAATATCTGCACCCCAATGAATAGAAACTTAGCTTAGTAAAATTAACAAGGGACAAAACAAAGGTTTTTTTTCGTTACAAAAAGTCTCTACACTAATATAAAATATTATAAAACTCAAGAGAAGTGAAGAACTAAACAATTTTTTTTGTCTTGTCTTGTTTGTTGTGTCTATTCAAAACACATAATATACACAATATCGCTACTGTGAATTCACTCTGCGAACATATAAATATTATGTCGATAGTGTCGGAGACAGCATTTAGTAGGCGCAACGTCTGATAACGGGGATCTGTGCAACAGACTGGTCTTGCCCTTGGTATCGCAAATAACCTAGGCCTTTGCCGTCGCAAATATTCCATAGGTACTAAGAAACCCAGTTCTTGGAGTACACTTGGGGTGCACACTACACCCCTCAAGACTTTCAGTACGTAGTAGGCCAACTATAAGTCCCGTCTGGTCTCCAATTTATTGTACCCTACCATCGCTAAGACAAATAATGTTGGGTATATTAAAGGATAGTCGGGATAGACGCCATACAGTCTGTAATAGAGGTATCGCGTAAATTTATTCTGTTTGCGCTCCAACATAAGGCAGTATTTAGCTTCTTGCGGAGCCCAAACAAGCAACAAGCTTGAGATGGCTTTAATATTAGTGAACGTTGTTGGCCTTCGAAATTATTCGAAGGGCAACAACGTTCACTAATTATTAACTTCGAAACATTTGATTTTTAACAACGTTCATTAATTAATAACTTCGAAACATTTGATTTTTAACAAAACCTTCTGCATATCTAAGGACGTTAATCTGTAAAACCGTATACATGATGTGCACGGGGCTTAAACGAAACTAGCTAGATATAAAACATACGTATTACATCAATAAAGAAACTGATATAACAAGTGGGTAGCGCTATAAGAGCCTTTGGATCGTTATTTCCAGCTTAGGAGCTCTTGGAACCGATACAAACGCTATTTGTAGTAGCCCTAAATAGTTATGTTACGTTACGTTATGCTACGCCGTAGCGCTGTAGATTACTAGTCCGCTACGAGTATAGAGCTCAAAACATATGGACAAATAAATAACTACAATACTATTGAAAAAATATATAACATACAAAAATTTTCTTTGTGAATGTGGTTTTTAATATTTCTTATAATTAATATTAATATTAATTTATTGAAATGTTGCCATATCACTGTCATGTATTTCTGCGAAGTTTAATTATGCAAAAACTACTACTATGCTTTGTAGAACTTCTCTTAGGTTTAAATTTAGGCTTAAAATAAGCAATACTGTTTTAAAATATTTTAGAGAATATAAATTTAAAAAAAATGCAGTGGTGCTACAACCTTTTAAGTCTGGGCCTCAGATTTCTGTATCTGTTTTATGATCATTTGTCGATCGACAAGACATATAATAGACAAGTAGGTGATCAGCCCCCCTGTGTCTGATACACGACGTCGACTTTTTGGGTCCAAGGCTAGCCGGTTTTCTCACGATGTTTTTCTTCACCGTTCGAGCGAATGTTAAATGCGCACATAGAAAGAAAGTCCATTGGTCGAACCTACGACCTCAGGAATGAGAGTCGCATGCTGAATTCACTAGGCCAACACTGCTCTTATATAATATAATCGAAAATAGAAATTACATTACTTTAAATTGAAATAAATAACTTTAGATTTCATTGGTTTCTGTTTAATTCAATTCCCAGTTTCTAAGAAAATTACGATCGTTATGATTGAGCTTATTGGTAGATACCATAAAAGTAATTTTACTTTTATCAGATTTAAACGTTTAATTTGTGAAGCGACATTTTTAAAAACGGAATTTAGTAATTAAAAAAACCTACTTCAAAATACCTGTCAACATTATTTACCAAGGCATCTAGACTACTCATGCGTTAATACACATAACTACTTAACCGACGTAGAACTGGTTCCCGACTGGGTTCACACGGCATTGTCCAGCACGTTTTCTTTTATTCGTTATTGTGACGTGCTTTCACCCGGCTGTTCACACGGTAGATTTTCATTCGTGTAAAATACGAATATCCGCAGTTTTCACACAGTTGTCACAGTGAGCGAGAACGAGACAGAGCTATATTATGTGCCACTTTAAACCTAATTTACATTAAAGTTCATTCGATTTGCTTGACAAGTCCGTTGAGTATTCGTTTGAACGTATAAACGGTGTACGATATTTTGCAGTACAAACGCCGTGTGAATGGGTCTATGTACAATACATATTGTGCCACTATTTATTTGTTAAGACGTATACTGCAAAAAAACGTGCAGGACAATGCCGTGTGAACCTGGCCTTAGTTAAATTTTATCTCCTTGAAATCAAAGGATCGTCTCGATATTACTTTTAGATTACCACTTACAAAACAGGTCGTTTACGGTTCAAACCAATTATAAAATCTTTTGAAAATAAACAGAATTAAATCAACAACAAAACATCAATTGTAAATACGTAATTTGACCCGGCTTAAAACAAAAGAACAAGCCAATTTGAAAAAAAAAACAATTTAAAACAATAGTCGACATAAACGTGTACTACAAGGAACTATAATAGATGTTTAGTGGTAAAAATGTTCATCAGATCATGATAATGTTCAAATCTACCGTAAGGTTCATGATATGATGATAGAATGCGGTAAGGTTTTAAGTCATTCAAGTATTTTTTAAACTTTATTGAAGTCAAAGCAAAAAATAGGAAGTAAAAAATATAACACATGTACCAATTATATATATATTTTTTTTAAATAGGGGGCAAGTAGACTGGACGTAGGCTCAGGACGCCCAAAAATGGCAGTCATCGCAGCCCAAAGACACCCATTTTTAGTGTGTCGGCAATGTAAATGCATTTATAAATGGTACAAAACTTATTGGCAGTTCTTCACAATTGTGGATTATCATACAAATTTGTGGAATATATTACAAAAATATTTATTATTAATTACGTGGGTAACACTGAAAACGTTTAGAATTGTCCAGTTAGAAACATTGCTAATGAAAACTTTTTGAATTTCAATTTTAGAACTCTATGGTAACCTAATAGTAGTATATTGCATTCATTTGTCATTTGTTTTTGGGAATTGGCGGCAAATCTAAAACTCTTGTTACACGTGAAAATGAACCTAACGCGAGAACGCGCTAACCTATGTTCGGTCAATGATTTATTATCACTTTCGTTATGGGCTTACTCAACAACAAAGCTATGATAGGCTGCGATTAGCATTTCTTCATGAAGCCGCATCTCGTGCCACTATTTACAATTGGTTTAACGAGTTTAAGCGTGGACGTAGCAATCTCGATGATGATCAATGCAATCTCGATGATGAGCAATCTCGCGTGAGGGACGTCCTTTAACAGCGACTACTGAAGATGACATCAGTGCTGTGCGACGCATGATAGAGGAAGATATGAGAGTGACCTATCAGCATATACGGGCAACCCTAGGCATTGGTATGAGTCAAGTTCAAAAAATATTACACGAACATTTAGGCGTCAGGAAGCTTTGTACGAGATGGATTCCCCCATACATTAAACGACGACCAGAAACGCCTTCGCATGGACTGGTGTCGCCAAATGTTAGATAAGTTCAACGGCGGTGACTCAAATGCTGTATTTGACATCGTCACAGGTGATGAAAGCTGCATATATTCCTACGAACCAAAAACTAAAGATAAAATTCGAGGTATTCGCTTTACGAGCCCTGAAGATGCGATAAGGAAGAATGGGCCCACTGCTTTTCTCAGTGGTTCCATCGAATGCGACGATGTGTAGAACGGAACGGAGATTACTTCGAAAAACAATAAAAGTAGTGGCAACTTTCTACATGAAGCCGTTTTTCATTTTCAAAACATTTTCAGTGTATCAAAGCCTATTACGAACTGTTATACGGGTACAGGGTATAACAGAACGTCAATATTAACATTTAACATTAAACTTAATTTGACATTTGTTTGGATAAATGTTAACGTTATATTACGAATTTAAATCAATCAACTTACTATTCAACTCTTTGATAGACGGTATTCCAAAAGTCAAGTAATTAATTAGGAATTAATTTAGTCTCAATTTATTTGTGAGAACCAAATGTATATTTATATTTAATTACATAGGTAATTGCTTTTTGGGCAATTGCTGCTCTTCCTGTTTATTTTCAAAACGTAATTATATTATTTTATGAAATATCTTAGGAGCAGTGTTGACCTAGTAGCTTCAGCGTGCGACTGTCATCCCTGAGGTCGTAGGTTCGATTCTCGGCTGTGCACCAATGGACTTTCTGTCTATATGCGCATTTAACATTCGCTCGAACCGTGAAAGAAAACATCGTTAGGAAACCGACTTGCCTTAGACCCAAAAAGTCGACGGGGTGTGTCAGGAACAGGAGGCTGATCACCTACTTGCCTATTAGATTGACAAATCATGAAACAGATTCTGAGGCCCAAACCTAAAAAAAGGTAGCGCAACAGATTTTTTTATTTTTTGTCTTTATAATTTTGATAATTTGCAATAATCATCATACAAATAGACATTATTATTAATTTTAAATAATAAATTAATGGTACTGGCCAGTGATGGACAAATGTACGAAAACAACTTGACATAACGTTGTCTTCCTAAATTTCTCACAGAAGATTCCTTCTCCATCCTCATTATCAGATTATCTGATTTATGCACCTTCAAAAAAACTTCTATTGATCAAAAATGTTCATAATCATAAAATTACGTGTAATTAATGTAAATTTCCGTAACCTCTTGCTAAACGATAAGGCTTTTAATTATTTGATTTTTATTTTCAATGAAATGTTTATATTTCAGCAAATTTCTCTAATTAATTGGAAGGAAACAATTCTTATTTACTTCACTGTCGTTTAGTTAGAAACAATCTCTTAAGATTTGGCTATTTTTGTAATATTATATTTAATTGTTGCTTATTTAAAGCCGTATTCGAGTATGTAGTTATTTTTGTCATTTCCGGAGCTCACGAAGGCAGAGTGTATTCTCATCAAATCAAACTAAAGTGGAAATGGGCGGGGCTCATTGTAAGAGGAACAGAAAAGTGGAGCATAAAAGTACCAAACTGGTGCCCAATATACAGCAAACGAAAAAGGAAGACAACATAGAAGCTGGATAGACCAAATTAAAGAAATAGATGGTGGTACATGGCAGAGAGGAATGGCGGGGTTTGGAGACCTTGGCCAAAAAAGGGCACACAGATACCTAAAGGATCATTAAAATCGAAAAGTGATTAATTTAAGAGTATCTAAATTAATAGGCTACTTTTTATCTATAATATATGATAAAGCAGTGTTGGCCTGCCTGGATTTTCGGTATAGCTGCGCATTGGACACTCACTCGTACGGTGAAGGAAAACATCCTGTGGAATCCAAGTAAAGAGTCAACGGCGAGTGTTAGGCATAGAAGGTCTATGAAATAAAAATGATCAAAGAATCGGAAGCAATGTCAGGCCAAGCTATCACGGCATATAAGGTTGTAGATCCACTGGATTATTATAATTTAGAACATATAGTTTATAACTATTATTTACCATGGAGTCGTTTATCTAAATAAATTTTTATTTATTGTAATACCGAGGTTCTACTCGATCTGATACTTTTCCTTAAAATAAATAAACGAAAAATAACTGCATAATCTACAATTGCAAATTCACTTTAAAATTTCATGAATCTTGTACACAAAACAAAAGTTTGAAATACACAAACAGTGAGCACTCTCAAACATCTAATTAAGAATTTTCAACAATCACAAAGTTGCTGGGCTGATTACTATATTTAACAATTGCCTTTGATGTACTCTACTGCCATGAAGTAGGTACCTTACTTATAAATACTAGTTTATAAGTAAGGTACCTACTTCATACCAGATAAGATTCGGTGCGAGCAAATAATTTCTCTCGTCGCAGTGGCTCACAAAATTGAATCATAATCCCTCGTCTAATTTTAACTGCTTAATAGTAATTTCAGAGACTAATTTCTTGCTAAATAAGACAATACCGATTAACTTTAATGCCAATAATTAGATATGCAGATGAGAGATAAGGGGCCTCATAGCCTAGTGGTCTTATTAAGTGGCAGCTAGATGAGGGGTACCGGCTTCGATTCCCGGTTCGAGGGCAAGTTTTAATTTAATTTAAATTTGTTCTTGGCCTTTGGGAGGGTTGTGCGGTGTAAACCGTACATGGAGGACATGGTCGAATTTCTAAGGCAAAAAGCACGAATTATAAAAATCTTATACTTGACGCTGGCTAATGCACAAACCGTGCCAGAGCCATAAAAAAAAAGAAAGATGAGAGATTAATTATTATTTATAAATTAGGTTAATGTAGATATTTAGAGTAACAATGCCAAAATAATTCGCGTCTTTGTTTTGAATTTACGTCAATAACCTTTGTTTAGTTTAAAAAAAAAAGATTAATTTTCATAGAAACAACAAAATTAGCATAACCATAATAGCGATGGGCTGACGACATAGTTGAGGTTTTTGGGGAGAAATGGATAGAGGAATAATAATAATAATAATAATTTATTTATTGCAAGAATATGGTACAAAATGTTAAGGAAGCTAAGAACAGATCCAAATTGAAATTTCAGGATGGGTTAATACTGCAGAACACAAAGAAAAGGAAATAATACAATAATAACACCCATTTGATATGTAATTGTTTACAGTATGGAATTAAAGTAACTTTATTATTATTATCATAACATCAGCAGTCAATACTTGATAGATATATAATATGATAAATGAAACTCCAACGTGTAGCTAATAAGTATAGATTTATTCAAACCTTACTTTTAAACAAAAAATCTAACTTATTGGGTAATCGTAATCTAAAAATAAATATACGTGAAAACAAGTAAAGTAATGAATAATTAAGAAATTACCTGGAGAACATTTAGTGTTTGTTATTTTATTAAAGTTTTTCAAAACAATTATTTGTCCGAAAATGTTCTAACAATAAAATTCTTGAAAAAATTCGAATGAAAAAAACTCGCATCGTATTCCACAGACAAACTCACAATATTACAATGAAACCGTCAGTTTTGACACATGACATATAATTAACAATCTAAAAAAATATAATTATTTCTTTATATATATTTATTATAGGAATGTAATACTAGCAGCAACAAAAGTTTTTCTATAGCACTTGCGAAATACTGTGTTGCTTTCTTCGCCTGAAACAAGCTATCGATTTTTGAGTCTTTGAATGCTTTCTTATTTATTCATTAACACTTCGTTGCATTACAATATAAAAATTGAACATAATTAAATGAACAGGAGGGCAACTGGCGGCCTTATCGCTTTCGAGCGATCTCTTACAGGCAACCACTATGAGAAAATATTTTTTTTTTCTAAAAATAACTATATGTAATATAATACATATTACATATAGTTATTAAGAAAAAAACTAAACAGGAACAAAAAACTAATAAACTAATAAAGGATACATGAACAATAAAAAGTAAAAAGTGCACATGAATCACATTTCTCCGCAATATTTACTAGAAAAAACCATTTTGAAAATTCTTGTTCGACAGTATGACATCAGGGTCACCCTAGCCTTGCCTTGGCTGCATACTTTTTAGTGCTTGGTTAAGATGAAATTAAAGAAGATAGCCTACTTTGTTCAAAAAGATGTCAAAAAATTTTTTACGATTAAATTAACTTTTGTTGTATATTTTCAGTTATGGACACCATTGAACATCATTCTCTTCAACTTGGTGTGTTCGGATTTCTCTGTGTCAGTGCTGGGGAATCCTCTCACCTTAATTTCTGCGCTTTTCCACCGCTGGGTTTTCGGGAAGACTATGTGTGTGCTCTATGGATTCTTCATGGCTCTATTAGGTAATATTGACATTACATATTAAGATTAAAAAAATTGACATACATTTTTAATCTTGTTAACAATCTGTTAAAAGAGTAATGAATTTAGATCTTTTTGAATTAACTTATTTGTCTCTTTTTATGCCAGCGTAAACATAGTTTGCTAGAAAGAGAGAAAATACTTAGTCAAAAGTGCAATTACACCGATTTAGTGTATAAGAATAACTTTTTAAATTCTTACAAAAGTCCTGCAACTATTGTAAATCATTTTGATTTTAGAATCTTTTGTAAAGATTATAACTATCTGGTCCATCAGCAGCTTCCTCTTAGATATTTCCAGCATACGTCACCTATTACACGAGTCGCGCTTAATTTTCCTCTACAACATGCTTGAAAAGTTAATATGGTCGCGTTAATTAGAAATATGCAATTAGTGTGCCAAGAGAATTATGTATTCATGCTATTGGGGTAATAGAGGTGTATTAATGCGAGGCTTTTATGGGAAAATGCAAGAATATATTATATTAATGTTGTTACTGTCGGATTATGTGAGGGTACCTTTTTACATACCAACAACCGGCCACTTTAATGCCAAAACTAAGCAAACCTTCAAGCAAATCCTCAGTATTTAACGCAATATTCCCCTCACAATTTCAATGATAGCCCGGATGTGCACGTAATGCTGTCTAATCCTGTTTGGAAACTCCGGCTGTGTTGGACATCCGTCATATCGTGGTCTGACTTTATGAAATTCACAGTGTATCACTTGTGTATTATAATATCACTTATGTAAAGGACAGACCATGGCCACACGTCTCTGTCCTAGTTGTGTAACATAAAATTTGTTCCAGGAATTACATCAATCACGACTCTCACGGTTATTTCCTTTGAACGTTACTTGATGGTGACGCGGCCTCTTCGTACAAGGCACCTCAGTTCAAAGAGTGCCGCTTTCTCTGTGATCTTCATATGGATGTACTCTCTGGCACTTACCACGCCGCCTTTATTGGGATGGGGGAACTACGTGAACGAAGCTGCAAATATCAGGTAAGGTTTATGCATTACGCATAAGTGTTACATGTATTGTTGTCAATATGATACTCGTTAAAAACAGAATTTCTCGTACACGCAAAATACTAGATTAGCTAAGACCTAAAAAAAATGTGTGCGTGTACTAGGTGTACACACGTAAGAAGTGAAACTCTTTATGACCTTATTTTTCGAAAAATGATCTACTACATATATGCAACTTTACAGAAATTGGTTAAATAAAGTTAAATTAGATAAAGTTTAACAAATTACTGTACTACTATGTAGTACTAAGATTATTTCTTATTATTATATATTATTACAGAATTTCATTAATTGTAATAGAATTATTAGTATTACTATCATTGTTATCGTTATTATATATTTTTGTTACTAATGGCTTCGAATCTCTTCGGATCAACCGTGGTAGGGACAAGAAAAAGATGGCGTGTAACCGAAAAATGTGACAAATGTGTGTAAATTTTTTTCCAACGCCGATAAAGAAGTTTGACTTCAAAAAGCAACATGGCGCGTAACCTGCTACAAAATTTCTCCCATACGTCGATAAAGAAGTTTCACTTCAAAAGATGGCGCGTAACGGAAAAATGTGACGCGTAACGAAAAAATGTTACACTAAATTTTTTTCCAACCCCGATAAAGAAGTTTCACTTCAAAAAAATTATGTTATGATTTTAAAGAATCTTAAGATACTAAGTTGATTGAATTAATAATTCTTCTCAGCTAAACCCTTAGTAATCTTACACTGCCATTAGTAATTTTCATACTTTTCATAAACGAAAAAAAGAAAAATGTATGTCGGAAATAGCAGGTGATATTAGCACCATTATAATTTAAAAACATCAAAGGCCAATTAGTTCAAAACCGCTAAGTGCTTTGATTTGCCAATATTAATAGATCTATAAATTAACAGACTATTTGATTTTATCAAATCTTTAAACGTTTAAAACATAATGACAATCAATATTAAAGTAATCTTTGACACTTGACTGTCGTTGATGACTGCCTTTGGCCTCTGTAGTCGATTCGGTTGCCCTCCTTTTCATTTACTTATGACTATTGTATTATATTTCTATATGCAACGAAGTGTTAGTAAATAAATAAAAAACTCTCTGTCTCCACGCGTACACCTACGTGTAACTTCCTGCACCATTATTTAGGTGCTGCCCTGCGATTCTGTAACTCACTTTTCGAACTCACACAGCGGATCGGCGGTCGCTCTCAAATCAGTCGTGAAGCAGTCATTTTATGATTTGGCATTCTGATAAACAATAAACTACAAGCTCCCACCTTTTCAGAATGCCAAATCATAAAATGACTGCTTCACGACTGATTTGAGAGCGACCGCCGATGCGAAAACCGCTGTGTGAGTTCGAAAAGTGAGTTACAGAATCGCAGGGCTGTCCTGGTTCCTCGTACTTGTCACTACTCTCTCCGTCATATACATCACGCCACCGTCGTATACTGACTCTGCATCCAAGTCCATCTACCAAAAAACTTTGCAGACGTATTCGGTTCTGATTTTAGGTAATTGTAAGTGTTACGTCGGCGATGTGTGGCTTGAATTTAAATTTAATCCTTATGTGTATTTGATTATTTAATTTTTTGTTTCTTAACTCCTTGGTGTGTTCATGTTCATTAATTTAGTGTCAATATGTTTTTTGTTGGAATACAATTTTAATTTATTTATTTTGTCGAACCTGAAGTTGTTTAAGTTTACTAGTTGAAGCGCTACCCCTTATTTCTACTGAATATAATAAATGGGATTTTACTAAAGAATTGTATTGTAATCATTTCAATGATTTAACAAAATAGTACTGGAAGTTACGTAATGAATCGTTGTCATTCGCAGGATAGCTCTGACGGACCGAATAATTTGTCACCCCCGGCTATTATTAGTCATTTAAAGTTTCAATCATTATCTGGATATAAATAGGATTTCATTCAATTCAGGAGGTTGAAGTGACTTACAATTTTTAATGCACTTTTTAGCAGGTTTATCTACCCAGATCTTAAAGGTTTATAGTCTAGTATATAATCAGTCTTCTGTGCCTGTCAACTTTATTGGATTTAGGCCTCTAAGGCAAGTCGGATTCCTCATGATGTTTCACGTTATCGCGGTAAATGGGCACATAGAAAGGAAGACAATTGATACTGAACCGGGGATCGTAACGTAAAACCTCAAGGATGAGAGTCGCACGCTGAAGCCACTAGGCCACTTCTCCGATGAATATTCGCGCGTACGAAGGAAAACATCGTGAGGAAACCAGGCACAGAAGCCCATAAGACGAACTAATAATCATGAAACAGAAATACAAGTTTTTTGGCTACACGCACTGGTTTTTTTTAAATACAACTGTCGTGTTCGCGTTAAAATTCGTTGAGGAAGTATAGTTCACATGTATACAATTTTAATATTATATTTAAACACAGACTGAGATTGTTTAACATGTATCTCTTCTTAGATGGTTAATATAAACAATGAGTGACAAATATTGTCCCCAACAAGATACTCGTTTGTCACTATGTCTAAACTAATAACAAGTTTCATCTGTCAGGATGTTGATAATACATATTTCTCTAATTGGAACTATAAGATAGATATTGATTAAGATTCGCTATTTATACATATTTCAAAAACCAATTCCCATGTTTAAATAAATCCATCAGAAGTGAAACTTTTTTGGAAAAGTAATTTTTATATCTTCATATTTATCAAGTCTAAATCTTTAGATTTCCGAGACTTAGAGGGAAGGAAAAAGGAAGATTATGTTAGGAATTTAATGACTTTAACTGTCATTAAAATATTAAAAGTGTCGAAAATTAATACAAATTATTTTTTTTTTTTTTTTTCTTCGATAAAAAAATACGTGGCATTTTAATTTACAATTCGTCATTTGAGATTTCAATAAATTATTTTGCATAAAATATAAAACCTAATATCTCATAAATTCTCTTTCCGAAATTTTTATTTAAAAAATAGAATTTCTATATGGTAATTCACCCTTCTTACTCTCTCTCCAACGGTCTCAATCGCTCACTCCCTTTTCTTCGACAAAAACGCTGCACATCTTTGTGACGTTTTCGTAAAAAATTACCCTCATGCGCCTAAAGAAGTTTCACTTCAAAAATTTGTAACTGATAAATGAAACTATTGTTACTATACTTAATAATAATAATAAGGTCACTTTAATTCCATACTGTTAATAATGACATATCAAATGGGTGTTAGTTTTGTTATTATAGTATTAGTCTACGTTAGTAATTATTATTTCCAGTAACTATACTTATTATAGGTAAATTAAATTGTACATATTTCATAATTAATTGATAACTTAGTAAAAAAACTTATTGTTAAAAATATTTAATATGCCTTGTAAAAACATATTAAATTAAATACATTTCATAACCTAGTTATTGAAATAAAAATTTCGCAAAAACAGATCAAGGCAAATTACAGACAATATTGCAAAAGTTTTACAACTTTATAAAGATTGGATCTTTTCGGAACTTAGATCATAAGATCGGATTAGGACCACTGGTTAAGAGGGTATTATTGTTCGGAAAGAGCGAGCTTTCATCTCTCAGCCCGTAATCCATCGCGCTATTCAAGTATGGATAAACCACGAACGCTGCAAATTATTTCTGTTTTCCTCCACCGCTATATCGCTAGAAGGAAAACCTTTGTTTGCATATATTTAGTATAATTTTGCTTTTATTTTTGACATTAAAATTATAATCCCCATTTAAAGCATTGTGTCATCTTAGCAGCTGAGTTTCATCATCGGACGTCAAGGCAAAATACAAAATACCATCCGTATCACCTCGACGTCCGTCGTTCCACAACAGAGCGTTTTCTAAGGCAGTTTTTGCCGCGCACCACCACTATGTGGAACCAGCTGCCCACAGAAGTATTTCCGAACCAATTCGACTTAGGGTCCTTCAAGAAAAGAGCGTACCAATTCCTGAAAGGCCGGCAACGCACTTGCGAGCCTTCTGGCATTGTGAGTGTCCATGGGCGGCGGTACCTGATGTATCACTTAACATCAGGTGAGCCTCCTGCCCGTTTGCCTCCTATTACATAAAAAAAAAAATCTAAACACAGAACATAAATGTACTTATGTAACTAAAAACTTGAATGTAACTAAAAATATGAAATTATTATAATTTTAATTTAATCTGAGATATTTTTTTTTGTTTTATTCAATAATTTTTTCAATACAATCAAAAAATTGCCTGAGCACATTTATATTGTACCTAGCTGTACAAATCTTGTATCGAAGCCATTTTCCTTTTTCTTCGGCCAGAATTTGAAAGTGGAACTGCTGACAAACTAGTGATTTTCTGTGCCTGACACACACCGATTTTTTGGTTTCCCCACGATCTTTTCCTTCACCGTACGAGCGAGTGTTCAATGCGCACATAGCCATAAAGTCCATTGGTGCACAGGGAATCGAACGTACGACCCCAGGAATGAGAGTCGTACGTTGAAACTCTGCTCGGGCGAATACAAGCGCATATTCTAGTGTAAAATAATCATTCACCAGTTGACATATAAACTTTAATTTCCTAGTCGTAATTAAAACCCTTGAACACAATGGCCGATAATTATTTTCCTTTGTTTTCAGAGTTCAATCACAATATTAGAAAATACCTACACACAGAAAGAGCCTCGGGTCTTGAATTCCGATTTTAATTTATATCTTCTACTCACCCGAGCTAACATACAAACGGAAATAAAATAATGTACACGCGAATTAATTACGCTTATAACTTGACATTTCGTATATGTATGAATTTAAAAATAATGTAATATCATGTTATATCATAATTTTGTACCGTTTGCCACTTTGTGATTCAAAAGTGATTTGATTTGAGAACTGGCATAGCACGTCAATTTTTGGGTACAATTGTTTGTCATATGCCAAATTTTTCTCCTCTGTATATTTAACATGAGCAGAGTTGGCCTAGTAGCTTCAGAAGTGACTCTTATCCTTGAGGTCGTAGGGTCGATCCCCAGCTCTGCACCAATGGACTTTCTTTCTATGTGCGCATTTAACATTTGCTAGAACGTGAAGGAAAACATCGTGAGGAAACCGGCATGACTTGGACCCAAAAAGTCGATGGCGTGTGTTTTCACAGTTGATCACCTACTTGCCTATTAGATTGACAAATGATCATGAAACAGATACAGAAATCTGAGGCCCATACCTAAAAAGGTTGTCGCGCTTTTTTTATTTAACACGAGAAAAATATATTTAACAAGTCGACTTATCACAAATGTGTCACCCCGTGTGTGATTCTTGGTGTAATCAGTAGTCAAATCTCACAAATAACTTTTTGAAACTCATCTACATATTTTAAAATTATAGATATTTGGAACTGGTAAAAGAGAGACCAAATATAAAGCCTTGTACGTGATATGTATTTTGGTTACCTTATTTTGAAGCTGGGGAAAGTATAATTTGCTAATAAGAAGCGAAAAGTCTTATACAGAATGTTTAACAAAATTGCGAAGCGTGGAATTTATTGCTGAACTGGAATATTTAAAAAAGAACTCACTTTAACCTAACATAATAATTGTAGAACTTTTTGTGAGCTTTTTACGTAACATTTGGCGCCACAACTTCTAGAGTAACGGAGTATCTATAACCTAATTTGGCAATTCATGTGTATAAAAACGAATAATTCCATGCAGAAATATATTTCTAAGACCATAAAACATGTTTAATAATGAAGTAAGAAAAATACCATTTTCATCGATATTCAATAAAAACAAAGAAATTTTTCATTGAGGGTTGGTAGATAAAATAATACACCAGACGCTTTTAATATGCTTTAGCAAATGTAAGCTTCGTTTTTAAATTTTATTAGCTTTCTGCAAGTTAAGTGAGTAAATTACCATCTCTGCATTTATCTAGAATCTTAATTAGTTTAACTAAGAACTAATTAAAATATCTCTTTGTAATTCATTTCTACGTAAGTGAATAGTGGTTTTATATTTTGTAGTTGCTATTTTAAACAAAAGGTGATGCAAGAAACATGTTTTTGAAATCGTAGGAAATTTCATTTTCCGTCGTCTTTACCGCATTGTTTTACACGTACTATGTCTCGCTGGAAATAATATATAGTATTGAAGTGTAGATTAAAAAGCAAAAATTGAATGGGTGCAATCCTATTAAAAACTAGTTAACTGGTACTAGCAATAGTAGCAGATTTATTATACAAATTACATAATTTCAAGATTTATTTCCCTAGGCAGGAATCAAAGTAGGAAATAATAATTATAATTGTGATCAAATGTAGGAAAGCAAAGATGAAACAAAAATTGAATTTACTCATATAGAAATGTTCATGTATGAATGTAAAGAATGATATGATGATATGAATTTTTAATAAAGATTCCTTTAGTTATAGTTATTGTAATAATACTAATTTTTAACTATATTTGGGTTTTATTGAAAAAAGGACTCGAGACAAAGTCGTTAGTTCTACTATCAAAATATCATAGTAAAACTTATAAAAACATTAAACATTAATTTGAATAGTTTAATTTTTAATTAAAAATTAAAACATAGATTTTGAAAAATAACGTTCAATCCGCTAAATACAAAACTTTATTAATTCATTTTATTTTGTCTAAAATATCGAAATTTCATTTTTCGTTTCGAAATTACATATTAACTCTTCATTTTTCTATTAATGTCCCGAGCATATTATGCAACGTTGACAAACATCGCAGTACAAATGTGACATTGTGCTTTACATAAAGGATTTGTTTCACATTAGCTCTAGTCTTGCATTAGCCTCGGGATACAAAAGCTTTTCCATTTTCTACACTAATGAAAAGTCAAGTAAACAGGGATTTACATTTCAATGTTGTTTCAAATTTAGTCATATCGCTTGTCGCGAACCAGATAACCTGGAGTAGGTGGTTGTCGGCACGGTGGAAGGCAAAAGGCCGTGGGGAAAAGATCGACCTGTAGATGTCAAAAAAAATCAAAATCATTTATACATATAGGTAACACAATCATTCTCGCATAAAGTACAGAGATATCACTAGCAGGCACCTAACAGACTGGAACTAAAAAATAGGGGTTGATGGTAGAGGGGTTGTGTGTATTTTTAGATGTTGTATCATAAAAAAATGAAAAAAATAAATAAATAAAAAAATAATTGGGGTCGACAACCCTTATCACTTAGGGGTTTGAAATATAGATAGTAGCCGACTTACTGAATATGCATAAAAAATTTCATAAGTTTTGGGGGAGTATGGGAACGAACATTGTGACACGAGAATTTTATATATTAGACTATAAGGGTCGATGTAGGGAATTAAGTAAACACTTCCATCTCGTACTATGATATCTCGTGCATATTTAAAGTACATTTCTCTTATAGACTAAAGCGTAACATATACGTATGTTATAGGTAATTTATTTTATACTGACACCTTATGAAGAAGAACTGAATTACGAAAGGAAATCTATCTTTCAAAAAATCTAATTTTTAGTTTTACAATTTTAATGTGATTCTTACATTAGTTTAATTAAGTGAAGTTTGTTTATACGACTTTTAATTAAATGTTTCTTGGATGAAAAGATAACGTTGTAAATTTACTTTGTAGTTCTACTAGTCTCTGACTGTTATTTCTGTCTACTTTTTGTCTAAAAAGACGCGAGAAGAACTTTATGTAATGAATTTAATCAAAAATATAATTTGTTTCAGCTGCTCCGTGAACTGGCACGAGCAATCAATGAACACACTCACATACATACTGTTCCTGTTCGCAATGGGCCAGATCGTACCGTTGTCTGTCATCACCTTTAGCTACGTCAACATCATCAGGACAATGAAGAGGGTATGTATTATTCGACTGTTCAATAAACAAAATCCAAGGCCAATCGACACCTAACAGGTGTGGTACATTAGACTTTTAATAACAGCAAATGGAGGCTCATCTGATGATAATTAGTGTAATATGTATTATAGTGATGCCCATGGACAATCACATTGCCAGAAGGCTCGCAAATGCGTTGCCGGCCTTTTAAGAATTGGTACGCTCGTGATGGAACCTAAGTCGAATTGGTTTGGAAATATTTCAGTGGACAGCTGATGCCACATGGTGGTGGTGCGCGACAAAAACTGCCTTAAAAACGGTCAGTTGTGGAACGACGGATGTTGGTGATAGGGATTCGTATTCTGCCTTGAGGTCCGGTGATGAGAGGTTGCAGGTATTAATCTGAACCTCTCGTTTCCGAAACCCTTATACTATGGCTAATAAATTGGCTTCATAAAGGCTGTTGATTTATGAATAGTACACAAATAGCATCGAAATGTGAGCGTTTAAATGTGCCCCTATTTCCAAATAATTTGCAACTACGTTCAGGTACGTCATGTAGCAAATATCAAAAGTCAAAGCGTTATCAAAACGAACAAATATTTGAATGAAATTGACAAACATGATTTTAAAATGTTTTTTCTTTATAAATAACTCATCATTAATGCTGGTATGGCATTATATCAGTAATTCTAAGACCCACCAACTGGCACTATGGTTGATTACGTAAATACTTGGTATTTCGTGCTTTTTGTATGTTGATATGTATGATAGAGCTTGATTGTTCCTCTCTACACATCGTCGCATTCAATGGACCCACTGAGAAAAGCAGTGGGATCATCATTGAGATTGCTACGTCCACGCTTAAACTCGTTAAACAAATTGTCAATAGTGGCACGAGATGGGGCTTCATTGAGAAATACTAATCGCAGCCTATCATAGCTTTGTTGTTGAGTAAGCCCACAACGAAAGTCATAGTAAATCATTGACCAAAAATTTTCTCGCGTTAGGTTCATTTTCACGTGTAACAAGAGTTTTAGATTTGCCGCCAATTCACAAAAACAAATGACAAATGAATGCAATATTAGGTTACCAAAGAGTTCTAAAATTGAAAATCAAAACAGTTTTCACTTGCAATGTTTCTAACTGGTTCCAGTTCCAGTTCTAAACATTTTCAGTGTTACCCACGTTACATATGTTATAGATTGAAATTTTCTGGTGTTCTGGTTCACAGCATGGATTTTAAACTAAATTTAAAATTACATTTTTTTAAATATAATTTTAAATTTTTTAACAACATTTTATTCCAGCAATTATATAACTCGACATTGCGAAACTTTTACGGAATCGTGGTTAGCAAGACTCGGTCTTACAAGAAGTTTAGTTTCAACTTTCTTGCTTGGTTTAGTTGTGAATCTAAGATATATTTCAGTGAACGACTCTAAGTGGAAGTCGCGACTGTTTGTTCTATGATAATCATTGCATTTAATGTTTAGTGCTATGCAATAAAGCGAACGAATAATTAATCAGTTTAATTACAATTAACTTTGGTAGTCAGAATGAAAGTCTCATTTGATATTCTTGCAATCATACAAGTATAAGCTCCAATATAACTAACAGGATCTGTAATTTAAATTGGTATGTTCAATGGACCGGGGACTGATGCATTATGATCCTTGCCAACTACAACTAGAATTAGTCCTCACTAATTAGCGTTATTAACCGTAATATTGTTGCTTTGTGTTCTTATTTGTTAATACGTTTCCAAGTGCAAGTACGATACGGTAAATATACACAATACCATAACAATTAAAAGTAACAATAGCAAAAAATCATTCTACTAATTGTAAGTATGTAGTATAAGTAGGGAATACAATTCCGATCTAGCGGGATCGGGATCTCGCGCACATTTTTCAAGATCAATACGGAAGCATAACATGACGAGATCTCGTAGGATTAACGAGAATAGTAGTAGAAGTGGCAGTATCAGAAAAAGAAAATCAAGATAAATGGAATATATCAATGATTGCAGAGGATTTATAAACATGGATTTACAAACATGATGATTTGTTTTGATCTTAAATTTTCATCGTGTTTTCGAAAGCTACTCGAGATCTCGCAAGATTGTAGATCTCAAATGATCGATCTTGACTCGAAATTACATTTCCGAAGTATTAGTTTCTGAACTCTGAAGTTGTGCTTGCGAACATTGCTAATGGTGCCTACTACACAAGCAGTGGTCGTACGATTTCCCGTCCATACCAAGTAGTGACTTGTGGTGGCAATGGCGGTGCTAAATCATGTTTGCTGTGATATAATTATTAATTTTAACCATAGTTCACTTTGATGCACTGTTTGCGTTTTATTATATTATGTGCTATTCCTGCTCATATGCTCATGTCATCTCATTGCCTTAGCTGTCTTCCCTTGCTCTTCTTTCAAGCCCTAGGATATCTTTGGCGATTAAAAAGAGTGGCGGAGAGTTTATTGTCAGTTTTTCTCTTCCGTTCTACGCCCTTGATTTGAGAACTGGCAGTAAATGTAAAATTATAATAATTTCATATATTTATTTTTGACGTTCATAAGTGTACATTTTGTTACCTTGAATAAATGGTTTTTGAATTTACCTTCTTTGTAAATATTTTAAATTAATATTATACATGTTTTACGTCCTTAAATTAAGTTTATGTAAAAGTTGTGATGTACATTTTAATAGGATGGTCTAAATCTAGATGAAACTAACCCTAATTAATAGATTCCGCCTGACAACTAAACAACCAGAATACTGAGGATTTAAACTAATTTACCGACGTAATTTAGAATTAGTTCATACTGTATCACGATCCAAGGCAATTTAAACAGTTTTGTACATTAATTAAAGTCCTTTAAGCACAAGTTTACTTCTATCTACATACGTTGTAGTGGGTTTTAGAGAAGAATATAGGAATATTGAAATTGAGTCCAATGTAGAGACTTGTTAAGCAGTACTAAGCCACAATATTAGCGGAATATGTGATTTCTCGAATCTAGGCTATTATTAATATTAAATTAAATTGATCTATTAATACTCGAGAAAGCAGGCCTATGAAGTCTGTTCTGCCCAGATTGCGATTCCTCTTTCCGTAGTTCAAGTGATTCATGCTCAACATGCCCAGCAAAAACGCAGATAAGTATTATTAGTGATGTTATTAAATTAAAGTTTTCTTATATTTATAATATTATTGACTACCACTGAACAATAACTACAATTAATATTATTTTTATGACTTACTACTAAATATAATTCTTTTTACACCATTAAACAAATCTTTACAAATAATCAAGTACTTAACAATTAACTGGATTGGTAATAAAATCATTTTAATCCAACTATATATAATTATCAAAGAACGCAATAAACTAACTAAAGATTTGTTGAGAACAACTTAGGCTAGTATTACTTATACACTTTTAAAAACTTATGACACTATTTATTCTACTGCGGAACTCAGATGTCAGAAACCTCCTTGTCAGCACCACACTTGAGGCGCTAACCATAAAGCTGTTCCCTCCGTAATTGGTGTTGACTTTTGGTATATACAAAAGGTGCACCTGTGTTAGTGAACTTAGTTGAAATATTCTCGGATAAACACAAACAGTGCTACTGTATAAATTATGTCTTTGACTTTCTCATATTTATAAAAAGCGCTCTCTTGTAATATCATTGCATTAACATATCAATCATTTAATTAAATTCAACTTACACTAGTATTTAGTTGAGTTGGTCTTTGTATTTTCATGTTTAACGTTTTTAAATGTACATGATGTACACGAAATGAACATTTATAGTTTGTTTAATAGATTATTTTTGGAATCGGTCGAGTAGTTTGAGTTTAATCTTTACCAAAATATAAATCTCTCTTGTATATTAAGTACAGCCCTGCGATTCTGTAACTCACTTTTCGAACTCACACACACAGCGGTTTTCGCATCGGCGGTCGCTCTCAAATCCGTCGTGAAGCAGTCATTTTATGATTTGGCATTCTGATAAACAATAAACTACAAGTTCCCACCTTTTCAGAATGCCAAATCATAAAATGACTGCTTCACGACTGATTTGAGAGCGACCGCCGATGCGAAAACCGCTGTGTGAGTTCGAAAAGTGAGTTACAGAATCGCAGGGCTGATAACGAACAACATAGTAAGATTTTACTCACACGAAACGTGAAACACTTTTCCATACTAATTGTTTGGCGACCATAGCACACCCTCGTCACTTTCGTTATATGCGATTTATGGATCTAAAATATGCCTGTTTAATATATATTTTCTTCGGTGTATTATATATGTAGCGCACATACACACGCCGTGTAATGTACCTACTACTCCATGCACTCCACTAGATACGAACGTACAACGTAAAAACGGGTTCATTAAAACCGAATAACCTGCACTAAATCATGCGTCATCATTATCAAAAACACTATACGTACAATTATATGTAATGGAAAAGATTCCAGTTTTAACCAGATTTATTACTTCATGCAGAACAAATTTAATAACTGGAATATTTTCAACACATTAATATCTGATAAGTGGAATTCATTTGAAAAAGCGAACTAAAAAGCCGTTGAAGAATACATTAATTGGAGCTATAAAATATTTTATATTTGGAGTCTTCTACGAAATAATAAGTATTACTGTATCACAGTATTGTAGTATTTCAAAGGAATTATTCATTTCAATGAATTTTCAATGCTTTGATAATATAGCATTAACCTCGTGATTTTATTCGCCAGCTTTGATCTGAATAAAATATACGCTTCTCTTAATAGGGACAGGTACAATCATTCAATGTCATAAATAATACCTGTTAAATACCTTCTTATAGATACTAAATGTATAATCATTGTTTTATTGTTGTAGTAGACAATATAAAACAAACTATTTCAATGTGAATGAATGAAAATTTGTGTAAACATTAGGACCCTTCATAGCAATTATTTATTAAATAAATCAATTTGTTTTTGTCCACAGAATTCGCAAAGACTCGGTCGAGTTCGCGTGAGTCGCGCCGAATCACGGGCGACCGCAATGGTTTTCATAATGATCATCTCATTCACTGTTGCTTGGACACCGTATTCACTATTTGCTCTTATGGAGCAATTCGCCTCGGAAGGCATTGTAAGTATAACCACCTGAACCTGTAAATGTGCTGCCTGTCCTTGTAGCAATACAGCTGAAGAGACGATGTTACATGTTCCGACCGACTGTCCAATGTATGGATACGACAGTTATAACACTGAACAAGCTATGGGCATAAAAGTAACAGAGACAAATTTAAAGCAAATAATGTTCAACATTAGGTTATGAGGCATCTTTTTGGAATTTGCTGTAAAGGTCATACAAACGTTGTTAAAAGAAATTGGTAGAAGTGTTTATTTAATACCGACGACTACATTAGTCGGGGAATCATCTAGAAAACATTAAAAAGGTATAACCATAATTTTTAAAGTCTTGTTTAACGTGCAATCTATAATTTAAAATGTAAGGAATGTCTGAGAGATAAATTCAAGCAAATTAATATACCTTTCCCTCGCAATATATTTATGAAAATATTTTCTATGTATACAAAAATAGTGATAAGTTTACTAGGATAGAACATACGCACAATGTTAATACTCGGAACAAACGCAGGCTGCAATTTCCCCGTACTAGACTATCTAAAGTTACTAATTCTTTTTTGGGAAAAGGGATACTCTTCTTTATTAAAATGGGATTTTATCTCTGCCTTTTAATAAACTTAAGAAATGTATTAAAGAAAAGCTGTGTAAAAAGGCTTACTATAAAGTTAACGATTATCTAGTTGATAAAAGGGCCTGGTCATAGTACTTCTAATAATTTGCGATATTTGTTTTAAAAGAAGTGTTCTTTGATAATTTGCTATTTTAAAAGAGTACCGAAAGTTTTTTACGCCGGCTTTTTCTCTCGGTCCTCTGTCTTCTTTGCCGAAGAGTAGGGATGCCTACCTATTCAAATTTAATGACGTGGAATAAGTGATACCTGTATCGGATATTCCATAATAAACAAATTTATTTAATTTTTTTACATTTTCAGATTTCTCCCGGGGCTGGAGTGATTCCAGCACTAGTAGCCAAGAGCTCTATCTGTTACGACCCCCTCATATACGTCGGCATGAATACTCAAGTAAGTTTAGTCCTATTATCAGATCAATGTTTACTATGTCTTGTTAATATCACTTAATTTTCAGTTTCGGCAATCAATCAAGAGAATATTTGGCGTTCATTCAAAATGTCAATCTCCAGCCACCAAAGGATACAACACTGCTATTTCACCGGCGCATAAATTATCCGCTTTTAATGATATCACAGTTCGATTCAACACATCAGATACAAATTTACCCAGCACTCCCAAAAAACTAAAAGACAGAGCACAAAACAATGACGAATCAGATTTGTCAAATGATTCCAATCGCTTCCCGAATAAAATGGAACTAGGAACAATACAAGAAACAAAAACCATCTCGGACTGCGAGAGATCAGCTGACACGGCTTACGACGAAGATAGCAGTAAGAAGATAGACTCTGACCATTCTCCAACTCTAATAATAGACAAGGAACGTCTGATATTTACCAAAAGAAAAAATGAAAATCTTGCTTCAAGCGATGATAGCACGTCGTCAAAGGGGCTGTTTAAAGAGACAATAGTTAGTCAGTTTATTGATAAAGACAGTGTTAAACTGGAGAAAAATTGTAACGTGTAGCTAGATTATCAATATAATTTCGAGGGAACAAAGATTTAGCACAATTATACGCTGTAGTAGAAATATAAATATTGTTATGTTTAGAGAAGTTTGCCTGAACGAAAGAGTATTTTTAAATGAATGAAGGATCTGTGATAGAAGTTAACAGTGCCAATTTAAACGACGTGTATAGTATTTTTCTAAAAACGAATTTATGCGTAGCGTAATTGTAACATATACTAAGTACTTTTTGGATACAAACACATCATCACATCATACACAACGCAAATCTATAAGCAACCCACTAAACGCACTTCCTTCGCCCAACGCTTTTTCTCCTACAGATGCCCTTTCATCTTTAACCACTGTCTTAAAAACAAAATATTCACTAACATTTCAGAATTCACATTACATACATTCACTAAAAATCTTAAACAACATCTCGTCAACCTGCCGTATGCTGATACTGAAAATATTTTTATTGTGCAAAATAGATGAATTATAAATTGTGTTATGTAGAAATTATTGTCAATTACATACAGTTAACAAGACTGGCTGCCCACAACACAGGGAATCCCAGTGCACTTTAATTGTATAATCTCAATACACAGCCATTTAAATTACACACAATTAAAGAGAGCTATCATAGTTTACTTTATCTCACATAATGTCAAAATCTGAATTAATAAGTATATCTCCACGTGTAATAACTGAACGTTACGGTATGAACTTTCTTCAACAGAAATCAACCCTTTTTGTCCATTTATTTTATTTTACTGTCTAAAAGTTTTTTTTTTTAATTTGTCGCGAGAATTCTGAAGTTAGTACAGTATCGCATTCAACTACTATTTTTGTTAAAAATTAAATACATATTTTCATAATTAGACAATACGTATGAATATAAATATCTAGCCTAAAAGACGATATACAAATATTACAAATTTATGATTGCTTTATATATTCTAATATAATATATTTTATGAATTATCATATTATTAAACTCATGGTCTGGTGTTTGATTATAAATGGAATGGAATTCCAATATTTGCTCCATTACTTCACGTTTATGGATTTAGGGGTTCGAGGATGTCGAGCCGTGCCGAAATTAACTTACCTACATAAAAATCGATCAAGTTAAGGCACATTTTTAGTTATAGCACTATAACAAAAGTCAAATCTTATTTATTCATGTAGGTGACACAATGTACAGTTATGAACGAAAAAAGAAATATACATTAAATGCTTCTAATTTTACATTAACTTCCAGTTCTCAAATCAATTGCGTAGAACGGAAGAGAAGAACTGGCAATAAACTCTCCGCCACTCTTTTTAATCGCCAAGTTTTTTGTTTAACACAACGTTTGTAAGGAGCTGCAACCATTACACCATGTTCCACATGACATCTTAAGTAATTAATAATAATACCTAACATAAATTAAAAACAAAGATTTGTCCTCTATCAGCAGGAGGCATGGTGAAATAGGAGCTCGCACTTACATAGTCGAAACAACTAACATCACCGCATACACGAATTCAAGTACGACCAGTCACCTAAACCGCTATCGTATAGATTTATTTCTATACATTCAAACACAATAACACACATTATGTATAACAACAAATAATGATGGTCTCAAATGTAATTAGTTTTCCTTTTTGAGGCACTTTCGGATATTCGTTATGCCTAATTTCGTAAAAATATCTGAACTTATATAATCCGTCCATTATCAACTATATAGAATTGATCTATGTACTCGACGGTATAACGGCATGAAGGCGGATTACTATGATTTAATAAAAAGCGTGAATTCATGAAAAATCAAAAAGCCATTAAGCCCCAACAAAAAAAAGGATTATCGTAAGGGTATTTGATATGTTCTATTAAAGAAAATTTGTAAGTTCTTATTATGTTACAAAAAAAACTTATTCGCTAAATTTGTACTCTAAAATATCGTTATGAATTATGATAATTGAATATTGTAAGTTTTATAAAATATTTGTCTATTTCTTGGATATTTGAGGCTTAAATAAATCAATTTTATAATTAAGAAAGTTTTACGAATTGTGTCCAGCTAGGATAACTTATGAGATATTCTTGAAACTATAAATAAAGCATTTTTGCTAATGGCTGTTTTTTATTTTACATATAGTTATATCATATAATATCAAGATCCTTCCTTTTTCCTCTTGGTTGTCCTGAGAAATGAAGCCGGAAGTAACCACACATGACATGTCGTAATACTTCCTTGTTCTTACTAAACTTAGGCGAGTTTCTTGGCAGACTGAATATATACATTTTGAGATGATAGCGTTTATATGAAATTACTTTTTAAGTGCAGTCTATAACCACAATTACTCTGAGTAGATTTAATTGATCTAAGTATGTGATGTTTGAATTAAAAACAATAAATGATCATGAAACAGATACAGTAATCATAACCATACGTAATTTTAATCGAAGTAATTACATAACAATGTAGGGCACATAATAGGATTATTTGGGACTATATCATTAATTGACATAAATAAGAAAGATTAAGAGATAGTGGCTTCCTTTGCGTCGGGTATTAAATCGCGTAACGAAGCTCGCGTTCTTCAAATATCATTATACCCTTTAATTACAATTAGGAAAAAATTGTTTCATTAAAACAGAAACACGACGCCGAATCCGTCATAATGAACGTTAGCTTGTGTTTCGTAATTAACAATACGTTTTGTAATTAAATAAATTCTGTGATTTTACGAAATGTTATGTAAGCATTTAATTGACTTTCGGGTGAAAAATAAATCACCAATTCACGTAATAAAACTGCTGTATATAAGAGCAATTTTGGCCTAGTTAAGTGTGTGATTATTACGCTGATCAATCAATATTTGGGTGCAATTAAAATAGCTGCTTGAATGCAAACTGCGTAAATGGATGGTCCGTCGTACACTTATTTCATAACCATAGGTGTCCGGCTATGTATATATGTATCTAGTGTGGACTAAGTTTCCGCCCTAGACGCCCATTTAATCAGTTATGTGTAGTCCTGGCTAATCAAGCAACTCTATTTCTAGAAGCTCAAAAGTTTCATGGGCACTTCGCAGGCTTCACGGAAAGAAGATCCGGCTATTAGAAATGTATAATGTATTTCTATACATTATACATATTCTTACATATAATGTATTTCTATACATTAGACATATTCTTATGTCGGCTATAAATTTAAAATATTGACTACTATAATAATTACTGAATATATAATGAAAGGCGCAAGAATTGTTGTGTTCAACTGTGAATGGACAAACGGACACAACATGACGTAACACTACGTGTTAGCCAAGAGATAGGGTTGATAAATTTTGATTTTGACAAATTGATAAAGTTCGTGACGGACGATAATCAACGCAATTGACACATAGAGTGCCACAAACTTTTTCTGACAGGTAAGAGCGTCGCTGTCATGGATTTAAGTAAGGGGAATAATTTGAAGTCATGCAGGCTATCTTAATCATTTATTGAAATGTCTTAATAAAACAATGCTAGCATCTAGAAAATAAAGTTTTAGGCTTAAATAAATGCGACACAAACTTAGGAACACCTGGTATGATAGGTTTGTTACCTGTACTATTAATATAATATATTTTAAGCTACAATCGGAACCGTTCGATAATTAAAACTTTTCTATTGTAATTAAATGCAAGGATTAAAATAAATACATTTTAGTTGGATTTTTATTAGATTTTGGTAGATAGTGAAATTATTTATTGTACGCACCAGGAAATTACAGAAAATAAACAATGACAGTCTGCCATTTCAAAAATATGGCGACAGTGGTACCAATTTAAGCCGCCGGCCAAAAAAAGAGTATTACTAAAGAATTCCATAACAAATTAGGCCATAGACACACTAATTAAGATACTAAAAATATCATAAATCTACTGTTACAATAGGGAATTTAGCTGTCGTAATAAATCAAATAAAACACACAATAATTTTCAATTTTATTTAAATAATCTATTCACTGTATTATATATTATACGCTTAAGCAATACTGAACAAAATAATAAACATTTACAAGACAAAACTATAGTTATTTTAATAAATAATTGAATTCCATGTCACGGTAACAGATTATTAATTAATATTTACATTTAAAACTAAACAGAATCACTATTAATCTCATTATGTAAGATTAAAGAATATTGTATAATTATATCAAAAACGTTGAAGTTAATATTCAAAATTATTCCACCGTTAGGCGAAGGACTCAATTCCAAGCCTTCACAATTCCAATATTTCCACACCAGAATATTCCCCCAAGTTTCTATATGAAGGTATGGAACAGACCACATACTTCATTCTTGTGTGATTTTCCATTTTAATAAAGATATTCCAATTTCTATTGTCAATAACACTCAATATAAGAAACAATTATTAATCTACAGCCTAGACTAGCAATTGTCCTATTTTTATTAATCCATTACATAAAACCTTTATGGCTTTATGCGAGTCACAAGTCAACAAGCATAGATAGTAGAATGTATCACTGACATTGACAGGTTGAAAGAGGGCACTCCGTGAGTTTGACAATCTTCACAGTAGCTGGTTCACAAATTGATAACTTCCCTCTTCTATTTAGGGTGTTGGTTAAAAAAAGATCTTGGTAGAGCTACAGGGCCTTACTCTTTGAATAAATCTTTTACGTCAGAGCTATTGGGCAGTACGATGCCTAAAGTGAACTCGGTGAAAGTGAATTTCAATGTAATCTTTAAGTACTGGCGTTAAAATCATTGTCAAACTCATAGATAACATAGCTGCTTTGATATAAATTAAAATGGGATAGTTATTGCCTCGTATTACGGTATATTTTACAATATACGGCCATACATTTTATTTTCTTTAAAAACTTACTTATTTCAAATCTCTATGGCTATTCGATCCCTCTTTCACTTGTCAATACAACTCTTCTCTATAGTCTATGTTATACGAAATCAATCTGAGCAAATACCAATTATAAAGAAACTCTATATCAAATCTTTTGCTGTGTTAAAATGAGCAAAAAAAACAATGGAATCAATACAGTCTTAATAATTGTTCAGTCAGTATGAAAATTTATAAAAACGTATAAAACGGGGTCTGGTTTTGATTGATGTATCCACGAAATCAATGTCCCAATTAAAATATTGGCAATAACGAAGTTTCCAATCATCAATTTCAATATTTCGTAACGATTAAAAATTCCGCCAACACAAATAAAAAATTAATCTAATATATCACTTGTATAAGATTACACTGATCCCAAAAGGTAAATTCAAATCCATTACAAAATCCATTTTCACAAAATTCCTAAACGCTACGATCAAAACTTTTCTTACATAATATATTATAATGGGAATATATATTTCGTTAAGTCACTGGTGTAAATTTACGTCAAACAGCCTTTTATGGATCTCAGACATAATTCTGTTAATAGGCCGCCAATACTTTTGGTCAACAAATTTAAATCAGTTATCAGTCTACTCGGCATTCATTCCATTATGAGAATACCTTTATATATACAACACATGCATTAATACATTTCCAACTGTCTTAGTCAATTAATAATACAATACAGAATACGTTGATAATACATTCCAGAATAATACAAAACAGAACGTGTTGAAACAATTCCAAATATTGCAATACTTCGTTTTACAATGCAGATCTCTGGCAAATTATAAGACTGTCTTAGTCAAGATCCATACGATATGTGGTAATACAATACAGAATACGTCGATAATACGTTCCAGAATAATACAAAACAGTCTTAGCGTTTTTGCCTTTCTCTCGAGTCCTCCCTACAAATGCCTCTAGGTGGGGAATCACGTCCTTTGTGACTAGCTTTTGACGTCTTCCTGGATCTTTTGAACTTCGCGACGTCATCTCCGAATACGTCACCGGTCCTCAAAGCTGAGATGAGGTCATCGAACTCACCCTTTTGGCCGTTTGTGAGGGTTCCGTCACGTGAGGTGTCGCCGTTCGCGTGTCCGTTGCAGTCCTTACCGAGGGATTTGCCGACAGAACCGAGCAGGCTTGAGCCCTGTTTACGCTCCATTGTACGTTTTTTAAGCTGAAAGTATTAAATTTATTAAAAAAAAATTTTTCTAGTCTCGAAGTTTTAAACTAATAAAATACAATCCCTAAAATTTTCCTTTTTTTACATAAAATATTTGTATTTTATTTTTTTATTCATATAATATATTAAATAATCAAGTATATAATCATGAATATATCAAATTTTTTTGTATCTCCCTTAACTTACCTCCTGTTCATGTCGAGTTCTCCTCTCCTCTTCATCCCGTCTCCTCCTGGTAGCATCACATTCAGCCCTTGCTTCCACCAGCTGTGTTAAGAAGCTGTCCAAAGCTCCGAACAACAATTCAGGCGACGCTGATGGCTCTTCGCCGAACGCGTGCGCACACGCTTCTAAACGGCTCTTCATGTCCTGAAAATTTATAAAAATAGTAACACATTTTTAATTATGGATTTTAATTATTGTAAAATTGATATTATTAAACACTAACACACAACGATCTAAAAGAAGTTGTATAAGAATAAAAAAAAAAAAAAACTTAATTATCTACTTTTTTTTTTATAAAACGAGGAAACGAGCTTGCGGGACGACCAAAAAGGGCAGTCTGCGCAGCCCATAGACACCCATGTTTAGTGGGTGCGTTACCGGCCTTTGAGGGAGGAGTAGATTCGCTTTTTGAACATTTGGAGGTCGTATCTTTGAGGGAAGACCCCGGGAGCCGATTCCACAGTTCGGCTACAAAAAAAATCTAAAAAATAAGACAATACCTGGAAAAGATCCTCAAGTTGCGTAAACGAGCATACAGCGTGCGCGTGGAAGTCCCTCATGACAGACAAAAATGCGTCGTGGGACTGCGCAGGCGCAGGCAACGAAGCGTGGTACTCCAACTCACGGGAAACTTCGCGAAGACCTGTTCTTAGAGCACTGACATCCTTCTCCAACTGCTCGATGCAGACTTTGGCTGCTGCTCTTACATGGGGTAAGTCTTCTTCTAGTAGGAGAACATCTTTGAACTGAAAAAAATGTTTTTATTAAAAACCTCTTTAAAGAGAACCTTTTTATCAAGGCGAGTAACCAATTTCATAAATTAACTATCTCAAAAGTTTTTAATTAAAGTTCTTTGAAGTGGAAGTTTCTAGATTCCAAATCCATCAAAATAATATTTTTTTCGCGTGTGAAGGTTCACTTTGTGTATAAAATGGAACCTTACTCAATTTCTACGAGAAAGATTCCTAATCCCTAAATAATAAAAAGATTTTGAGAATTGATGAATTGAAGAAATGAAGAAAATAATAGGAATTGAAGAATATTCCTAGAGCACAAAATATAGAAAAGAAGTTATTCTTAAATACCTAATGAAATTGAATAAGCATTACCTGTGTCTCCAGCATTTCCACAAGGTAGTGAAGGAGCGTGGTGTTTCTCGTTACACTCGACTTGGTATCAGCTAACTTGTTCAGAGAAGACAACCGGAAACCGGATGCATTGCCACGAGCACCGCTGACAAATATTTGTTACATAAATATTTCAAATGGGTGGAAATAAAAAAAAATCATTGACGCTACAACTTTTTTAGGTCTGAACCTCAGATTTCTGTATCTGTTTTCTGATAATTTATCAAACTAGAAGGCAAGTCGATCAGCCTTCTGTGCCTGACACACACCGTCGAATTTTTGAATCTATGGCGGTTTCCTACGCTGTTTTCCTACACCGTTCGAGCGAATGTTAAATGCGCACATAGAAAGAAAGTCCATTGGTGCACAGCCGGGGATCGAACCTCCGACCTCAAGGATGAGACTCGCACGCTGAGGCCACTAGGCCAACACTGCTCTGTTAGTGATAAGGCCGCCCTAATATATACTTACCTTCCAAATAGGATAGGGTTAATAAAGAAATAAAGCGAGTATTAAATATTATCATTGTAACTCACCGGTTCATATAATTTCCTAAAGCTAAAACGATTTCCAGAAGAGTCCTAAGTCTTCTAGAACGAGTCAGATCCCTAGCAGCACGAAGAACAACAGATGCGCGTGCGCTGGCTTCGGCCACCGCAGCCGAGAACTTCTTCTTGAATAGTAATGTTCGGACGCGTTGGTGATAATGAGGGATTCTGAATTGTAAAGCGACAAAAAATAATGATTTCTTTGAATAGAATTCGTTTGTTTAAGCATTCTTGATTGGCTAATTTAATAATTCCGTAGATAGGCTACAATAGATTGATTAAATCGGAACATTTGTATAAGTACTTATATACGTATGTACATTGTACATATATATATATACGTATGTACATTGTACATATATATATATACGTATGTACATTGTACATATACGGTTATTTAATTTGGATTTCGTATTGCCGTAATGCAGTTAGCTTTTTTAGCATCACATTTGAATAAAATAATAAAAGAAACGGGAAAAATGTCGTTTAGTAGTTTGGTTTTATATACTTTTTGTAGTGTGTACATAAAGGTAAAAAAATCGTTAAGGACGGATTTTATTAGGGTTGCAAAATACACTTACTTATATTACACGATATCATAAGGAAGTCAAAAAATAGATTGTTATAAAAACTATGCCTTATTGCCTTAACCCGTAAAGAATCGATTAAATCAACCATAGATCCAATCAAAAGCTATGGAAAGAATTTTTTACTAGCATCCTCAAATCAGCCGCTAACCTTAATCTATCATAAGGGAACAGTTACATACATAGATAGCCCCATCCATTCACTTTGAATTGTGCTGTGATACTTTGCTTTCAAACTAAGAAGAGTTTATTTAACTCACTTGGAAATCTCATAAAGAAACCGATCAGCTCTCGCCATGCTGTCCAGTTCGTCCTGGTGCTCCTCCAGTAAGGCGGCTTCTTCAGCACTGGGCGTAAACTTCAATAACTGCTCAACCATATCGATGGGTAATTGTTCTGAACTGTCCATTCGGAGGATTGCTCTGAAAGTGTAGTAAAACGCGCACTTAGCATATCACAATGCTGAATTTTCAAATTGAAATGATTTTCATTTGCAAATTTAAAACAGTAAAAATAATAATATGCTAACTGGGCAGATGTTTCTGCCACATATTAAGAAGAGAATATACATAAAATTTCGAAAGAACTGTGAATTTATTTTCCTTAAATTTGATGGCGTGTACGGGGAAACCCCCGTACTGATAGAGCAAGAATGCATTGGTTTGGGTATCCAGGCTATTAAGAGATTGGCTCAAAGAGCTGGCGTACACTTCTATAGGATACATAGATGCGAAATATGATCTTTGCTCCAAAATAAACAAATTTGCCGTAACCAGCCTCCTAATCCTAAAGTGCTAAACAATATTAGTTAAAAAGAAATAAACCTATTAGAAATATTATTTCTCCCCGCAGGTAACATAAAATGAATGTTTTTGGATAACTGAGGTAAAATCGTTAAGCATTAAATATAGCGGTAATAATAAAAGGCCAGCAGTGCACACGCGAGCCTTCTGGCAGGAGGAGTTTGGGGCGGCAGCATTACTTAACATCAGGTGAGCTTTCTGTCCGTTTCTATAAAAAAATATGTAGGGTTCCCGAAATTGATATTATTATCCTGAAAAGACAATTGCACATTGCAATTAGGTCAAACCTACCTGCATATTTCTTCATCGGACATCTTTAGTTTGGACAGCAATATGGTGCAGTTCTGAGCACGTCTTCCGTCTATCACTGACAAAATCTTCGTTCTCGGTTTAGAACCCAGTTGTCTAAGGTCTTCGACTGAGCCCTCGTTCTGAATTTCAGACAAACAATTTTATTAAAAGTATTTATTTTTAACAGGCATTAAGAAGAAACTCTTCTGCATAAACATTTCTTAACCATATCCTATCCTGCTCAATCGTGACTTATGTAATTCTTGTATTTCTTATTATTTTTATTGCATCGCAATTCATGACATTAGCTTTTTAGTTTGATTTATTAATATTACTATTGTATTATTTTTGATTAAGGTTCTATATTTTTTTTAGAGAAGATTTGGTTATGTACTTCTTGCACTTTATCCTTCATATTTTTTTTATATCATATTATTTAAGTTTTTTCCTTTACTAGGGTTGCCAGGAAGATATCGCTTGTTAGCTATAAGGCCACCCGATGCATCCCTTATAATTTTGATGTATTATGTTATTTGTTTTTCTATAAATATAAAACAGTATAAATATATAAAATAGAAACTTTTTCTAATAAAACAGGGAAAACATTTGATTTGTGTGTTTGTTTAAGTGTTTAATCAAATAATTTCACTTTTCCATATCCGAAATAAGGGTCACATATTATGTTTTGCAGTCAATATCACTAAGGTCAGTAAATAGTATCCATACAAACGTAAGAGATGAAAGACAAGATCTTACCATGCAAAAAGGAGAAAACACAAACACCCTACCTGAACTCCATTCTTCTGATAAGCGCAGAACATCTTGTCTATCGTGTGCAAATCAATCGCGTTGTACAATTTCGTATCATCCAACTCCTGCCAAATAGTTCCGTGTAACTTCGTATCGGGGAGTTTGCTCCAGTTGAAACTCTTCAAGGGATTTCCTGGTGTGGGCACGTTCTTCTTGGGCCTCGGAGCGGCCGGGGCCATGGGGGCAAGGGGAACAGGCGGCGGGGCGGGTGCGGAAGGAGGGGGGATGGAAATTATTGGAGGTGGGGGAGGAGGTGGGATGGAGCAAGTGATCACTGCGCTTTTGAGATTGCTGACCTGAAGAGAGGTACCACATTAGACATGATTCGGTACAGTTATTGGAAACAAATATAAGAAAGATTGGTATTCGAAAATACAGTCTTAACTCCCCGAAAGTGCTATAGTACCTGAAAGGCCGACAACGCACTTGTACTGGTATTCTAAAATACTATCTTCATTCCTCGAGAGTGCTACTTGAGAGGCCGACAACTCAATTGTACACTGGCGTTGCAGGTGTAGAGAAAAACACTAGTTTGCTATATATATGGAGATTTTGTAATAGTTAAATACTTTTTTTTAATAAATAACTACAAATTATACCATATAATTGTTGTACTACATTATTATACAAGATATTGCATATGGATTATATTTTTGAGCTTTTTCATGACAAATAATCTCCCATGTTTTTGACCTACCTTAGCATCATCAGGTATGCTTCCTTCGCTGACTAGTTTCTCAAATCTCGCACGTTCCGTTCTTTCTTGGTTCAACTGCAAAATTTTAATCAAAAATTCTATACAAATTCATACCAAAATTTGCACCCTAAAAAGATATTGCGTAGCTCACTTAATAGACGAGAAACTAAAGACCAAATCTGATGACTTTTAAAGGAATACTTTATTTCATTTCCTTCTGTATTCCTTCACACTTAAAGGTGGGGGACAAATCTGCAATTCTGCTAATATTTTTAAAAAGCTACAGATGTAGGTATTCAGTCCAATATTTATGTTGTTTTTTATAAATATTATTAAAAAGCTGCTAAAGTAGACACATTTTGAACTGAGTCGTCGGGCAATAAATGTCACTGACAGTAAGAATGTGCACGCACTCTGACTCCTGATTGGATGTTACGATTAAGGGTTGTTGTTTTTCTATAAATATAATTTTTTTTTGTTATGATACTCTTTACATTACTTACGCTTCGTTACGTAATATAGTGCGTACTTATACGCACTATATTACGTATACGCACACACACACATAATTTATTTTGTGTCATTTTACAAATTAAAAACTTTTATTTTCAGACAGCGAGCAATTATTCCTATTAATACTTAACATAATTTAGCATATCGATCGTACCTATACCGTTATCGATATGCACCTCTACAATTCTTACGCACATCACTACATCTCTCCATAAGACCTGTAGGTGCGAGCGATACAAACAGATAAAATGATTTATGATCCGAAGCCTTTGTTCATAATGCGACTACTATACTACTACAGTATGACGGGAACTCAAAAGCTGCAAAAGCCTCCAGCCCGTTTGTCCCTGTTTTAAAAAGCCAAGTCTACCTGTTGTTCCAACTGATGCGCCCTACAAGCACTCGCTCGGGCCCTTTCAGTACACTCCATGTGGGCCGCTGTTTCCTTCTCGAGGCGGTCTTTGAGGCGGCAGACCACACCTTCCAACTCTTCTCGCTCTTGGCTCTGCTGGTCCACTTGCTTCTCCTGTTAGTTCACATGCAGGTGAGGGGTTATATGATACGTGGGTGAAGAGGCTTTATTGCATTGTTAGAAATCTGACAAATTTTATCTCAGAATTTAAAGAATATTTCAAAGGTTTTTTTAATTCAATTTAAATAATATTTTGTTTGAAACATACAAAAAATTCTTTAAAATCACTTAAATTCATATTTGTATGGAATATACATATATCGTACATATCATATAATATGGTCGATTGCAAATATCTCTTCACCCACTCATATGAATATGAAAATGATTAATATTAAACCAACAATTCTTGCATTGCTTTATGGCTTTATGGTATTTTATTAATGGATTACTGAATGGAAACAATGTTTTCCATAACCTATGGGTTAATCCCATAAAAAATAATTATTTCTATTTTGCTAAAAGGCAAATTATTCGATATGTAACAATATTTTTCTGGTCTAAAAAAAATTCTGGCATTTATATTTTATCTTGTACATATTTTAATTGTGTGTTTTTTTGTAATATTTATGTGTACCCAAATTGTCATACATTTTAGATAAAAGAGTTTGTAACATATACCATAGATATAGTTATTATGTATGATGTGGTAAACTTTAATTAATAAATAAATAAACAATTCCAAATGATTAAATGTGTAAAAACAAAAAGAATCATCTTTATTTATTTATAAAACAATCCTGTCCTAACAGGTGACCCTTAATCGACAAGAATGCATAACCAACAAAGAAATTTACACACGAAACAACAAATTAATTAGGAATTTTCTTTTTTTAAAATACAAAATATTTACTAACAATAGAACTTTTGTCAGTTCACTCAACGGACCATAAAAAAGCTCCGTTAACTTATTCGTATTGTAAATTGATGTTTACAGATGGGAGATTTTTGAAGTTAGACTTCTTTAGGCGCATTATGAAAAATTTATGAGAGTGAAATTTTACGATGCGCGCGCACCGTGACACAAAATTAACAGAATGAAGTTGCCCACGGAAGATGCTACGGCATTAGACATAATTTAAAAACATCATTCGAATAATAATAGAATGTATGTTACACTTAATGTAAGAGAATAATAAAAAATATTTATTTATTTAATTTTTCAAATGTAAACTGAACTTTATTGACTATAATGACTCATTTTTCTAGTCTTTGATTATTTAATTGTAATTAATTATTTGCATGCAATCAAAAACTATTTTTAATAATGCCAAAGAAATATAACGTCTTACGCGCGTACATAAGTACACTCACCCTTTTTTTTAATAATCCTAAGAAATTTGGATTTCCTAATGTTTGGTATCGAAGTAATTTTGATGTATTGAATGTTTTTTTTTAAGAAATCGCAATAATTGTTAAAACCACAATTCCACCATAATGGATAAAAATGAAAAAAAAATCCTCCATCCTACCTTCTTAGCAAGGTCCGTTGCCAGGTCGACATTTTCCTTTTCAAGATTTTCGGCTTTGGTCCGAGCAGCTACAAGTTCCTCTTCTTTCGCGAGCAAGTGTACGATTTCGGCAACATTTATTTCCAGTGGAGCTACATCTGGGTCATAGAGCTGGAAGAAATAAAAAATAAAGTCAATTTCTCTTTTTTTTATTAACCTGCAAAGTGAATTTTATGTTAGTTAATCTTGTGTTTAAAAAATATAAATTTTCAATCATAATCCTCTTATTCGTAAAAACGAAATCAGTCAAATTTCATACATACTATAATTTTCTTCCGTTTGGGTTTTTAGATTAGTTTTGTTTTATTATTAAAAAAAAATATTATTATTAAAATATTTTCAAAAATTTCCCTTTTCGCGTTGCAGAGGTTTTTTAAGCGAAAATTACACAAACAATTACAATTATCGTAGGAAATCAATCCTAAGAGAACTATTAAGTAAAATTTATAACAACCCTTGGTAGCTTTGAGCTCCCAACAAGAACTAAAAAGCCTGTAAAGGTAAAATGCAAGGTACCTTGGGGTTTTCTTCAGGCTGGTCTCCCTGGTGGCTGCTGGCTCGGCTGCCAGCGGATGGCTGCTGAAGCACCACCTGCTGTACCACTCGGTCCAGCAGCAACCAGTGCTGAGCGTGGGGGTTGTACTCCACTGGAAATAGATTATCCACTATAAACTCCGTGTTAGGCGATATAAATTTCTTAGTTAAATATTAGTATAACAAATTTAATAAATATTTATAAGCTAGATATTTTAATTTTAGGAAATAATGAACCCTTCTGCCTCGTTCTTCTCAGTCTAGAACGTTATTTCAAAAATACCAGTAAACCTAAAACTATACTAGCGGATCCGACAGACGTCTTACATACAAAAAAATATTTAATAATGTAAATAATTCTCGACTCCACTTGAACACACAAAACATTTCATCAAAATCTGTCCAGCCGTTTCGCAGTTTAATTACGAACATATGCACAGAAGATTTACATATATACCAGCTGTTTATTTGCTGTATAGATAAATAAGCTAGATACCGACTGCAGCGCCATCTGCCGGGCTGATTTGTGAATCTAAACCATAAAGGGCGCCACCCAAACGGCTACAAAACAATTCATTAAAATCGGTCCAGCCGTTTAAGACGAGTTCAGTTCACATTAAATTATGCTATCAGCTTAGTAAGGCAGCTAAAACAAAGTTAGATTTAATTTTTATAATACTCACATGGCAGCAACAACAAGTGCCTGAGCATAGACAGTAGATGCGGGTACGCGGCGGTATGGCTCAACTTATTTCGCAACAAGTCGAACATTTCCGTCGCACTCTTCGTGTCGACGTGCTGCTTGTCGTACCGTCGAGATAACTCCCTCTCGTCCTCCGTCCGGACCATCTCGAAGAACTCGATATGACGGTCGAGGGTCTCATTCTCGTACTTACGCAATTTCTCGATTACTGAAAATGTTATCAAATAGTTTGTAATTATATTTTTTTTATTCACACTTGTAGTATATAATGAAAATTATTATTAATCAATCTATTGTCAGGAGTTTGAAGAATGATGACTGATATTTTAAACTTATTCATTTCTCATTCATAGATTATATTTTTAATCATAGAAAATTTATCTTATTTTCACATATTTATGTAACTGAAAAATGAATTTATGAATAAAGGTTACAAGTTTTGGGCAATTACATTCTATAATAATTTGTAGTCAAGTAGGTAGTTATACAATCTAAAATTAGTTAATTTACATAATATACAATATACATATATACATATTTTAGTTAATAATTAGAAGCCTAAATCGAATGTTAGCAATTTTCGCACACTTGAAGCTAAAATGAGCCCTTTAGTTTTTTCCACACTCATAAATTGTATTACAACATTCTTGTTTCTGATAATGTCCAAAAAAGTCACTTAGATTTATGAACCCTCAGATAAACCAAGTTAGTTTTTGTTAGCGTGGCAACCCCACTACCCCTAATTTTATGTTAGTTATAAGCTCATATTTTAAACGAAGTCAGTTGTTACAAAACAAAGTGTTTTATTTAACATATATCTGAACATATCTATAACAACCAATATCGAACTTAACTATGCAATTATTTTTTCACTCAAAATGGAACCCAAGACACAAATATATACTTTTATGTTAAGCCACGAAGAAAACTTAATAGTTAAATGTATTTTTAACCGACTCCAAAAAAAACTGAAACTTATCAATTCGATTCGATTAACTTTAGTTCTAATATTATTTTGATTAACTCACCAGGTTGTATTCCCAACATAAGCAGCTCATACCGCAAATGTAGTCTGAACTCCAGGCTTTCCTCGCCAGGTCCATAATTCAGTACAGCATTCACAAAGGACATGATGGCCGTCTTAAGACCTAGGTCATCCCGGTAGGCACCCGTACTGCGGTCTAGCTCATTTACGATGCCTTGAAATCTAGCTCTTTCACCCGCGTATTTTTGGTAATGGATCATTGCTTCAAGTACCTTAAGTAAAATAAAATATTTTGAGGGTAGCCCATAAAAATAGGAACGGAGGGTACGTAACATATTTTAATAATTGAATTTTTAGTCTTGGAATTTGCGTATTGTAAAGGCCTGTATTTACGCCCTATACAGGTAAGGTTTGGTATGATAATTCTAAAAAGAGAAGTATAGGAGAGGTAGGAAAAACATTTTAGCTACCACCATTTAACGCTAAGATTTAGCTTTTTCTTTCTAATGTTGAGTTTTTTTACAGCTGCATTCTCTGGCAGAAACTGTTATTAGCACTAATTCCATACATCATTTGTCTATTTTTATTTTTACCCCTTTGATGGTAAACACATTGTTTATCATTATTATTTTAATGTGACCCCGATAATAACCACTGCCAATCTCGAAATAAAAGTATCTTACCTTCTTATGTCCTCCTGGTACAAGACAAACTGCGCCAAGGATTTCAAGGGCCGCCACTTTAGTTTTAACATTTTCTGTGTCTAGCGATTGAGCTATTAAGTCGATACTGGTCGGATGAGCCAGGACATGTGCACGGCCAGTCTAAAAATATAAAAAAAAAAATGGTTTCATATAAATTTGTAAATTGTTTGGTAATTTATTTTCATGTTTTCTCATAAGTATATTTACTTAAAACGATATAGAGATAGAGATCTATCGATCTCTTTGAGAATTTTTGTTATTCTATCTCTGATCATTTATAAAACCTTACCCTTCCGGTTCTTGAAGAGGGTAAAAATTTGATGAAGACATTCCTTTTGATTAACTAATTATATGTTTTTCAAGTTCAATATATGTTACTTCCCGATATGTGTGCCTAATCAACAGGTGCGAGTAACATTATATATTATATTGCATTTTAAGAAATATAATATATATTTTGAAGGCCCAAAAAAATAAGCGCCTGACAAAAAGTTTCACACCATTATCAAGTAAACATTGCTCTTCGAAAATAATTTACATCATTTATAGATTTTCTTTTAGCTTTAATTTAGCCAAAATTCTAGGTGATTATTTAATTCTATTTAAAGCTAAATAGAGTTCATTACTCATACTCACGTATATTACCACCGATTATAAAATCAAGTAAAAATTACTTACAGAATTATTCATGAGCGCCTTAATCCCAGCGATTAGGTTGTGCCTCGTCATTGCAGCATCTCTTGGTGCTTTCTGCAAGGCTTCAAGGAGAGAGGTGAGACCTCCTTGCTTGATGAATCGGAGGACAAAGCTATGGGCTCTTGTGCGTAAAGCAGTTTTCAGACCATCGACTAGTGCACAAGCGTCAGTTGGTGCACCACTGTCTGTTGATGCAAAGGCCTGGAAAAAGAGTTAATAAATTTAGTTAGAGTTAATTAATTATATTCCTCAATCGGGTTTTTGAAGTCAGTCTAAACTAAAAAGTACTTTAAACTAAATAATCTTTTCAATAAGAAGTCCTGTATGAAGAGCGAAAATATATATGTAAGTACTTATTACAAGTTACATGTAAGTCTAAAATTAGTCTAGTTTTTTTTTATCTAATTGGGAGGCACACGAGATTACGGAACGCCCAAAAAGGGGAAGTCTTAGCAGCCCATATAGACACCTATTTTAGTGGGTAGTAGTTGCGTTGCCGACCTTCATTATCAGTGAATTTAGATAATAACTTTTAAAACGCCTGTTTTAACATAACTTGGTTTTGGTAGATTTGTGATAAATTTTACCGTTATAAAACTACATATGTATATAATCTGAAATAAAGAATTTATTATTATTATTATAAAAGTAATTTCCAAAGAGTTTGTAAAACTTAACAATACTCACATCGGCTATCTCATTAAGTGCCTTGATGTATTCCTCAACTTGGGGCGCCGTCGCTAGGGCGGAAGGTTGTCCCGGGGGCGGGCGGCGACTGCAGTATATCTGCCACTTCTTGGCCGCTGGAAGCTCCATCATCGCCGCCTTGTTCACTGCTGTTAGGTCCAGTTCCTCCTGAAATTTTAGGCATTTTAGAAGAATTGTCAAACTATTATACGATATATCATATATGTACGATAATGAGCCTATGGACTGTCAGACACAATAATTAGTAAATGTTTTCTCGGCATTGAAATCCTTGCTGCTTAAATCGACAACAAAATGAAATCTAAAATATGTACAATAAATGGGGTTGTTAAAAGATTGTACTAAAAAACGTTTATATATAAAGACGCCAAATTATTTAACTGAAAACCGAATTAAAAGTCAACAAGCAGATGTTAAGAAATTACAAAACCACTAACATGACCCAGTTAACAAACTTAAAACTACGCTAATCGGTTCTACGCAATTAATACGTCGAACTAATCAAGCGAGCAATTTCCCAAACACGATTCCATCATACAAAAAAGGAAACACTACAAAAAATCGAGACCTTCACACGAATTCCGCGACGAATGTTTAAAGTGGAAAAATTGGTCATCTAAATGCAATAAGGAACGCTGGTGGAATGCAGTTTAGGTGATCTCCTTGTAAATGTACTGGATTTTAATATAAAATATAAAACAAGTATATAAGCTAATCGTTGTTAGGACGTGAGCAACATACTGCTAACACACACACACAAAAGACAGAGGAATGAAGGTTTTTATATTCAAATAGTAATATATTTGTTAGTTGTTAAAGGTAGTATCGCAATGCAGCGAAGAAATTCTGCTAGCATTAAAGGTTATTGCTAATGCAACAGGGACAAAACTATACAAATAAAATGTATCTAAGATAGTTTATATATTAGAATTATTGTTTTTTGTTAACAACAAGTTATATATTCGAAAAACTCGTCTATGTGAAAGAAATCAAAAGATACCTTTAAATTAATGATGATATTTTAAGTAACATTTCATTGGGTAAGCGCATTTTCACTTTATTTAAAATATAATAAAAATTTACATTCAATATCGGTGGAATTATTTGGCAAATAATTGAGATTAATTAAGTAGTATTATTTTAAAATATCTACCTTAACTTCTCTATCTTATAAAAGTTTTTAAAACGATTATTTTTAAAATTAGCAGAAATGATCTCTTGCTTTAATACAGATTACAAATAAATTACTACAAGTCTTTTAAAAACTAGAAATATATATATTTTTTATTTTTTATTTTTATATTGCTATTTCATTCTACATACAGATCTAATAAACAAATCATCTGAGACCAACTAAGAAAACCTTAGATAACTATTTAGAAAAATGTCACTGTAAATTAGACAATATTAACTATAAAAGTCAACTAAACTATAATTAGCTGTTACTTAAAATACCAAGGTTACACACGCCCTACAGTAATGAAAAATATCTGACAGTTTATAAAGGTTAAAATTTGAGTCATTAGACCGGCCTCATTCTAACACTCGCTTCAAGGCTTTAAAAATAATTACATCACATTAAAAATATTTAAGAAAATAATCTAGAAGACGAATTTTATTTTGGACTATCTGTGGCGGCTTTTAATTAATTCGGTCTGTGGACAGACGTTTGTATTGTTATCTAACGATAAACAAATTTTCCAACAAAAAAGTATTTATCAAACCATACTGGTTTCTGAGATTATCGCGTTCATTGACAAAATAGATACACAAAATATCTAAATTTTAGGGTTTGCCTTGGTCACTACTACATACAACATTTAATAAGAAAAAGTGCACATTAATCACTATAATTTTAGAACATATTACTATTGGGTTGGGGAAAAAGTCTTTTCGCATTATAGTATGTATGAACTTGTAATAAAATCTCTTTGGCTATACTATATGGATCTGGCTGGTTTTGTTATCAAGGAATGTTGAGATATTAAAGAAGATAATTCCAAAATCAAATTAGGATAATGTTTGTTTTTTATTTATTTTTCGTACCGTCAAGATGAGTGAACCGAATGAAAAAATTCGATACATTTATAATTTTCCTCCAAAAAAGGTCGAAATACAACACAAGCCGCGAAAGAAATTTGTGATGATAATATGGCCCTAGCACAGTGTCTGTGACAGTAGCACAAATTTGGTTTAAGCGTTTTCAATCCGGAAATTTTGATGTCAAAGATCCAAGTCGCTCTGGTCGCCCTGTAACGGATAAAATGGATGCCATGTTTGAAAAAGTGGAGCAAGATCGGCATATCAGTAGTTAAGACGTAGCTGAAGAACGGGGAATTGACCACAAAAAAGTTTTGGTGCATTTGGAAAAAACTGGGTACACAAAAAAGCTCAATATTTGGGTACCTCACGAGCTCACTGTAAGAAACCTAATGAACCGTGTACTCATTTTTGATTCTTTATTACGACTTAATGGAACCGAACCATTTTTGAAGAAGCTGATAACTGATGATGAAAAGTGGATCACGTATGACAAGAACGTGCGAAAAAGGTCGTGGTCAAAGGTCGGTCAGGCTTCCCAGACTGTGGCGAAACCCGGGATAACTCGCAACAGGGTGATGCTGTGTGTGTGGTGGGATTGGAAGGGCATTATTCATTATGAGCTGTTACCACCAGACAGTACCATCGATTTTGAACTCTACTGCGAACAACTGATGAGATTAAAGCAAGAAGTTGAGAGAAAGCGGCCGGAATTAATCACCAGAAGGGGTGTGGTTTTTCATCATGATAACGCTAGACCTCACACATCTTTAGCCTCTCAGCAAAAACTAAGAGAGCTTGGCTAGGAGGTGATAATGCATCCGACGTATAGTCCTGACCTTGCACCTTCAGATTTCCACCTGTTTCAGTCTCTTCAGAATTCTTTAGGCAGTGTCAGGTTAACATCACGAGAGGACTGCCAAAACCAATTGTCGCGGTATTTTGATCAGAAGTCCCAAAATTTCTGTAGCAATGGGATCATGTCCCTACCTAAATGATGGCAAAAAAATATCGAACAAAATGGTACCTACATACTTTAGTTAAATGTAAATAAACTATTTTAAAAAATGTTTTGAATTTTCTTAAAAAATGCGAAGAAACTTTTTCCCCAACCTATTATACTAGCTGACCTGGCTAACTTCGTTCCGCCCTACAACCTTATAATATCGTTGTTACTTTAATTTAACTTATTTTAGGATTTCATTAATGTTAAGTATTACATTAATACAACTTTTTTGCAAATACAGAAATGTTTTATTGCTTGCCATTGCGAAGGAAGAATGGCAGTTTTACACATTAGGCATATTCTCTCTAGCGTCAATATGGCGATACTGCATGTTAAGAACTTTCTGATATCCAACATCTTTTGATCAGTATCAAAGCATGGTTATGCATCTCCTCATTCACCTCAAGATCGGAATTTCTTGAACTGACACGAATTCGACGTAAAATGATGCGTAGTTTTGTCAACAGATATGGTTTTTGCATTCGTAAAATTAATTAATTTATTTATTGTTATTCGATAACTTATCCGATATTTTATTGCTTATTCTGTTATTCGGGACGGAAACAAATCCAACAAATCAAAAACCATGGCAATCGGTCCAGCCGTTCTCGAGTTATAAGTGTTGTAACAAACACGACTTTCTTTTATATATATAGATTTCATCTATTCTTTATAGAAAAGTAGGATTATACTTCTGTACCTGACACGTGGTATTTATTTATTAAAACCTTTGCCTTATTAATTGAAGTTTAATTATAAACAATTTCCAGTTTATTTTGAGTATAAATTACAAAACTAAAATTCCCGTACTTTATAATATATCGTTCTACGACTTGTTAAAGAATAACTAATTAAATTCACTAGCAAAAACACGATTTTAACGTGTGTACAAACAATTTGTAAGCTGAAACAGCTTTCAACAACTTTCTATCACCAAGGCACGAAAGCTTGGCCCTAGTAATAAGCACTCAGTGCTTTCCATAATATTTCTACACTAGACTAAGCCTAAATTTCCACTCACTATGATAAGAAAAATTTATATTTCTGTTTGTAGTAAATAAACATAATCCTATTTGGTCTTTTCAAAATTTCTTTTACCATTAGAATACTACAATATCCCTGAGACGTGCAAAGGTGAGACAGGCTGCTACTTATAGATAAGATATTACTTACAGGTATTCAGATATAATCATTTCAAATTTCAAAAAACGGGAAACAAAATCATACTGGAATTTTGACAATACGAAACACATGTTTATAACGTTCAGATTATATAAGAAGTAATAGTTTTCCATACGCACTTAAATTCACAATACTTAGTGTAATTATATTTATCATATTAATAGGAGTACTTTGTACGGTGGGGGGGCAAACGAGCCAACGGGACGCCAAAAAAGGCCAGTCATCGCAGCTCATGACACCTATTCTACTGGGTGCGTTGCCGGCCTTTGAGAGAGGATTATCGTCTTTTTTTTAAACAATTGGAGGTTGTATCTCCCAGGGAAGACCCCTATTGATTCCACAGTTAGCTAGTTCGCAAAAGAAAATGTCTAGTGAAGCGGATCGAGGAAGACTTCCAGTCATCAAGATGATAGTGATGAAACGAGGCAGGAGGTATCAACTCAAATAACTCTTCAAAACACTCCTCATAATACACTCTGAAGAAATTGCATAGAGACGCAACGTCTGCATAGAGAGAGAGACAGTCAAGCCGATCAATACATTGGAGATTGACAATTCGTCGTATATTTTTGGTACCCTTATAATTTATGAAGAAGAACGTTACTTTAGGGGTTCTGAGCATTTGGTCTAGTCCCTCTCCCTCCCTCTCTATGTCTCCTAACAGCTCAACTCCATACGAATCACGGCTGTGCACTAATTGATATTTCTTTCTATGAGTGCATTTACCACTCGTTCGGACGCTGAAAGTAAACATCATAAGGAAGCCTAACACCCAAAAAGTCGACGGCATGCCAATTAAAATGATCAAGAAACGGATACAACTGAGGCAACCCAGAGATTGTAGCGACACTTTGTTAGTGATTCTAAACCTACAAACGAAATGCTACACTCTCCAACACCCAGAACATCTTACTCAATGAAGAAACGATTTTATTAGTAGTACCTACAAGCCAGTTAGCAGTAAAATTATCATTTTATCTACAAGGCTTTCAATAACGTGTAGCTTTTCTCCAATAAATTCCAATCAAAGCTGGTGAAACTCGGTGGCATTATTCAGTATTGAAATGTATACGAAACCCGAGATACAGAGGAAAGTTGTTAGTAGTTTAATTGCTTCGTTAGATTAACAGTTTATGTAACATCAGTTAAGTCTATTTATATTGAAAACAGACGATAACTTAAAAATCTTCTGTAGTTATTAAGCCTACAAGTAAGATTTTTCATGCATTTTTTTTTTATAGAACGGGGGGCAAACGGGCAGGAGGCTCACCTGATGTTAAGTGATAACGCCGCCCATGGACACTCTCACTGCCAAAGGGCTCGCGAGTGCGTTGCCGGCGTTTTAAGAATTGGTACGCTCTTTTCTTGAAGGACCCTAAGTCGAATTGGTTCGGAAATACTTCAGTGGGCAGCTGATTCCACCACAAGTGGTGGTGCGCGGCAAAAACTGCCTTAAAAACGCTCAGTTGTGGAACGGCGGACGTCGAGGTGATACGGGGAAAATTCCTAAAGGGGGCCGTTCAAGTAATACGCAAGCAGATTTACTGCAATTTATCCCCCCCCCCCTCCGTTCCTCTTGTCAGCAAAATTTGTTTTAGGAATCCTCGAAAATGGATTTCGATTTCAAGCATAGGCAATGTACCTATGTGTAATATGTGTAAAAAAGTTAATAATTACTGATGACGTAATCGCCAAATAAGAAAATCAAAGAAACCCCTCCCCCCAGCATTATAGTGCCTACGTAATACTTGAACGGCCCCAAGGAACAAAATAAAACAAAAAATCTATCTACTAAATTAAAGAGAAGATAGATAGATAGATAGCCAGATACACAAAGCTACAGACGAATAAAAATTTCTCTTTGTAAACATCAATAACAACAAAATAAATATAATATATAGTAAGTTCAAATTAGTATATTATTTTTATTTACATTTTATTACACCTAACAAATCTGGGATTCCAAGAATTTTCCACGTCACACAAACTGGTTTTCTCTAATTCCTCGAACGAGCTCAAAGAACGTAAAGGTCGCATAATTTCTCAGCAGTCATTATGAGCAGTAAAATGTGTTTATGTTCTTAAATACTATAATTAAAATTATTTTTAGTATTATAAAAAATCGTCTCGTCGCTTCGTAATAACTCGAAACTCCTGGATTCGACTGAACATTGTATTGACTAACATTGTTACTTTCAGGTCTAGATAATTACCTATGGATCGCGGATTTAGTCTTCGTATCTATGATCACATACTTAAAGTGGAATAATATTAGAAAAATGCCCTTAACTTTTTTTTTAAAAAACGGGGCAAACGGACACGCGGCTCATCTAATGTTAAATGATACCACCGCTCATGGACACTCTCAATGCCAAAGGGCTCGCGAGTGCGATGATGGCCTTTTGAGAATTGTTACGCTCTTTTCATGAAAGACCCAAAGTCGAATTGGTTCGAAAATATTTCAGTGTGCAGCTGGTTTCAGTTGGTCTGAGGTCTCCGGTACTATCTACCAGGCGCCAACTTAAATCTTTAATTAGCGCCTGTACACTTGAACTTGGCCCAAGAGTCTATTATTACTACTAAGTAGGTTAAGAATAGGATCATTTAAATAATCATATAATTTATAAAAACGAGAGTTTAACGAGAGTTTTGAATTTATTCAGTGATAATTCTCTAATTTCACTTAAGAGTTTGTTGTAAAACCGAATACAATTTCCATATAAGGCGTGGTTTATTTTCTGGAGCCGCTAATAGTCGTACGCTGAGATTAGTTCTATTTCTTGTATTATACTGGTGAAAGTCACTATTTGTTTTAAAATCGTTTATTTATTATTGAACATACAACATAGCTTCAAGAATACATTGACCAGATAGTGTCATACTATTAAATTATTATGATTTTTAGTTAGCCCTAACCTTCAAAAGACAGGTTATAACTCTTAGTTGCACTTGTCACTGGTCTCTATAAAACCAAATCACTTGACAACCACGCACAATTAATAAAATTAAATACGATCGTGACTTCAACTCTGTCAAGGTTAACCAAGTCTTCGTTTAATACAGCAACTGTGTACCTACATTTACTACACGAATCTGAAATTATATTCTGGACTCACAACCTGGTGGCAAGAGAAAACCCGGTAGACCGAGGCTGCATTGGTTGGATGGGGTTGTCAATTTCGAAACAATAGGGGATCGAAGTTGGACGCAAGAAGCACAAGATATATTACTTGAGTATGCCCACAAGGGGCTGTTTAGCCATTAATGATGATGATGAAATGAAAAAATCACTACTTCACTATTTATATACTGACAGCCTGGTAAAATATTTTTAAACAAGAAACAATTGTATAAGCATTTTCACCAGCAGATTTCATCAGATTTTTGTATCTGTTTCATGATCATTTGTCAACCTAATAGGCAAATAGGTGATCAGCCTCCTGTGCCTAATACACGCTAAGTCAACTTTTTGGGTCTTAGGCAATTCGGTTTCCTCACGATGTTTTTCTTCGCCGTTCGAGCAAATGTTAAATGCACCTTAACCTTAAAAAAAGGTCCAAATCTACATGGGTTTTTACAAAACCTTAAAATATCTGACGACTTAATATGAGATAAAGTAACGAATATTACAAGGTTCAAGCAAAAACCTGATTGAATACATTACCGCAACATATGACTGTTTATGTCACATTAAACATACATAATCGCAAAACATCTTGTCATTATTACGATATTAGCGCTGCCTTTAGATTGTATACCGCTTGCAACTTAACTAAGCCTAATATTTGAAAAGATTTCCAACATTTTGCTTTTAATAAAGGAGTCTGGACTGGACTCTATTCTCTCTCAGACTCTCATTTATTACTTAAGATGTCATGTGGAACATGGTATAATGCCACCTCCTTACAAACGTTAAAAATAGTGGCGGTAAGTGTATTGCCACTTCTGCTCTTCTGTTCTTAGATAAATTAGAGACATTTAATGTTTATTTCTTTTTTGACGTTCATAAGTGTACATTGTGTTACCTATATGAATAAATGATTTTTTACTTTACTTCATAAAATAAGCTATTTTACAGTTTGAAAAAGTGTCATTGAGAATAACTAATATTTGAGGACCAGCGGTGAATCCCAAAAAAAAACAAAATATATTTCAAATACTTTAATCAAACTATTACAAGTATTGAACTTAATTAAATATGACAATTGAATCGGCCCGATATGAGGTGCACAATCAAAAGGAAACAAATGTAAGAGACAAATGAAACTTGAAGTTTATTAAATGATAAGACCCAGTATTTGTCCAGCCTAATTAGGGAGCGTTCAAGTATTACGTAACGTATTTTGGAAGGGGGGGGTCCTTTTGTAAAACGTTACGATGCGGGGCGGGGATTAAATTACGCGTTATTGTTAATATTTTTTTCGACTTACACCACATAACAGTAACTAAAGAGTCACTAGGTGGTCACGAAACGTTTTACTATACTTGGGTACAGTACTGTACTTGGGTACTGAAAAACGTTACGGCGAGTTACATGGGGGAGGTGGGGTCAATAATCTCCAAAAATTGCGTCGCGTAATACTTGAACGCTCCCTTACGAGAATAAAATTTAGCATTTAAAAAATTTATACGAGTTGCTGTTCCTTCAAATTGGATATAAATGTACGAATTTGGCAGGAGTTTTAGACATTACGTGCAAATTGGATTTGTGAACATTTGAATAAATGGAAAAAACTACAAATTGCAACAAGAACGAAGCCGGGTGTCTATAAATCTAAAAGGAAACTGTGGAGAGTCGTCTCAACGTCAATTCTATAAATATATCAATCAATGGAGTCCAATGGGGCTTTGAGCACTTTCTCTTGGACACTGATTGGCAATAGTGTTACGAACTCGAAGTTATTAATGATTTCTCTTAACGAAGGCTGTTGGAGAATTTGGTGTTTCATAACATGTATATGATAAGATCTTTATGATTTTAGGTTTCGGTAACTCCTAGGCCAATAAAAAGAACAATATAAATACATGTCAACGAGGCATGGAAAGGAGCATGCTAAACATTAAAGATGTACACAAGATAAGACACATAAAAATAAGATCAGAGAAGAAAGCAATTGATGCTCTAAGCATCTAATAGGCCAGTAGGTGGTCAGGTTCCTGTGCCTGACACACACCGTCGACTTTTTGGGTCTAAGGTAAGTCGGTTTCCTCACGATGTTTTCCTTCAGCGTTCGAACGAATGTCAATTGCGCACATAGAAAAAACGTCGATTGGCACAGCCGGGGCTCGAAACTACGACCTCAGGTATGAGAGTCGCACACTGAAGCCACTAGGCCAACACTACCTTGATGATTATTTACAAGTTATTTTTCCCGATTTTGAAGCCATGTATATGTACTTACTTTATTCCCAATAAACACTTTATTTTTCATACTGTTACCATATTGGTCAGATTTTTTTCAACATGCGTAATAAATTTTATTTATAAAACATATTTATTTTTCTGCGAAGGCATAGACCCTAAAACAGTCCAATACACTTTAATTTATGTTTGTCAAATTGTGTTAACTATAATAAAGAGGAAGAATACTTTAACTAAAAAGTTGCCATTGAACTCTTTATACGTAAACAAACGCGAATTAAGATTTCACTCTGTTGTTTAATTCCTGACAAATTAACAATTTACGTTTGCTTCAAAAAAAATATTGTAATCAATTAATCAAATGCCATTCACTATATAAAGATGGACAGAGGTATTTGACAGTACTACAGAGGTCAAAAGCTGACCCCGAAGACGACGCGACGCATAATCCTATCAAATGCGCAGACACGTAATAGTAGCATCCGTTACTCGAGCCTTTATACGAAACGATTACGACATACGACACACGATACAATAAATAATAAAAAATATATATTTTGATAAAAGCCATTCCAAATTTTAATCTTTTACGTATGGAATTCTTTCACCATGGAAATTTTAAATAGGCAATGCAACACATTTGATCCATGATTGATTTGATCCAGTTCAAACAATTTGTATGACTCAAAACTCGGTGGTTAAAAAGAGTGGCGGAGAGTTTCTTGCCAGTTCTCCTTGCCCGCTCTACGCCCTGGACTTGCGAACAGGTAGTAAATGTAAATTTAGAATAAATTTTACATCTTCTCTGTTGACGTTCATAAGTGCACTTGGTTATCTACATGAAGTTATTTTGGGTTTGAGTTTGAGATGTAATCCAAATCAATAGCAATAAAACTAATTTATTTATGTGTGTCTAGTACATCTATAGTCAAGCAAAATAAAAAAGGGGTTATTGAACTTACTAAAACATTATCAAAAAAATCTTTCTTAAAATATAATAATTTAATTACAGTTCGTGTCCGCATGTTATAGGGTCAATTGGTTTGTTTCATGTGTTGGTCCTAATGTTTTGGTCCAAAAAAAAAATTGGGGCGTGCACAGCTATTTGATTACGATATGGGCATTAAAACTACTAATTATAACGAAGCTTTGTACTCCGAATTAACCTCGTATCGTCAATTGTAAAGGCACTTTGTAATCGCACGCGATCTACTAATCGGTCAAGAGAAAGTAAAGCTATAAATATACATAGTCCTATTATGTAAGAATTCCAGTATATGTTTACATTTGTATTAAATAGCGACTACATAACCTTTGATAGGTTGTTTAATTAACATAGTATTTTTATTTAGTATTTTTATCTTAGTAAACTGAAACTGAAACTCAAAATAACATTCATATAGGTAACCAAGTACACTTATGAATGTCAACAGAAAAGATGTTAAATTGATTCTAAATTTACGTTTACTACCAGTTCGCCAGTCAAGGGCGTAGAGCGGGCAAGAAGAACTGGCAAGAAATTCTCCGCCACTCTTTTTAATCGCCAAGTTTTGAGACATACAAATTATTTGTAAGTTTCAATTAGTAAGCTATCTTTTTTAAAATAAATATATATTATAGTAACATACACAGTATATTATAATGTATGTTGTGGTAAACTTCAATAAATACATAAATATCAACTAGCTAACCCCGCGAACTTAATTTTGCCTTGTGATTTTTTTTACTTAGCCTACCTTTGCAGTAGCTACATACCAACATCAATTCCTAGGCGAGGCGTAGACCGCTGGCCAGCGGGACCCTTGTTACCGTTGTACTTTAGAACGAAGAAGTCGAGTGCCAGGCACAGAATCACCTACTTGCCTACGTAACAGAAACAGAAATTTGGGGCCCAGACCGTAGTCCCCCACTAGCTTTTTTATTGCATGTTTTAAAATATTTTGCTGGTTGTAAATAAAACGAAAACACTTAACTTCACACTAATATAACCTTTTAAAACATATGCTATAACATTTAACGCTTTATGTCTTAATAACATAGCCGACAGAATTTCTTAATTGGAATAAACATTTAATTTTAATAACATATTTTATTGCAATCATTAAAAAGCACTTTTTACTGCACACGTGTAAAACCAAGATGGTAATCTACCTTATAAACAAAATGGGTGCATTTCTGCGAATTAAAAGCGAAGTATTGCTGGATAGAATATGACAAAACTCGGTATAGAGAGTAGCTACAACGTAGGCCATGTTATGTGTGTGTATATGTCACCGTAAAATTGTAAACACCGTTAGATTGTAATATATCTCGCGAGATTGTAAACTGTCGAAAGATTGTGAACCTCAACGAACTGCTTACAATTTAAGGTATTATTATTCGGTAGTTATATGAAATTGTTGGGAAGTAAAATTAATCTGTAATTGACCAAAGAAGTTTGAATGATAACTAAGTTAGTGTAGTGCAATCTACCGAATAATAATACGTTAAATTGTAAGCAGTACGCTGAGGTTCACAATCTTTCGACAGTTTATAATCTCGCGAGATAGATTACAATCTAACGGTGTTTACAATTTTACGTTAACAATTAACATATATAAACACAAAAAATAAAAAGACTTTTTCTTGTAAAGTGAGAGAAAGAACCAACGAAAGAAAAGGTTTCTTACAAACGCTGCCTTAACGATAGTAAAAGTTGTACAACTTGATAATGTCTACAAAAACTCAGTGACAGCATATATCAATGTTTCCCAACGTGGTGTGCCCATGCCCCTTAGCCATACTATTTGTTGAGGGGCTATTCAAATATTTATTAAAAATATTTGGAATTTGAATCACTTTTTCATTATATTTTGAAAATGTATTTACTGTTTTGCACTAACAATTTCCTAGTAAAGTCTTACTAAAACCTGAGTTTCTTAAGTGAACATTTCAATTATTTAAATAAAAATTATCTATGTTGAAATGGGGTTTATAAAAAATTTAGAAAAGCGTAGTTGGGGCATGGCACAAAAAAGGTCTCGTGTCACAATGTTCATTCACATAATCCTCCGAAATAGCTCGACCGATTCTTATGAAATTTTTTATCCATATTCAGCAAGTCTGAGAATTGGCTATTATATATCTTTAAAACCCCTACGTGATAAAGGGTGTCCACACGAATTTTTTGTGACTAATTTTTTGTTTATTATTTTTTTAGCTAGTATTATATAAAAACAAGTCAAAAACTACGGTACGGAATATATTACGGTTATCACTAATGTCTAGAATGATTCATTAGGATGTTTTTGTATTAAGGTTTACGGGTCACGATTGCCCATCCGCTTGTAGGTAGGTAGGTACATGCGTCATTATCCTAGATCCGGTCTCACGTTATATTCCCTACCTATAGAGTACCTACATTTCAAAGCCTTAAAATGATCAATTAGTTCCACTCATTCAGACTCAACTGAAAGTCACGATTTGACATTCTACTAAATACCAGTAGTACGAGAAACTTGTTAATAACCACTAGAATTAAACAGACAGCCATACTCAGAGTCGAATTATTTTCAATGGCTGATAAATATAAATATTATATTTAAAGGACGATTTAAGAAATCATAGAGAGACCTTTTGTAGATTAGCATGTCTCTTTGTTGTTTATTGCTGATAAACCAAAACCAGAGGCGATACAATCTTTAGTCTTAGTCTCAAATTGTATATATACTAGCTGACCCGGCAAACGTTGTTTTGCCATGTTTCTGGGAAACATTTTTTTAGTTCAATAAAAATAACTACATATCTACAATAATAAAAAATAAGGGATGATCGTAGAGGGGTGAAAATTAGGGGTTTGTATGTATTTTTGTATGATTTATCATAACTGTATCTGTTTCGTGATCATTTCTTAGTACTTAAGAATTAAGTTTATTCATTGTGAACCTAGATTCGACTACCGGATAATTATCATAATAATAAATCTGTTATTTAAAAAGAAAGTGGTACATTCAGTTTGATTAATTATAAAACTATCATATAACATATTAGTTTAATAATAAGGACAGTTTAGCTTTATAATTACACACTATAATCGATAGAAATTATTTAGAAAAGGACCCATAATATGAAAGAAACAAGTCCACCTTGTTGCCGTTAAAATGTGATAATAACTATTGAATTTAGGCTAATCGTTGTGTATTTTATAATCTATCTAAATAAGTTTAATTATGACAAATTACAGTGGAAAATTGTGATTACTATTTTAATTGTAATCATTAAAACGTCAAGAACTCGTTGGTTGGTTCCTATAGCATATTTTAGGTGTGTGAAACTAGTAAAGTACGTGGCTATATAGCTAAAAAGGTAAAATGTAAAATAGTCTACCTATAAAAAGACATTACAGCTCTTGTAACAAAGTGTGTCCCTAATAATATTAGGAATAAGATGAGAAAGACTCTTGATGTCAGGTTTAAACCTCACGCACTTAATAACTCAATCAGAAAGGAAGGTGTGGGTTCCCATCAGAGTTAAAAAAATTGAATTTTCGTTTAGAAGAAAAGAACGAAATACAGTGGATTCTATTTATCTCCAATCACGTTAAGTAGAAATCCTCAGTTAGTCAATAAAATGCCATTTCTTTCCGCTGAACCCCTAAATACGCGATATCTCGAATTATTTAGACTTTGTAACTCGAACAAAATGTTATTTCCCTACGATGTATTGATAATACATATTTACACACTATAACTCGAATTTCAAAAAGAAGACTCCGTAAGTCGTAGACAGTAAAAAATAATAACATTTCACTAGGAATAACTCGAAATAATAGCAATAAAATCCAAAATAAATGTTCGAGTTCGGGGCTTATAATCTATTTGTATGTTTTTGTGTAGTACACGTGCAATGAATGAATACATTCATAAAACTTTCTAAATATGAAATAGTTTAAATCAAAAGAAGATAACGGATATTATTAGTGTACAGTTTACTTCATTAATATATAATTCGGTATAATATATAAAAAATATATACTACAAAACTCAAATTTGACTCTACAAATCGAAAAATACACTTAGAAATCGCGCCTCTGTAAGTCGAAATTTCAGCTAACTGCTGTAATCATATGTATCTCGAAGTTCCTTGTAAATCGAAAACTCGTGAACTCGTTTTTTTGCATTTCCCTTAACATTCAAGTTATAGAGATTCCTCTGTACCACCATAGTCGAAAACACACGCAAAACGTGCACTAATGCGTAAATGATTTAAAAAAAATACCATAGATTGTAGCTCCTCAGGCGCCACACCATAAATAGTTACGGATAAATTAAAAAATAAAGCTTTACTTACCACAAGTTCAGCGAACTTCGCGTCCAGCTCGTCCTGTGAGGGCATGGGGTGCGTGGGAGTGACCGCCTGCAGCGCCAGGCCGCCCTCCCCGCCCACCACGCAATATGTGATCTCTGGTGGTTCATCATTCTGAAAAACAAATGATATTAAAGATTTTCTATAGTCACATATCAGCACGCAGTAATCGTTTATACCATACAATTCTCCAATTTAGAAATAGAAATATAGTCAAAACCGTTTACGACGACATCGTTTAGAACAACATACCGGTTATATTGACCTAAATCAAAGGTCCCGGCTGAATTCTATGTATTAGATACTTAATAACAACTTCATTGGTTGTTTTTACGACCAAATATGAGTAGTCCCTTCGGTGTCGTTATAACAGACATTGACTGTATATGGCCAATCATCAGTAGACCTTCTAGAAGTAGTATTTTAGCTGCTGTAGTTGTAAACAAAACTGTATGTATAGTTTTAATGGGATCATTTAATCTGAGTATTGCTGTGTGTTTAGTTAGGATTGGCATAATGTGCATTGTAACACACATTCACCCTTCATCAATACAAAGAATTATAATGAATACAACAGATGCCAAAACGCTTCTACCCTATTTCGTATGGCGGGTGTAACATTGTATGCCTGGGTTTTATTTTATGTTTACTTTAAATAAACATTAAAATCAATCGTTATAATATCGCTAAAATTATATTCATCATACCATTAATATTGATTAAATTTATACATAACAGGGCAATATAACAAACGAAATATATGAGACGCGCAAAAAGTGACAGCGAAATCATGAATCTCAATAAAAAAATTAACACAGTCACAATAAAGCAAGACAAATCATCGTTAAGGGAATTTCGAAAAAATACGACAAATGCCTTTAAAAGTATTATATAACTTAAAGCTGTATTACAAATACGAGGGTCGGCTAGTATAGTTGACAGAGAAGTGATTTATCACCAGATTGTAAGCGCACGAGTCACTGTAAGATTATCCATATGTAACCACTAACAAACACCCTCCGTAGTTCAACAGGATCCGAGGATCCATTTGGTGAGTGATAGGAAAAATACTTAGTAAAATATAAAAAGAACTGGCCCGAGGTCGGTTCCTTAACACACTCCTATATAAAAAGAACAACGATGTTTATGCTTTGAAAATTTTTAAGTCAACGTAAATTATCCCATTCCAATTAACAGCAGTGTTGGCCTAGTGGCTTCAGCATGCGACTCTCATATCTGAGGTCGTAGGTTCGATCCCCGGCTGTGCACCAATGGACTTTCGTTCTATGTGCGCATTTAACACTTGCTTGTACGGTGAAGGAAAACATAGTGAGGAAACCAAGATGTCTCAGACTCAAAAAGTCGACGGCGTGTGTCAGGCACAGGAGGCTGATCACCTACTGGCCTATTAGATTTTAAAATGATCATGAAACAGATACAGAAATCTGAGACCCGGACCTAAAGAGTTTGAGCGCCACTTATTTATTTATTATTACAATTAACATGAATTAAAAAATAACAATGATACAATCTCTACACAACAACAATTTTACAATGAATTACAGTTTTTAATATAAGATATTCAAGTAATACGTATTTAAAAGGAAAAAACAATATTTTCAATTAAGACGCTTCTAAAAAATATTATCAGTCAACATTCACGCGGCGAGGTCCTTAAGATGCCTTGTAATAAAAAATATTGTTAGAAGAAATTCCTTTAAGACAGTATCAAGAAACATTGGAATAAAATTGTAAGTAAGAAGCGTGTGCCATACTTGGCGTGGACAAGATATCGGATAAGGCAACACGGAAGGATGGAAAAAGTAATTTAAATTGTATAGCTATTCACTACCATACAAGCTGCAATACTGATTGTATTAATATCGAATGAAAACATTCGTAAATTAAATTGTTGGAGGCTTTTTAAGACAACTAAAGTATTAATAACATATTTTACTTTTCGATGACTAAATAGATAAGAAAACTTATCAATCAAAACTTAGTAAAATTTTGCTGAACGTTTTAAAAAAGACTAGTACAATTAAGTTATCATATAAAAAAATCAAACACCACACGCAATACTCGTCGAGTGAGTTTGCTTATCTTGCCAAATTATTTGAAGAAGTCTATTAAGTATGAGGGTGTGCAATTATTTAATCAATTACCGTCTAAATATTAACGTGTTTAACCAAATCAAAAGGACATTAAAGAAACATATCAGAATGAGCCTAGTAAAATTGGGACGGCTAATGGCGACGAGTATCTCGTTCGTATATACATATTAAGTTCCTCATGTAAATAAAATATATTCTTTTTTGTAATGAGAAATAAAGTTCTTTAAACATTAAAACCGGACCGACTACAGTAAGTTGAATGCCGCAGGAAATCGTACCATCACTAGCCTGTATCTGTCCGTCAGCGCAAACATCAGCGAATCGAGAGGTTTCAAAGAACAATTTGGAAGAAAATCGGAACTAAAAACAGCCGATCATTTGGGCTACTTATCCGTATGGACCACTTATATCAAATAAGTCATAAAACCTTGACCTTAGAAGACAATGGCGCCGTTTATTTAAAAGCGTAACAATCATTAATTGAATAATGGATAACTCTCGCCAATAAGGCTATTAACGATGAATCATATTCTGAACTTGCTTGGCGCCTGCGATCATTTCTGTGAACTGTCTCCGGCGCACTTCCATTCATTCGGGGCCAGGGTTGCCGAGATAAAACACAAAAACATGAGTTTTATCACAGATTATACAAAAAGACATTTCAACGTAGAAGGCAATATTTATCATATATGTTGGAGCAATGGCGCTGGTTTCTGCCATTGTCATTCATAACAAAGTCAAATTAGTTAAAAACCGTTAAATGATTTATTTGCTTTGACTTTGATGTTATAAAATTATAATAACAATGGCTGCGACATATTTCATAAGATTTTTATTGTACGAAATTAAAGTTTTTATTAGACCGATTAGAGATTTTATGAAAAAGGGGTTTAGTGAACGCATATAGTGCCTCCAATTATAATATAATGTTTCTACCTATGTGCTTCGTTAACAAAATATATCGATTTACTATAAAATATATCATATTAAAGAAATTATTATAATATGCATCCAAATTGAAATATTAAAAAAAGCAGTGGCGCTACAACCTTTTTAGTCTAGTCTAGGCCTCAGATTTCTGTATCTGTTTCATGATCATTTGTTAATCTAATAGGCAAGTGGGTGATCAGCCTGACACACGCCGTCGACTTTTTGGGCCTAAGGCAAGCCGGTTTCCTCGCGATGTTTTCTTTCACCGTTCGAGCGAATGTTAAATGCGTACATAAAAAGCAAGTCCATTGGTGCACAGCCGGGGAACGAGCCTACGACCTCAGCTGAAGCCACTAGTCCAACATTGCTTGTTACATTATCTACTGTTTTATAAAATATTAAATAGAGCACGTAATTGAATACACGTAAAAGGAAGAACACAATAAAGTTAATATGAACAAATATTGAACAAAGATTGCACTTGACAGTGTGTTTTGAAGACAATTATAACTGATGACACGCTAATTAAGATAAGTGATGTGTACATTACTTACACAAGGCGGAATGCAAACACAAGTTCATGGACATTTAAGGAAATTTCTATTATATTCCTTATTCCGTTGAATCACTCGAAAAAAATTATATCTATCTAAATTTCTTTTTCCATTTTCAATATTTTTGATTTCGACAAACGAATACAAACAAGTATTGTGAATACTGAAGTATTTCTGAATCAATTGGACTTAGGTTACTTCAAAAAAAGAGCGTATCAACTCTTGAAAGGCCGGCAACTTACTTGCGAGCCTTCTGGCAATCTGAGTGTCTATCTATGGGCGGCGGTATCACTTAACATCTGGTGAGCCTCCTGCCTGCCACATAAAAACCGTGTATGTACTTAACTACGAAAAAACGACATTAACAATAGAAAAAACTAAAGTTGACTATAGCTAACTTCAGGGTGTCGGTTTTTTGTGACGGTGTGCGCGCGCATCATAAAAATTTACTCTCATAATTTTTCCCTAACGCGCCAAAAGAAGCATAACTTCAAAAACAAAAGACGAAAGGATGTCGCGTCTTGTTTGATAGGTTCTTACGTTTCACCAAACAATTTAAACTCATCTTGAATCCCACAAATGCCAACCATAATTCACATATTATAAACCCTCTTCACATTCAATGAGTCACGATAATAAATCACAAAAATAATTAACCAAAATAAAACACAGCCCTACGATCCTGCACTATTTTCATCGATGACTTCACCGAATGTCCTGCGCCAGCGCACCCAATCTATTTATGTATACTACATTGTTGGTTGACGTTAAACAGCTGTACCGTGATTTTTTAATCTAATCCTCTATTTTTATTCTCTCCTGGTACATTTTTTACTGATTTGAAACCTAATTTAGCATTCATTTTCTTTCATTAGCTTAAAAGATAATTATTTTTTTATATTCAGTAAGTAAAAAATAGTGGCGAGAGTTGATGATTAAATAACCATAAGACCATAAGAATCAACATAAAAGTCATCAAAAGTAAATAAAAGTCATAAAATCAAAAGAAAATTAATAAACAAATTACTAGTATCCAAAGTAGACGGTAACCTTCTATTTGAGGAGACCACATATAACACCACACATCTGTCTAGGCAAACCACCAAGTGATCAAACTGATCTCGACATATCTTTTGGGTAAACCCTTTAACTTTGAACCATCTCAGCACAGGCAGCGAAGATGGAATAAATCTTTTTTGTGACAACAGAAATAAAAAAAAATACTTAATATATCTAATTGACTAAAGTTGGAAACGTCATAAGGTGTGAACAATGCTACTATAAGAGCTACTAAATTAAAATTAATTGGACTCAATAAGACAAGGTCACAACTCCAAAGCATTACGAAATATTAGTATGAAAATCTTTATATAAATAACATATAAAGAAGCTATCAATGAAACAGACATATAAATGTCTGCCACTAGGACATAAAAGCCGTATATATCACATATTTGACAGGTCATAAATATTTATGTGTCAATTAAAAACCAGGAAATGCATTGCGTCCAAGTTCAAAAGAATTACGCGGAAAGCTAAATATAAATTATGTTCGATAAAACACATTGGATTGTAGGAATATCTAAATTTACTTTAATTCTTATCGTTTGAAGGATTTAGTAAAATCTTAAAGGATTGGATTAGGACTCAGAGCCCATTAAAAACGTACACTTGTTACAAATTAGAAACAACATATTAATTAAATTAAATTTTGTATAAAAAAACACCTTAATATCTTGATCATTATACCACCAAAAGACTGAATGTTAACTGAATTTTCTTTTATTCAATTCACTAAATATATTATTCTTTTAATTTATTTTATAGTTAAAATTTACTCACTTTTACGATAGAATTACGTTTCTTCCTTTTACTTCTCCTAGCGAACATTACAAGGACACACACGTCACCACTCCCGAACGCCCGACGAACGAGTCAGACTAATTACCGTTTATCAGGTTTAATGATGGAGACTTTCCTAACCGGACGATAAGATGACAGTGTATTGACTGTTTTGAGATATTCTCTATTTATTCATACAGCCCCCAAACAGTAAGGAGCATTGGATCACTTGTCATCATTTTAGAATTATCTTGAAGTAAATACTTACTGACTTGCATACTTATATTTTATTTAGTGTTATTCATTTAATAATAAAAAAAGCACAAAGGATTAAATCACTGTGTTCCCAGCTAAGAATACCCGTGTTTGGTTAACACGTTCTCTTAATTCAATAAGCAGTTTCCAGTTCTTCTATCCAACCAGTAGTTCTCGCCGGCCTTATGCCGTTGATTTAGGAAATGGTAGATTCAACTTCCTTTTTTAAATACAATTGAAGTTTATAACTGTACAAAGTTATCAGTTCAATAAATATTTTGATTCTTATGAGTATGGCAGATTCGACGCTGTGATGTATATTGATTTGGCACACAACCTTAAAAACAATTTTAACGATTGCTTCTTGTAGCTAAATTTTAATGTGCCCATATAACTTTGCGTTGTATTAATAGTAGTTGTAATAATAATGATAAAAATTGAATTTCTCTTTGGTATAATTTTTAATTGATCAAAACTCGTACAGTTTAAGAGTTTTTATCATTCAACGTGTACATTAAACGCAAATAAATACATAAACAACATTATCCCAAACCGAGAAGTGGAACTTCCAGAAAGTGTAGTAATGCATCCTGTTTAAACTCATTTAAAAACAGACTAGATAATAAAATCCTATGAGCCCACAGACGATCACTTTATTAATCCGCACCCTTTTGAAGAATTGGTACGCTCTCTTTTTGAGAACCCTCAGTCGAATTGGTTCGGAAATACTTCAGTGGGCAGCTGGTTACACATATTGGTAGTGTGCGGCAAAAACTGCCTTAAAAACGCTCAGTTGTGGAACGACGGACCTCGGGTGGAATTTAGTATTCTGCCTCGACGTCCGATGAACCTCAGTTGCAGGTATAAATCCGAACAACTCCTCTGAATACTCACGTGTGTGTGAGTGAATAATAACAACAATACTACATAATAACAATTAACAATACTTAACAATGATGCTATGTCAAAATAAATATAATAGCCGTTGATCTTGGCATTCTTTAATGTAGTCTTAATTCAATGATTGAATGCTTTGCTCACGATCAAGTATAAATAATGTTTTGTATTATAAGCACAGTAGACTCTACTGAGTTGTTAGCAACTGCCCTGCGGACGCTCATGAAAATCCCCAAAAGCTTAATTAAAAAACAGATGTATAAGGCACACAAATTACCGACCTACCTATAAAAGAATTACCATCAAATAAACATTTTTTTATATAGAACAGGGGGCAAAGGGGCAGGAGGCTCACCTGAGGTTAAGTGATACCTCCGCCCATGGACACTCTGAATGCGACTTGAGGGCTATAACTTATGACTCTATTATTGTATAGGCATTTGCAAATTATAAAGTATATCAAAATTCAGCGATTTAAGTGTGGAAACGTATCAAATAAACTCCATCAGGAGATAAGAGAGATAGATCTAACGTTACTAATAAAGGATAAATAGACTTTCATACACATTACACTCACTCACATGCAGTATGCACCCACACACTCATTCATAAACTCACGTGTTACACGTCACGGAAGGATTTTTATTTAAAAAAATGGGAGAAATTGTTGAAGTAACAAAAAAAGTATAAATTTGTGAATGAACTATTAAGTTTGTTATTAGAAGAGCTGGGAACCCTGACTTAAAAGGGTTCCCATATCTTACACATTGCAATGCATTTTAGAATGAATAAACACATTTTATTTTTAGGTAGTATGCTCTATTACTTACATTATTAAAAAAATGTTTTATTCTGAAACTCGCATTGCGTCGTTTAGGCATTCCTGTAGCGTATTTTAATTATAAAAATATCACTTATTACCAACACTAGAAATTACAATTTATTATAATTCGTATAATAACACGCGTTAGTAGAGTCTACATCGTACTATATAACGAACATTTATAAAAGGAAAATACTGTTTTCCTCAAATCATATATATTAATAACTAATTATCACTACACTAACGTTTAATTATTAGTTGTTATCAGACGTCGTGGAAAAAAAAGCAAGTTACATACGCCCGTACATAGATGGTACATTTAACAAACCAATAACGACTGACAAGTCCACTATATGCTTCTACGACTGTAATCAATTACGATTCGTATTTTCTATAAAGAAACCGAAACTAAGAGGACCAACATACATGAATAAATACCACGATATTATAATTATTGAAATAGCAAGCTTTACGAGTAACTTTATGGATCTGTCGATCGAGTGGAGAGTGTAGTGAGTAGAGTGTCAGACACTTGGAACACCTAAATATTATCTACGATCGGGTATTTCAATTTTTTTAAGAACAAGTACCAAATTCTGTTACAATCCAACTAGTACATTTTAATTTTTCACTGCAAATTATAGGATTTATTTGTTTTATTAATAATGAAAAGATGGCATGATGACATTTCATATAAAAAAGACAATGGGACAGATATGCATGTCTACTGTTTACTAACATTGTGTTAGCTTCAATATGCCTGATGGGTACGTCAGAAGGCGACACCGTCCGCCGTTACTTCATGTTCCCACAGCTAGGACACATCTTCTGAGGGCACATATATCATTGTATTACTTTAGTTAACGAATCACATAGGTTCTCTGTTAATTGTCCGTTGACTGAACTAACAAAAGTTAGTTAATTTTTGTGTTATTTATTATTATGTAATTTTGTTATTTCATTAATTTTTGTATATTTTCAACTTGCATTTAAATTATTTAATCTGTTAATTAAAGCAATAAATTAAATCGTATACAACATTTGATTTCAATCGAATCCATTTTCTCAATACTGACCACCCACGCTGACCTATCTCACATTACACGTTGACCTTAGTTTGCCAATGATATTCGATCTTGATAACGCATAAATCAATGGCCACTAATGTGCGTAAACAATTTAACATAATGAACTTTTATATTAAAAAAAATAGCACCAACTCCAAAACTCAAAAGTTTAACATGGTATGAAAACCATATAAAGCTATTTTTTTTTATATAGAACAGGAGGCAATGCCCGCCGATGGACACTCTCAATGCCAGAGGGCTTGCGAGTACGTTGCCGGCTATTTAAGAATTGGTACGCTCTTTTCTTGAAGGACTCTAAGTCGAATTGGTTCGGAAATACTTCAGCAAAAACTGCCTTAAAAAACGCTCAGTTGTGAAACGACGGACATCGAGGTGATACGGGTGTAATTTCGTATTCTGTCTCGACGTCCGATGATGAAATTCAGCTGCAGGTATTAATCCGAACAACTCCTCTGAACACTCTCCATGGTAAATGCAGTAGAAGATACAGAGTGACCCGACCTCTCTACATAACGCCAAAGGATCAAGCCGCTCGGAGAGGAATTGGTCGTCGAGGATTCGAACCGCTCTTCGTTGAATCACACATCGATTTTGTAGAATATGTTTTTGAAAGACCTGCTGCCGCTAAAAGCCAGCCATCGGCGGGAGGTGGCATAGAACAGGAAAGTCGTGAAGTTTATTAAGAATATCAGTTTAATATTAATTAAAGAGATGTTATTACATATTTCGCGTGCTTTTCAGAAATGGTAGTCGTAATAGTGAGAATATTAAACCTGTAAAACCCGCGTAAAGCAAATACAAGAGTCAGAAAAGTATAATTGATCAATGATCAAAATTAATAATTATTATTATAATTTGTATGTGCGTGCGCAGGTGTCATGAGCCATCGATATTTCACACCGAACCACTTGACCGACTTTCCCATTACTTAAAAATATTACGTTTTCTTAACGACATCAAAGATTGATAGATTTCTTAATTTCCCTTCCTTTACTTCTATACAACGATAATGCAAGCAACGCTAGCCTGGAGACAATAAAGCGCGAAAATTCCGCCGATTAAAAATAAAAATTATTCTTTAGTATAGATTAGAGAGATTAGATAAGTAATCTATGGTAGAAGTTTGTGTCAGTCGTAACATTGATAGTAGTATGTGCACTTGAGTATCATTGTATCTAATAAATGTTATATTCAGACATTTTTAGGTATTATGAATGAATGAAAAATGCCGTGTTTGCCCTCAAAGGATTTGCAATTATTTTTTATTATTGTCAAACTTTCTTTTTTTTTAAAGAAATTGCAGTGCAGTAGAAGCAGTGCATGTGTGTCTTGTCTTAAATCCTTACAGATTTAAAAAAAAAACCTCTAAAACTTTTAAAGATCGCAAAGACGTCACGCCAAAGACACATTACAGACGTATCGGACCAATGAACTATAAAAAACACCGCAAACGATACACGCGATGTTATTATAATAATAATCACTTCGAATATCGATACTAGTTTATTACCTATCCATTAAAGTAATCAACGGAAAGTTCGCATACCTAGGCCACGTGTTGCACCAACTTTATTAGAACATAATATTCGTATGTATATGTTGTAGTCAGTTTTCGCCATATGTTTAATTAAAAAAATGTGAGCCGTCACGGGACGCCTGGAGAAAAGACAACAACGACATTATTTCGTAAAAGTAATATGCAGAAAAGAACAGATTGAGATAGGAACTAAATATGTCATAATGATAAAATAAAATATTACGATTTTTTTTTTCAGATAACGATGACTATTTATTGAATAAACATTTATTTTCATTGAATAGGTACAAAAATTTACGAATTTATTTCAAATCGTGACTACTTAATTCGTTTAATCAGTGACTTCGAAATACACACACCGTTCACACTACTGCATAATATAGACTGTATATACGGCACTGCGGCATGCCGCAAAACCGAATTGAACCGAAATGACGTAAAATCGGTTTTACGTGCGGCTATAGATGTTTTACATCAAAAAATTCCTACGGAATCTTTATATATATAATTCTTCTGTGAGTGTGTATGTCACTGAACTTCTCTCAAACGACTGGACCGATTTTGATGAAATTTTTTGTGTGTGTTCAAGGGGATCTGGGAATGGTTTAGATTCACAAATCAGCCCGCCAGATGGCGCTGCAGTCGGTACTTTCATACTTTGCTTTACTAATCGCTTGAAATATCATGCAGGACAACGTCTGTCGGGTCCACTAGTATAAATATAAAATCCCAATTATTTGACGCCTCGATCATCGACATTGGTCCACAGACAGGAGCTGGAACGTCCTTCATTTGTTTTTCATTACAAACGGAAATGTCTGATGGGTTCACTACAACACTCTTTGAGTGCACTTTAAATGTTTTTCTGCTTCTAATTGCAACCTTTCATTTTCACGAACCCCAGTTTCAAATCCCCTCCTAATTATACTGAAAAATTGTCAGCACCGTCGTCTGTGCATGAGTGTTTTCATGTTAACACTTGGCCGTATCGCATAAATACGTACTTGTTATTTGTATTTCTGTGTATTTGTTAGGACAAAATACTATTTTTAATCAAAAACATCTGTTATAAGAGACAATCAAATGTAAATTTAATGATGTTTTCACTGGTTTTATGTATTTATAATGGTTATCATGGTAACAAACACGGTAACACGTATGTAATAAGTCCGTTGTACTTAATCAAATATAAAGTAATAAAAAAAATATTCATATAGGTAACATAATGATATTTGTATATGCAACAGCAAATGCCTTATCTAAATGTAAAATAAAGCCAAGAACAGCCAAGTTAGATAATATATAAATACTTACGAATGTCAGTAAAAAAATATGCTTCTAAAGTTCTCAAGAGCGTAGAACGGACGAGAAAGTCACTCTTTTAAATCGCCAAATTTGTAAAAATTTGTCTTTGATTACAACTATAACTTCTTTTTGACGTTAATAAGTGTTCTTGTTTACCTATATTAATAAAGATATTTTGAGTTTGAGTTCCTACTATTTTAATTAAAACTTTATTGACTATAATGAAGATAAATATTTCTCACTTCTTACTAGACTACTTAAAATAGAATTGGACGATTTTTCCGATGTTTAGTTAGTTTTAAGTCTGACCCATACATAATCTAAATATCGATAACTCATTGGTACAGAATCTAATACAGTTAATGTCATGTGAAAGTGTCACGCGAATCGAACCTACGACACACGATATCCGGCCTCGGTCGAACGTGACCATCGAGACATACGACACGTTCCGGACAACTGCAACTGCATTTATTTATCATTTTAGAATTTTATATATTAGACTAGCTGACCGGGCAAACGTCTTTTGCCATGTATATCATTTATAATAAAAACAATAGGGGTTGATCGTAGAGGGGTGAAAGTTAAGGGTTGTATGTATTTTTAATGCTGTATCATACAAAAACAAAAACAGAAAAAAATATCTAAAAATTAAAAAAATATTTAGGGGTGGACTACCCTTAACATTTAGGGGGATGAAAAATAGATGTTGTCCGATTCTCAGACATACCCAAATGCACACAAAATTTCATGAGAATCGGTCGAGCCGTTTCGGAGGAGTTTAATCACAAACACCGCGACACGAGAATTTTATATATTAGATAAACAAAAAACACATCTAGTTAAGTAGCGTATACTTATTCAAAATTATTAGTGTCTATCGAAACTGTAAAATAGCGCAATTCGCACAAGATTTGTGACCAAATGCAACAATAATTATAGCAGTTTGCGAATACGAAATACATTGCAATATTGTATTCAAATTAGACTTAAAATTGGTGTAACAAGTATGGTTATTTTCTAGATGAACACAAGCACCGCTAGATAATTTTATAGTCTGAATCCTAGTCTAATGTAGCCACTTGGCCGACTTGATAAAGCATGAACATTGTATATACGGTTCGATTCCTGGCGAGATAATGTTTTAAAAAGCAAAGTAAACTGGCCTTTAAATCAAAGAAATCGACACCATGTGCCTCTATGTTTGGGACACCACACACATTGTTATAACTATATTGTATCGTATGTATTGCCTTTTGTTTTCTATACTGTAAAAACTCACCCAGCTTTTATATATTTACAAAATAACAGAGGAAACATATTTATATTATCATGAAGATTATTTCCAAAAGTCTTGTTAATAACTATAAAACAATAATTAAAATTATATATGTACTTAAGTAAGTATTTCCGTGACTACAAATTTTCTTTCATAAATACAGCAAATTGTTCTAACAATATGTCAGGAATAAATGTCTTTCCCTTAAAAATTCCATACGTTTTTGACATAGTTCCCGCTTAGTTACTCATAATGTTAACAATAAAGATTTTCTCTGTATTTTGTCAAATGTCAATGAAAAGTGAATTGTGACCTGCACTCAAAACTGTTATGAGTCTTCAAAAATAATCACAAAAAACTTTATTTAAGTGTATATTTTTCAAGGAAGGTTGCAGTCCGTCTGATAAGATCTTTCTAGATTTATAAATAAATAGTTTCACTGTTCAAGGCAGCTTTTAAGCTATTGCATAGATTTTATCGCGGGCTTAGAGCGCGGCGACCAAATCAAGAAATTCCGTAACGAAAATAAACCTAAGACACTATGACGTAATATAGGTGCGGTCAATACGCGTTAGAGCGGGACAGAACGCATGCTGCGTCTCACATCGGTCTGGCGCGATCGGTGAAGTAGTGGTAGATTGAATTAATCGAAAAAAAAATACTGCATAAACAAATAATTATAATTGCATAAGTTGATAAAAAAATGCTATGCAATAGCTTTACCGCAGCAGTCCCCGAGTGCCATACGTTTTTTTTTTTTAATAATATTTATACAACTAACCTGTAGACAGGGGCACATAGGCCACCTGCGTCGTAGGGCGTGCGGCATCTTCTTCCGCGGCGGGTCAGGTTCCGGCGCCGGCTCGCCGCACGCCCAGCGCACGAGCCGCGCGCGCGCTGCCTCCGCCGCCTCCAGACCGCGGGACCAAGATGGTAGACCCTGTTGGCGAAAGAAATCGTTTAAAAAGTGTATCTAAAAAGTGACTGATTTACGAATACTTAATATAACTAATTTATTCCTAATGACTCTTATGATGAATAGAAAATAATTTATTTTCATTACCTTCAGTTTAACAGTCTAATCTCAATCAAGTTTTATTCTCTTATACCATATTTACATATGTATTAATAAAAAAGGTTTGCCAATGGCCGTTACAATACAAATATGAAACACCTTAAACATTTAAACAATCAATTAAATTACTATATTAATATCTCTTAATCTTCTTTTTCTCTTATTTAAATAGGTATATATAATAATAATATCATAGATTTGCACTAAGAACTGATTTCCGTTCCATCACGCAACTCGTAACAAAGATCAAGGTTAGATTTTAATAGCCAACGCGAAATGCAATTTGCATGTTAACAACCTCTTTTGACACAATCATCACCTTCCAATTTTATTATCATCATGAACGTCTTCTTCATCACCAACTCCTCAACGAATCGTTCGTTCAGATATGATTAAATAATATAAAAAAAAGTTTACCAAGAAATTACATTAATAATAATAATAATAATAATCATTTATTTGCAAGAATATGGTATAAAAATCTTATGGTTGTACAATCTTAACTCCGCATATTCTGCCACACACAATGGCGTGCAAATTTATCTTACATAATTAACAATTAGGATTTTACTATATTACAATCAAACCTTATGTGGTTTTATAATCACATTATTTATTTTTTATATCCGGACAATCAGCCATATATAAAAAGGCATGCAAATGTCATAAAGTTTTGCTATGTCATATAATAAAAACATTAACATAATGTCATGATAATACGTCAAGCTATTTATAATCAATTGTTGTCAAACTTATAGGCCAAATATTCGCCTACGCTATAAAAGCACCTTGACTTTAGAAACCCAATCACCTTCCCCTTGAAAACATTACATGACAGCGATCTATAACTTCTGGGAAGGTGATTAAATATTCTTATAGCCATGGCGTTACAATTTTTAGAATATAGCGCGGTGCAACATGCAGGCACCCGCAGCCGTGTTGGATCCCTCGGTATATATAAGCACGTTTCTTTGTATGTATTAAATAGTTTTGGATACTTCTTGACAGTCATAAGTGCTTCCAAGATATACAAACTTGGTACTGTCAGAATACCGAGTTCGTGGAAAATTGGCCTACAGCTCATAAGAGGTCCAACGCCCACGATAGCCCTAATACATTTTTTCTGAGTAATAAAAACTTTACTCACATCTACCGAATTTCCCCATAATACCATAGCGCAAAACTGAGGCAACATAGCCGTGATACGCAATAATTGCTGCGTGTTTTGAAGCTACTTTGCGAGTTCGACTCAAGGCAAAGACAAATTTATTAAGGTGCGTGCATATCGTTAAAATATGTTGTTTCCAATTAAGATTTTGGTCTAGTGTTATGCCTAGAAACTTGGTTGATACAACTTCTTCAATTGACTTGTTTTTATAATTGATTTTGAGGTTATTAGGTCTGCAATTATTATAGTTCCGAAATTGTATAAAATTGTTTTTTTTTACATTTACACTTAAATTATTAATTTCCAACCATTCCGTGACATTCTTTATTGTTTCATTCAATAATGATTCGTGGTTACGCGTAGTATCATTCGACACTACCACTGAGATATCATCCGCGTAAAGAATGCATTTATTAGTAACCAAATTTGGTAAATCATTAATGTACAGAAGAAACAGCAATGGGCCCAGTATGCTACCTTGAGGAACGCCTTTATTGCAATCTATAGCCACAGACTTGTACCCCCTTTCAATATGTTTAGGAGATGAAGTATGTGTGATTTCAACATATTGTTTACGACCGGTTAGGTAACATTCCAGCCAATTTAAAGGCAATCCTCGGATTCCGTAAAGTCTACACTTTTGAAGAAGAATGTTGTAGTCTACGCAATCAAAAGCTTGGCTCATGTCAAAAAAACTACAGATACCTGCTTGCGCCTATCGATATGTTCTACAATTGCCTTAACTAAAGAGAAAGCTGCTAGGATAGTATTTTTACCTCTTTGAAAACCGTACTGTTCATCATTTATAACATCGAATTTGCCTAAAAAAGAGCTCAACCTATTGTACATAAGTTTTTCCAACACTTTAGCTAAAGTTGGTATTAAAGTTATAGGTCTGTAGTTTTTAATATCCTCTGTATTACCCTTTTTAAACATAGGTTTAACTATTGATAATTTTAAAGAACTGGGAAAAATACCCTGTGTGAAAGATAAATTTATGAGATGGGTAAGGATACTTGCTAGTTGTTGTGAGGAGAATTTTAACACTTCTGTTGTTATTGAGTCATAACCTGCTGCTTTAGTATTATTAAGATTATTTATAGCTTTGAAAACTTCGTCACATGAACAAGGAGTTAGAAATAAGGATGCGTTTACGGAATGAACGTTTTGAAGATTAGTGCTAGGTTTCTTATTTGTTTTATTATTTATGTAATTGTTGTTAAATAAATTCGCTATTTCATTTGGATCAGATATCAAATGATTATTATCATTTAAGATTTTATTAGCAACTATAGGACTTCGATTCTGGTCTAGTTGGTCTTTTATAATATGCCAAGTTGCACGAGATTTATTTTTTGCGTTTTGTAGATACGCGAAATGTGTGTATTTTTTCGATGCTACAACGCATTTTTTGAGATAATTGTTATATTTTTTGTATGCTTGTTTATTTTCATTTGTTTTCGTTTTAAAATATTTAAGAGTAAGTTGTCTCTTACGCCTACTAGAGATTCTAAGCCCTGGTGTGATCCACTTGGGTGTTGTCATTTTATTGTTAACATTAACTTTAATAACTGGAAAGCAGAGATAAAAAAATAATGATAAATTGTCATGAAAGATTTGGAAAGCTTTATCGCAAGAACTTTCTTCATATACCTCGCTCCAGGACAAATTTGAAAGGCATTCCCGAAACTTTTTCATGTTTTCAGAGCAGTAATCTCTTCTAAATATACACCACTTTAAGATAATTGGCTTTGTTTTTTTGACGGGAAACCTTAATATTTGGCACGTATCATGATCTGACATATATAAACGGAGTGTTTCGCCTTTAGCACCCTTAATATTACTCAATATATGGTCAATACAAGATAAATTTCTAGTCGGTTCGTTAATAAAGTGTTTCAAGTTATAATTTGATAGAATGTCATTGTAATTCATAGTTATATTGTTAATCTTTAAAATGTCTATATTCATGTCACCACATAAAATAATTCGCTGTTTTTTATTTTTTAATTTATGCAAAAGGGTTTGAAATATATTAAAAAAGCTATATACGTCAGAATCGGGCGTTCTGTAAATACAGATTATTATGCATTGAATTGCGGGTACTATTGTGCCACAACATTCAAATGTTTTTTCTATTGATATGTCGTTGCAAAAGCTAAGCGGCGAGATATCGAGAGATTTATCTATGAAAATACATACCCCGCCACGCTTTTACGCCACGACTTTATTTAGCCGACTAAATGATGAGGCTAACTTAAAATTCTTCAGATTCATGTTACTTTCATCGCCTCTTCTTACAAAAGTTTCAGAAAAACATAAAATTTTAGGAGTAGTATTTTTAGTGTACCTGATTTCGCTAAGATTTAGTTCAATAGAATCTAGTTTGCTAAGAAGTCCTGCTATATTTTGGTGTAATAAGTAAGAGCTGCTTATTAGGTCATTTCGTGAGGAACTTGAGTCTGCATTAAAAAATCTCTATTGTTTACATGTGAGTTCTGGCTAGGTCTTATCACGGGAAAATAGTACGGTATGGTACCCTTTCTAGGAATGTCGCCACGATTACATAGTTTTTTTACATTTTTTTTCTTGAAAGTCAAAAATTTTTTGGTATAGTAATCATAGTCAAATATATAGTTTAACTTTTTACATATACTTGTAAGATATTGCCTTTTATAAGTACCACGTTCAATATCTAAATATGAACAATTTTTAGAACTATTACATATCATTTTCAACATATTATTAAGTAATTTTTCATTAAGAAATCTATTAGTACAGACATTTAATAAAATTATTTTGCTGTTTTTGATAATTTTTAGTAAAGCGCATAGTTCTATAAATATTTGGTATGGATTGGTATCATTTTCACCTAGGCATAGAACCAGGTAATTCCCCACACAGTCCTCCAAACCGTCAACTGTACTTAAGAGATCACACGTTTTTGCATTGGGTTTAATGATGGAGTTAATTTCAAAGCGTCCGTATTGTGTATTAAATCTCGATCGTATAAGCTCCGAGGCAAGTCCTCGGCATTGTTGACTGCCTATTATATGTATCTTGAATTTTGTGTTAGGCAGTTGGTCAGCTATTGGATAGCTAGCGCCATCTCTCGAGGACGGTAAACATTCTTTAGGTTTTATAAAATTGCTCCTAGAATCAGCGTTAAGAACCTCCATCGAGGTTTCTAATAATTCCAAGTTGCCACAACTTGCATTTAATTTTTGTTTCTTCTTTATTTTCCTACCTTGTTTTTTCCTCTGTTTTTTGCTTCCTGACAATGTGTTGGGAGTAGTAATATTGTAAGGTGTAGAATATTTCTTTTTAAGATTATTTATGGTTTCTTTTTGTTTTGAAATTTCAATATTTTTCATGGAATTTTCCAGTGATAGGTTTCCAATTCTTTGGTGCGCTAAATCCAATTCTAATTTTAATTTATTTATTTGTTCCAATAATTCGGAATATTCGTATACATTTCTTGTAGAAATGTCGGGTAAGCTTCTAACTTCATAACAGTCATAGTTCGATTGAGTTGAGGTAGATGAAATGTTAAGGGATTCAATGGATCTTCCCTTTTTTCTTCTTATTGTAACGTAGGCATCCTCCATTGTGAGAAAAAATAAAAAAAATAAAAAAAAATAGTAAAGACGAACAGTTTTATAGCCGTCGTGATTTGAACCGGGACGTTTCAAGCTTTATGTTAGTTTCTTGACAAGTAGATAACACAATTAGCCAACTGGACTATGACAAATATTGTGAAATTAAGCCATATATTTCAATTTGTATAGATTGCTTAGAAAATCCGTTACAATTTAATTGAGGTGGGTCACCTTGGAGAACAAAGGATTCACTTAATTTATACGTTTCTTCACTTTTATCATCGGTCACTAGTTTATAGCACTTTACTGGTAAGTTTGTCACATTATAAGTTTGTAGATTGAGTGGAAATTGTATTTCCAAGCAAAAATATAATTTTATATGAAATGTTAGGGCCAAAATTTTTTATTGTTATTATTGTCACTGTTTCATAAAAAAAAGACTTGTTTATACAAATTACACTACACATTAAATAATTAATTAATTACACATTACCACCACAAAGATAACTTTAAGAAACCTCACTGAGTTACTTTTTATTTGAAATAACGCGATTAAACTATTAGTAAACAATAAAATACACGGAGCTATTGTTTACACGCCAGCGCCACTTTCGTATGTTTTTCTTCTGTTGTTATTGGATAATTTAATGATCAAATGAACAGATCGAAAGAAACTAATCTTAAATATAATTAGTATAATCGATTTATTATTTTATATACGTAAATGAGTATTGTATGAAACAAGATGTGCTGCAAAGTTATACAATTTCTGAATTAATAAAAAAAATAACCGACCCAAAAAGTTAAAATAAAAAATTTATTTATTTACATAAAGAAGGAAAAGGTTTCATCATAGGCAGTGTTTTGGGAGTTTATAACAATCCAAATACACTATATAATTATCCTACATCGTTTAAGCCCTAACATGACATTTTTATATATAAACCAAGTTTCGTGATAACATACTTTAAACAATACGTAAAGAGTTAATGTTCATTAACTAAAAAAAAATAATAGTAATTCTCGATTTAATTATTATTATGTAGGTAAAGACTTCCTATATCAAAAACTTCTTATTATTGTATTAAGTACATTTTCGTTTTAATATCTAACTCTGTAACTCCGTTTAGTTGAAAAACTTAAATGACGTGTAAGTGGCCTGTCACGTTGTGCTAAAAGTGAAATGATTAGCTAATAATCGACGAAAACAGGTATATTCGATCGACTTTCTGTAGTGACGCAACTTATGGATGTTTTATTTGAATGTAAAATTTAAAAGCGATATTAATTGTTTCTATGTTGTTTTCAGTCTTTTAATATTGTGATCATTAATTAATGATTTGATTATTAATTAGCAACAAAATCTTTTCTATGGTACTTGCAAACTTTTTTTCTAAACATAAGCGTTCAAGTATTACGTCACACAATTTTTGGACAATTTTTTGACACATTAATTATTATTATTATTGTACGAGCCACACATTTAGCTCACTCAGGCTGTCTTAGTTTTAGAAACGTGACGATTTCCTGAATCGTCGGAGTTGCGCCCCGAGATTATAGCCAGACGTAGACACTCTTCAACTGTTACATTGCATTCATTAGTTTCATAGTAATTAACATTTCATTATTCCGCTTATATTCTATCGCTGTACGAAGGTGATTAATATAGAGTAAAACATAAATCTCCTCTATTATTCAAAGCAACCCGATGACCCAGAAGCAATTATTATTAAACTTTTATTAATTAATCCATACAACAATAATTGTTTAGTTTACATTTCCTAAATATAAGTAGTAGTTGGGATAGTACAACTTAAAAAAAATAGGTTGGTTCTGTTAGTGTTTTAGTATTTGTATTCGGATAGCCTCTTTTACGGTAAAAGCCTCCTCCATTACTTTCAATTTCTTTTATTCTAGAGCAACATTCCTTTAGTTTTTCCCCGCTAGCTCTATTACGTCAACTGTCCATCAAATCTTTTGTTATACATCTCTTTCCAGTAGGTCCAGTCCATTTTGTAGTTTCGAGTGTCTCTCTTTTATTAGCACACACTGACACATTAGCAGCCTATATTTATTTCCATTGCGACATATGTCATCCATTCGTGTCATCATATTTTTCGTCATACATATCTATCTCTGCTCCAGAATGAATTTAATATTACAAAATTCATATATTCCGCCCAAAGGTAATACGTCAGCAACTAATTTCACAAGAGCAACGCCATTGTTAGCTTGAACTTTTAAGTCGACATTTAACTATTGCAAGATCGGAACCGATAGGAAATAGTTCCACCTGTTTACCTCAAATGTGGGTAGATGTATTTTGTGTTACGATAATTGATTTGTTCGGTTGTGATTAACGCCAGATACAAATCATCGAACTAAAATAACACCAAAGTGAGAGGAATCCGACTTAGGACTTTTATTTATGATAATAATAATCGTACTTAGAGTAATTAATTAAGATTTAATTGTTATTTAAACTATTTATGTAAGTTCACTAAAATCACGACCTTAAAGAGGTATTTTATGTGTTTGCTTTATTATTAGTTGGTATTAAATTACGCATTACGTAGTTTGCACAGCTCTTATGACATATAATTATTGATAACTATTTACATATATTACGTATTATTTAATCGAAGCCTCTAACACTCAGATTCAGATAGGACATTTGCTAAGACTTCCGTATATCAATCAAATCCAATAAAAAAATTGACTTTTGAAATTGAAATTTTCTCAACAGACAATCGCTACACTTGGTTGCACACAGAAATGTATAATTGTCATAATTAAATGAAAAGTGAGCAATTGTCGGCCTTATCGCTTTCAAGGGATCTCTTCCAGGCAACCACTTCTCATCTCCTACATTTAGATTCAGGCAATCTTCCTAAATCGTAATTTTATTACGCTCTTAATGAGCGTAAGTTTCTATTTCGTTACAGTTTTCTACTTCTTGTTTTTCATTTTTTCCTTGATAGTTTATTTTTTTATGATCTAATATAATTGATATCTTGTATCTTTTAAGCATACATGTTGTAGGACTTATAAATAAATCCCTAACACTGACGTCAGACTTTTATGAATCTGAATACTCGATATTGTAAAGGTTTTGTTGAAACTTTTATTCCTGTACAGCGAAAGTATAGAGAACAATATCTGACAATGTACTTTGGCTTTCGTTGACCGTGACCAAAAGGTGCATTGTGTCATGAGGTCATTACCATGACAATGTACAAATTCTTAGCACAGCTCAGTTTGTTAATTCACGAATTATTTTCAAATTTGAAGACAAACACAACAGAGAAACAAGGTTTGATAATGCAATTAAAATTAATATTAATTTAAAAATAATACTAGCCTATTTTGACGTGATAACGTCTTTAAAATCGTTTTAGTCGGGTGACATGTTCAGAAACTTGTGTCACACCAAAACCTCACGAGCGCGATCGCAGGTATAACGAGAGAGAGACGGACCGATCTCCCGTCTCATCTCGAGCGCTGCCAGTCATTCCGTGAATCTATGAAGAAAAATGTATATCATAGTCGAATAAGTAAACTTGTCATTTTACACCCGAAATTTATCATCAAAAGTGTGAATAAAACGATAGATGTAATTTAAAATTTGAAAAAATTGTTATCTTCATTAATTCCTTACTTCCCAAAAACTTATATCACCAATAAGACGTTATCACGTAAACATCTCGATCGTAAACCTACTTTACAAACAACTAATATTTTTTTTTATTATGAAATCCCTTTACTAAATGAAATGCGTAATACACAGAGATAGGCAAAGCAATTGTTTTTAAGGCAAAGATAAGTAAAGTGGTGAGAATTTTATTCGGTACCAGAGGTATATAGATACAAAGCTTTCTGTTTGCCCCGTTCTATAAAAATACAATACCGCAGATACAATTTGTACGGCTAAAATAATTATTTAATAATTAATAATTACTTAATAATAATGAATAATGGCTTAATAATTTCTTTGCACAGTCACCAATAACTCTAATGTTAATTAATTTGCAGTCGGTAATCTGTATTAAATTTTTACTTGATAAAAATATTTGACAACCAACATTCTTTTATTTCTAATAAAAAAAAGACATTGAATGTTTTGATATAGTAACGAATTATATTGGAGAATTAAATTATTTAAGCTTAAAGCCGGGTCCACATTTGTAGCATGTTGACGTATCACGATCAGTCGTATAGTATCTCGTATCTGTATCATAAATATGGACGCTCATTTTGTCCATGTCGTATATTTAAGGCGTATCTTGTAAAAAACGCGTCCATACTTATCAAATGCTGTATCATGTCAGTGTATCGGCTTTAACTTTACAAATATAGACGCTTCACTTTTTTCCGATGTATCCTGATGCGCGTGTCTTTCAGTGCACCTTTCCCTTCTCGTACGGTTCAGTCATGTCTTCGTTCCCAAACGGTTTAGCCATGTCAGCAATTGCTCACAGTTTGGCGGTGACTAGCGCCTGTTATATTATCATTAATAGTATTTAAAAAAAAGTTAAATCCAGACGTAGACGGCGCTGGAAATGTTTAGAAACCGAAACAAATATGGTGGAATACCATTGATGAGAGATTTCAAATTTCAGCATACCAGCGGAAAATACAAAAATTTCACTCGCATGTCACCCATTGATGTTGTGTATTCCCTTTGATGATCGCGAAAAAACCGACACAGGATGGTTCGGGGTGTATCAAGTATCGTATCGCGATACAGTATCGTGATACAGTGTCAAAATACGTCCATACCACCGATCGTGATACGCGTATCGGATACGAGGTGTATCAAGATACGCGTTTAGTGCGGATCGGGCCGTATCCGATACGGCATGTATCATAAACGGGTATCATTTTGCGTCCAAACTAACGATCATGATACGCGCCGAAGCCACGCAACGGAGATACGATACACCGAAATGCTACAAATGTGGACCCGGCTTAAGGTTCTTTTTTGGTATACATGTTTCTCAACGTTTAAACCAGGGAAGGTTTAAACGTTGTGTTTGTACTTCCACAAATTTCGAGATCAAAATTAGCCAAATCGAGTTCTCGAGTTTTAGCAAGGCAAATTGACAACAATTTATTTATATATATAGGCACGACTTGATTTTATTTAATGAAATATGTTATAGACATATGATATCGCTACCGTCTTTATAGATATTGATGTCATCAATAAAACTGTAGTACATAATTTTGCTCTAATGTCAATAGTTTTCGCAGCGTATAGATTTCACTGGCAAGCTTTTCACACTTTGAGTTACCGTATCGAAGTTTCATACGGATCCGTAAACTTTGAGAACCGAAGTTTTAATAATGCTTAATCACGGAACACTAACTTTCGAACGTATGTTATAGTATGTCATGAGGTTGCGATTGCCATGGCCATCACGTATAGCCATGAGGTGCAGTGAAAGTGAACGACCGTGATTATGCAGATAGCTTTTGGAATGTATAGATATTAATATAATGCTTTCCACTAGGAGGTCTATTCGAACCTAATTACTACATTTTATATCTTTCAAAAAGACAAAGCTACTGCATTAATTTGTATGATATAGTATATAGAAAAAGTAAATGCTTGTATGTATTTCCTACGCGTTGCTTATGGCAACAATGGTATCGTTCTGATTGTCGTAATTAAACAGTTCTTTAAACTTTCGTGAAGCTTTCTGTCCAAACGTTAATAAAGAATAGCTTTAGTTAACAAAATATACTTTATACAACTAACATTCCCATGTACACGGAACCGACAACAGAGCTGGTGCGGCTTGGAATGCGGCTTAAAAAGCTAAAGCATGCAAATCACCTGTATTCTAGGCTCCGAATATGATTTTGTCCCATTCGGTGTCGAGACCATTGGTCCGTGGGGTCCGCTATAAGGCTTTATAAAGAAATAGTAAAAAGGTTAGTCGACATCACAGGAGAATGAAGAGCTGGCAGCTACCTCGGACAAAGAATTAGTCTAGCTATTCAAAGGGGGAACGCTGCCAGTATCTTCGGAAAGGGACTCCTTTTAATAATATATATTAGTTATTGTTTTTTAATTATTTTATGATACTAACATTTAAACTTGAAATAACGTCTCACACATTAAATAACATAAATAAACCGCGTATAATGCAAACTATGTAAGCCATAATTGAAGTAAAATTTAATTACACTCCAGTGATTGCCTCCTTGACATCTTTGACATCGTCATTCAAAACGTGATTATCTGCCAAATGTAATTTATCAGCAATAGTGACAGGTCAGTGATTCGATACTTTAACAGTAATTTTCTATATTATATAAGCGTTATTACCGAACACGTCAAACATTCCTTTGCTTATGCGCACAAATTGAATTTGAGTTATTCAAGAACCGACAACGTTTACCTACTCCCAAATTTGGTAAAGGGTAGATATAATAGTAGTAAGATTTACTGTTTACGTTCGCAGCTTGAAAGGCTTATAATGATAACCTGGACTCAGATGTAATCAGTTGAAAACACTGTAGAAATAAATAAAAAAAAACTAATCGTTGCTTCCTTTTTAAACTTACGAAGATAATTCATAGTAAAAGTAGTTAATATTGGCTAAACTATTTTTGGGACTATTTAAGTTAAAACTGTAATCCCTTACAGAATAAGCTTTATTTAAAATATCAATCAATTAAAAGCGTTAGCTGCCCTGATAAATGTTTTCAATCTGGTTAATATCTTATAAATTACTAACGGATACAATGCTTCAAACAAAACCTTTAAGGCATATTACCTTATCCGAGAAGCAATTATTGTTTAACTTAACTAATAAAGTAGATAACCAGGTAAGATACATCAAACCTAGTTTTCAGAGAAAATCTAGCGCAAAAGAAAAACTACAAGAATCCGGTAGGTTTGAGGCAAACGATAAATTGGCTGCGCAGGATTGGTAATGCATTATTCATGTACAAACACGGACTTGGTAGTTCTACATGTAACGATTTATGTACCCGTCTCGTTCATAGAGGAAAATGCTTTGGGTGAAATGAATACTAATAAAAAGCTGAAATAATCCCGCTTTGAACATCGGATATCATTTCAATATTATTATTTACATTAATTAAAGAGCAAATACTTTATATTATATCAATAGTTTTTGCTTTTATACGCTGTATTTACGATTTCCAATCCAAAGAATGCTCGACATAAACTGAAAAATCTAACGTTATCCAAATATTGGAAAATGAATTCAGTCGAATTTCAAACGATCTTAAAAATAACGCTGACAACAAACCAAACATTTTTTGAGGATAACTATAACGCCACCAACGGAATGCTATCCAAGAGGATGGGAGAACAAAAACATGCCCTCAAATAAAGACATGAGAAGACGATATACCGGATGGAGAAGATCGTAAAACGATGAGACAAGTGGCAACAACAGGAGAGGCCTATGTTGGAAGACGACGTGACCAACTGGATGATTGTGAGTAAAGGCTTTTATTATTATAACAACACCAACAATGAGACGCCTGAAGAGATCCATAGCCAATTAGGATCCTTTATTAAAGCTTTTAAAACGGGTGGCAACGCCTTATGGAAATACAAAAAAAAACTGTGGCGCTACAACCTCTTTAGGTTTTAAATGTAATAGGCAATTAGGTGATCAGCCTCTTGTGCCTGACACAGGCCGTCGACTTTTTGGGTCTAAGACATGTCGGTTTCGTCACGATGTTTTCCTTCACCGTTCGAGAAAATGTTAAATGCGAACATAAAAAGAAAGTCCATTGGTTTACAGCCGGGGATCGAACCTACGGCCTCAGGTATGAGAGTCACACGCTGAAGCCACTAGGCCAACACTGCTCATGGAATATGGAAATACAACCTGTCTTATAAATAATCAAAGGCATGTCCGAAGAGAAGTTCAAATGATATAATGGTAGGGGAGCCCACGATGCTAAATGGGGATTTACTCGAGCGTCGTAGAGACCTATTGGGATGCAAAGCTTAGATAAAAAGAAGAAAAAAATGTTATATGATAAATTCCTTTTCATCGGTGGGGGAAGCGGCTATAGATAGTTAAATATGTAAAAAAAAACTGTTGCATGGACATCCTCGAGCGCGTCAGATATTGATAGCATCTATGCCCTACGTATTTTTAATAATGTACGTATGTTAATCTGATCGTTTGCATGATGCGGGTGGTTGTATTTAAGGCTTGAAAATGAAAAAAAAATAAAATTTATCGAGCGCGTCAGATTTTCTAAGGGAGTGTTAAGTGCACCAAAAAAAAGCTCTCATTCACTAATCTGACGATTTCGATGGGACGCAAACCCACGGCCATTTTCATAATATGCAAAAAAAAATCGCAATTTTGAAATACTCAAGCGCGTCAGATTAAGATATATGTGGTTCATCTTTATGTTCTAAACGTACTGTCTCATAATCTGACGATTATCTAGAGGGATTCGCCTGATCTGACAAAAAAAATTTAGAAAAACGATTCACCGAAAGGGCCATCCCTGCAACTTCCCGCCACTTCCATTCCTGGGCGCTTTAAATTGATATTTTGAGCTCGCTGAGTTCAAAGAAATAACATGTCTATGCATTTGAGCTATCCCAGCTCGAAAGTCTGATAGAATTTTCATAGAACACTATTTTTGGAATTTTCAAACCGCAATAACTTTTGAATGGATCAAGCAATTTTCACGCGGTTGGCGGCATTCGACGCAGTTTTATCATCATCATAAGTAATTTTGCAATTTTAATTGATAGAACCACAAATTTCGGAGTAATCCCGAAAAAACACTTTTTCGGGTTTCTTTCGTTCACGATATCTCTCGAACTAATCAACCGCTTTTGACGAGCTTGGTGGCGATCGACGTGGTTTTTCAAGCTCAAAGGCGGATTAGTTTTTGAAGTTGATGAATAAAGAAACCACTTTAAAAAAAAATATTTCTTATTTTTTTAAGATTTTTCAAAATTTCTCAAAATCTATTGGTCCGAATCGGTTCAAATTCACAGGAAATGTAATTTTGAGGGAAATATTTAGAACGCCGTTTAGTAGATTCCGATCGGTTAAAGGAAATGTAGGCATCACGCAGCTGCACGCATTTAACTTTATCGACGATTTTTTGTTATTTCGGCTTGCGGAAATCGTCAGATTATATATTTTTCATTATTCTTGAATTATTTCCTTCAAAATAAAAAAAAAATTAGCTACGCTCGAGAATGTCGAGATGATGGTTTTTTTTTACAACTTTGTTGCCCTCCCCTTTTTTTCCGTCACTCTCAAATTGTCAGATTAGTGGAATATACACTTTTTAGGATGTAATTAACTCACCCTACCTTAATCTGACGCGCTCGGGAATTTCTGATGGTCAATTTTTTTTACTAATCTGATCCTGTCTCCTTCACGGGCGGCCTTATATATGGGCCTCATATTTTGTGGAGGTACTTAACTGGGTACAAGGTATCCCCCTATATATTAATCTGCCGCGCTTTAGTAAATCCCGAAATCCCCTCTTGGGCTCCCCTACCATAATGCTATTAGATGTCCAACATAATCCATCACGCCAAGTCACGTACGCGTAATCAGTAAAAGTATAGACAAAGAAGCCGGATCTGACACTTACATAATGAGACGATGACCCCGATCATCGAGTTAATTGAACCAAGATGAAAGGTATTGTTACAAATAACTGCAGGGTATTGGTGTGCGAGTAATAAACTACATAAATTTGCCTGATTTAGTGGTAAGCATTTTCGATTGTAGGTTAAACAGGGTACGAAAATATTTAATGAATTACATACAATAATATCTGATATATAAAATTCTCGTGTCACAATGTTCGTTCCCATACTCTTCTGAAACGGCTCGACCGATTCATAAATTTTTTTATGCATATTCAGTAAGTCTGAGAATCGGCTACTATCAATCTTTCAAACCCCTAAGTGATAAGGGTGATCCACACTTAATTTTTTTTTTGTTTTTATTTTTTATGATACAGCATACAAAAATATATACAACCCTTAATTTTCACTCCTCTTCGATCAACCCCTATTGTTTATTATTGTAGATAGTTATTTTTATTGAACTAAAAAAATGTTTCCTAGAATTAACATACATGGCATAACAACGTTTGCCGGGTCAACTAGTTATTAGAAAATTACATAATTTTTCCGTAACTTGCCGTTTAGATAGCACACGCAACGGTAACTTAAAAGGTATAGTTTCTCCATTTTAGCAGAATTGTTCATTAAATGTAGCATAATATCGACTTGCCTTCCTCGATAAATGGAGTATTCAACAAAAAAACGCTAGCTAATATCTTTATTAGAAGATTAAGCCACTTGAAGACAATAAATTACACAATAACCTTTCAATAGCACAAATTAATTTAAATGCAATTCAAATTATAATTAAATCTAGGTTAAACTAGATTTCCTAATACCGATAAAAGGTAATAAATAAAACAGTAACAAGTTTTGGCCAATATGCAAATTATAATCGCTATTTTTATTAGACACGCAATTTGCTTTACGATTCGCTAAGCTTTTAATGCCTAAAATATTTGCCATTTTTATGCAAATATGATTTCTATATTGTGTAAGCATTGATAGTTATCAATTTAAATCAATCATAAAATTTGAATATGGTTTTAGATTTCCGATTTTCTCCACTATAAGTTTTATTGTTGGTAGATGCGGAACGATTAGATACATCATAAAATAATACTTTCATGGACATTCTAAAAGTATCTAATTCAATAGAGGTGTTAGAAAAATCATATATCGTGTTGTTGGCTACAACCAGCGTATAGTACGCCGAGAATTCGCGCTTGTGATTTACTTAATAAATTCTTACATTGCAAGGACAGTAATTCGGCAGTACTACAGTGCCTTAGCTTCAACGTGTTTGTCGTCAGAAGGCGACATCGACCGCCATTAGGTACTGTGCCCACAGCTAGGGCTAACCTTCAGAGAAGGGCATGTATAACTTTAGTTAACGAATTACATAGGTTAACGAACCTTTTTCATTGTCCATTTAGTGAACTGACAAAAGTTTTATTATTTGTTAGTGCTTATAGTTAGTTAATTTTTTGTATTTATGGTTAGGTAATATTTTGTTTTTCCTAATTAATTTCTCCTGTTTATGTTTTGTTTCGTGCGTATTTTTTTATTGGTTATGCATTCTTATCGATTAAGTGTCACCTGTTAGGACAAGATTGTGTATGTATAAATAAATATTTCCTTGATTTGAATATAAAACTTCATTCCTCATGTATGAACGCTTTCCGTATTCCACAGACTTGACAGACAGTGACTTGCTTAGATCGATATCCTATCTTTACGTAATTAAAATATATAAACAAATATTTAAATGCCACAACATTTAGCTAATTTAATAATACTATACACCAAGTTTTCCCAAAATAATTCACCAAAAACCAAATTCCATCTAATTTGGTTTGGTATTTATAAGATAGAGATAGTAGTAAAATCAATCTATATATATAAAAGATAGTCGTGTTTGTTACAACACTTATAACTCGAGAACGGCTGGACCGATTGCCATGGTTCTTGATTTGTTGGATTTGTTGGATTTGTTTCCGTCCCGAATAGCAGAATAAGCAATAAAATATCGGTTAAGTTATCGAATAACAATAAATTAATTAATTAATTTTACGAATGCAAAAACCATATGGTGCCATCTGTTGACAAAACTACGCATCATTTTACGTCGAATTCGTGTCAGTTCAAGAAATTCCGATCTTGAGGTGAATGAGGAGATGCATAACCATGCTTTGATCCTGATCAAAAGATGTTGGATATCAGAAAGTGCTTAACATGCAGTATCGCCATATTGACGCTAGAGAGAAGATGCGTAATGTGTAAAACTGCCAGTCTTCTTTCGCAATGGCAAGCAATAAAACATTTCTGTATTTGCAAAAAAGTTGTATTAGTGTAATACTTAACATTAATGAAATCCTAAAAAAAGTTAAATTAAAGTAACAACGATATTATAAGGTTGTAGGGCGGAACGAAGTTAGCCAGGTCAGCTAGTAATATAATAAAAATGTGTATTTCGGTAAAATATTAATAATGTAAGTACAATTTACAGTATATAAAACATTCCCCAAATCTAGCTATACTTATATTCAAAATCTCAAGGGCATCACTTAATATTTACATTCCCTAAAGGCACAATAAACCTAGAGCAAACATTCAATTTCACTACCTGGCACACATTTCAATGGCCATCGCCAACTATTTGACCCGTGAACACACAGAATACTAACAATAAACACAGCCTTCGCTTGTTTCGGTGAGGAAAAGTTTAAACAATGGTACATGAAGCCTTCTTCATATTTCAAGTATCTTTGACCTTAACACACCCGTCACATTAAGACAGACTATTACTTATACAAACATATTAGCGGCTCCCAAAATAATTGTGTCTTAACTAGTGAAAGTCCCGTTTATCAAATAAATTTTATTTGAGTATAGAACTCGCAGAGCAGTGTTGGCCCAGTGGCTTCAGCGTGCGACTCTCATACCTGAGGTCGTAGGTTCGATCCCCAAGACCAATGGACTTGCTTTCTATATGCGCATTTAACATTTGCTCGAACGGTGAAGGAAAACATCGTGAGGAAACCGACGAAAAGTCGACGGCGTATGTCAGGCACTACTTGCCTATTTGATTTAAAAATGATCATGAAACATATTCAGAAATCTGAGGCCAAGACCTAAGGAGGTGGTAGCACCACTAGGCCAACAACATCTCATATAACAATAACCACTATACATTAAACTCTAACCAATCCGAATAAATCTGATATCAAACTATAAACCAATGTACAAATGGTAATTCAATCTATGAGGTATTCACTATACAATAAAAATCCTTGACACGCCGAAGTTCATGAATGGTCGTAATTGAATGTAAACATGTATCCCAAATAACCTTATAATAGACAAATTAGCGTGACCTTCGCGCCCCTTTGTCAATCACACTTGTCAAAATATAGTTATTGTAAACACAATTTATTAGTGAATTAATTCGATAATACCTAATATTACGAAACTGACGTGTTTATTTGTTTGGTTAACTATTTCCGGTTCAATAAACATATATTACGTTATATATGGGGGCGTGGCTTGTTTAATTTAACGTTAGTCCCGGGGCAAGAAATTGGAATTCGCCGGGGAAGAAACCCCAGCTCTTCCAGTGTGATATATGTGCGCTAATAACACATGTATATGTATACTAACTTTTTTAGTATACCTAGTAGTTTTATTCTAAGAGTACATTGTCTTCACATATATAATTATTTAACTAATGTAAACAAAATATTGTAAACCTATCTTCTCCACACGAAACTACGTTTTGGAAGGGGCAACTAGAATCTTCTTTATATTTTATTTGACGTTCAAAAGTGCCATTTTAGGTGGTCTAATTGAAACAATTTACTTGACTTTGATATATGATTCGTCTAACGAAACGATATTAGTGGATTAATCTAATATATAAAATTCTCGTGTCACGGTGTTTGTAATGAAACTCCTCCAAAATGTTGTCTGCATATCGGTTAGGTCTGCGAATCGCACATCTATTTTTCATAACCCTAATTTTTTTTTTTTTCGACAAAATTTTTTGTTTAATTTTTTTATGATACAGCATACAAAAATACATAAAAGCCTTAATTTTCTCCCCTCTACAATCAACTCCTATCTTTATTATATTAGATATTTATTTTTATTGAACTAAAAAAAAAATGTTTCCTAGAAATAATTTACATGGCAAAACAACGTTTACCGGGTCAGCTATTTAAATTTAATATTAATTAATATGCGCAAAAATCTGTCTATAAACATACCATACAAAACCTCCCATTTAATAAAACAGTTTTATATTTTTTTTTAATACAATCCCTTTCAAACACTATGCTTAAACGAAACTAATCATTAACTAACCAAACGGGTTATATTATACAACAAAATACTACTAGTACCGTTACAATTTATTCGAAAGTTCAAAGTGTTAACAATAGAATGACCGAAAACGTCGAGTTTGTTTTTAAATTTGCACCTCACATTATGTAACACACATTATGTATAGTTTTTTGTTCATTGAACGAATTGGATACAATTATATAAATAGTGAGGTGCGTCGAGTCGAAATTCTTAAATTGGTGTCTAAAACTAGAAACTTCAAGGAAAGAGTGTACCAATTCTTGAAAGGTTGACAACGCACTTGCGAGCCCTTTGGCAACGTGTCTAAGGTATCATTCATAACATCAGATGAACCTCTAGACCGTTTGCCCCCTGTTCTGTATCTTAATCTTAATATATATAATAAACTAGCCGTTTCGCGCCCGCTTTGCTGGACGAATTAAAATAAATTTTATGTTTCATTATTTTTTTTTTTTTTCATATTTTTATTATTCTTCTTTTTAACTTCCCGCTAAGAAAATTGAAATATTTCGAAAATCGAGTTTTTAACAGATGTTGACGTTTAGAGGTTCTAGGAAGCCTCCCCGAATGTTTCCGCGGTGAAGTCCGTATGGATAAATTTTCATAAAAGTAAAACAGCAATAAAAAAATGAAGGAACGTTGGAATTAAAAAAATAAATAGCCATAAACCATCTAGGAAAAATTTCGCATCGAATAGTGGTAGTTTCATGTCGATACGATCAGTGGTTTAAGCGTGAAAGAGCCTCAAACGAACACCATTTTCTTTTTATATATATATAGATAGATAGATAGATTACGCGTCACGTTGTTTGTCCGAGATGGACTCCTAAACTACCGAACCGATATCAATCAAATTTGCACATCGTGTGAAGTTTGATCCAACTTAAAAGATAGGATAGCTTACATCTCAATTTATTCCCGCAATATTATATTTGCAAAATTATATTTTATTGCAAAATATTTGTTTATTATTTGATAGTCACAATTCTAACAGATGGCGCTGTGTTGAAAGTACCAACGTTTCACATAAGCTACAATTTAATGGCATAACCACCAAAAAAGCATGGTGGTCCCCATGACTGGTGTTCTCCTACCGTTTTCCTTGAATAGGTTACTACTATGTAATATTACTAAAACCTTAGCCACAGCAACGCTTCTCCGGTCTGCTAGTTGTATGTAAAAAAATACAATGATTTATTAGTATTCCAATAATGATCACATTTCGTATTATCATTACACTTAGTTATATTAAAAACGTTAATAAATAAATATTGTTGTATAGTCATGTGACGTACAAACAAAATTTTGAATCTGAAAAATTTGGCTCGATTTGTATACCATACTATATCGTAAACGAAAATACAAACATTCTTCTATACAAATGAAAATTAATAATTTAACTATTTATATATCTAACTAAAACTCAAAATAACTATATTCATGTAACCAAATACACTTTTTTTATGGCTCTGGCACGGTTTGTGCATTAGCCAGCGTCAAGTATAAGATTTTTATAATTCGTGCTTTTTGCAGAAGTTCGACCATGTCCTCCATGTACGGTTGAGGCATTCGCCCGGCACAACCCTCCCAAAGGCCGAGAACAAATTTAAATTAAATTAAAACTTGCCCTCGAACCGGGTATCGAAACCGGTACCCCTCACCTAGCTGCCACTTAATAAGACCGCTAGGCTATGAGGCCCCATCCAAATACACATAACGTCAATAGAAAATATGTTACATTGATTCTAAATTTACAGTTCGCAAGTCAAGGGCGTAGAGCGGGCAAGAAGAACTGGCAAGAAACTTTCCGCCACTATTTTTAATCGCCAAGCTTTGAGTCATACAAATAGTTTGAACTGGAGCAAATCAATGCCAAGTATCATTTAAATAATCGCTAAATTAAAAAAAAATCTTATAAATTTAAGTTTAAAGAGAGTTTTAAATTTATTCAGTAACAATTCTCTAATTTCGCTTGGGAGATTCATGTACGTTACATACTAATGTACCTATATCAGTTATGTAAAACGATTATACATGAATAATTCCCTAAGTAATATTTAAAAACCTAGCCGTGTTACTCAGGTCATTCGTCCCATAAGAATACAACATAGGTACACAACTTAGAATTCTTTTCGTGTAATTCGTCGTAAAATCAGGTGACCGTATTATTGAATAGAAAGTGAGATGCGTTGAGGTTAATAGTTCCGTAATTCGCCTTGAATTTAGTGAATACCGTTAATTAATCGATCTTGTTTCAATTGCTCTTGATTGATAGCGATATTTGAACGGTGATATTTTAAGTGAAGGGATTTCGTTCACTGAGGGCTAGGGCAAAGGTCGTAAGCTTTCAATCCACTGATTTCTCATATGAGAAAGTTTTTGATGTATTCAATGCAGTTATGATGTGTGTTCTGTACTATATGTTACCTACTATATTATATTAGCGGATCCGACAGACGTACTGCATGATATTTTATGCAATCAGGATATAAAATAAAGTATGAAATTACCGACTGCAGCGCCATCAATATTTAAAAAGGCAAAAAAGGCTTACTATAAAGTTAACGATTATCTAGTTAATAAAAGGGCCTGGGACTAGTGCTAGACAGGCTACTTCTAATTATTTGCGATATTTGTTTTAAAATAAGTATTGTTTGATGATTTGCTATTTTAAAAGAGTACCGAGAGTTTTTTACGCCGGCTTTTTCTCTCGGCCTACACCCTCTGTCTTCTTTGCCGATGAGTAGGGATGCCTACAAATTCAAATTTAATGACGTGGAATAAGTGATACCTGTATCTTATGTTTCATAATAAACATATTTTCTTTTTTTTATCGGGCTGATTTGTGAAACTAAACCATCCAGGGCGCCACCAAAAATGTACACAAAAAATCATTTAAATCGGTCCAGCCATTTAAGAGGAGTTCAGTGACATATACACGTACAGTGGAATTATATATATGTATAAAGATTACATAGAAGTTGTAAAAAGATTAGAGATTTGAATTATTATATTTATTTATTTATTTCCACATAATAATTATATCTTAACAGTTACTACAAATGCGATAGAACTACACAATAATCCTACAATTAAAAAACATTAAAAATATATATTTACCTACCTATCTTATAACTAATAATATCGTAAGCAACTCTTGTGTACTCAGTGTACAAAAAAAATAGGTCTACCCCGATAGAAATTCTATTTATTATATGTACATAATACATATAATATATATATTATTGGATTACACTTGGAAACGAACTTCTCTCATTTATTTCCTTAAAGTGTAAGTGTTATGTGCAATTAATAAATAAAAACTAAAGTGAACCACACGCATCTAACGCAATATACATTTGCTAGAAATATAGAAGCATTCGTAAAAACGTTTCAAATCAATTATTCATATTGGTAACAATGTACATTTATGAACGTCAATATTTAAATTGGAACGTGTTTAGTTATATTTATGTACGATCACTCTAATACATGTAAACGGTTAAATAAACGTCTAGATATTAAATCATCTTTATCATAAGTCAAGCATACATTGTCATTAAACGTGACAAAATATTCTTCAATTACTAGATTAAAACTTGACCATTTCCCATTTGGTCTCAACACATCACTTGGCCCGACTTTGCAATGTGTTATATCGTATCACCTCAACGTCGTTTACACGAGTAATAAGGCACTTTATATCACTTAGTGGAAAAAGCTGCCAACTAAAGTAATGCCGAACCAATTCGACTTCCAGCGTCCTCACACGGCCCTAAAATCAGGGGCAATATTGGGGAAGTGGTGGTGAGTACCCTAGACCTCGTGTGTAGGCAAATCGTACCCTAATAGACGTGTGTAGACTGTAGACTGCCGTTTCGAACTACGAGCCAATTTCATCCACACGACCATTGTCCAGATCACCTAGGGTCCATCAAGAAAAGAGCGTACCAATTCTTAAAACGCACCCGCGAGCTTTCTGGTAGTGTCCATGGTAGGCGATAACATCAGGTGACTCTCCTAGCCGTTTTCCCAGATGCTCTATAAAGTGAGCGGGAAAGTTTGCAATATTTTTAATACGAAAAAACTTAAAAACAAATGAATAGCGACGAAGGCTACGTCAACGAAGAGGACATTCAGATTTTCATACATTTAAAAAGTTCTAAAGTAAAACCCTATAAACATAACGCAAAATCTTGTATCTCATCAATAATGTATTGTATAGAAACAATGATATTTACTTTCTTACACTTAGTCACGCATGTTTGTAGCGGCCAACAATTTGTACAATTCACAATGCGCTGTAAACATCATTCAATTCAGATATACAATGCACATAAATGTTAAATTGATTTTGATTGAACAGGGGTTTAAATAACCAGCTAACGATATTGTAGTCATAAATTAAAGTCTTATAATACGGTTTGGCCGTACACAATATTTTGTTACAAATTTTGTTTGTTATTTCTCATCTGATGTTAAGTGATACCGCCACCCATTGACACTGCCAGAAGGCTAGCAAGCGGCCTTTTAATAATAGGTACGCTCTTGCTTGAAGGACCCTAAGTCAAATTGGTTCGGAAATATACCAGTTGGTTCCACATAGTGGAGGTGCGCGGCAAAAACTGCTTTAAGAAACGCTCAGTTGTGGAATGACGGACTTGAGGTGATACGGATGGTATTTTGCCTTCACGTCCGATAAATAAACTCATCTGCAGGTATTAGTCCGAACAACTCCTCTGAACAGTCTCCATGGTAAATGCTATATAAGATGCAGTGACACCCCACATCACTATACAACGCTAAGGCGTCAAGCCAAAACTATTTTTATTTTTTTTATTTTTTTGTATAATTTACCATAATTGTCATATATTTTAGAAAATATATCTTGTAACAAAGTCTCATATCATTATATATAATGCGGTGAACTTTAATAAACAAATATAATTCGATTTATACGACCGTTAAAATGACCACTAATTAGAGAACTATTACTTACGTTAACAATTTTCTATTATCGTAAGGACATAAATACACGCTATTTTCCTTCACGGAAACGCCCGGTACACATTAAAATAACACGACAATGCAATTTAACGCATTCTCATGTAGGGGAAGGAAGTAATACTGGTAGTTAGGTGATTAACACATCAATCATATGGTCAAGTTGAAAGTAATTTCAATGTCAGGGACATAATCATTAAAAATGGAGGTTATTCGATTCTAGGTGATGCTATTGTTGTTACTGTGCTGTTCCTTATAACTTCTATCAATATAGAATTTAGTAAACGAACCGTGCCCACGAGGTAACGACGCCATATAATGTACCAAATATTGTATTTTTTCAGCCTATTAATGCACATTTCTTATTGTTTATATTTATAATAAAATATTTGAAGGAAAATAATTGAAGTTTTTTATATAATATTTATAATTAGCTACAATATAATTAACTAATTAAGCATACATAGTAGATTAAAATACACTTGAACCCACTTATTCCTAAAGCTAAATCAGTGTACACCGTCATCATCTTTCGCATCTTCGCATTTTTGGGTGTACTCAGCGTACACCCAATTTGACGGAGAGAGACAAAACCATAACTTTAATGACGGTAATTAGATAATAGATCACTTTAATTTCGTTCGGCAAATGTAAGCTTCTCAAAAGATAACAAAAGACAATCGCCTTTTAAAATATTTCTCACGAATAAAATAAAGTAATCCTATTGAAGTCTAATCCTTCACGAACGAGACAAGTGCACAAGCACGCGGAAGCTGTAACCACAATCACGAACGAACTACATTCATGCGCGTGAGTCGATTCCTGAGAATATCAAAGATATCATCGAATGTTTAACAATAAAGAACGCGGTCTTTTGATGAGTCGAAATCTACATAACTATTTTCAACAGTATATTACACACTAGAAATTCCATTTCTACAAATATTTTGTTTATCATTCCTGAATCATTGATGAATTTTACGACAGCTTATTACTAAATATTACAAAACAAGACTGCCGCGTCTATCTGTTCGCTATAAACTTATCAAGAAAAGATCGTACCAATTCTTAAAAGTACGGCAACACACTCGCAAACCCTATGCCAATGAGTGTCCATGGGCGGTGGTATCACTAAACATTAGGTGAGCCTCTAGGCTCTAGTCTTTCCTAACGTGGGGCCTAACTCCCCACAGGTGGGCAAATTGATTATTAATAATTTTAATAAATACGAAAATTTATTAAAATTATTGAAATTTGAATTGTAGTTTTACATTATGTTTTTAAAATTTACTGACTGTGTTTCGTAAACAAACCTATCATTTGAGTATCTCAAGTGAACCATTTAATTGTTTAATATTAAATAATATGTTAGGTTCGGGGGGCATAAGAATTTAAAAAATGCTAAGGTGGGGCATGGCACAAAAAAGGTTGGAAATCGCTGCTCCAGTTTGTTCCTGTCGCTGTTCTTTAAAAAAAAACAAAACTACTGCACAGAGTCTCATGATATTATGATTAATGAGAAAAGTTAAGGTTTAAGCTAAAGTTATGTGTATGTAAGATTTGAATTAGCAATTTAATATCACATTTAGCACGGGTAGTAGAACGTAATGCCTACCATGTTCTACTACCCGTGCGAAGGTATAAATAATTAACATGTCTCGTTTTAGACCTTTAGACATTCTTCAAGTTAATATAGCCGTAAGTCGAAAAGACAAGTAAGGCCAAACAGTGAACGGCAGAGCGCTTGAGACGTCAATCACACACTCAAGATGGACAGACACGACATTTAACTAGAACATTGTATCCGTTATTATCTACTGTTATAATACTGTATCAATATCATCTATTTATTTATTGTATAAAAAAAATAAACAAAACCTTTTTTAGGTCTGGGCCTCAGATTACTGTATCATATTTCATGATCATTTGTCTAATAGGCAAGTAGGTGATCAGCCTCTTGTGCCTGCAACACGCCGTCGACTTTTCGGGTCTAAGGCAAGCCGGCTTTCTTTCGATGTTTCCCTTCATCGTTCGAGACAATGTTAAATGTGCACATAGACAGAAAGTTCATTGGGGCACAGCCGGGGATCAAACCGATGACTTCAGGGATGAGAGTTGTACGCTGAAACCACTAGGCCAATGCCACTGCTCTATTCTATAAATAAATATGACTAGTACGCAATGGACACTACACAACTTAAAAACAGTGTACACACCGAATAAAATAAAGTATATTTATTTATTAAAGTTTACAAATAAAATAGATACAGAAATCTCATGATGTAATAGGCCGCAACGCTGTGGATTATTACTACAATTTAGTTTAATATTCTGTAAATTATTTTAGTAATAATACGTATTAAGTTTATATAAAAATAATTTCACAATAAATAATATCATAATAAAATGTATACATATTTCTCTTGATCATGAATGTCAACAAACATGATAAATTTTATTGTCATTACTCCGCCTACTTAAATTACTTCCTCAACAAATTCATACATTTAGATAAAATTCTCGTCAACTTAAAATTAGCTAAGCAAATTAACTTTTCCTTTTATACTGGAAAAACAGCTTTCTACAGAAAGTAGCGATTTGATCTGCGAGGTCAGGAGTCGCGGCCAGGAGGCAGTGACGTCATTAGCAAACTTACACATTAAGTAGGAATGCAAGGCAAGCGCACGCGCAATTTTTAATCTTTTATTACTATATTTATATACGCATTTCTAACGAGGTCCTTACAGATATCCTGATCCATTTTCATTACTAATCAGCTATATATATCCTGGTCTTGTTTTGTCATAGTAGATTTTAGATATGAAATTGAAAATAAAATTAAGTAGGTACTGCAGTAATAAAAAAGTAAGAAAGTACAAGAGGCTGTATTATTATTATAATCATTGATGATGATGATCATGAATATTTTACTACCACACAGACATTTAGTTATACATTAATAATATGCATCACTTTTACTAATATTAAAAAGAGGCAAGATTTGTTTGTTTGCATTGAATAGGCTCCAAAACGACTGGACCTATTCAAAAAATCCCCGTTATCCCTGATGAACATAGATATTTTCAAAAAAGTTAAATTTCTTATTACAATAGCGTAACCCAAAGTGAAAAAGACAAATAAAAATTCCTATAACGCGTCGCAGCAACTATTGACCATAGAGCAAAGTAATTTATAGAAGACATCTTAATCTACATGTGTCTAACAATTTTTTTTTTCCATTTGCATTTAAAAGTTTATTTACGTAGAAAATCTTTACTCTATAGAACATCGTGCACTGAATTAATGCTGATAAAAACGCAGAGCACAGCATACAAAATATAAAATTTGATTACAGAACTAACAAAACTAATGAAGAAATCGTAAATTTTAACACCTTACCTGATAATCGCTCAATTTACTCAACTGTGTGAAACTGATGTATTTCTGCGTGCAATCTTTTCGCTATTGTTTCGTAACTCGAGATCAAATTGTACATTTTTGAATTCTGATCTTTGTAATGTTTCATGGTTGTTCTAGGCTTGGATTCCTCGAATAATAACGTCTATCTGTGTTAATAAATGAGATATTAGTATAAGATTCAGAAACGACAGCTATCGCTACATACATAATATAATTTTGTTTATACAATTTAGATATATTCACGCGAGTTTAGAAGTGAATAATAGCACATAGTATTAGCATATAATATTAGTATCATAAAAAAAAAAAACATTTTTTTAAATGGCCTACCCTACAATACAATATCGTTAATCATTTAAAAGTCAACACTTAAGTAATGACCTCTGTATGAACGACAGACTCAAAAAGTAGACGTATTTTTGTACGATACACCAATATATTGTGAAGAATAGAATATGATATAATTTATAAAGCATAAGTGTAAATTGATAATCGCTGAAAAGGTAGCAAATCTTGCCAAACCCGAAACGGTAAAGCTGCAAGCGAAAGCTATTTTCCCTAATAAAACAATTGAACGTAATTTACATTAAATTATAAGCCTAGCGAAAGTTACACTAACACGATGGTGTTATTTTCAATTTAACACATCACATCAGGCGATATTAATCAAGTTGTCATGTCAAAGTAATGTAACGAATTCAACACCTCTAGCGGTAAAAGTTGTCTTTAAAAAGAAAAATGTAATTCCGAATTCCTGTTTAATGGTGCTATTATTAACAAACAAGTAAAAAACTGCCGACTCCAATCAAAAAGGTTAGATAACGTATAGACAATTTTTATTTTAGAATCTCTTAGCAGTAACCGTAGCCAAGTTGTTATTACCTGAAGAATCAACAATTTTTTTATTTATTAAATTTATAATGCGGATTTTTATTAATCGACCTAAATGTAACACTTTCTTTGCAACTAAAGGATTTATTTATTTTATTTATTGGTAGGGCTTAGGGCTTGAAACAACTAATACTTTCGATGTTTATCCACTTAATATGCACTATGCCACAAAAAGATATTCATAGGCAAGGGTAAAAATTAAAAGATATTTTTTGTCAATCTAGGATGCGATAGGCTCCATTTATTTAAGATAAATGTATTAATTTTATTTCCTCTGTTTGTTGTAATATTTTCGTTTCGTTTTTTTTTTTTGTATTAATTGCATTTCTTTTGAACTCTTTACTTTATAAGGAATTTAAATTTGTACTGTGGTGTAGTCCTTCAGGCAAGGTTAAACCTGTTAGTGGTTTTGGTATTTTCTGAACTTTTAGTTTATATATATGTATAACTAGCGGACCCGACAGATGTATTCCTGCATGATATTTCAAGTGATTAGCATATTGAACAAAGTATAAAAGTACCGACTGCAGTGCCATCTGCCGAGCTGGTGATTCTAAACCATCCAGGGCTCCACCCAAACGCATACAAAGAAAATCATTCAAATCGGTCCAGCCGTTTCAGAGGAGTTCAGTGACATGCACACGTACAGTAGAATTATATATATATACATATGTGTAAGCTAGACTATCTTGTAAGTTAGATCAAACTGCACACGGTGCAAATTTGATTGAAATCGGTTTAGGAGTCCATAACGGACAAATAACGTGACGCGTATTTTATATAAGTACCTATATATTAAGATAAAAACATACATTGCTCCATGAGAAGACAAACACCAAGGGGATGTTTGATCGAGCGGACGCCTCTCAACATCTCCACCTTAAGGACATTGCGCCGTGGCACTCCAGGCCACCTGACAAATACAAGTATCCGCGGATACCTTAACCACCGGACAGTACACCAGGGCAGCAACCGCCGCTACGACCGCTGGTCGCCTCGCTGGGCCTCCCCCGGGGCCACCGGGGGTCTCAGCCGGCGGAGCTTGACCGCGAGCCGCGTAGCTGCCCGAAACCAATGAAACCAATGAACAAGACACCAGGGCCAAGTTGAGATTACTCCTTGGCCCCTAACCACCGGATATGACACCCCGGACAAGACCCCATCGGCTGCGCGCAGCGAGTCGAGGCCAACGTCTCCTTGGGCGCTGTAGACCCCATCAAGAGCTACAAGCTCGACCCCGTACCGCCCTGTATCAGCAGGGCGCGAGCCAACATTTCACCTAACACACCCCTCTAGAGGGAGTGTGTAGCATTATCCACTGGAACGCGGAGAAGACAAAACCAGGTTGACCATATATTATTCAAGTTATTATTGACATTGCGAAAATTATAAATAGTTTCTTAACAGTTGCTAAATTTAATTACTTTTCTTAAGATAATTAGGATATGACCTAGACATCGTAACATTCTAAAAAATCAATTCAACCCAAACAAAATTATGTAATAAATTAATGACATTAGCATGTTAATGTCTTTAATCAAATTATAAAACACTAGAAGTGGTTTTAAAGCGATATTTTATTATATTATGGAAAAAAATAGCCCATAGGTATTACATTCTAATCGAAATCGGAAAATTTTTGAGTTTATTCGTTTATTCTTCTATTTAAGTAATAATTATTATAAACAATTTATTTTTATAATAATTATTACTTTATTTTATTATTTATTATTAATTAACAGTGATATCATGAGTGATATGACATATGAATATGTATTTTGAGTTTTAGTGAGAATCTATTGAATATTTGAAAATATTCTAATGCGATGCTTGGAAAGAAAATTACTGATATTATTCAACACGTAGACCTCAATTTCAAGGCTTATCGACATTTTCACGCAAGAAACAATAAGGAAAATGTTACATAATGTTATCAACAATTCGTTCTGTTGATAATACTTAGAACTAGGTATTAACAGAATCACGTTAAATAAGACTATTATAAATATACCATTTTAAAACACTTTCGCGTTATTGATGAAAAAAGTACTTAATTACTAAAGTATAATTTTTTAATAGATAAAAATTTAAAATTAATATATATATATACACTAATTAGAAATTATCAAAACAGAATTTTCCCTTTTTATCAGACCGGGTAATCTAAGATACTAATATCCATAAAATGGTTGGAAGTATTTAAATGAAAGAAAACAAGACTTCAATCTAAACACACACAAAGGATCATAAATCGCAAGGATTGTGTTTTGTGTTTGTAACGAATAAACACGGAAAATTCTTTCACAATTTCAATGCTACATTACCCCTAAAGTAGACATGAAGAGAAATTGGCTGTGCCAATAATCAATCTGGAACTGTTTAGGAAAACACCTTTTGTATGGCAAACAAGGTTTATAATAATTTACCAAAAGAATGAAAAGATCTTCCAACTAGAGTTTTAAAAAATCGCCTTGGTGTATTACTTTTGGGAAAAAATTATTATTGTGAGACATTGTAGTTGATATAAATTTAATAACGTATGATTTGTACGATATATAAGAATATAAGAAGACTAATAAATAATAATAGTAAAATGTAAAATTCCTTTAAAGACAAATTTGCGCTCCATTGTGTGTGGCAGAATATGCGAACTTATGATTGTACCACCATACACATTATTGTACCATGTATTATTATTATAAATAACAGGGACTTTATTTATTTTATTTATTTTAACATTTATAAAAATAAATGCACATCCGATAATTAATATTATTTATAATAAGTATCACTAAGCAGGTCTTTACTTAACTATACAAACTTACCACATTGATCTTTCCAAGGATGTGTGTTATCTGATCCTTGCTGCACATTTTGTTGTATTTCACTGTTCACTGTTCTATCACATTTTAATATCTATTTGTTATTGTTTACACTCCGTCACAAGTCTACGAGGCACTTTAGCATCGACCGTTATTCCTTGTTTTTTTAAAGCTTTGTTTAAAGATATTACGGCTTGAAAAGGAAATTTTTAAGCTGCTTCTTTCTTATCTATATCTGTTTCAAGATTTAGATTATTATATAGATAGAGATAAAGAGATAGAGACTGCTATTTCTTAAGAGGTAATAGTATACAACCTTTTGAAAATTCATATAGCTCTTAATTTTACGAAATATTCAAACGCGAATCTAGTTTACTAAAACGTCCCAATACAAGTAGCAATTTATTGTCCAATATTTAAAATAAGGTCATTAAACTAATCGTTGCGCATATTTTATCTGTTTACGAAATACTTTAAAAGCTTAAACATATTAATATTAGTCGTGAATTTGTAGATCTATTAATAAATTATAAAGAGGAAAGATTTGTATGTGGATCAAAAAGTACTGGATCGATTTTAAAAATTCTTTCAACATTTAATTGCTACATTATCACTGATTAATATAGGCTATTATTTGCAAGAAAAAAATAAGGATCCCTACTAAAACTACAATAATGTTACCCAAGGTGTAAAAAAGCCTATAAAATATCTTTCATCGCATGCGCTGCGAAAACTTTTGATGATAGAACAAAATGTTTTTTTCTATAATATTAAAGAACATATTAATATCTACATATAAATAAATTTTATACACAACTGGATAGGCGTTTAGCCACAATGCCAACTGATGTTAAGTAAGAAGTGGTCTTTGCATGAATTATATTTGCATATTGCATGGCACTCCTGTTCGGGACATGCCTATTTAACCATATTAAACTGACTAGGGAAAACGAAGGAGGACACAAGGAGTTCCACTCCTTTGCTATTATTACAAGAAACGACGATTAAAATCGTACAGTGCCGCACCTGGGGATGTCAATGACAAAAGGATGAAACTCCAGCGTGCTTCTACTTTAGTGTTGTTTGAAAGGGCATGACGGAATCAGTAATATTTTACATTTAATATTAACGATCGATTTTCTATGTTTCGATTACTTTATTTATTAAAAGCGTCTGATAACTAGAAAGTGTCACTATTCCTTTCTACATTCTTTGATGCTTTGTCAATGACATCGTATTCATAATGGTTGAACGGTTTTCGCTGGTTTTTTGATCGAAATTCGCAGTATCGTAATTTCAACTAGCTATAACTTAGCGATTTCGTGCGTGATTAAAGTTAAATATCAAATCATTCGCGTACACAGAGTCGTTCATTAAGTGATAGTTTACGACAGCTAATCACTACTTTTTCTATTAATATTAATCAAACTCAAAATCAAAACAAGTTTATTCATATAGGTCAACAAGTACACTTATGAACGTCAACAGAAAAGATGTTAAATTGATTCTAAATTTACATTTACTACCAGTTCGCAAGTCAAGGGCGTAGAGCAAGAAACTCTCCGCCATTCTTTTTAATCGCCAAGTTTTGAGTCATACAAATTGTTTGAACTGGAGCAAATGAATCTCAAGGATTAGGATTATTTAACTTGCTAAGCACCAAATCGACGGCGTATATGGCTAATAAACGTCTTGCCTATAAGATTAAGGAACACAAGCAAATATTCCGTGTTTCAGCAGTTTTTTTTTCGTTCACCAACAGACCACTACATATCATTCACTGCCTTTTGTCTCCTTAAGTTACTTCTAATTATAATTATTAATGTACATTTGACAACTATAAGTAGCCGATAGTGACGGCTAAAGGAAAAAGATAACTATCAAATGACAATTAACATCTAAATAGTGTAATAACTACACTTTGTTATTGTGACCCTGATTTTATCTTTCAAGAATGCGGTTTTATTAACCAACAAAAAGGGTTTTGAATTCGAATTCGACACATTTTGCGTCGCAGAATATTTAAGTATTATTATAATATTAAAAATAATAATAATGCTTCAATACCACAGATAAGCCGGATCTGCTATAAGCTATATTATTGAAAATATATTTAATACGTACGTAATTTAAATGATTTTTTATAGTAACATTTAAATTCATATGTTTATGAATATTTAAAAATGTTAGCCATTAATAAATAGGTACGCCATCACTGTACATTTTTAAGCTCAGTCTTATCACTAAAAATAATTTTCACACTTCTCGTAAGTGTTAAAATTATTCTCATTCATAATATCAGAAACATATGAAAATTGTGAAATTATTCACTTTCGGACTTCTAAATATTTATGACAGACATTTACATTATACACAGACACAGATATATGTCTACCTTGTTGATGGAGATATACACATTTAAATTCAGTGTGATCATCTATGACGTAGTTTAATTTATTCCGCTATATTTGACCTGACGTAACCTCACATTAATATTTAGATGACCGAAAGTGAATAGCGTAAATAATTTCTCATTTTATATTTTTACTGATACTAAAATAATTGCGAATTTATAAATATCTAACAATTTTAAATATTCATAAACCTATTAATTTAAATGTTACATAAAATAAATTCATTTTAATTACGAGCGTATTAATAATAACAATTAATATGTCCGAAAACTTGTAAATATTTGAATCCAGTAAAACAGCTAAGAGATATAAGGAACGAAAGACAACAGAAGCACTCGGCTTATGTATCTTAGCAATATTTAAAAAAGAATCCTAGATAAAAGCGCTCGAATTCCTATTACTAATAAACCAAATTATTTAACTAAATCAAAACGTTGTTTATGACAGAAATAGGTTGTGCCAAATCTCATCTATCGCAAGTCCCAACACTAGGGAGTCTCCGTGTTGTAGGTAACTGGATAACAATTTCGTGGTACTTATGTAACCGTTTTTTTTTTGTTTAAAAAAAGTAGGTTTAGTGTTACAAGTAATCAAACAAAAATTAATATCATACTATCGAAAGACACCGCCCCTGAAAACACTGATCTTAATTCTAAGCGCATCCCCTGACCCAGGAACTATGCTGAATATTACTGGTTAAATAAGAAAGAAAACTAGTGCAATATACTTAGCAAGGATTCACCTTGGCATAGTTTTTATTATCTATGCTAAGTAGTGCTTTTACATTTGTAGGTTTCCTACGTTTAGCATTATACAATTATTTCCTAATTATGTAAGACAACTATTAATTTTTCACTACAATTTATGTATTAACTATTTTTAAAAAATACAAAAATTTTGTATGAAAAACCTTAATAATACAATTTCCAACATTATAAATTATTATCACTTTGTACATATTTTATTCTCGTATTGGTGTTGGAAATATGTATAATTGCAATTTTCAAAAAAAGTTTATAATTCATATCATATGTTATTTTAAAACCCTAATTTAAAACTACCTTTTAATTATAACAAAACATGATAGAACTCATACGATGTCGACTTCACATAGTAAACTATTTATGTTCACTTTAAAACATACATTAATTTCCTGCCATCAAATAGTGTACCCAAATAACAATAATTGATCAAGGTCAAACCGTACTTTCACTTGTTATAAATTTCCATGGCTCTCCGCCACACACTAACCAATTATTTCAACAACCATACCATTGTAATTAACACTTTCGTTATAAAAAAAATCAATATTAAATTGTGTTAATAAAAAACTTATTAATAATCACGAACGATCGAACGAATTTAACTTTTAATAATACCTTTAACATAAAGTTAATAAAACTTAATAGTTAGCTGTAATAAATAGGCTTAAGTAATAATAAAAATGGGAGGGTCATTTCTCTAGAGCGCGGCATCAAGGATGGACACTTGAACTAAACGGACTGGAAAGAGATGTATACGACGACCAAAGAAAAGATGGACTAATGACGTTAAAGAACTAACGGGGAAAACCTGGCTGAATGTTGCTCAAGACAAAGAGAAATGGAAAAATATGAAGAAGGAACCCTATGCCAAGCAAAAACTTGGCCACTTAAAAACAAAAAAGAAGTCTAACTTAAATTGTTTTAAACTTATACTAGCACGACTACACACTAATATTAAAAAATGTAAACTAACCAATAATTGTATGGATTAATTAATAAAGTTATAAGAATAAAGTAAAAATAAAAAGATATTTTAGCTAAATGGTGTCAACTGTCAACCATCAAACCGTTAAGAATGAAACAGTTAATGAAACTTGAAATTTACATCATTTAATTAAATTATTAATTATTATTATCATGTAATTATCCGTCGTTTTGGTGTCGTGTAATGAAAACGTTTTTAATAATACCTGTTTATACGTATTACACTTTAATCTTTATCAAAAGGTCCAATAAAGTATCTAAAACCTAAGTAATATTTGCAAATAATATCGTATTGCCTATAAAAATTACAGCAAACATTTTACTGAAAATTTTCGCAACAACTTAAGAAACAGCTGAGGAAAGACTTGTAAGCCGCACTATTGGTAATAACAATTGCGGTGTGTAACGATTTAAATCCCATTAACTTGATAATGTATTTTCGCTAATAATGCTAAAGATTTCGTATATCGTGTACTTTTAGAATTATATACGCAATAAACAGCATTGAATCTTTTTTGATAATTGATGTAATCCTAACTGACGCTGGTACGCTTATGATTATGTTCTAATAACCTTTATTGAATTGCTAATAAAACTTTTAGTCATTATAAAACCATTTGAGGTAGTCTTTAAATTAAATGTTTTACACATGTTCAATTTACACACTTAGACATATTCACACACACAGCCACTCATTGTTATATTTTGTTTGTTACTTTAGTTTAGACGGTAATGTCTAAAATACTAATCATTTTATATCCGCGATGGAAAGCTGATGACCTGCTACTGCCTTACTTCTATAGTTATATTATAGGCACCAGCCTCTCATCAAGATTATCAATACTTATACTGTGTTTTAAACTATCATCATTAAAAAGTATTCTAAAAACGCAGCTGTTCTACTAGGGTCACATACAAGTTTTCAGACTTATTGTTATTATACCTACGTCATGTAAACGGAAGTTGTGACCCGTTACTGCCGGACTTCTTTCCTATAGGCATCAGTCTCTCACCAAGATGGTCAAACGATAGTTTACGAACATTTGCTTTGAGTTAACCTGAGTTTAGTAACACATTCTAGTAAAAAATAAACGCGATATAATATTTCCTTAAACACACATTATATAAATTTCCAGTCAATCTTTTAACCCACCTCAAACTAGTGGCGTAATTATTACTATTACTCGAGCTACTAATTACAGAAAAGAACCTAACAAATGTTATGGCGACAGGAACTTCATGAAAATACTTTATCCATATTATTACTAATAAAACAATATTACATACCATCGTCACAAATCTCACATTAAATTAAAAGACACGTTTTCATCACACAGGCGAACTTTAAATGAAACTTACTATTGACGTCTAACTAACGGAGGGTAGACAAAAAAATATTTTGTAACTATTGCGGTTAAAGTGCTCCTTCTCATTCTCTCAAACTGTGTTTACGATGGGAAGAAAGGAGATAGTGTTTCGTGACTGTTCAATTTGTATTTTTTATATATTTGGCATTGATTACTTAAGATGTCATGTGGAACATGCTCCTTACGAATATTGTGTAAAAAAAACTTGGCGTTTAAAAAGAGTGGCGGAAAGTTTATTGCCAGTTCTTTTCTTCCGTTCTACGCCCTTGATTTGAGAACTGGCATTAAATGTAAAATTAGATAATATATACTTCTTTTTTGAAGTTCATAAGTGTACATTGTGTTACCTATATGAGTAAATGATTTTGACTTTTCACTTTGCCAATTAACTATCATTGGTAGTTACAAACACTTAGACTATACAAAATCACGCCTAACTCCATCCTTAATCCATAGAGACCAACGCCATCTATTATACCACCTATTTAATTTTCCCTTTCATTGTCAACATATGTTTTAATAGCTTTGCTTTTATCCATTTGTCTAAGTTATTGTATGTTATATTTCACTTTTTTCAGTCTTTGCCTGGAGACAAAGTCAAAGTGCCAAGTGCAGAGTAGTCCTCCTTTTTATTTAATTATTTTAATACTGTATTTCTGTATTGCAACGAAGTGTAAATATATAACTGAAAACAATAAATTTCACAAGTTTACCTTATACAGTGAAAACCGAAAATTATTTTAATTATTTCGTAAGTAAATGTCAATGTTAACATATATGTGACTCGTTTAAGGTCTTAATAATTATATTTAGCACTTTCCCTCAAAAAGGTTGTCACTGTTATTTAATATGGCAATTTATATACCAAGCCTCAAAACAAGTAGCAGATAAAACTGATAAGATTAAATCTGTCTCCAACCTCAAGTCGTAAAATTACTTGGCTTAATAAATCATAAATATATATTATATTGGAGTGCCCTGATGTTCAGGTCTCCCTAGACTTAGCTCAGGGGCTCAAATATCTGCTAAAAATGTAACTTGTTATTAAATAAAAAAAATTTAATTTATGAATTTCGAATATATTATATTAATTAGATATTGTTTATGGTAACATACACATATAAGAGAAATGTATGTAAATGACAGTTATTTTAACACAATTTCAAATTTTTTTAAGCAGGAGGCAAACGGTTTCACCTGATGTTAAGTGATTAAGTGTTGCCAGAAGGCTTGCAAGTGCGTTGCCTAAATCTAATGTGATAATTGTAATTTGTGTCAAATCAAATTAAAAATTTGATATCAATATTAGTTTATATATACATTTATAAACTTCATTATTATATCCTGAATACATTATTTCGAGTCCAATTCAGCTAAAACCTCCTCCATACTATAAAAACACTATCATCAATTTAAGGTAAATTTTAAATAATTATAAGATTAATAATTATTAATTTCATAGTCAAGTAATTTCCTAGTAAATAATATTAAATTAAGTTGGCATATAATCTCGTGTTTGAACAAAAAATATAATTAAATTTTAAATATTTAAAGCATTAATTATTAATTACTCCTTTTTGTTTACCGCTTTTCACAATTCTTCCTAAGTTATCACGTCACACATAAATTATTGAATTATCGAATAGGCAAACAACGACCAATAATTAACATACTTCATTAAAAACACGAAATAACGGTCACATCACACGCGATTCTTTGCGAGCGGTCTCCGCGAAGACAGACAGGTGACTGAATGAAAACAACCATTCACCGGGCGACGCCAGAGAAAACACATAGAAAATGCATAGTACAAATTTATATGGTGTGCTGCGAAACTATAGAAATGAGAGACCTGTCATTTAATTCGATGAATGTAAAAAATATAGCAAAAAAAATTATTTTGTTTATACAGTCTCGATGTGACCATTAATTCTCGAAAATCTCTTAGCGTAGATCGATTAATTAAATAATAAAACATTTGTTCAGGGAGGTTAGCCCAAATTTAAAAAAAAATATATTTCAAATTCTTACAAATTCAAAGAACAAAAGCAAGGCAGTCTCATATTTAAAATAATCACGAATGCTGACTTCATATTATTTAGTAAATACCTTTTGGTTCAGAAAATACGTCACACATTTGCTGACTTTTCACTATAATACAACTTATGTACCTGTAACAAAATACATTTAATTAATAAAATTTATCTATATCATACTTTTACATATTATTAAAATACAGTACTGTATATATATTGAAGGATTATCGGACCGATTTTTCATCCTATAATGAATACGTTTCTCTACGTTCTTTGGACACTGTAGGACATGTTACCCAAAGAATCTGTTTGAGCGCCACCAATTCCCTGGTCGCTGAGGCTAAGTACCAGTGATGAGCTCTTACAACCTTTGTAAGGGCTAAAATATTTTCAGGAGACCGCTGAAGCCCTAAGCGCCTGAGGGAGTCTAGGTACGGCGAGCCTCCCCTCAGCAGTACTGTCAATCCAGCTCTTAAGGGCAAGTGCGCCTGGAGATGTCTGGACTGTCAGTGATGTGCCGAAACTATCTCTGATATTATTAAACGATTTAAGAAATCTATTTATTTATTTACACTTAGTTGCATTTATAGAAAAACTTAAAATACATAAAAACTATAAGGGATGTAACGGGCGGCCTTATTGCTAACAAGCAATCTCTTCCAGGAAACCCTAGTAAGGGAAAAGCTTTAAAAAAAATATATATGAAACGTGCAAGAAGTGCATAACCAAATCATATAAAAAAAATTCATCAACTTTAATCTAAAGTAATACAATTTTTTTGATGAAATAAACTAAAAAGCTAATTTCACGGATTCATGAATTGCCATGCAATACAAAAGAATAAGAAATACAAGAATTACAAAAGTCACGATTGAGCAGGATAGGATACGGTTAAGAAATGTTTATATAGAAAAGTTTTAAAAGAATTAACCAATATGCTTTAGATAAACCTGATTTTTTTATTCCTTTACATACATAATTTTAACACGCTGATAAGAGATAACACAAGAGCGAGTCAATCAAGATAACTGTTGTTTTGCATAATGATAAGAATCACGGTCACGAATAATGATAATTCATATATTTCCTAGTTTTTTTAATATAAATACGTCAGAAGAGATAAATATGAAGACCATTTAAATTATTCCAACGCTTGCATATATTGCGAATGTAAGTAAAATAACATTTTCATAACAAAATAAATACCGTTATGCTACTTATGTATTATTAACTAAATCGTATAAATTATCATGAGCATTTGTTTTTAAATATAATAGGGGGCAAACAATCCTACGGGACGCCCATAAAAGACAGTAGACACCCATTTTTTGTAGGTGCGTTGCCGGTTTTGAGGGAGGAGTAGACTCTTTGAGTAGTTGGAGGTCGTATCTCACGGGGAAGACCAGAGTCCAGATCCAGGAGTCGATTCCACAGTTTAGCTCGCAAAAGAAAGTGTTCGTAAACACAATAAATATATAAATATATTTTTGTAGTAGTTTTCGATTCTATCGTTGCATAACTTGGAAAATATCTTTATCTAACCATGATTAATTTTATATATTTGCAATTAACACATACATGGAATTCACTAAGAGCAAGATGCGGCTTTTCGGTAATAATCGATGCCTTCCAGGCATCAATTATTTTTTTTAATTTTTCAATGTTTCAAAAGACACAAGGTATAGTCGTGAAACAGCACTAAGGGGTCTTCATGTTCAGTGTACCAATTTAAACACCTTAAATAATAGAAATAACAGTGTACATATTGTAATACAATCAAAATCGTTTACGACGACATCGTTTAGAACGACATACCGGTTATATAGACCAAAATCTCAGGTCCCGGCTGAATTCCATGTATTAGGTACTTAATAACAACGTCATCGGCTGTTACGACTATCGGTTTTTAAGACCAAATATGAGTAGTCCCTTCCATGTCGTTATAACAGATTTTGACTGTATATTCTTTGGTGAATATAAATATTCTTTTGTATTGCATCGCAATTCATGAATCAGCGAGATTAACTATTTAATATTGTTTTTATATTATTTTCTTAGATTAAGGTTGGTGATTCTATAAGTTTATTTCATTTCTAGGGTTGCCTGGAAGAGATCGCTTGATAGCGATCAGGTCGCCCGTTGGATACCTTATAATTTTTATGTATTATATTATGTTTTTCTATAAATGCAACGAAGTGTAAAAAAATCAAGGAATTAACCAACAAGTTACATACACTGCACGTCAAATGTTCCATGTTCAAAAACAAAGATGTCAATAAAAAAAATTAGAAATCAAACAATTATCTGTAATTTAAATACGAAATGCAAAGCATCATTGTTAATCCAATTCAAAACAAATGAAACTGTTTAAATTCAACAGCCGTACATTTTTGCAATTCAAACTAATTAAACATTTGCATACATTATCTCTGTTTGTTTAATTCATCGTATAATTATTCTCAAAGCGTTAATTTCTTAATGGCGCCAGGATGTTTATAAATAATACTTTATAATACAGTGTAAACTCTTTATAACGAATTTAAGGGGACCGAGCATTTTCTTTCGTTATAGAGAGTTTTCGTTATACTGTTACGATTAGTTTTGTAAGCTGATTATAAAAACAATCACACTTAAGTTTGTTGTTGGTGTCTAAATATGAAAATATTTCTTCGTAATAGAGAAATGTTGCGTTATAACGAGTGTATTACAATTTACGCTGTATTATACAATATACACGCATTTTGCACAAAGGGTTTTTATTAAATCACATTTTTCTTCCTTCATTGTATTGTTGTTTGTATTACCACTGTTTTTTGTACTTGATTTCGATGGCCATGTGCTAGCGGGCCGCATGTTCAAGGAACGGCACCGCTTTTCATATTTAAATTTGTTTGTTTTTATCATGTGTTTGTCCTAATTTTGTGGTCCACATAAAAAAGCAAAAAGGAATTACTTCTGAGTAAATATATTTATTTTAAAATTCTGAGACAACACACAGCTATACAGCAATAAAACCTTAATTAAATGATAAATCGATTCAAGCGTACGTAAACTAATTATTTTATTTAAAAAAATGCTTCAATATCTTTTACAATTAAGTATGAATTCCAACCTGTATATAAAAACCCACTATCAAGCGACACAAAACTCTATAAAAAAAATTGAATTCGCGTAGAACTCGTCCAATAATTATTTGAAAATAAATTACATTAAGCAGTCTTATCACAATGGAATTTCATAAATTCTTTCATCACTAGTCGACCTTGAACATTTATTACTATTCAATACCATTCATGTTGGTCGTGAGTTTGCGTTATGGCTTACGAAATTGTAAATGTATTACTAGTCTATCCGTGTCATCTAGAACTACTATTTTGGTGTACCTATTAGGGCAGTGGCTTCAGCCTGCGACTCTCATCACTGAGGTCGTAGGTTCGATTCCCGGCTGTGCACCAATGGATTTTTTTTCTATGTGCGCATTTAACATTCGCTAGAACCGTGAAAGAAAACATTGTGAGGAAACCGGCTCGGCTTAGACTACAAGTCGACGGCGTGTGTCAGGCACAGGAGGCTGATCACCTACTTGCAAGATTGACAAATGACCATGAAACAGATACAGAAATATGAGGCCCAGACCTAAAAAGGTTGTAGCGCCAATGATTTATTTTTATATTTATTAGGGAAGTGGTTACGCGTTTCTCTAAGTTGAGACCATCAGTCATGTGTTCAAATCCTGGATCCTTAGCTGCTTCTACGTGCAAAATGACCTCTTATTTGTACAGTAAAGGAAATCGTAAGGGCATGCGTCTTAGACTTAAAAATCTACTGCGGGTATTAGGCACTGAAAGCTATGAATGGCGTGTATCTTGTCTAAGGAAAGCATAAAACAAATGCAAAATTTCCGTGCATAACAGACTTCGCACGACTCGACGTAAAACTATTTAAGAAATAAATAAAGCCTATGTTACTTAGGAATGTAGCATTCTATGACAAAAGTTAAAAACACTACTAGTTTTGAATACGTTACACACATACAAAAGAAATCATAGCTATTGTTATGCAAGTTCGGCTTCATATTAAGCAAACTTTTCTGTAAATAACATTATTGATTTTGAAAATCTTAATACCGAATTGTAAGAGAAAACTTGTCCCTTTCCTTTCCAAAGTGATTTGTGAGAGAGAAAATACATAACGACGATTATATACTGACCGGTAATCATCAGCATAGATCCGGTCGCATCTTCATTGTAATCTATTAAAATATGTACAATTGCACAACGTAGATTACCGATTACACTATACTTGAGCCAAATAACAACTTTAATCCAATTTTAAATTAAAAGTTTATAAAGTATTATTTCTTGTCTTACGAAAACATATTTTAAGTAACCTTCGAGATCTATTTGTACCAGCATACATTAACAAAAAAATACATTCTAAATGTAAATGAAGAACCTCCAAAAAATTTAATATTGATGTTCATCCGTGTAAATTAATATAAATAAATGAATTTTATTTTTTACCTGAGTGTTCTAAATCAAATATATTTTTGAAATGAAATAAGCTGTCCTAGAATCCTGAAGAAATCTTCATAGAGTAGCCATCACGATATTTTCTCTCTCTTTAATGTACAGGCAAAACAGAAATTCCCATTATATAGATACTAAGCGCAAGTTTTTTTTTTTTTTTTAATATACAGTCAAAATCTATTATAACGACATCGAAGGGACTAGTCATATTTTGTAGTAAAACTGCTAGTCGTAACGGCCGATGACGTTGTTATTAAGTACCTAATATGTACTTATTATTGTGTGATTAATACTCATGTACAGAATTACTACATTTTATTTATTTCACATGAAAATTATAATAAAAAGATGATCAGACTCAGATGGTCAAGGATCAAAAATGCATTGAGATAGGTTGAGGGCGTAAGTTGAATTGGATCTTTTTTTTTTTTATAGAACGGGGGGCAAACGGGCAGGAGGCTCACCTGATGTTAAGTGATACCGCCGCCCATGGACACTTTCAAAGCCAGAGGGCTCACGAGTGCGTTGCAGGTATTTTAAGAATTGGGACGCTATTTTCGTGAAGGACCCTAATGCCCGAACCCAATAATTAATCCACAATCTCAGATTGTTTTCAATCAGACCGCGACCGTCGATTGGTTATTGGCACACTTGTTACAACATTTGGATTAAGATTACTATCTCAGATGGTCAAATATCAAAAATGGATTGAGATAGGTTATTGGGTTCGGGCGTAAAACGAATTGGATCTGAAATATATCAACGATACTCCAAATAACAAACATTGGTTACCAAAGAAATTGTAACACTTGCTCCAGTTCTACCAAATTACGTATGCAAGAGCCCTATGCACTGATGGCATTGCACCGTGAACTCATTTACAAAGAGAATGACGACATTTGTGAAAGCATTTCTATGTATGAACCACTGACCATGACATTTTCTTTTAAACGAGTAAAAGTACGGTGTACACAAAAAATTACCCATAAAGACAGTTCGAGATAATTTATTTTTTGTTGTAATGAATAAAATTCTCTTTAGTTAGTTAACAGTTTTTTTTTTACTACACTTATTTATGTTTTAATGAAATAAAGATTTCTTTGCAACAATTGTAAGCACCATGAATTATTATAAATATATATGTATATAAGTAAAAAATATTTAAACTAATCCATTATTTAGCCACACAAAACCATTTGTAAGATTTAATTTTAGAGCAATTGAAATAAGTTAAGAATACAAAACGAAAGACGGAGACAAATTAAACATGTCGTATGATGCTTCGAATGATTGGAAATCAAATTAGTGCCGTAATAAAACAATAACAAAGGATTTTTTTATAGAAATATGTATCCAATATAATTCACTATGTATGGGACAGGAGGTAAACGAGTAGGGTCCCATTGAACAAAGTGATAACCGCAATGGGCACCTGCAACGCCGAGGGCTTGCGCTTTGTTACCGACCTTTATTAGTAGGTAAACTAAACAAAATGTGTATGAACGCGTTCCAGCTATAAACACTGACTACTTTAAGAAATTATCATTAAGTTCGTTCTATGGGTAAAATATCCATCGCTAACTACGACAGACACGTATTTGTCAGTTTGTATTATACAAGAGTCATACTAAGATTACCCTAAGACCAACCAAATAAAACGTGCCGTCTTTCACATGCTCATCGAGTATACACGCAGGCGGAAGTACTTAATATCTACTTAATTCAACCAAACTTAAACTCTTCAACGTACAATCTATGCAAATCCGGCAACCGTCACTAATTCATTGCGTCAAGTGAACCTAATAGAGTAATCGTATGTTACGTAAAGTGGGGCACGCAACAATACAACTGCACATCCAGGGCATTGTTGGTTAATGGTGCGCAGGGATTGACAGCCTTGGCAACTGTGGTAATTAAATAGAAGACATTTTATTACATATGCAATATGTGTTTACAAATTTGGCTCCAGCAATTTAATTAAATATATACTTAATAAGAGCTTTTAGTGGCTTCAGCGAGCGTTCTTCATCCGTCAAGGTCAGATGAGGTCGTAGGTTTGATCCCCGGTTGTGCACCAATGGACTTTCTTTCTGTGTGCGCATTTAACATTCGCACGAACGGTGAAGGAAACCGGCTTGCCTTAGACCCAGAAAGTCAGTCGTGTCAAGCACAGGAGGCTGGCCACCTACCTACTTGTCTATTAGATTGACAAATGATCATGAAACAAATACAGAAATCTGAGGCCCAGTCGTAAAAAGTTGTAGCTGATAAAACCAGTGATTTTTTTAAATACATGTCTTCATTGAGACATCATGGAACATGACAATCTAGCCTAACTTAAAATTAATAAGTAATTTAAGTCTAACCTAACTTACTTAAAAGGATATTTAACATAAGAAAGTGTCCAATAACACTTACAGTATCTATTACGGGGAAGACACTTTGTTATTGTGTTAGATTTTTTCATTTTCCACTATTTATCACTTAATACAAACGTGCACTAACACTAATTCACTAAATCAAATGGTTTTGTCCTTTTCAATCTTCTCACTAGGTCTGTGGTGTCACGAAGTTATAGCAATTTAATATGAAGAAAATTCAACTTTAAGTACGAGAATTATTACGATAAAAAATGCTACATCTAGACCTAGATAGCATTTCAATTGCGCAATTATAATATAAAAAATAATACGATTTCGATACGAATCAAAACTTCCTTAAAGTTCTAAATCAACTGTCGTAAGTAATACTTGGCCAATGTTCGCAAGCCCTGACAATCGTTGAATCGATAAAAACCGGGTGTACTGTATGTAATGAAGCGTGCGAATTCGTGTCTCTGTATACAATACTGTAATTATCGCAGCTTTTATATAATTCATTGATCATAACCTTCAATGTATACTTACCGACTTATTAAGTACTTTAAGACCTGGAGGTTGTAAAGCTCCTGGTATTAATATTTAATACATTGGAATAAATATACAAACAGTTGAAGCCGCATGCCACCTAATTCACCTAGCAACATTAAACAAACCCTAAACTTCCTAAAATCACCTAATAAAGACATCGTAACATTATTCCTTTTTTACATCGCAACAAATCGATGTTCAGCCGTGTGCTTCCGCGTACTATTTTAAGCTTGGTGTAAATATGGTATCTAAAAGGGGAAGCTTAAATTCCCCTAGATTAGAATATATTTCAATCTTTTTTAAATCTTACTATAAACTTAATAAAGCCAATTTAAATTCAATAATTGTTTACATAGCTGGAAATCATAAGCTGAAAATATGTATGTATTGTTTTTTTTTTAACCATGCTAATTTCCATACCCAAACACGCCATTGATTGACTCAATTCTGCGACTATTTCACTCATATTGGCGTTGCGTAGAGATGTGGTTCTCTCTGCATCTTCTACCGCATTTACCATGGAGTGTCCAGAGGAGTTTCATCATCCGAAGTTGAGGCGGAATACGAAATTCCACCCATATCACCTCGACGTCCGTCATTCCACAGCCAAGCGTTATTTAAAGCAGTTTTGCCACGCACTATGCGGAACCAGCTGCCCACTGAACTATTTCCGAACCAATTCCACTAGAGTCCTTCAAGAAATGCGATTAGAGTGGCGGAGAGATTATTGCCAGTTCTTCTCTTCCATTCTACGCCCTTGAGAACTGGCAGTAAATGTAAAATTAGAAGCATTTAATGTATTTTTTTTGTCATTCATAAGTGTACATTGTGTTACCTATATGAATTAATGATTTTTGACTTTTGAAAAGAGCGTACCAACGCACTTGTGGGCTCTTTAGCATTGATCGTTTCCATGGGCGTTATCACTTAACATCAAGTGAACCTCCTGTCCCTTTCCCTGTTCAATAAACCGATATGTCTCTGAGTTATACTCACAACCTTTAAACAAGTTTTTATATAAAGACTAATCAAAACAGTTATTAAAACAAGAACAAAGGCCCGTAACATCCAACCAATTTTCTTCGTTACTTTCAACACAATGAAAAAGTTTTTAAGATTCCTTTGTGCCTTTTAAACTGAACACGGCCGTCATATTCATAAATTACTGACTGTACAACTTCACATTGAGTCGTTATTTTCAAAAGGCTTAAATTTCCAATGTATTTAAGCTGAATCATTTTTCGTTAAGTTTAAAACATTTTACCTACTTTAATAATCATACTTACTTTATATATGTATTTATTTTCTATATCTTATGGTGTATTGTAATCTTATTAGTATTTTGTATCAATACAGTTCTTTTTTTTAAATTTTACGATTGTTTAAATGATCCTAATCCTGGGGATTGATTTGCTCCAAATTTGTATGGCTCAAAACTGGGCGATTAAAAAGAATTCCGGATAGTTTCTTGCCAGTTCTTCTTGCCCGCTCTACGCCCTTGACTTGCGAACTGGTAGTAAATGTAAATTTAGAATCAATTCAACATTTTAATGGATAAAGTTATTTTGAGGTTGAGTTACATTTTAACGCTAAGTTTTCTTTAGTCGTGTGTTTTTTAGTAAATATAAATTTAGAAAAGCATTTATTTTTTACTGACGTTCATAAATTCCTCTTAATAAGTCCCGTAAGTCCCGAATAACTGTCTTATACAGAACGAAACAAAAGAATTCTATATATATATTTTTTTTATATAAAATTAGGTTCTGCGCTTCTCGCACTCATCATGTTTCTTTTTTTTAGTTTCTCTCTTTAATTAGGGTTGCCTGGAATAGATTGTAACGTAGTGTTGTGAATAACGGTATGAAACTCAAGACATAAACCACAGACACACTTGTTACACGTGCCTCGTACGAACACGATTTAGATAAATATAATACGCCATTGCTTTTAGCTAACTACAATACAATTTATGAAGATGATTACATTTTTCACCTAACTACATAAAAGCGTGTGAGAAAAGTTTAGGAAGCGGGAGGACCTTAACTTTATTTGGCAGTAGTAACAATTTATGTTTTCTTTAATTGTATCTAGTTGTATTTTGTTTCATGTTTTCTTTCTTTATCTATTCATGTACTTAATTGACTTATGTTTTCTGTTTCGCATACAGTCAAAACCGTTTACGACGACATCGTTTTGAACAACATACCGGTTATATTGACCAGAATCAAAGGCTGAATTCTATTGTATAAGGTACTTAATAACAACGTCATCGACTGTCACGATTATCAGTTTTTAAGACCAAATATGAGTAGTCCCTTCGATGTCGTTATAACAGATTTTGACTGTATTTTGTTTCACAATCTGTTTTAGCTTTGTATATTGTATATGTGTAGCTGTAAGATTACTTATAAATAAATAAAAGAGCTTAATAATTTATAATCAATAAATATCATACAAGAAATGAATAATTAACCACATTATCACTCAATCAATATTGCTACACTCATTAAATATGTACAATTTTGGCATATAGCAATTAGTTGCTACAAATTCGATAAACAAGGTCGTAACATAAATTATAATGTCCGTGCGTTTATATGTTTATCATCAGCTATTAAAGCAATATAAAACACGTCCATCAAAATAGAATCATGGCACATTTCACCGTCAGAAAAAAATACCATCATTTAAAATACTTAGACAGCCCAAGTTTTCATACCATATTCTAGAAGTAGATTAAAAAGGCAAGCAGCTGCATTTCTTTAGTTTGTCCACACTTTTTCTTGGACATAGTCAAAAACTATCAATAATCAAGCCGACAAGCATGGTCCGTATTTTCTAGAGAAATAATGTATATCCTCTTCTTATTATATCACTTCTATGAGTCTACGAATATTACAAAGAGGAAAGATTTGTATGTAAGTATGTTTGTAACCAATTGGCTCAAAAGGTACAGGACCGATTTTAAAAATTCTTTCACCATTTGAATGCTACATTATCACTGATTAATATAGGCTATTTTAATTGCAAGAAAATAATAAGGATCCCTACTAAAACTACAATAATGTTACCGAATGTATAAAATATCTTTCATCGAAAACTATTGATGAATCTATTGATACGAACAAAAAAATGTTCCACAATATTAAAGAACATATCTATATCTACGTTTATTTTAAAGAAGCCGGGACGGGCCGCTAATTACTCTATACTTCAAAAGGTCTTATAAAACTACATCTGTCAAACTCTGTGCGGAAAGACAACCGTGGTGTCAATGTCATGTTGACAACACTACGTCATTATTCGATATTATTATGGAAAATTAATTAAATTCTTGTGAATAAATGTAACGACGCTATCCGCACAGACTAGTAACTCACTTATTGTATGCTAAATATTCTACAGGGACTAGAAATATTATTGATCACCAATCCTATCTTACAAGGAAGTCATGTATATTTTTTGTAATACCTTAGTTATCTTGTGAAATCGTGCGTAATTAATACACACTGACATCGTGACGGTATTTATTTAAATAGTTTAATATAATTGAATAGATTGGTGTGTTATTACAAAAAAAAATGCATGAATCAGAGATAACATAATTACTGTAGATTTTTCAAAGCATTGTTAGTGTAGTAGTTTAAAGTGATATTCTCAACTGAGGTCGTGTGTTCGAACCCGGTGACGACGTGTGACCTGTTCATTACTTATTTTTTTTAATCTAGTATTAAATAATTATTATTTATTCATTATTAATAAATAGATACTTAAATTACTAGGAAGTTGTTAACGATACAAAGTAAAAAATATATTAAAAAACATAAATAATTCTAATTACAAATAATTTTAATAAATCTTCCAATAGCCCCCTTAACAACCAAATTACCCCCAGTGGGGCGTGGGCCCCACGTTGGGAAACATTGGTATAACCTCTATAACCATTAGTAACCGCTACACAGTAATATAAATTAAAGTTATTGTTTAAATTAGGGGCAATAAACTCTAAATGATAACATTTGGCAAAATACCACACGCGTTAGGATATTACATGTCCAATCCATTACATTTATCCTCCGCGCTTTAGTAATGTCTATTAAAACGACTTTAGGTTATTTTACTGACAAGTTCAACGCCCGTCTAGGGAATCAGTGCCAGGAATCGCATATACATGTATATTCAAAAAATGCATTCTCCAGAACGCGGTTCTCTTAAAGATCTACGAGAATGTGAGTGTGTGCTCCTATTTGAACATGCCTCCTACTAATAAAGGACGAATCTTTGTTTTTAATTTATTTTATTATGATTAATTAAGATGTCATGTGGAACATGGTGTAATGGTTGCAGCTTCTTACAAACATTGTGGAAAACAAAAAACTTGGCGATAAAAAAGAGTGGCGGAGAGTTTTTTGCCAGTTCTGTTCCGTTCTATGCCATTTATTTGAGAATTGGCAGTAAATGTAAAATTAGAAGCATTTAATATGTATGTATTTCTTTTTAACGTTCATAAGTGGACATTGTGTTGATTAAATGAATAAATGATTTTATATTGATACCCATAGATTAAGTACTAAAACGCTGTATAAAGCAAACTTTAAAATATCAGATAGGAAACACCACATTTACATTCTACCACTTCTCAACTACTGAAACAAAATTAATATTTGCACCAAGATACATAGTTTTGTTTCATACGAAAAGGTTGTGGGTTTGATACCGGCGAAACAAAAATTCGAGATTCCACATCGCTAACTTACTTGTCTATAAAGATAATAAAACAATCTTCCTTTAGAACACACATTTGATACAATTACATAATGCATTGTAAAAAAGCAATCAAAGCATTATAAAGTTTATTGCACCCGCTCATAAAATTGATTAGTTGATTACAAACACGACATGTGAAATGTTCAAACCACTTTCACGAGATTAGGTTGTAATCGGCTTACTTGCATAATAATGTGGTTTACTGAGCACATGCGATAAAAACAATTAGTTTTTGGACCTTTTGTTAGAGAGCTTTTCTTACAATACTTTTTCTTGTATCTTTTTCTTTAAAATAATAAACATCAGTATTAAACCAAGGCCAAGGGTCTGAATTCCAAATTCCAATTGTGTAAAAAACCACATCATAAGAAAAAATGAATTCATTCCTTAGCTTCATTCAAATGTAAATCTTCATTTACGAACCACTCATTTATTTTAAGAATATAAAACCTTTTGCAATTTTTTCTTCTCGATAAGGATGTCTTTAATATCTGTATAACCGTAAATTACGTGCCTCGGCGCTTACACGTAAGTGTTCAAGCTTAAACTGGTCGCAGACAAAAGCTCACATTGTCTTGTCAATTGTAAAAGAAATTCATGTTATTTATTTATTGCTGTTTCAATGTATGAAATAATTCTCCAATGGGGCAGACGTTTATGCGTCTGTTTTAATAATGCTTTGCAGTGTTGGCCTAGTGGCTTCAGCGTGTGACTCTCATACCTGAGGTCGTAGGTTCGATCCCCGGCTGTGCACCAATGGAATTTCTTTCTATGTGCGCATTTAACATTTTCTCGAACGGTGAAGGAAAACATCGTGAGGAAACCGACATGTCTTAGACCCGAAAAGTCGACGGCGTGTGTCAGGCACTGGAGGCTGATCACCTACTTGCCTCTTAGATTTAAAAATGATCATGATACAGATTCAGAAATCAGAATCTGAATTTTTTTTATAATTCTGTAGGCAATTGATATTTCATGTCCCACGGTGACTCACAGTCATTTTTTAGTTAGATTCAGAGTCGACAGAGACATTTCTGATGAACTCTTTCCTGAGCCGTACAACCAAGTGCTATAAACATGCATGGCACCACCCCGATTCGAACACACGACCTCATAGTTGATAATTGCTATACTAGGCCAACGACTGTCAACGATCACCACAAAACTGTTAACTATATGCCATATGGCCAGAAAATAACCGCATAGTCTCGACAACTGGTAATGCGAGGGAGGAGTGATGGTAGGAGAAGTCGGGGGCCATCGCCTACCCATTGGTTTGACCAAAAGACAATTATGGGTCTCAACATTCCTAATGCCCTGAGACAAGCTGAGGATATAGTGCTGTGGAGGCAGCAAGTCGACTCATCGTTTAGCGCTTCTACACCGGCAAGCCCTTCAGTAATGAAGAGAAAAAGAAGTAGAAGAACCGACTTAAAAAATCGAAGGAGGAGTTTATCAATATAATATTAATATCGTATTAACAACACAAAAAAGAATAATAAAAACAATAAATAATCTTAAAATATATTATTAAAAGGTGTCCCTTTAGGCAAGGTTCCGAAGATACTGGCGATTGCTATTGTATAGCTATTATATACTTCGTATGTATATTGATTAATAGACATATGAAATATATATATGTGTAATAATAATTATGCTTCATTTATTCCTTAAAAACTTATTTATTTTAAGTGCGTATATTTTGTAAATGTTTCAATGAAATATTGTTATTTTAATTAATTTTGGAGTCTCTTAAATTTTAAGGCATGTATTATTAATATCTTTCACACTTACATCCTCTTAAATTGCAGAGCCCAGCGCCAAATGAAGTAATACCCAGCGACATTAATTTATTTATCTTCATAATGAACAGTGCAAACTTTCACTTCCCAAATGGCTATCATCACATAATTGATGCAACTTTTATAAGCCTCTTTATGCAAAAAACAAGTTTATGTGCTTTTTATTATTCTCACTTTCTCGCAATAATATGTGCTATAAGCCATCTTTTATGCGTATAGACTATTAGTAATATAAGTACAAAATTTATATTTATATTATTTATAAATTTATATTTTAAGTATATAAATGCGTCCAAAAAAGAGAAACACACAGTTTGGTGGAGTAAGTCATGGGAAAGGAAAATATGCGCCTTTTGCATTACTTAAAATTATGATTCTTATCATTTTGCCTTAAAGTTACAAATATCATATAATTTGTATATATATAGTTTTAGTATTATTATTATTAATTTAAAAACGACTTATCATAATAATAATAAGACTTTATTCATCCACATCTAATTGACATACATTTAACAAACAAAAATTAAATCAATAGAGCTACAACCTTTTTAGGTCTGGGCATCAGATTTCTGTATCTATTTCATGATCATTTGTCAATCTATATATCTATCTATCCCAGTTCCTTTTTCCTTTTGGCCCAATCCATTCACGAAATCGTTTTAATTCAAGACAGATTATTAATTGTTTTTAGCCTGAATACACGATGGATTTATTTTCCTATAGCAAACAGCGGCTTTGTAGAAACAATAATATGAACACTTCTTAAAACTTGTAGAAAAACTACGCTTAACAGGCTTTTAGGTCTACTAGACCTTCACCAATTTACCCAATCAAGTGCACCTAAGTAATGTGTACCTAAAGTGCACTGTCTTGTACACTAGACGTGAAAGTATTTGGCTATACACTACACTTTCGACGTATTTAAACCAAAATTGCTGAATGCCCCGTGGCTAAGCGATTTGGTACGCTAAAGGTACCGAGTTCATCTCCAACTTAAAGCACAAATTAAAATTAAATATGAATTGTGGTCGTAAACTTAAGACTTTATTTATTTATTTACTAGCTGACCTGGCTAACTTCGTTCCGCCCTACAACCTTATAATATCGTTGTTACTTTAATTTAACTTATTTTAGGATTTCATTAATGTTAAGTATTACATTAATACAACATTTTAGCAAATACAGAAATTTATTTATTTATTTTATTTATTTATTGAAATGTTTTATTGCTTGCCATTGCGAAAGAAGAATGGCAGTTTTACACATTAGGCATCTTCTCTCTAGCGTCAATATGGCGATACTGCATGTTAAGCACTTTCTGATATCCAACATCTTTTGATCAGGATCAAAGCATGGTTATGCATCTCCTCATTCACCTCAAGATCGGAATTTCTTGAACTGACACGAATTCGACGTAAAATGATGCGTAGTTTTGTCAACAGATGGCACCATATGGTTTTGCATTCGTAAAATTAATTAATTAATTAATTGTTATTCGATAATTTATCCGATATTTTATTGCTTATTCTGCTATTCGGGACGGAAACAAATCCAACAAATCAAAAACCATGGCAATCGGTCCAGCCGTTCTCGAGTTATAAGTGTTGTAACAAACACGACTTTCTTTTATATATATAGATTTATAGCCTTATATCAGAAACGTAAAATATATACATTATAACTATTGTTTTTTCTAATCTACGATAACCGATTCTGTGTACCTTCGGGGAAAGGCCTCCCCCATTGTCCTCCATTTTTTTTTACTGCATACCAATCTCGTCCAGGTCTTTCCAGCCTGTTCAATGATTTCATCGGCCCAATAAACAAAATCAAACTCAAGTCTTTAATCTACGGTAATTATTTATTATTGATCATAAATAAAGCCTTTTACAATAAGGGAAATATTGCCAATTACAAGTTGAATTAAAAAAGGAACTCGATTTTATTTCATTTGAATTCAAACATCGCAGCTCAGTTGGGAAATAATTTAATATTTGATTATCCGTAATGACATTAAACAAAACTACTATAATTTTTCCAACAACTTATGTAATAGCCTTCACTCAGCAAAATAATCTATGTAATCAAATGCTATGCTAATATGTACCAGGAATGTAGGTGGGAGCTAACATTATCCAAATCGAAGTATTAGCAAGTATGATTAGATAAAATTAGTGCTTGCGAAACTTAAACTTGTTTACAAAAAGTTATGTAAAGCACCTAATCTTGTACCTAGATAAAGAGAATTGTTGAATAAACTTGACAATTATAATATAAATTATAAACTCGAAAGCAGTTTTAGCCTAGTGGCTTCAGCGTGCGACTCTCATCCCTGAGGTCGTAGGTTCGATCCTCGGCTGTGCACCAATGGACTTACTATGTGCGCATTTAACATTCGCTCGAACGGTGACAGAAAACATCTTGAGGAATCCGACATGTCTTAGACACAAAAATTCGACGGCGTGTGTCAGGCACTGGTGGCTGTTTGGAGGGTGTGTGTATTAGATTGAAAAATGATCATGAAACAGATTCAGAAATCTGAGGATCATACCTAAAGAGGTTGTAGCGCCACTGATTTTTTTTATATCCTCGAAATCCACCTTCAACGTTTAGCATTTAGTTTAGAAGGGGAAAAACTAATTAAAAATTAAATCGCAATTTTGAGCTGTCTACACCATATAACCCTAGGGGCAAGATGAGACGCCAAACCAAACCAAAAACAAATTCAAATTCAGTAGCAAGAATATTCGGAAAATTTTCTTTTTCACCAGTTATTCGCATTTATAATTCACTGAACTGCTTATATTGGAGTCTGACTAAGTACTAATCTTTTATTTTTCTATAGAACAGGATGCAAATGAGGATCAGCTGATGTTAAGTGATACGGCCGCCGCCCATGGGCATTTACAATGACAGAGTGCTTTGCATTGCTTTAAAAATTAGTACGCTTTTGTGTATGTCGAATTGGTTCGGAAATAGTTAAGTGGGCAGCTGGTTCTACATAGTGGTGGTGCGCGGCAGAAACGAACTTAAAAATCGCTCAGTTGCGGTACGGTAGACATCGAGGTGATACGGGTAGAATTTCGTATTCTACCTGGACGTCCGATGATTGTTTGGTCGAATTTAAAAACAAACAGAATCTTCAACCTCCCTTGGAAAATTGTTCTTACCTAGGTAACACTGAAAATGTTTAGAAAATGAAAAACGGCTTAATGTAGAAAATTGCCAATACTTTTTTTGTTTTTCCAAGTAATCTCCGTTCCTTTCTACACATCGTCGCATTCGATGGAACCACTGAGAAAATCAGTGTTTTAGATTTGCCGCCAATTCACAAAAACAAATGACAAATCAATGCAATATACTACATTAGGTTACCAAAGAGTTCTAAAATTGAAATTCAAAAAAGTTTTCATTAGCAATGTTTCTAACTGGCCAATTCTAAACATTTTCAGTGTTACCCACGTATAATCGGCAAACGATTATGTTTAATTAAATGACTTTTATCATTTTTTCATTGCACATTCCATAAGTTTATTGAATCACTAGGATAAATCCCATCCTCCAAGTGCAGCTATATATTAAGAACGGGTACGCAAGCAATTGCGTCCCGGCTCGCCCATTAAATTGTAAATGATATTACTAATGTAATAGGGGCGTATCTCGAGACTTGCAACACAAATGAGTTTATGATTTTATTTTATGCACATCATTTTAGTAAGAAACATGTATACAAGAAAATATAAGAGATAGAAACGAGTCCCTGAACACTATGGCAGGGTAGTTGATTGAAAAAAAAGGCTTTAAACTACTGAATCACAGTTCTCTATGCAATTATTTATTTAATAATTCGCTTTTATACAAAAACATACATGTAAAAAAGCAGGTTACATATTATGTTATTAGGCAACGGGCGGCCTCATCGCTAACAAGCGATTTCTTCCAGGCAACCCGAATGTGGAACAGTAAAAAAGATACACATACAGAGGGTAATGTACAAGAAGTGTATAAATAATTAACAAAAAAGAGCACAAAATAACATGAAACACTAACTATAACAAAAATAAAGTAAAATCTAAAGAAAAAATAATATGAATTAAACAAAAACGTAAAAGCTGAGTCACAATTAATATATATATATATAAGTGCAAATTACAAGGCAGAACAAAAATTATGAAAAAGAAAAGTTTTAAATAAATTTAAAGACTGAACTCGTCTGACATCAATTGGTATGGAATTCCATAGCCCGATAATTTGCACAGTAAAGGAGGAATGATAGAATTCAGTTTTATGAGTAGGAGTTTCAAGAATTATATTGTCTAGGGAACGCAAATCAAAACTACCGCAGAGGAACATAATTTTTTTGGCTTTTAGTAACTAGGAGGTATAGAATAAAAAGAACATTACAGAGAACGTTATAGGTAGCCAATTAAGGTTTCTTCGGAACTCCGAAATATGGTTCTTCTTCCAAGTCCAAATATGAATCTGTTTAGCCGGTGTTACCTTCTTATATAAATTGCTAAATAATCAAATATAGAGGAGTGACCTCTTACAGGATATTAAAATTGTCGTCCCTTACTGAAACTTAATAATTTCTCTGTTGTGCTGTCGGGTGGAGTGACTTCCCATTGGAAGCATCTACTCATCTTCTGTCTAGAGCTACTACCGGTCTTCTAGCTCTAGAATATGGTGACGTTTTAGTCGACTCACAAACTGTCTAATGTTGAGTTGGCGAGCAAGTTCGTTCGGGTGACAGCTTAATAAATAAATAAAAAAAAGGGTGCGTGTACTTATGTACCCGCGTAAGAAGTTATACTTCTTTGGCTTTCTTTATTTTTTTTAAATATAATTAATTAATATTTAAGGTAAACAATTTAATAATATTTAGTATATTATTCAATTATTAATTAATATTAATAACAATTATTATTATTTATTTATTATTTTATTATATTATTAATTCAATTTAATTACTTGGTATGTTTCATAACCTTTTAACTAAGTAACAATAGGTCTTTGTGAAAAAACATTGCTAAATTTCTTTGAAAAAATAATTAAAACTCCTTTATTTGTTTAAAAGGTAAATGTCATTATAGTCATTCAAAATTCTTGGCATAGCTGCTAACTTCACGCATATTCTATTTCTTTTTACTTGTAGATTGTCTTATTCCCATCTCGCTCGCGCACGCTATAATCACACTCCCAATTTTGTGTCACAGGTGCGCGCGCATCGTAAAATTTCACTCTCATCAATTTTTCATAACGCGCCTAAAGAAGTATAACTTCAAAAAATCTGATGCAAACATATTGTAAGCGCTCGAACCAAGCGCAATTAGTTGAATTTAACGACAGAAGCGGCGACGGCCTGTCTAGGAAGCAATCGTTAACCCATGTCACGTATACATATATATATATATATGTAACTGGGTGAGGAGGACACGTGAAAGTCACTAGCAATCAGGTGCTACACTTTAGGACGGCTTTCTCTTAATTTTCTTTTAAATCACTTTACAAATTTACACCAAATTATTGGTTGTAACAAATTGATCCAATTTCCAAAATACGAGGCATACATCCTGTGTGAGGTGCACTTACAGACTTAAAATATTTATGTTTAAATGTTAATATCAGACAATTTAATTGCGAGAGATTTCCGACACAAATTTCACAATTCGACCTAGGTTTCAGACAAAACTTTATATACCAATAGCGCTACAACCTTTTAGGTCTTGGCCTCAGATTTCTGTACCTGTTCCGTGATAACTTCTAATAGGCAAGCAGGTGATCACACCGTCGACTTGTTGGGTCTAATGTCTCCACGTGATGTTTGCCATAACCGCAGCGGGAATCGAACGACGATCCCAGGGATGAGAGTCGCTGAAGCCACTAGGCCAACACTGCTCTCAAATATAATTAATAAGTTAATATAAGACAATTATAATAAATAATAATTTAATTTATATATTAATTATAATAAAATAAATTATAATAATTTAATTTTATATATTTTAATCTTAATATATATAAATTACGTGTCACGTTGTTTGTCCGCTATGGACTCCTAAACTACCGAACCGATATCAATCAAATTTGCACACCGTGTGCAGTTTGATCCAACTTAAAAGATAGGATAGCTTACATCTCAATTTATACCCGAAATATTATTTTATTGCAAAATATTGTTTGTTATTTGATAGTCACAATTCTAACAGATGGCGCTGTGTTAAAATTACCAACGTTTCACCTGAGCTACCTTTCAAATAAGTTCTCCTACCGTGTCCTTTGAATAGTTTGCTACTATGTAATATAACAAAAACCTTAGCCACAGCGACGCTTGGCCGAGTCTTCTAGTTATAATATATAAATGCCAGAGATTGCTGACAACATGAATTAAACTAGGTAAACGAATAAGCTGAAACCTTATTCTACATGAAACTCATACTCATAGGTTATTTCTTTTTAAATAAGGCTTATTTCCGCTCAAGCGCGCTCACGCACCCCTACGGTTGTCGGAATTGACGGGGGGAACGGTGGGCCCTCAGACCTTTCTGACAGTCAGAGGGATATCTGTACCCACGCCTATTTACAAGCGTTAGGTAACTCGTCAATCTTGTAGTTTAACATCAAACATATTCCAAAACTTGTCAAACAATATTTATTTTTTTATTCTATTTATTTTTATATATGTATTTAGCCGTTTAGTCTCGGCTTCGCACAGCTGGATATTTATTTTAATAGATATAGTAATACATATAATAACGCGGCTCTATTGTCAACAGTTTCCCCAAAATTCGCGACATAGATTATATAGATTTATATTATTGGTATTTTTATCACATCAAGGATTATATTATCAAACCCTTAGAACGAATCCCTAAGCTTTTAAATATTTTATAGTCCATATACATCAGGATACAGGATTCTTATGGTAAAACATTTTCAAATTCGGTCCAGTTGTAACCCTATTCAATGCATACAAATATTTCCTCTTTATAGTGTTGAAAAGTAACACAACAAAGCTATTCATTATAAAATTAGTAGGCCATGATTATGTATTTACAGTGAGAACGTGCTCAACACACCCTCTCATTAATATCGCCTACGAGATCATTTATCAATTCGATTTGATAATTACACTTCTGATTGCACAATTTCTTTATATGATTGGATAGTGAGTGATAAGTCGGAAGTTACTTCCTCATTTCACTAATGGTTTTATACTCTAGTGGACAGCTAAAATGGCCAAGTTGTACTCAGTATTTAATTATCCAATAATTTATTGACGCTTGTAGTGAGTAGTTTTTATTATTAATTGGTCATTTCACTTCATAGTACGGTCACGTCTAGCTATTCAATTTTACTGTACTTTTTTTATAAAATAAGGTAAATCAGTGGCGCTACAACCTTTTTAGGTCTGGGACTCAGATTTCTGTATATGTTTCAGTCAGATCAGTCTCCTGCGCCTAACACACACCGTCTACTTTTTGGGTCTAAGGCAAGCCGGTTTCCTCACGATATTTTCCTTCACCGTTTAAGCGAATGGTAAATGCGCACATAGAAAGACAGTCCATTGGTGCACAGCCGGGGATCGAACCTACGACCTCAGGGACGAGAGTCGCACGCTGAAGCCACTAAGCCAACACTGTTTAGTGTACTTTTTTCATTTGCGCATTGCCTTGAATAAAATCTTTTTAGTTATAAAATGTCATTCCAAATTTAAAATACAGCGGAACTCGACAAAATAGCGACCGGAACTAAAACAAAACCCTATCGTTTACCGGTGTCCCGTGTCACCTTATTAATAACCACAAAACTAACCTTAGACAACGAGTGAAGCCTGTTAACAATAATCTTTGTCTACCTAACACAATGCTTTGGACATAGGGTTGTCATGTTTAAAACTTTAAAATAATCCTTCACATAGAGTTTTATAATTTGTGAACTTTGAAAACTTAAATAAAATCGTAAATTTTTAGAACTCCTCTCCTCTTCCTCGTTAGTAAAGTAATTTGAAGTCAATGCGATATTTTCGATCGAAATTCATTGTATTGTCTCTTAACATTTAAATAGCAGATAATATTGGCACTTCTTACACTTTCTCAATATTTTAAATAAATCTTCGTTCTTTCGAATACCTTGCGTAATTATAATACCTTTTTGCAGGTGCACTCAGTACTATTTATGTAAATGTATTTTATATGTAACTTAAATAATTTTTCAAAGTAAGTTAGTAGTTAAATAATTTAGGTAAATTAAACGACCTCGACCTCATTCAATTTTATTCACCTTAATAGTTTTATTATACTTGTCTTAAAGACTACTCAACTGATTTTGACGAAACTTGGACTGTCCTTAGAGAATACTCTATGACTTTTTATTTTTAGTAGAAATTAGAACAAATTTATATACAGTTATGAAATTTAGACAAAACCAAAAAATTATCATTCACAAATATACTATTTCAACAATATCGCATATTCAACACAAATGCATGTAAAAACATAATACATATACCAATTATGAAGATTTTTATAATATCCTATTTATTAACATTCTGTGAAACATTGATCTTATCATAAATGTGCCCTGACCTACAGTACTGGTATGAGTTACCATGATGACCGTTATTTTAACTTTAAAAAGCCTCGTAACCATAGTAACGGTGTTTATATATACCACACATTAACATTTTACAAAAAGCCCCCATTACTAACAAAACTTAAGATGCAGCGCAATGACTAAACATACTTATGCAATAAATGCACATTTATAGACCATCTACTACAGCCTATCTCAGAAACAGCCCTAAGTAGTCTAGACACAGCTAAGGGCGTTCACTTCATTGGCAATTCAATTTCCTTTGCCATTTTCTTTTCACTCACTCGAGTTTTTCTCGTTGTTTTTGCTTCGACATTTCAAATTCCTAGAAACCACTTCTGAGCATTCTAATTAAACCGCAGAAACTTTAACTAAATAATTATTATTAGTTTAAAAATAAATTTAAACTATAGTTAAATTGTAATTTAACCATAGTTTAACATTCAATTCGGCTGTAAACTTGTAATAGTCGACGGCTTGTATCAGGTACACAAGGTGGATCCATCTACTTGCCCTTAATTTTTGAAGTGAATTTTTTTATCACAAAACAGACACGGAAACCTGAGGATTGTAGTGCCACTAGTTTTTTTAGTATCATATACATATATAAATGTAATGTGTATGTTATCTTTGCCTACAAGTGCTTGACACAATAAAATGTATTACATTTTTCTTGTATCAGTGTGGCAAGCTTTAATAAATAAATAAATATAATCATTAATTTATGTAGAATGTACTGTTAGCCACACAATCCTTAACCATAAACTTCCTCTCACAGCAAAGAAAAATACCGTAATAATACGTATTTAGTTTTTGAATCTTCATTGGAGCACAGCGGAATTATAAAAACCTGTTTATTATTGTAAAAAAGTGTTACAGCAGTGACTAGACGTTAATATGTTGCAAAATGTATGCCGACCTTGCTACAGTTGAATTTACATCATTGTTTTCGTTCAGAGCACGCAATGAACAATGCTTATTGTGAGAACTTAATACGACGTCGGGTGTTTTTTATACATAGCACGGTTAGAAAAATAAAAATTAGTATCAATAATTCAGGGCTATGGAGCGTATTCTTCGGTTGAAACTTAAAGACATAGTTAAAAACGGTGTAATACGAACCCTTACAAACATAACACGTCGTAAAAACACACAACACAAAACAATTATACCTACCTACCTAAAGTATGTGTTACAATTACTAACAATTATACCTACCTACCTAAAGTATGTGTTACAATTGCGAACAATTATACCTACCTACTTAGAAGTTATATATACTTATATATACTTCTTTGGCGTAACAAGATAAAAATCTTTAAAAAAATTTATCTTTCGCCTTATTCTACGTTTGTAGAAAAAACGTCACTAACAAAAGAAAAAACATACTCTCATCTTTTTTCCCTAACGCGCCAAAAGAAGTGTAACTTTAAAGGTTAAAGTGGAAATGGGCCGGTCACATTGCCCGCGTTTGTGATGACAGATGGGTCAAAAAACCCCTTATTTGGAATGGCCCAATGGGAAGAAAAAACAGAGGACACCAACCAGAAAGCTGGGAAGTTAAAATTAAAGGGATAGCAGTGAAGGATTGGATTAGCGAGGATGAGAGACAAATGGAAGAACTTGGCTTTCATTCCGTCGGAGGTCGAGTACTAATGTTAATGATAATGACATGAACTTAATGTAATCTAATGTAGTACTGGAATAAAGACTTTTTTTGATGTTATACAATATCTTTGGGCGCATTAGGGAAAAATTATGAGACAAAATTTTTACAATGCGCGCGTACACCGTCACAAAAACCCGACACCCCGAAGTTGGCTATTGTCAACATTTTAGTTATTACTATTGTTACTGTAGTTTTTTCTACAAACGTTGAATAAAATTTTTGAAAAGATTTTTAACTTGTTACGCCAAAGAAAGTAACTTCTAACGCGTGTACATAAGTACACACACGCTTTTTTATTATTCATTTATTACTATTTTATTTTGTCAATAATTCAGACATATCAGCAAAGCAATTCCTTCAGAATAAATAAATAAATTACGAATGGCAACCCAAACCAATTAGGCAAATATTGCTCACTTTGATTGTGGTTCGATAGGTTTTTTAATTCTGAGTTTATTGTGATACATTTACAGTAATTCTAGTACAATACTTTTAAAGTACTAAGAGAGTGTGGAAACCCCCCCCCCCCCTTTCTCACTTTTATACACCATAATAAAATATTACTATTGAAATAATAGATTCTAACACACTTGTAGGAACACATCCTTTGTGTCTTACGTCCTATCGTTCAGGTGATACTTCAGAAGCTTGAGACAAGATAAGCTCGCATTAAACCTACTTACGACTAACACCTTAGGATTACAGTGAAAGTACTAAGTACTTAGTTGGAATGAGCTTTCTCAATACCTTTCAAGATTGGCTATGTAATTAATTCCGACAATAACTGTTGTCATACTCGTAAAGGTTAAGTGATCACTGGAGGTTTATAAGCCAATTTCACTATTCAAAAGAACAGCCGATATAGGTATCTTTATATATATAATATATATGTCACTGAACTCCTCTTAAACGGGTGGACCGATTTGAATGTTTTTTTTGTATGCGTTTGGGTGACGCCCTGGATGGTTTAGATTTACAAAACAGCCCGGCAGTCAGTATATTGGTAATTTATTTATACAACAAATAAACAGCTGGTATATACATAAACATAAATCTTTGCTTGTGTTCCTAATTAAACTCTTAAGCGGCTGGACAGATTTTGATGAATTTTATTGTTTTATTAGATTTTTTGGTATGTAAGACGTGTGTACAGGACAACGTCTGTCGGACGCGCTAGTATACACATATATCTCTATACTTTCAAATTCTTTAGGCACGAAGGTACTTACGATTTTTTGGTGTTTTCTGTGGGTTTATAATAAATATTTTAAGATATACTAAATAATGAAATAAATATATATGTAAGCACATATATAATTAACATATTATGAGGCATGGGCGAAGATCGCTTTTAATTCTCATCCTCTAAGTAATCTTATCCGAAATATATAATTAATTAAACAAATAAGTCCCTACAGTTCACTTTGACTAATAAATTATTAACTCGAAATTTCGATTTCATTTCAATGAATAGCCCACCAAATTTAGTTAATGTACAAGGAACCAAATATCATGGAGAAAGGAGACCATCGCGTGTGTCCACAGAATAACAATACATCCTAGTGATGCCATGCACTTTATCGATCTTTTGACGATATATCGATAAGAAACTTTCATACGGTGAAAGCGAACGGGGATTATAAGAATGCGATGTAATCGTGTTATAATGACGATTCTGTCACTCATATTATGTAATTGCAGAAAGTAAATCCAATGAAGTGTGCTTTATGATTGTTTTTAACTTTTATTGCAATATACGTTATTTTAATATAAATAAACGAAAAGATGACAACGAAAAACGATGACAAAATTAATTAAATATCCCAAAAATCTACATATTCATTTAAATTGTTCTATGTTGTTTTGTATGTACATATTATTATTACAATTAATTTCACACTGCACAAAACTGTGGCTTTACGGTGATATCTTTTTAAACTAAATATATCTTATTTAACTAAATAACACCAAGAACTGCAAAAATATTAATTATGTGTAACATACATAATCAGGTGGTAACAATAAGTCATCACTTCGACGTCTATCTATTTCTGCCGCTATATGGAACTAGCTGCCCACTAAAGTATTTCCGAACCAATTCGACTTAGGGTCCTTTAAGAAAAGAGCGTACCACTTCCTGAATGGCTGTCAACGCACTTGCGAGTTTTGTAGGTTATGTGAGTGTCCATGGGCGTATCACTTAACATCAGGTAAGCCTCCTGCCCGTTTGCCTCCTATTACATAAAAAAAAGTGATTACTAATTTAAAGACACTTTTTCTACAACCAAAACAATGAATAATTAACACAGTATTTCATAAAAATATCAAACTCAAATTCTACTTATTTCTTTGTGACTAGGGACCAAAGGAACATAATTTTTAAATTATTCTATAGAAAAAGTTTAACATCACTAACTTTGATTCAAGATTCAAACGAAGGCCACCGGCGACGTGCGCCCACCGTATGAGGGTCACACAAACGGATATATCGATATTTTACGACTATCGATAACAATTGAACAACATCGAAGGGCAGCTTATCCTTGTTTATGGGCCATTTATAAACAGTGAAAGCATATTAACGAGTTTATGATGACTCTTCAGTTATATTATTTAAAAAACGCAAACTGGAGTAATAGCTTTTCAGTTAATGCAGTTCTCCTTACTGTTTACACACACAAACACAAATAAATAATTTGGCCAATCACATGCCGACAATACCATTTTTTTTATCAATGATTTTCACAAATCCTTCTTCTTATATCTCAACTTTTTTTTTATGTAACAGTAGGCAAACAAGCAGAAAGCTCATCTGATGTTAAGTGATTCCGCCGCCCATGGACACTCACATTGCCTTCTGGTAAGTCCTCGCAAGTCCGTTGGCGGCATTTTAAGAATTGGCACACTCTTTTCTAATACATATTAATAGAACAAATCAAAATGTTACTAGAATATTTTCATATCAAATAGATTCTAAGGATACTGATTTTGAGTCAATCTCAGTACACCCAGCTCTGTGATTACCAGGAAACGAGTAGTCAATAGCTTAAGTACCATATACCATGGAGAGTGTTCAGAAGAGTCGTTCGAGCTAATACCTGAAGCTGAGTTTCATCAGCGGACGTCAAGGCAGAATACAAAATACCATCCGTATCACCACGACGTCCGTCGTTCCACAACTGACTGACTATGTGAAATCAGCTGCCTACTGAAGTATTTCCGAAACCAATTCGACTTAGGGTCCTTCAAGAAAAGACTTAAAAGGCCGGCAACGCACTTGCGAGCCTTCTGACAATCCATGGCCGGCGGCATCACTTAACATTAGGTGAGCCTCCTGCCCGTTTGCCTCCTATTACAAAAAAAAGTTTGCAAGTGAATACAATTGAGATTGATAGTGGTAGGGGAGCCCAAGAGGGGATTTCGGGATTTACTAAAGCGCGGCAGATTAATATATAGGGGGATACCTTGTACCCGGTTAAGTACCTCCACAAAATATGAGGCCCATATATAAAGCCGCACGTGAAGGAGACAGGATCAGTTTAGTAAAAAAAATTGACCATCAGAAATTCCCGAGCGCGTCAGATTAAGGTAGGGTGAGTTAATTACATCGTAAAAAGTGTATATTCCACTAATCTGACAATTTGAGAGTGACGGAAAAAAAGGGGAGGGCAACAAAGTTGTAAAAAAAAAACGTCATCTCGACATTCTCGAGCGTAGCTAATTTTTTTTTTATTTTGAAGGAAATAATTCAAGAATAATGAAAAATATATAATCTGACGATTTCCGCAAGCCGAAATAACAAAAATTCGTCGATAAAGTTAAATGCGTGCAGCTGCGTGATGCCTACATTTCCTTAAACCGATCGGAATCTACTAAACGGCGTTCTAAATATTTCCCTCAAAATTACATTTCCTGTGAATTTGAACCGATTCGGACCGATAGATTTTGAGAAATTTTGGAAAATCTTAAAAAAATAAGAAATATTTTTTTTTAAAGTGGTTTCTTTATCGATCAACTTCAAAAACTAATCCGCCTTTGAGCTTGAAAAACCACGTCGATCGCCACCAAGCTGGTCAAAAGCGATTGATTCGTTCGAGAGATATCGTACACGAAAGAAACCCGAAAAAGTGTTTTTTCGGGATTACTCCGAAATTTGTGGTTCGATCAATTAAAATTGCAAAATTATTTATGAGGATGATAAAACTGCGTCGAATGCCGCCAACCGCGTGAAAATTGCTTGATCCATTCAAAAGTTATTGCGGTTTGAAAATTCCAAAAATAGTGTTCTATGAAACTTCTATCAGACTTTCGAGCTGGGAGAGCTCAAATGCGTAGAAATGTTATTTCTTTGAACTCAGCGAGCTCAAAATATCAATTTTAAGCGCCCAGGAATGGAATTAGCGGGAAGTTGCAGGGATGGCCCTTTAGGTGAACCGTTTTTCTATTTTTTTTTGTCAGATCAGGCGAATCCCTCTAGATAATCGTCAGATTATGAGACAGTACGTTTAGAACATAAAGATGAACCACATATATCTTAATCTGACGCGCTTGAGTATTTCAAAATTGCGATTTTTTTTTTGCAAATTAAGAAAATGGCTGTGGGTTTGCGTCCCATCGAAATCGTCAGATTAGTGAATGAGAGCTTTTTTTTGGTGCACTTAACACTCCCTTAGAAAATCTGACGCGCTCGATAATTTTTTTTTTTCTTTAATTTTCAACCCTTAAATACAACCACCCGCATCATGCAAACGATCAGATTAACATACGTACATTATTAAAAATACGTAGGGCATAGATGCTATCAATATCTGACGCGCTCGAGGATGTCCATGCAACAGTTTTTTTTTACATATTTAACTAGCCGCTTCCCCCACCGATGAAAAGGAATTTATCATATAACATTTTTTTCTTCTTTTTATCTAAGCTTTGCATCCCAATAGGTCTCTACGACGCTCGAGTAAATCCCCATTTAGCATCGTGGGCTCCCCTACCATAGAATACTGGAGCTGGAAGTCATACTTTTAATCTGATGAAAACACGACAGGGCCACGCTTGCCATACAGTAATACGTAATTATTAAAAATAATTCCCATAATTACATAATAGGTGAAATTTACGCGTCCATTGTTTCTAATTAAAGAATAAAGAAACGTTCCCTTATATAAAACTAGAATGTTAATTAATGGCTTCTTTTATAATTGTCTTTGTATTATATTTCCCTTTATTAGCGAACAATTACGTAGCGTGTGCATGTAGGATCAATTTCCTTTTTATTATTTTTAAAAAGTAAGATTTTGTTTTTGAAAATGGAACTTTTCTTACAACCTGCATGGCATTTCGTTTCTAGAAACATGAAATATCCACTAATTCTTTTGTGTATTTCATCCGAAACAAATTATTAGTTGCGTGTTCAGAGCTATAATCCTGGTAGTTAAAATAATCCCAAAAACATCTGGTTCACCAAACTCATACATACAATAATAGTATACAGAAAGAAGACGTATTATAAACAACGAAATCGCAATGGTTTTGAGAGTGAGAGTTGTTTCTCGCACGTCAGTTCGACGCTCGTTTCCTGCCGGTACAAAAACACGGCCTGTGATTCACCACTCACGCGCAGCTGGAGCGCAGTTAAGACTGCGTTTATTATACGCTGAAGCGGAGGTTGTAGCGAAGGCGACAAAAGGAATATCGTGGGCTATGAAAATTTAAAACGACCTTTGTTGTTTTGCACGAAATTTATCAAAAAAATCATAGCAAAATTTGTAGCACTAAACAGTGATTCTGACAGTGACGGTGACTAGTGACGAATAATAGAACTAATGTTAATATATAAAATAAAGTCGGGTTTATTCAAACACTTATAATACGGACTGGCTTTGGACTGATTTTCATGGGTTTTTTATTTGTTGTATTTGTCTCTGTCTCGAATAGAAGAATAACTATTAACATATTTATAAAATTGACGAGAAAACGGAATCAAAGAAAAAGTTTTCGAATACAAACTGTTTATGGTTTCGTAACTGTCAAACATTTAATATGTGTCCCGTCGATACGGTATACTCTCCCTTCAAATTAAATAAAGTATTTTAGATATTTATGCGTACGAGTCCCTTTTTGTATTAACTTCTTGATAAAGTAGTGTTAGATTAGACAAAATAATAACATTTTATAGAAACTTATTTTTAAAATGTATTATTATTAAGATAAATAAATCGTCACAAAAACAACAACAAAAAGGGTCTTGGGAGTATTTTAATTAAACCACAAACAGTATTGAAACTTTTAAACTCAAAGTTTAATATTTCAAACAGTTTCATTACTGATATTACATTCTTAGACTTATAAAAAAAAATCAGTGGCGCTACAACCTCTTTCGGTGTGTTTCATGAATTGACTGCTGATTTCTGAATCTGTTTCATGATCATTTTTCAATCTAATAGGCAAGTAGGTGATCACCCTGCCTGACACACGCCGTTTGACTTTTTGGGTCTAAGACATGTCGGTTTCCTCACGATGTTTTCCTTCACCGTTCGAGCGAATGTTAAATGCGCACATAGAAAGAAAATCCATTGGTGCACAGCCGGAGATCGAACCTACGACCTCAGGGATGAGAGTCGCACGCTGAAGCCATTAGGCCAACACTGCTCCACTGCTTGGAGACTTATAAACGTTAAGAAATAAAGTGTCTTTTAAAATAAGTAATAAGCCAAGTATTTTGGATTACAAAATATGTGCCCGTTCAATTCATATCAACCCGCTCTCGCTCCCGCGCCTTTTACTCACATGGCCATCATCCTAATCCCCACTCGCACATACATAGCTTGCTAAACTAACACCGCACACGTTTACTGTCGTTAGATCCTTTGTAACACAGCTTTGTAATCAAAACCTCTAGATATTGACTATGTCTTTGAACTCTGAAAATATTCTCGGCTTAGGCTAATACAATTATAACATAGTACAACATGGTTACAACTTGTTCTATCGTTTTGCAATGTTGTATAGTTTAATTGTTTTCTAGCTTATTTATTTCGTAATCCTACAGCTAACAAAAATAATATATAAAAACAAGGAATTACAGTAAAAAAATTTGTACGGTGAATAATCTAAAGAAATTATTCATCATTAAACGTTTCCATTACTAAGTGTTAGAATGAGCCACAATGTAAACTAAAACCAAGAAAGATTAACTCATTTCCACGTAAAGTGCAAATAAACTGGGTTGTGTAAGCATTTTTCAGAATTCCTTTAAGATTACGTGAAGTGGAACAAAAGTAATAAATGCGATAATAAAGTATTGTGCATTCGTTAAGAATTTTTATTCTTTCCTTGAGACATTGATTTGTTCTAGTTACTTATAATAATACCACTTCAACTTTAAGATTTTATCTTTATATATAAAATTCTACTTTACGCGTGTATGTTACTGAACTCCTCTTAAACGACTGGACAGATTTTAATGATTTCTTTTGTATGCGTTTGGGTGGCTTCCTGGTTTAGATTAACAAATCAACCCGGCAGATGGCGCTGCAGTCGGTATCTAGTTTATTTTTCTATACTGCAACTAAACAGGTGGTTTTTCAGGTGCGAGTATCGAATAGCTTAACTGGTAGAGCTCTTGGCGCGAAACCAAACGATCTAGGTTCGATTCCCAGTCTGAGCCGTCCGAATTATTTCAAGCCAAAAAAGATTGACAACGTCTATCGAGTCAGCTAGTTCATCATATTTTAAAATACTTACTTCAACGAGACGTTAGAATAGCATCCATGTAAATTTAGGAAATATCTTTAATACCTATAATATTTATATCAAACAATTGTTGTACAATTAAATTTTTTTTACTACTATTAAATTTTTTAAATATTTGATGCAAAAAATGATGGTAGCAATTTCTCGCCGTATTGCGATACTTATTACTTTACTTACGTTGAGCAAAATCAACTCCAGTCACCGGTACTATTTACCAGGCGCCAACAATTATTCTTATTAATAAAAATATATATTTAAATTTGAATTAACTCCAAATTCAACCTCCATAAGTGCAGATATAAAGCACGACAATTTGAAGACAAAGTGGCGAAAGCTACTGAATTATAATTGATGAATTATAGTCATGACATCATCGGAAGCATCGCCGGACGTGATCCTCAAATTGTATAGAGCTATTGTGAATTAATTAAGGGGTGTCAAAAATCTTTTACACGCGTGGGCCTACGTCTTAATGCAAATAATTATAACTGTACATATGTACTGCTGTGTACAAGCAGCTTCTATGTAAATTAGTTAACAATTGGCTGGCATTGGAACCTTAATGACGTCATCAAACAACGAAACCTATCTTGGATATATTTCTTTCAATATGTGTGTGGACGTGGAGCGAAAAGAAATCTGAATTTTGAAAACGGTAAAGTTAGGTGTTAAGCTAAAAGTTATTAAAATCATTTTATACATGGCGCGCTAATTCTCAAACCATAGCGTAGAGCAATCTCAAATCAAAGTAAATATTTACCCACAATCACAAAAATAGCACAGATAAGATCTATATTAAAATCAAATCAAAATTTATTGATTCATATGAAGTATTATGTACGTCATTGAATGAACGTCATTATTAAAAAAAACTTAGTCAACATTTACTACTAAATCAAGGGCGTATAACGGGCCAGAATATATCTTTAACATATGCGTTTAAATATATAACACTTATTTTAAACTAAGTTTAGGTTTTATACCTAAAAAGGCCATACTTATCCGTGATGAATCCTCAAAACCCCTCAAAGCAGAGCAGCTGTTACTTTTCTCATGGCCAATATAAATTCTGCACACGTCAGCTGTAGTACGTAATTACTCTACCAGATTGAGCACCCACTCATATGAAAAACTATATATTTGTTTACGTGCTTATGACTCTTCATAAGCAATACATAAAGTAATTTCTCTAAATTACTTTATACATTTTTGAAGTTATACTTCTTTTGGCGCGTTAGGGAAAAATTATGTGATTAAATTTTTACGATGCGCGCGCACACCGTCACAAAAAACCGACACCCTGAAGTTAGCTATAGTCAACCTTTTAGTTTTGTTTTATACAACTATTGATGCTGTAATGAAGGCACATGGGTTCAGACTCATTCTTCTTTAGGGAAGTAGGTGACCAGCCTTCTTGCCCCTATGGTATTATTTGGATCTAAGAAATATCCGTTTCGTCACGACGCTTCGCTATACCACCATATTATGTTTCAATTCGCACATAGAAAGAAAATTAATGCCCGAAGCTTGAAAGCACGACAGGGGCGAGTCGACGCGTATTCCCGAGGCATATTTTTGCACTTATAATATATAGGGTGTCCCAAAAGTCGACGTCAAGTCAAGAGACGTCAAGTTACAAATATTTACTTTTTGCCAATTTTTTTTCTCTTACGTCATCCCGAATAGTGTTTTATGTAACCTCTCATAGGTAAACCTAAACTCTGTGCTGATCACTCCAACTTTTAGGAAAATGTCATTTTATACCGTACCAAGTTTTCAAAATTAATTTTCGCACTATTTCAACTGATCGTCCTGAAAAAAAATGTATTACTCCAGTTTGGCAAGTAGTTTCAAAAGTTAGCGCATTTAATAAGGATTCTACAGTGGTAGAACACTGAGTCCATTATTTCTTAGATCGGCCATAAGAATTTTCTTTTGTTAAACAAAGTCTGTTTTTAACAATCTCTTTGAAATTAAATGATTCTAGCGCACCCAAAACGTTCCTAACGACCACAGCGTGGTTTAAATACTATGTTATTATTAATATATGTATGTGTATGTTACTCATTTCAAACTATATTACAATACGTTTTGAAACAATATCGAAACCAAAAGAAATATAAACCCGTAATACCACAAGAATTTTAATTAACCGCAAAGCCACCTTAAGCCGCAACATTTTTTGTTCAGTTAATTTTATTACCCACTAAAGAATACCGACTTCTTAGTCGTTACCATTCTTAGCTGCGCCGCTAAACAAATATTAATTCCCTTTACGACGCGAAATAAAAATTTAACGTACCAAAAGCCACAAATAGGTATTAGATGTTTCCTTATCACTTTCGTGTCACTTGGAATAAGTTAATGAATCAAATTCAAAGTCGTTAGCTAACACAATGTACTTATGAACGTGAATAAGTATATATAAGTAATTAATAGTTAACTAAAAAAAAACAGGGATATGTCCTCTATCAGCAGTAGGCATGGTGAAATAGGAGCACGGACTTTTACATTCGTGTGGGAATAAGACCAATTTCAAAAACTAGCCTTTCATGAATAGATTTTCATGACCCTTTTATAAAAACAAACATTTTCTTAGTCATGCAAGGGCAATAATAAATATTGTTATATATATTTTTTTAATTCCGTCCGTCAAAACATCTGTAGCAACTAACTAACATTTTAATTAACGTCAAGATAACTAAATCCTCACCAAAGCGTTCTGAACCCACTAAGATCCAAAACTTTTTCTAGATTGAAATAACTGGCATGTGCAGTTCTATATTTAGAGATTGAGAGAGAATTCGGGGTTCAATAACCTTGCGAACCGGCCCCAAAATTATGGTATTTCAATAGAAGCGCACACGCACATTGCACGCCCTTTATTCACGGTCAGATGAGAGATAAGGGATATTATGTCACATTACATAATAAATTGTATTTATTTTAATAATTATTATGCCAACTGTCACAAATTATTATGAACTATTATTAATTATTCCTTACAACAATTAATACGAGTATTAGTTGTGTTAGTATAAGTTTCAAAAACATTAAGATATCTTTTTCTTTTTTAGCGGTCTAGTTTTTATATGGCCCATTTTTAGGATAAAAGCCTCCTCCATATTTTTCCATTTCTCTATGTCTTGTTCATTCATTCAGTTTTTCCCGCTAGTTTCATAACGTCTATCCATCTTTTCTTTTGTCGTGATATACATGTAGGTATAGGGCTGTCACAAAGTAACACAATTCAATTAATGGATAAAAGAATATATTCATGACTATACTGTGATCTATTTCCTTTTTTTAATGGGAAAACAAGCAGATGTCACTTAGTATGAGGTTTCTAAGCCCAACTGCAACACCAAGAGTCTTACAGATGTGTTAGCAGCCTTTAAGTGTCTTCTTTTGTTAAAGGCAGCTAAGTCGTATCAGTTCAGGAATATCTCTACTAACAGCTTTTCATATTAACTACTTAAAAAACTTAGTAGTTATATGTAGTGGATTTTAAAATTCATGTATTTACCTAGTAATTACATTTGTAATGTACCTAGTCCACCGCTACACACACCATTACAATACATCATCCGTCTGATGTAAAACGTGTTGAAATCTTATATATATATCTTATCCCTATATACATTATGACACTATCTAGTCAATATATCCTTGAAACCTTGTTGGTAAAAAAAAATATCGGATAAGTTATCGAATAACAATAAATTAATTAATTAATTTTACGAATGCAAAAACCATATGGTGCCATCTGTTGACAAAACTACGCATCATTTTACGTCGAATTCGTGTCAGTTCAAGAAATTCCGATCTTGAGGTGAATGAGGAGATGCATAACCATGCTTTGATCCTGATCAAAAGATGTTGGATATCAGAAAGTGCTTAACATGCAGTATCGCCATATTGACGCTAGAGAGATGATTAATGTGTAAAACTGCCATTCTTCTTTCGCAATGGCAAGCAGTAAAACATTTCTGAATTTGCAAAAGAGTTGTATTAATGTAATACTTAACATTAATGAAATCCTAAAATAAGTTAAATTAAAGTAACAACGATATTATAAGGTTGTAGGGCGGAACGAAGTTAGCCAGGTCAGCTAGTATTATATAAAAATTTATACAGAAAATCACGTCATTCCACGATATTTATCGCGCACAAGGATATGATTGTGGCGACGATTATGCAAGGATTTGGCTCTCAGCCAGGCCTAATAATGTCTCCTGACTAATCCTTATGAAGTATTCCTTTACATCTATATATGGAAGATAAGTATTTAATCTTGATTTTGTATGAATTATTAGAAAATTTCAATTAACTAGTAATAAAAAGTGTTAAATTATGCTGTGTATGCGCCATTCAAATTTTGTTTCAGTTCGCTGAAGCCTGTTTAAAGGGCTCAAGAGGCCCAGACTGTCCAAGGTGCACTGCAGACTGTCCAAAATGGCTCTGCCTGCAGTTAATCCTCTAATGACAAAGCGACTTCTAAGCGTCAACAGAAATAATCTGAAAACAATAGTTCCCTACCCCAGCGGTGTTAGTCTAGTGGCTACAGCGTGCGACTCTCATCCCTGAGGTCGTAGGATCGATCCCCGGCTGTACATCAATGGACTTTCTTTCTATGTGCGCATTTAACACAGGCGAAGGAAAACATCGTGAGGAAACCGGCTTGCCTTAGCCTCAAAAAGTTGACAGCGTGTGGTGACCAGAGGCTGATCACCTACTTGCCTCTTAGATTAACCAATGATCATGAAACAGATACATAAATCTGAGGCCTAGACCTAAAAAGGTTGTAGCGCTACTGATTTATTTTATTTAGTTATAGGCTAAAGATAACCTATAACAAAAAAAGACATTGGTACAAATTCACAGGCTACAGTAGGGTAACGAATCTTAGTACTTTAGGAAATCCAGCAACAATTCAGTGAAGCGAAAAATTATGTGTTCATTAACAAAACACATTAAACATTTGCTATTCTGCATATTCAGTTGTATTCTAATTATTATGGTAATTCTATTTCGTAACTATTACGACTTTACATCTACACATATTACAAGCAATAACGTATATAAATGTTAGAACCGAGGTTCGAACCCTGGTCACCACTTCATTGCGTATGCGCAATTACTCTCTTTTAAATAAGATAACTCTTACCGTACCTTAATCTTAGATTCGAAACCGAGCTCTTTGTTCTTTTTACTTTACATATAAATTAATTTATTTGTAAAATTGTGATTGACAAATAATAAAAAAATAATTTGCAATAAAATAATATGCGGGTATAAATTGAGATGTAAGCTATCCTATCATTTAAGTTAGATCGTACTGCACATGGTGTGCAAATTTGATTGAAATCGGTTAAGTAGTTTGGGAGTCCATAGGAGACAAACAACGTGACGCGTAATTTATATATATTAAGTTGTAGGTTGTGATGATTTCATGTTTAATTTTATAACTACAGGTCGGGATTTAGAGAAAGGGGACTGGTGCTACAATACAGGGACACAAAAATGGGGCCCAAAAGAGAGACTTCTAAAAAAATCTAATTCCGAGTAATAAACAACATTTTCTTCTTTATTGTTTCTGACTTTTCAACTTTTCAGTACTTTATACAAAAAATATTATATTTTTATTTAATATCAACGATCTTGACTTGAAAATAAAATTGTTCCTCCACAACTTTGTTGCCACGAGGCCTCCAAACATCTAAATCCGGCCCTGCATAACCAAGTAAGGAATGTAACAATAGATTACCATAATCCATAATACTGACCGTATATGACACTCCTGATTCAGCTCAAATGACGAATTGTTTTACTAAGAACCTACTTGTTGCTTTTTTAATTTCTATTACACAGTGGCGATGTCACATGCATATTATGTAGAATCATCTCTCTTTCTACTAGAGACGAACCAAAGAAGATTTTTTATGCTCTTACACTATTTCTTCAGTAATTTTATTTAGAACCAGTCACTGTATCGCAAAGTGCGATACATAGTTGATCACAGATTTTAAAAAATACACGTTGAAATAATAACTCCTTTTTGGAGGTTATTTTGTCGACTCCAAATTAGACCTTAGATTATGAGAGACGAAAATTACGTAATTTATTGTCGTAATAATTACTAGTTGACCATAGATTGACGATAATGATCGTTTTCTATCAATAAATGTCTTAGAAAGTGAATCAAATACGTATTAACTACATGTATTCAATTGAATGAACACAGGAAATATGAGCGAGTGAAATTATTGGTTTCGCGTGTACATTTAGGTATTGGGAATGTTTACATTGTTTATGTTTCAGTCTTCCTGTCATAAAATTTATATGTACATAATTGTTTTACTACACTTCACTTTCCAATTACAATTTTAGGTTTTAATAGCCACTTTCATTAAAAATCTTATGGATTTCCGTAATCATTTAATGACAAATTAAATATTTATTAAGGCCCGGAAAAGTATTATTAAAAACCGCCAATAAGTACATTCTTATTTGGAAACCCAATAGGTAATATGTTATTGCAATTAATAATGATATACCAAATGCTTAAAAAGAAAAACCGGACATCAGTTGGAGTACTAAAGGACAATTTCGATACTCCGATCTCTATTACAAATAGAAAAACAGTTTCGTAATTGTATTACCGCAGACGTATAAAATTAATGTTTATCTGGGGGTTCAATATGACGAAAGCCCAAATCTGCAGGGGTAGACTAACTGGGGTGCAACTTGCAAGCATGCCAGACGTTAAAACTACCAAACATTTCGCTTAAATATTAAAATTACTGTTTAAAAAATTACCTTATACAACAATGATATTTTTCATACCTTATGAAAAATCTGCTCGTGCCGGCCGGTATCCTAAAACACAATGTCACGGCACTAAAATCGATGGAGCACACACATTTTAATTTATCACAATTAGCAAATCAACAGCTGTTGTTTTTATGGAACGTCAAATGTCCTTGAGGAACGCAGTACGCCATGTCGTTTTCAGGACGGGCGCGTGGCGACTGCGCTAAGCCTCCCCTCGTGCGGCGCATGCGTGCGTTACCCCTGTCTCCCGTCTCCAACCCGCGCCTTCCGAAGCGCTTCCTACTTCCGGATTTATGTGATTGAGTTAGTTAAGTATATTGTGTTAAATCATAATTTATAGTTTTATTACCAAAGAAAATTCTTGTGCCAACAAAATATAATAAACGTAATTACTAATTCCAACAATATAAGTAAATAATTATATGATAATATAACATAAAATTAGGTACTATAATTAGTTTACTACGTATTATTAGTATTATATCAATGTATCCTGGTTTTTCTTTTATTACAGGTATTTTTGAAAAAATACCATTTCAAGAACCCGTAAGGATCATTGCAGTTGCTTGAAAAATTCTTAAATTTTTAAGCAACTTATGGAAATACCTATATTAATACAAGCTCATAATTGTAGTCTCGTATAAGTCTGACTCTTACTTGAAGTTTAAAATGAGTTTAATTATTGTCTTCCGACATAACTCACTGAAAATCGAATTTAATCAAAAGATATTACGCTTCTATTAAATATGACAGCCATTGAGCTTTAGAACAATACCCCATCATATATTGTGAAGTAGTATTATTTCGAGGGCTTAATAATGGTAAACAATAGATGTTTATACAAGACAATATGTTTGGGTACTCATAAAAGTAGGGTCGTCCTACGCTGAATTGGGGCATTATGGTTATTTTAAAAATATTCAACAAATCTTGGTATGGAGTTCTATCTACACAAATTTTGATTACTTTCATCATTATTATGTATGGCTGTAAGCTGTATATCACAAACTGTTCTGATAAAGAAAACGCAGACAGGTGTGTCGAAAGCGAAATCGCTTACAAACTTTATAATAAAAAATAAAATATTTTTTTTCGCGTAAAAGATAACACCAGGAACATAAAGGTATTGAAGAAAAAACAGTTTTTAATAATATATGAGTATAATATTCTAATCCCTTTCGCATTATTATTCGCCTCCTGGCCAAACTAAAGCTTTTAATTTAGACTTATGTTTCATTTTTTGAAGTTAAATCCAAGTTATCCTTGGAGCAGCCTGCCAATTTTTTTTAAACGATTAAGCGATATTATAAATATGTAATTTTTTTATAAATAGTTCTAACTTTTTGATAAATTCATTTGTCAATGACGTTGCGTGTCGACTCACGACTGTCGGCTGTCATCAGTGTTGCCAACTCTACGTCTTTTTACGTAGATCTACGTATTTTAGGCCTTTCCTGAAAACCTACGAACTTCAGTCACAGAATCTACGTATTTTTAATCAAATTGTAAAATTTTGCACAATATCCAAATTAATTCGGCTGAATAGGCATAACATCTATTACTTTCGAAAAAGAAAATATAAAAACAATCCGCCCGGGATGGAAAACTTTAAGGCCGTTTCTCCACTGCTCCGGTCCGGCAAACGTTAATTACCGATCCGATTTAGAAACTCACAACAGTACTTACGTGCTTCTCCACTACTCCGGCATCCGGTTTTTAACGATCCGATAACTTGCTAGATCGGAACGCGGTGTTTTATCGGTCCAAGTATATCCAAGAGGTTATAAATTATTATTCATAGGTTTATTTATTTATAGTTATATTATATCATTAAGTATTAGTGAACTATTTATTAAGTAGATTATAATATTTCAAGATAGACAATATAAAAAAAGTAATAAACTAGCCAGGCAATAAAATATTCAGAATTTAGAACGTTTTATTAATAAAATAAAGTACATGGGTTTTAGTTAATATCAGTGTTGCATGATAAATATACAAGTATCGGTTATTGTCGGATCGGATATAGTGGAGAAGCGCAATCCGGCTTTCCGATATTTTTTTAATGACTCATTCCGGCTTCCGACGCCGGACCGGAGCAGTGCAGAAAGGGCCTAAGAAACACAAATCCTCCATTTCAAGAGGATCAGCTAATCAAAGCAGATGAATTTTGGCGTCATATTGACAAAACACTCACAGGATTACTTTTTACAAAAAAGTGGTCTAAAAAGTAACCCTGAGCCAACGCAAGATCATATTAAACTTTTTAGTATAAAACATGCACAAATTTAATTTACCAAAAAATAATTTTTGTAGTTATACTTCTTTAGGCGCGTTATGAAAAATTGATGAGAGTGAAATTTTACGATGTGCGCGCATCGTGACACAAAACTAACAGAATGAAGTTAGTGGTGCATGTTGGCAGGCACGCCGCCTCTGTTTACTGTGTATTTATATTTATAATATTTATCCACATGCTTTGAGTTTCTACATTTAAAACACCTGTTTTCATTATACAAGTGCGAATTTTATATGTGCATCTGAATTATAATGAAAAGAAAAAAAGAAGTACTAATTAATATTAGAAAATAATAATAAATATAATACTAATAATTATTTATTTATTTAATTTTTCAAATGTAAACTAAACTTTATTGACTATAATGACTCCTTTTCCAGTCTTTGATTATTTGATTGTAATGAATTATTTGCATGCAATCAAAAACTATTTTTCATAAAGACAAAGAAGTATAACTTCTTACGCGCGTACATTAAAGTACACGGACCCTTTTTTATTTTTAATAATAATTTTAAAATAAACCACTAGTTTTATTCAGTTTTACCTACTCTACCCTCTTCATTTCACTCATTAAAAAAAAGTACGTAGATCTACGAACTTTTCCTATACAATTTTTACTAAATCTACGTAATTTTCTAATCTGGCCTACGTAATTTTCAAAATCCGAGTTGGCAACACTGGCTGTCATATTATACAGTAATTGTAAACATCTAATTGAACTGTGGTGAACTTAATAAACGCCAAACTGTTTTAAAGCTGAGATCTAGGTTGAATCTGAAAAATTCATTATTAATTTAATTAAGACAAATAAAATTATAAACGGTGGAACCTTTAAAAAAGTTTACTGTTAAAAAAAAGTGTACTGTAAAATTAATCATAGTTATAAAAATTGCAAATTATCCATTAACAGTACAATATGTTTGTATAAAATAAAGATATTTTAATAAATATGCCGGAAGATACAAAGACGCAGTAAGTATCATCCCATCTTCTGTTACCTAAATAACAACTTTTTTAATGTACTACCTGAATGTAACGGTTTAATTTTGTTTCAGGGGTAAAAATAAAAATGGTCCAAAAGAGCAACGTAAACGTCGAGGCCGACAATCTGGTCCTGAAATAAAGCAAGAAAAAGTATCTGAGACAGCAAAACCTTCAACTAAAGGTATAGTGAAAATTTATAATGAATATACTGTTAAAATATGAAAAATCTTACCAAACCGGGCCTATACTTACACCGTTGTTCAAGGCAGGTAGTGAGTCTGATCCGTCAAACTTCAGACCTGTTTCCGTGCTCCCTGCGTTGAGCAAAGTTTTTGAAAAGATAATGCTAGACCAGCTTTCTTTACATTTTAATAAAAATAAACTCTTACATAATAAACAGTATGGTTTCACTAAGGGTCGCTCCACAATCGATGCCGGTGTGAAGTTGATTTCGGACATATTTAACGCCTGGGAAGAATCATATGATGGAGTCGGCGTCTTTTGTGACCTGTCAAAGGCCTTTGACTGTGTTCATCCTGATATACTCGTTGGAAAGCTTCAACACTATGGCGTTGATGGCAAAGCTTCCAGCCTGATGAATTCATATTTAAAGGGAAGGATCCAAAGAGTTCATGTCAATGGAGTCACCTCTCCGGGTTCGCAGGTATCAATGGGCGTCCCCCAAGGATCGATTCTCGGGCCTTTCTTATTTCTGATTTACATAAATGACCTCCCATTCTTTGTCAACGAAGTTCATGAGATGGTATTGTTTGCTGATGACACTTCACTTCTATTTAAAGTGAATAGGAATAACGTATTATTGGACGATGTAAACAATTCTATCTCTCGTATAGTTAACTGGTTTAATGTAAATAACTTATTGCTTAATGAGAATAAAACAAAATGTATTAGATTTACAACTACTAGCGTAAAGCGAGATATTGGTAACCTGAAAATTAAGGACAGTGAACTAAACTTTGTTGACAAAACTGTTTTTCTAGGCATAACAATAGATAGTAAACTCCAATGGGGCCCACACATAGAGACTCTTTCGAATAGGCTGAGCTCTGCAGCATATGCAGTAAAGAAAATCCGACAGTTTACTGATGAGGACACGGCTAAAATTGTGTATCATAGCTACTTTCATAGCGTTATGTCGTACGGCATTTTATTGTGGGGTGCTGCTGCAGAGGTTCAATCCATATTTGTGCTGCAGAAGCGGGCTGTTCGGGGTATTTGTTGTGTTTCTCCGAGGGAGTCGGTACGGAATAAGTTTAAGGAATTAAATATTATGACACTATCTGGTCAATATATTCTTGAAGCCTTGTTGTATGTCCAAAAAAATATAAACGATTTTAAAACAAATGGTGACTTTCACCAGTATAATACGCGAAATAGAACTAATTTGAGTGTACGACCAACCAGGCTCCAAAAGATAAATCACTCCTTATATGGAAATTGTATTCGTTTTTACAACAAACTCCCAAGCGCAATTAGAGAATTATCACTAAATAAATTCAAAGTCCTCGTTAAACGAAAATTAATCAACAAAGCTTTTTATAAATTTGAGGACTACTTAAATGATCCTAATCCTTGGGATTGAATTGCTCCAGTTCAAACAATTTGTATGACAATACTTGGCGATTAAAAAGAGTGGCGGAAAGTTTCTTGCCAGTTCTTCTTACCCGCTCTACGCCCTTGACTTGCGAACTGGTAGTAAATGTAAATTTACGATTAATTTAACTTGACTATTCAAAAGTGTACTTAGTTACCTACTTGAATAAAGATATTTTGAGTTTGAGTTTGAGTTTGAGTATATGTAACTAAATCTAATATCAAATCATTGATTACAACAGTTAAGGTTTCAAGCTTAGAATATAATTGGATTAGGCATTTTAAGCTTTTCACCACAAGCCAGATGTACACAAATATTCTACCAGGCCAAGCTTAGCTCTTTTATATCAGTAGTAAAATGGCATTAGGCATTTCAAAAACATGTTTAAACACATTTTGCAGTGTTCGAACTTACTAAACAGGGTAAAGCACTCTTTACTACACAAAATATTAACTAATTTAAGCACCTTAACTCTCTCTTCATTTGCAAACAGTTCTTTCAATTCTACCAAAAAATACTTGCAGCTCTGGAGAAATCTGAAAAGCCTACATATGTACCACCGCCTCCAGAATTTTATAAGAATCTAAAAAAAGAAACTGATGAAATACTCAAAATTACGGAGGAAGAAAACTCAAAGTATAAAAAGAAAGAAATACTGAGTAATTGGGCTAAGTATGAGATGCCCATAGAGAGTTATGAAGAAATTGATGAACAAGAGAATTTGGGTGCTGATTATGAAGTAAGTTTTTTTAAAATATAACTGGAAGGAACTTAAACCAATGTACCTAAACTTATTTATCTGTCTTTGTCTTCTTTTTATTTTAATTATTTATATGAGGATGGCACAAAAACTATGTGTGTGTTTTTACACTATAGTTATGTAGTTTAGCTTTACATAACTGTTGCATTTTAAAATCATACCAGTATATAAAATCATACCATAATCAGACCCCAGTGTTTTGTTAGTAATAAAATATTTTTCAGACCTTAGCCAACACGCCATTGTCTATTGGAGGTCATTTTCAATTTAAACATGAAAAATCATGGGATGAAAACAGTGGACCATCTCCTTATGATAAGTATTTTGATATCAATATGGAGAACTTATATACAGCCCTATCAAGCATACCATTTTTTGAAAGAAATGATATAGATCAATCTATCTTTAGTGAAACAGACATTCAAAATATGACCCATCGTGCAATGAAGTTTAAACAAAAGTACTACAATGATAAGAAATATATGACACCAGAGATGGAGGCTCAAGAAATAATACTAAATAAATTGGCTATACATGATGACACTAAGTATGTAGAGGCAACTAATAATAAAGAAATTGATGTTCTACCTGATATTAATTCAGAAAATAAAGAAGTTGGTATTATAGATAATTCTGATAACATTGAAATACAAGAACCTAATACTATATTACAAAGTGAAGATGATATCAATGAACCTAGTGAAATTACTGAACCACAAATTTGGAAAGAAAAAGACAATTTGAAACATGTATTAGATATGGAAGATAATAAAGTACCAATTGAAAACAATATAGAGGTTGAACAGTTGTTTGAAAGTAAAGGTATGTTTTTTATATAATTTTCGGGACTACTACTGTTTTGATGACTTATGGCATTTTTATAAGACACTAAAAATCCCAATAATATTAATAATCCAGTTAAGTCCTACAACCCTATAAGGGTATTTGTCCTTAGATTGCAATTATTTCTTTGATAATTTTTTATAGAAATGTAGATTCTGTGCCTGACATGTTGTAGATTCCATGCTAGTTTTCTCACATTTGCTTTCAAAAATTAATCCATTGATGCAAACTTGTGTTTCAAAATCAATGTATCACAAAATTATAATTAATAGGTACACTTAAGCTACTGCTTAGATGAAGGTTTGGATAGGCCATTGTGGACAAAATAATTATTATTGATGGGTTATGGTAAATTTCATTAAAATTCTTTAAATTTATGATTATGTGATAAAACAAAGTTTTCCTTTAATAAACCAAAGATTTCTTTTATTATTCCAGTCACTGCTTTGAAACCAAAGAATCCTGTCATAGAATCGCCTGAAGATCTTGAAAAATGGCTTGATGACTTCTTAGATGGATAATTTCGTCATGCATGTGTACTAATTATGATCAGTCATTTATTAAAAATATTTATTCTACTAAAAATAATTACTATAACACCAATATTGCTATTACCTGTAGATAATATGTACCTATATATAGTTTTTTATTTTACCGTGTCATCTGTGTAGCTTAGTGGCAGTGATGTCCAGGGTTTGCTAATTTCTATGTTGGTTAGCTTATAAAGCTTAATGAAAATCAATGCAAACATTTAACTGATTTTGGTAGGGTGTAATTTGGCAAAATCGAAAGTAAAAAAAATAATATAAGTATTAAAATAATTATTGAATATGTCGAAATTTATTACACACATGATAAGTAAACTAAGTTATTGATGCAAAATATGGTTGTGACAAAATTGATTAGTCCGCAATCCGCACGCAATGTATACGTGTTGTGACTAGATTACGGCGCTTTTGTGGTACATGTTGCATTAATACAAAAGCTATACAAGTGATATAAAAATAAATTTTTGGAAAAAATATTCTTAATGTTAAAACGAATTAAATAAAAATCGTGCAAGACCTTAGTAATGCGTGAGTATATAAGTACATATGTGAATTGGTATGTGCGTGTGTATTTGAGCGTGTGGCTGTGTTACAACTTTATAAGCGTTAGTGCTCTGTATCTGTTAGTTAGTTGTAGGTGTAGGTTAATGTTGATGTTGATGTAGGTTAGTTTTTGCAACTTGAATCATGCCATGTAGGTAGTAAGGCTTCTTTTAAAGTAAAGGTGATTTAATAAAAACAAAGATTAATAATTAAAGTAGTTTATTTTTATTACATTTAAACAGTATTGTGTAAAATCTCAATTTACACTTATATTTTTTAAACTTTGTTAGTGGTCCAGTTTGTACTGATAAAATCATAAATTGAAGTGGCTGTTGCAATATTATAGAAATCTTAAATTTTATTATATTTTACAATACGATTTTTTCGTCTACGGGGAACTTTTGGAGGTACCAGCTTAGGCCGTTTTTTATTTATAAAAACCCAAAAAATAAATAACCACCTGGGGGACATAGTTTTCTCGTCTCCGTTGTTCTTTAGCAAGTATTGTGAAGTGTATAAACAAAATTAAAAAATATTGTAAGTAATTGGTTACAGGATACAGATAATAACTTCCGGGCACCAGCCTTAACACATTCTTCTTAAAAATTATTCCAGTCATTCCTTTGATTCTTCATCGAAGTCCTTATAGAGGTTTTACTTAAGGTCGTCAACTTCACAGCTAACAAAATAAAATTACAATATCTGATGTGAAAGATATCTTGGTTTAATTTAAAAAGGCAAATTATATCTACAAGGTATATTTAAGAATTTTATTCAAGCATCTTAACACAATATATGTAAAAGTACTTAAATAAGGCAGGCTTAAAACAAATGACGAAAACTAGTGTTCTTTTAAATTCACACAAACTTCATGTAGTAACCCCTTGATTGACACATTTTCCTTATTTTTAACATTCACAGTTAGTTCGTCTTAGGTCGTGAATAATAAAACTTTAATCACACACTAAATTTCTTACATATTTCAATGTGGTAATATTACTTACAATAAAAATCAATTCATAGTTGGTAATTAATTAAACACAACACAATATTTACATAATCAATCCTTCATGTATCAGTAAAATAAAAGATTCAACTGAGCAGAAAAACAACACTGCAAATAAGAATTGTTTATTATCATATCATATGAAATCTTAATTTGTTTTACAATCGAAATACATTATTAATATCGATAATTATTATAGTTTGAATTTTGATATTGATTACCACCTCTATGGTAATCATCAAAATTTCTTCTAGGAGCTGAATGTGAAGTGTCTGTATGCTTCAAGGTCTTGGCTCTTGCTGCTAGCTGGGAGACAAGTTGCGCAGGTGTCAGATGAGCTATGGAGATTGGCGGGCCGCTGCTGCTGCTGCCACTTGGGTTGAACATTGATTTGGAGCTATACAAGTCTTCTTCAATCACTTGAGTGTGTACCGAGGATGAAAAATATTCAGGATTTATTGATGTACTCATATCACTAAACTTGGTTGATTCACGAATATCACACACATCACAAACAGGCAATGTTGTCTGTACTGAAGCATCCCTCATGTCTTTCCGCACCTTCTTTGGCTTTGCAACAATCTTTTCCAAAGATAATGCTGAGATGATTGAATCTATGATCTCCTTGTTGCGTTGAACCATCAATGATTGACTACTTTTGGAGAAATGATACTCGACTGCACCCTGCCTTTTGAGAGGGGAGCAAAACTTCTTGACAGGACATTGTGTTGTCAGCTTCTCCTCCTTTTGAGGTTTGATCCTAGTGTTCATGAGCAAACGATTTGGCAGTCCCAATTTACAAAGAGTTTCCATTGCTATCCTACAGCGATTCAGCACTGGAAGCATAAAGTTGACATTTTTAGGTACTGATTTTGCATTTAGATAACTTGAACACTTGTTGAACAACTACACACTGGCACACTTAAAACACAAGAACTAGAAATTATAACAGAATTATAATGTAAAATAATCAAAAAACAGGACAGAATACACATAATAGAAAAATCAAGTAAAACCCACCAGCAACTCTTTCTTTAGGATCCATGTTAGGTGTAGCACCTGCAACATTAAGACAAATCTGTGTAATCAATTTACTGCCCTTTGAATTGCAATAACTTAGAAATCTGTATATACTACTATTGAGTTAAGGAAAGTAAAAGTAAAGTATGTATTTTACCAAAATTTCAGCATATGTGTACTACACTTAACAAATATTTTTTTGTTTACCTTTAATTGGTGCTAGTTTTAAATAATCTTCATGTGAAAGTTTTCCATCAGCAACCAACTGTAATAATTAGGTAATATAATTAATACATCTGACAAAGAAAACCCATACCAAACAAAAAGGAGAAATAATGTCTACCTTAGCCAAAGCATCACACTGTGTAGTTAAATTTATGTCCAGATTTTGTAAGTTACCAGATGACATTTGAAAAGGTGCAGGAACCATATTAGGTGCTGGCATAGAGTTGGTTGGAGCAGGAACTGGTTGTGGCACGGCTTCAGGAGGGTAGTATGGTTCTGTGTATGCAGCAAAACTTTCTGGAGGCCGCTGATATGACGTTCCAGTATTTTGCACATATTGCGATGCAGCATATAAATATTGATCATCATGATCCTTAATCTCTTCTCTTCGGGACTGTGAAATAGAACGCGATTTATAACGCTTGTATGGTGATCTTGATGGGCGTTCCCGCCTTAAATCTGGACTCTGATATCTCTTTGGGCTTCGTCGTGGGCTCCGATGTAAAACATGAGGTCGGCGCGAAATGTAACTAGGGCTGAGACGACTGTGTCCGCGGTATCGAAATCCTCGTATTTCTCGGCGTTTTGGCGACCAGTCACGTCGAATCCGCACTGGTGAATCACGATTGTGTCTTGGTGATATTCGACGAAATTTTAGCGGCGAGTCCCTACGATGCCTGAATGGTGAATCTCTACGTTTTCTTAAAGGTGATTCGCGACGATTCCTTGGCGAGTCTTTTCTTCTTTCCACTGCATGCTTCATGGGGGATGGTGACCGGGGTCGTTTCTCACTCATATGTCTCCTGGTTACTTCTTCAACGAATTTCTTTTTTTCGCTGTTTCTGCTTTCATCAAAATAATCATCCAATTCAGTCCCTGGTGGTCTTATATCATCCATGGATTCTAGATGTTTCGCAAGAAGTTCTTTAACTTTAACTTCCTTGTCTCTCTTTATTGCTTGTTTTGTCTTATTAGGATCCCGACGACTTCCAGGGCGTATGTATTCATTCAAACGTTCTTCTTCATACTCTGTTTCATGTGGACTGTGTTGTTTGCTGCGTGAGTTTTTCCTGTTTTGGTTTGGTATCAGCTCTCGTAAATCATCAACATTGTCAAGAGCCTTTTCATTGATTGTTGGTCGGGAATCCTTAGTATCATCATTCCAACTATCAATAACTTCCATAAAATCATCTTTGCAAAAGTCATCAAAAAAGTCACTGGGAATATCTTCCCCCTCAGAAGATTCTTTTCTTCCCTCTTCTTTGGGCATCTCAATATTAAATGTCACCTTCTATAAAAGCATTTCCTTTCAAATGAGAATAATATATGATTGGGTTAGAACTCTACTATAAATTCTAGCAACTTATTAAACATATTATTAACTAAATAATTATTCTGTGCTTTAATTGAAAATACCTTAACAATATGGCACAAGTATAGCTAAATTATTTAAATCATTATTTTTATAACATTTTATGTTCTTAACTGATAGACGTTGTTTACTTTGTGTCATAATAATAATTCTAACCCAATAACTATTGACTATTGTTTTAATTACCTTGACAAAAAGCCGGTACCTTATTTTCTTTAATATCACAGTTTATATTCTGAAGTTAACATCGGCAATGTTAATCTCCATACTTTAGTTGAAAAAAAATTCACGAGCCCTCAAAGGCAATGATTATAATATTTATTAATTCAGCATAATCGAATAATAATCTAGATTAAATAACAGATTCTTAATTCTTTACCTCTACTTCAAAGTGTTTAGTTTCACTAATCGTAATCACTATAGATGATTTGGATTTTGGAAATGAAACATTCAAATTACAATTATCAAATTATGTGTAATTATTAATAATTGTGTCAAGCATTAGAACCATAGAGTGTAACTTATAAGTCTATGGAGGGACCACCTGTGGTCCACTAAACTTAAGTAAAGTAGTTAGTCTTTGTGAAATGTGAATATAACTAAGTCAATTAAAGCAAACTAGAGAATTACCATAATATTACACTGAGAATAGTTGTTTTCTACAAATATGACAATGTTACATTTCTGTTGAAACTTGAATATGTTAATTTTTAAGCTGTCTTGTGTTACTTTTAACTTGAAACTATCCCCTATTGATCGATAAGTGGCAACACCGAGTGAAACTAAAACATTACTCTGGCCTAAAGGTTCACTCTAGCGATCTTATTAAGTGGCAGCTAGGTGAGGGGTACTGGGTTCGATTCCCGGTTCGAGGGCAACTTTTAATTTAATTTAAATTTGTTCTCGCCTCTCGGCCTTTGGGAAGGTTGTGCGGTACCGGGCGAGTGCCTAAAACCCTGCATGGAGGACACGGTCGAAGTTCTAAGGCAAGCACGAATTATTAAAATTATTCTTATACTTGACGCTGGCTAATGCACAAACCGTGCCAGAGCCATAAAAAAAAAAAAACTTTAGTCTTCGGTCTTACTCTATAAACTGTAAACAATTTTTATTTTTATACGTTATACGATATTTGCACAATACAACTATGAACTAAGGTTTGAAACAATCTGATGTGTGATTTCAAGTTTTCACACTACGTGATAGTTGTCCAGATAAACAACCGCACAGCACCAACACGCCATGGAGCTGACTCAACGGTTGGAGAGTACACAACAAACTTTTGGAAATACTTCTGAAATACGTTGTCCTGAGCAGGTAAATTTTAAACATAAACAAATTGTTGTTAGCCATCCCAGCCATTAAAACCTAGAAAACTGTGATTGATATATATATATTAGTAGTGCTAAAAGTTGGCCTTCTTCGTAACGCGAGTGCCGCAAATTTTTTATTCTTGAAGTGCTTATATCTGAATTCTATGTACAGAAAAATTTAATTGTTGTTTTAAAGAAGGTAAGACTCTTTCTGTATTTTAAGTAACGTTTTAATCATTACAAGTTCTATCGCAAAGAACCCAAGGTCAGTGCTATACATGCTCTTGATTACACAGTACATACTCTTGATTCTCATGTTTGCAAATTTTCACAAAAATATACTTGTAAAATTTCAGTAATGTATTTATTTTTCAGATTGGTTTCCTAGGAATATGTGGAACTAAGTATCCAGTTGTGAAAGGGCCAAACAAAATAGGTAGAGATCCCCAAACATGCAATATTGTTCTAAATCTAAATGTAAGTACACATACTTATAGTGAAGTTATCATTGTTCTGTAATAAAAAATAAAGGTTTTATTATTCTTATTAACCTGACTGGTGGGGTTGTGACAAAATATCATATTGTTAATCTGGCAGGCACTACGCAGGCAATTCCAAAACTATAACTATTGTTGATTGATTACTATTGTATATATAGAGATACATATACTGCTAGATTATATTTAAGACATCCAACACATAGGGTAGATGTTTCAATGATAACTTTTTTTTATTTATGTAAAATTAAAAACAAACCTTGGTGTCGCAATCAGACAATTGCATACAAATAAATCAAAGATATCTCACAAATCAGTTATTTCCTCAATGGGCCAGCAGGGCAGTAATTATTGTTTTTAAAACCCAATATAATTGTTCTTTTTTTCTCTCTTTACGAAATGTTACTTATTTTAGTTCAGTTTGTATAAAAGAGATTTTTATTTTAACTATTAAATATATTGTTTTAATATATTTGTGTGCTAATGTTATTTTTTAATTTACAGTCCATATCCCGTCAACATGCTGTGCTCAATGTTTTAAATAAAAATAATTTCATGCTGATGGACCTCGATTCAGCAAATAAAACAAAAGTGCAAGATGTAAGTTATTTTTTATGGACACTTTTTTTGAATACACATCATATAACATTACATCAAAAGAAAACAAACAGTAAAAGTAAACAATCTAAAAAAATAAAATCATATAATATTACAATTTTTAATAGATTGTATGTGGGATTCTTATTTTAAAATAAAATCTAGCAATATTATATAAAAAACCAGACACACCAAAAATAATATACTTAATTAAATTGTTTCAAGATAATACATTAAAAAGATCTGATAAGACATTAAACAATTAAATATAGATAAAAAAAGAATAATAAACACTTTATTACTTAAATCTTATTCCTTTGTTTCATATATAGTAAGGGCATGTATAGAATTACTTTACAGTGTAAACACAAGAATGTTTTTACATTCAAACTCAAACTCAAAATATCTTTATTCAAGTGTGTAACCAAGTACACTTTTGAATTGTCAAGTTAAATTAATTTAAAATTTACATTTACTACCAGTTAGGCTACGGCCTTGACTTGCGACGCGGGTAAATTAAAGTCTCCATAATTAAAAATACAATGATGTAATTAACTTCAAGTCAAATAAGGGAAGTCAAGACACAAATCAAGTATACAATTTGGTGTTTGTTTTTTCTGTGTTAGCCAAAAATTAATAAATAAACACTTAATATACAAGCAACAAAAAATACAGCCAGCCAACCACGACACAATGCTTTGCATTACTAAAAAGAGCAACATGAATATAAACACATTTTTATTTGTTTTTTTTAGAAATCATTGGATCCTTACATTCCCCAAGTGTTACAAAATGGAGATACTGTTCAGTTCGGTCAAGTATTTGGAATATTTAGATTGCTGGAAGAAGAAACTGATCTGCCAATGACACAAGCTTTAGAAATCCCTGAAACTCCTGTTGTGAAAAAGCATTTGTCCAAAATAAACCACACTGCTATAATACCTGAATCGCCAGAAGTCAGTGATAAGGTAAGAAAATATTATTTAGCCACAACTAAGCAATCCTAAAGTTTTTGCCGCACACCACCTCTACGTGGAACCGAGAGGAGCTGAGAACCTATTATCTAAAGGCCTGCCGGCCTTTAGATAATGCGCTGCCGCGCATGTGCGAGCCTTCTAGCAATGTGAGTGTCCATGGGTGGCGGTATCACTTGACATCAGCTGTCACTATGCCCCTGTTATAAAAAAAAACATTTGGTCACCATTCAGCATACTGATTACTCAGTATAGGCTTATAGAAAAGAAAGAATATAAATGTGCCCTGTTTGTTCAACATATTGTGTTTTTTACATTGGCTGCAATAATCATTAAAATATATTGTCTGTTACAGGACGACTCTTTTATTACTCCATCGCAACCACAAACAGTTAGTAAACACTCAAATAATAATTTTGCTAAGCCATCTGGAAAACCAGCTTTCAATCAACCAGGCGGTCTACATGGTACAGAAAATATTAATTGGAATACTTCAAAGAAATCAAAATCATTTCAATTTGATACTGGTCTTAAAAATGTACAAATTGTTTCTGTTAAATCAGAAGAAACCATCAACCAAAAAGGATTTCACGAATTGCATACTCAATTTACTGATAAAAGTATTGACAATCATGAAATCAATTTGTCTATTTATGAAGCTAATACACAATTACCTCATGAAAATAAACTGAACTATTCTAGTCTTACAAATGAAACAAAGGCCATAAATGGTCACAAAGATATTCATGATTTAGATACGCAAATTCCTGATAACTGTAATGACCCCTATGAATACAATGCCTCTGTTTTAAAAGCAAACTCGAAAATACCTGATGATTTTTACGACATGGAGACCCAAGTTCATGTTGAAGACGAATTACCAAATGTTTGGACAAAGGAGACATCAGTAAATAAGGAACTTGATATAAACAAAGATATTAGTATATTTGATGCAGAAACGCAGCAATTTTTTAAAGAACCAAATCCAAAAAACCAAACTGTAAATGAAAAATGTAGAAGTCATGAAGCCTCTGATGATATAATCCTTTTTGATGAAATTAGTAGCCAGTCCATGGAAGATAATTTGGATTCACAAGCTATTTTGCCATCTAGTCCAAATACGAACTTAAATGCTAATAACTTAAGTAATTCTAATGTACTTGATGAGAACATTATTAAGTCAAACAGTCCAGAAAAGGTGCCGAATATTAATGATTGCGATGATTTTGATAATTTGCCGACACAAATTATTACGACTAAATCTCCCGAAAGAAATGGGGACCACATTGATGATGTGGATATTTTACCAACTCAAATAATTGTAATAGAAAACAAAACAACTAACGTAAATCCCCAAGGAATTTCTAACTTAACAGATGCAGACGAAGATATAACCGACTGTGAAGATAATTTAGATCACGAGTCTACAAAAGATAAAGACACAAAATTCGAAGATTTACAAACACAAATAATATCAGAGGATCTAGAAAATGGAAAACCCAGTGATGCTTCAAACTGTAATTTTGAAGACATGTTAACACAGGTAACAACAGGATTTTTAAAAGTATGAGTATGAGTATTAGAATGACGCTGAATTAATTTAACTAAGACTAAATTAACTGTCTTGTCAATGAGCAAAGTCGATTTGTTTTATAAAATCACTTCGCATAATATTTTTCTAGCGATATTGAATACTTTGATGTGCTACATAAATTTATAGTAAAATGTATATTTTTTTACAACAGGTGATAGTACCAGAAGAAGATACAACACTCAAATGCAAAGTCTTAAAGCAAATTACAACTTTTAACAATAACTTCAAAGTACCAAAACCTACCCCACGAAAAGCTAAAAGACAAATGAACCTAACAGAATATTTAAATAAACCAAATGCTCTCAAAAACAAACCTGGGATTTCTGAAGACGATGACCCGAACTATTACGCAGCTACACAAGATATTATTGGAGATTTATGTACACAGACAGATCCAAAAAACAATACTAAAGACTTAGATGATTCAGGTGGTGAAAATAAAATCAATGAAATGGTTTCTCTTTTATCCAGTCAAGAAGTAAGAGATATTGTCGGTGTTGAAAAAAATTCAAAGCTTAAAAGATTTCCCAGTGACAGTTCAGATTGTGAAACTACACCCTCTAAACCATTTAAATTTATGTGTACTGATTTACCAAATAGTCAAGAAATAAAAACTAGTATTACCGCTCAAAGCAAGACCATCACAGATGTATTAAGTGATTCTGAATCCGAAAAAGAGTCTGAAGAAGGCACGCCAATACTGTTTAAAAAGAAGAAGAAAGTCAGCGAAGTTAAGCTAGACTTATTGCGGAAGTTCGATGCAGACGAGTTGCCTACCAGAATTTCTATGAGAGTAAAAAAAGCACCTAAAAAATTCTCGAACAATTCTATAAGTGTTAATGAAACTATACTGAAGTCGCATTATATTCTAGATCAAGAGGAAAACATTGATGCAGACATAGTTACTGCAAATATCTTGCGCCTTAAAAGTGAAAAGACAAGAAAGTCAGCAGATGCTTCCAAACCAGAACCAGAAGAAATTCCCAAACGAGAAAAAAGGATAACAAGAATCAAAACCGAAGAACCGACTACCTCAAAGGAAACTAAAACAAAGAGAACTTCAAAATCTAAAGATGACAAAGTTAGTGAGAAAATTAAAGTCAAAATAGTTAAACCTACAAAGCGCGGACGACCAAGAAAAGATAAGGCAGAAGAAAAACCAGAGACAATAGACGATGGTGGCTCTATTACACGACAACCGAGAAGTGAGTCCAAAGTAAATCCTAAAGGGATACTTAAGAGACGTAGTTCATACAATGATATATCCAATGAAGTAGAAACCGAACCGATCAGAAGAAGTCTAAGGCGAAAATGTACGAAGGATGGCGACGAGAGCGACGTTTATAGTTCGTCGAATAATTCGCCTGCACTTAAAAGAAATGCGATTGCTAATGTTGAACTACCCGCTAAAAAATATAGGCCGGCAACCTCACTTGGGCTGGTCACAAATTTGAGAGCAACCTCAGCGAGAAAACAGAAAACCCACTATGTACTGTTCACTGCTTTTCCCGCTAATGAAGTGAAAAGCCAATTGGAGAGATTAGGTAAGTTTTAGTCTTAGATAAGTGCTTTGTTAGTCTTAGATAAGTGCTTTAGTAGTCTTAAATAAGTGATTTATTAGTCTTAGATAAGTGCTTTGTTAGTCTTAGATAAGTGCAGTGATATATGCCATTTAACTTTTATATTGCTATGAGTAATTGCTAAGTTATTTTTATTGCGTCTCTTAAAAAACTCATGTTGGTTTTAAAATTAACTTCATAGGTTTTTTTCATAGATAAATCTGTATATAGAAAATAATTCGAGCTGTGCATTAGGGAGCGTTCAAGTATTAATAAACGTAATATGGGGGGAGGGGGGAGTCTTTTAAAACGTTACACTGCGTTACATGGGGTATTTAAACAACGCGTTACGTAACATTTTGTATTTTAATAAAAATACTGGGGGATTAATTGACAACCCTTTTAAAGGCTAAAGAAAAACTAAAAAACAAAGAAAATATTATAGAACATATAAAGGATGTTATGCATATAACTTAAAAATCTCTTCTTTTGTTTATTACAACTGCAAACGCAATTAATACAATAACAAAGGTATTACTTTGTTTAACATGATTGTGTCTTTAATGGTCACTTTAATGTTACGTAACGTTAAGGGAGGGAAGGGGGGTTACATGGGGGGGGGGGGGGAGAAAAAATCTTTAAAAATTGCGTTACGTAATACTTGAACGGTCCCTTACCTTGTAATTGAAATTAATTGTGTAACAGTAAAACTGTATTAATAAATACATATTGGGTATTTTTTTCGGACGAATATTTTCTATTATAGCAAAGTGATTTTCTTTCGGTTTTGACGTGATAACGTCTTTAAAATCGTTTTAGTCGGGTGACATGTTCAGAAACTTGTGTCACACCAAAACCTCACGAGCGCGATCGCAGGTATAACGAGAGAGAGACGGACCGATCTCCCGTCTCATCTCGAGCGCTGCCAGTCATTCCGTGAATGTATGAAGAAAAATGTATATCATAGTCGAATAAGTAAACTTGTCATTTTACACCCGAAATTTATCATCAAAAGTGTGAATAAAACGATAGATGTAATTTAAAATTTGAAAAAATTGTTATCTTCATTAATTCCTTACTTCCCAAAAACTTATCACCAATAAGACGTTATCACGTAAACATCTCGATCGTAAACCTAATTTACAAACAACCAATATTTTTTTTAATTACAATAAATATTTTCACAGGCGCAGTCCTTGTTACTGACGTAAAAGCATGTACAGTAGTGTTGACACTACAGATAAAACGGACATTTAAACTTCTATGTGCGGTGGGGCTTGGGAAGCCTGTAGTTGGACGGCAGTGGGTTCAAGCCTGCATCGATAACAACGTTCTTGTTGGTATGTATGGAAAAGTGAAAAAGAGTTAGCCAACAGGCCCGCGCTGGTTTCCGGTAGTTAGGGAAAAGTAGAAATTATTCATTACTCTTACGCTGATTTATTTTCCGCACTAGCAAAAAAGTTATCAGCATTCAAAGATTTTAGAGATATCCTCCATATCGTGTAAAACAAAAAACTTGGCGATTAAAAAGAGTGGCGGAGAGTTTATTGCCAGTTCTTCTCTTCCGTTCTATGCCCTTGAACTGGCAGTTAATGTAAAATTAGAAGCATTTAATGTATATTTCTTCTTGACGTTCATAAGTGTACATTGTGTTACTTATATGAATAATGATTTTTTACTTTGACTTTTTAGGTTTTGCTCTCAGATTTCTGTATATCTCATTATTATTATTAAGAGCCAAGTACTGGACACATAAATTTCATCCATTAGGGAGCGTTCAAGTATTACGTCACGCAATTTTTGGGAGATTATTGACCCCCCCCCTCCTCCATGTAACGCGCCGTAACGTTTTGGGTATCTACAGTACTGTACCCAAGTATAGTAAAACGTTTCGTGTCCACCTAGTGACTCTTTATACCTAAAAGTTACCATTATGTGGTGTAAAGTACTGGAAAGTCGAAAATAATATTAACAATAACGCGTAATTCAATCCGCGCCCCGCATCGTAACGTTTTACAAAAGGACCCCCCCCCCCCAAATTCGTTATGTAATACTTGAACGCTCAATAGCCGGGGGCTCAGTCTATAATTTATACCATTTGGAATATTCTAGAGCCATGGTACTACTTGATCCAAGATGAAGTGTCCGAAAAAAGGTTCAATTTCAACCTGAAGCGAACGTTGAATAGCAGAAGAAACTTTCTCAAGGGCCTATACATCTCTGCCACACCTAGTGTTATGCCTAACGCCCAAGAGATGAAATGTAAGTATCTATTATAAAAGAATTTCACATAGGATCAATAGGTCTCTCTTACAAACCCCTAAGCGATAAGGGGTGTCCACCCCAAAATTTTATATTTTAGACAGTTTTTATTGTTTTATGATACAGCATATAAAAATACATACAACCCTTAATTTTCATCTTACCCGCTTCGATCAACCCCTATTTCTTATTTGTTAGTTAAGAACGTATAACTTGAACTCTGAGGTTTATATAGAGAAAAATCACAGAAAAACCTAAAAAGTTTTCAACCTGAAAAGTCACAGAAAACCAAACAGTCTCTGGGGTAGCACAGGAAAATGTTTCATGTATGTACTAAGAAGGTTGGCTAGGCATTAAGGAATACGAAGTTCGCGGGGGCAGCTAGTTATTGTATACAAAATCAATCTTATAACATCAATTTAAAGAGGTGGTTATTACTCGAGTATAACATTATAAAACAGTTATTTGGTATTTTAAATTCAGTAGATAGTCTACTTCGCAAGTGATTTCTCTATTTTATATTTGAACCTAGAAATATTTCAATCGATATATTTTGAATACAAACAGTGTTGGCCTAGACAACAGTTCCTCGTACGGTAAAGGAAAACATCGTGAGGAAACCGGCATTAGTCTATTATGGCGCATCTACATTAGTCGGCTAGACCGTATTCGGCTGCAGGCCGTATTCGGTCACCGACTAATATAAACAGGTATTCGTTTGACCGTATTCGGTCGAGCCCATATTCTACCACAAGGCTGTTCAAGACGATTCTTGCAACCCGACTGTTCAATATACAAATTACAATCGCCGCATCAATCAAGTCGCCGAATTCGGATAACCGACCAATGTAAACAACTCAATTTAGGTATAGACCAGGCTATATATACAAGTTATCTTAAAATAGTAATAAATAGGCATCTAATTATAATTTAAAGAAGATTCATAGAGAAGTAGGGAAGGGGATGACGGGTCTGGGCGTTACTGCATACGATTTTTTGCATTTTCTGAGAAGATTTACTATGGTAATATATATATATTTTTTTACCATAGAAAAGTAGAGATTTCAACGAACTGAAAGCACACCAACTTTTTGAAAAAAGCTGAAATTTTGACGTCAGAATTTTCGATTGAAAATTAGGGTGTTTTTTCGATATTAATTCAAAATAAGGTGAAGAAATAAATTTTTGTAAAAGATAGAAATAAAAAACCAAAAAGTTGGTTTTTGTGAATTTTTCACATACATTTTGAGGTTATGTAAAAAATGTGTGAATACAAAAGTTTTAGATCTTTTTATTACCTACAATTTTGCCATTTAGTTTTCTTCGATAGGACTTTTAGTTTTGCCGGAAATCGAGATAAACCGTTTTATAGCCTTAAAACTCCCCCGACCCCCTACCCTTCCCGACCTCAGATCGACCGTAATTTATTTTTCCTTTCATTTTGATCATATTCCCCTGCTTTTCTAATGGGTTTCATCCTACTGTAGTTTTTTTTGGTTTCAAAAATTATCGGCACTGGTCTAGTAAGCGTTTCAGTTAAACCGAATGCGGCCGCCGCCTTCGGTGACCGGCCTAATGTAAACGCGCCATTATAAGAAAAAAAATGTCACGAAACAAATCTAAAGACCCAACTCTAAAAAGTTATAGCGCCATAGAGTTTTTTTAAATATATTTTTAACATATTTAACAATTTCAGTGATCGTAGAGTGTTCGGGGGGCAAGTGGAAAGAAGCTTTAGAAGCTCCCAAATCAAAATGGCTTGTTGTATCGACACCCGTTGATAAAGCATTGTGGCCCGCTATTAAGAAGAAAGGTGGTATTATCGTTTCCAACGAATTGGTCCTCGATGGAGTTTTAAAACAGAAATTAGAAATTGAACAGAATAGATTGGATTAATTGCGCGGGCGCAGCGAATGGGCTATTTTACAATATTTTAATATTTCAGATAAGTGACTATAGGACCTATACAAATTATTTTTAATTCTGTTTTTTTTTTTAAATTAATTAAACATAATTCCAAAAACCCGCCAAAACGCTTATGACGTAAAAGATGGCATGTAAACATAGATAGTGTCGATTATTTTTTTAATACAAATTAAATTCTTAACTATTATGTATGTTTTGAAATAAATTTTATAATTATATATATAATAGATTTTAATGTTTTACATAACTAATTGTTATTACGGGCCTGCGCGCCTCAGTGCTCCAGCTCTCCACTGAGCACCGCAGTCCACCACGTTTTCATTAGGAATAAAGTCTATCTTGGGAGTATTAAACGTTTTCCCATGACAGGACCAAGACAGTTCTGTTGAATCCACCCTAAATACAAGATAACATTAAAATAGTATGTGGTTATAAACGATGGTCAGATATTGTTTAGAAATTCATTAATTATAAGTTCGTTCATGTTAGGTTATAGATATAGTTTATGGTCTACCATTTGTACTTACCATAATAAAACCTATTTTAGTCTGAAAGTACAAAAATTTATACTGTTTCCCGCCTTTTATTTAGTAAGTCATTTAGCATTTGACGTTTTGACGTCACTCCTAACATGTCTGTGTTAACGTCACCTAATTTTTTTTATTATGTATTTAAGCAGTTGTTAATTATGAGTTAACGGTTAACCTATTTAAAAGTACCATAACTAATCATTTTCATTGCTCTATTCTTTCTGGAATCAGTCATAGATCAATTTCGGGAAAGCTTTTTTTAGCTATTGTATCGCTGTTAGAAAAGGACGCAATGAAAGTGATTTTGTCTAAGTGTCGCTAATGTCAGATTCAAAATCTAAATTGATATAGTCTGTGACTGTGTCAGATAGGGATGAGACATACTTGCAAAATTCAATACCAGGGCTTCCAAGTACGAGTATGTAAAAATACCAGGTACGAAAACCAGGTATAAAAATACTTGAAAGTATTTGGTGGCAATCGTATCGTACAGTGTGTGTACCACAATCTTGCACGGCTTTTTATAAATGAAATCTTTCCTTCCTACTTTGTTTTGTTAATCACAGGCTTAGGACTGTCTGCTACTAATAGTGTTACGGTCATTTATCAGCTAGTTGTGAAATATAGTATTAGCAGGCGTAGTTAAAAGATTTCATTTCATTTTATATATGTACAACTTTTTTTTATTATATATATATATATATATAGAATTCTCAATCATCATTTTTTATTTTGTTGGAGAAACAACAATTGCTCTAATTTTCGACTCCCGAGTCGGGATCTCCTTTCCGTCAATATGTTCCCTGCTACTGAAAATAGACGTTCGCAAGGCACGCTAGAAGCCATTGCATTTAATTTAATTTTGGCTAGTTTGGCTAAATTTGGATATATTTGCTGATTTATTCGCCACCATTCCAAAGGATTTGTGTCTGGAGACAAAACTGTGTCATCTAAATATTTTTGCGTCTCAATTATGGCTCTGCTATTGGCTGTGCCAGCTGGCCGCACATTGTGCATTTGTTTATTATAGTGTTTCCATAATAGGCTGTTAGATTTTTTCCCCTGGCTATCTGATATATTAGAAGTGGATGCTGAAGACTGATTTTTTTCATTTTCATTTATCATCGCGGTTACTAAGCCCACAATATACTTTTTAGTGCTGTCTGCAACATTTTCGTTCTCAAAGTATAACTTGTATCTCGGGTCTAAAAACATAGCGACGGTATAAGTTCGGCTTTGTTCCAAATTAGAAAACCGCGTGCCTATTTCTGAAAGCAGATCCTGTCGACACATTTCCACTTCATCAGGAAAAATGTCAATATTATTTTCTTGCCGATATGTCTGACTTGCGATTTCTTTGAGAGCGTTGGTAAGACCAATCGTTAAGGGGATAACCGAGCTTCCACTAACATACTTCTGTCCGCTCATCTCTCTTGTCACTTCTTCACATGGTTGTAACACTACTACCAAAGACTGGCAAATGTCCCATTCATATGTAGTAAGATTAATCAAATTGCCAGTGTCTAAATTACTCAAAGCACATTTGATTTCGTCTTTCAGTTCGACAAACCTCTCTATCATGTAAAATGTGGAGTTCCACCTTGTAGCGACATCTTGAATTGGCCTCTTCACTACTTTATTGGCCTGCTCCTGGTACTTTTTTAATTTATTCCAGGCTAAATTACTTCTTTTGAAGTAGGATACTATGGCTTTTACTTTGCCTATTATGCTATTTACGTTTGAGTGGGATAACACTTTTTGTACTGCTAGGTTAAGTGTGTGTGCATAACAGCCAAAATGTCTCCATTCTAATTGAAGTATGGCATTTTTTATATTAGCCCCGTTGTCCGACACTACAAGGAGGACCTTATCTAAAATGTTCCAATCTTGAGCCACATTTCTTAATTCTTGTGCTATATGAAGTGCCGTGTGACTGCTCTCAAATACTTTACATTCCAGTAAAACCGACTGAAGGATAAAATTTTTATCTACGTAATGACCCGTAACGGCTAGGTAAGAATCATTATTTCGTGACGTCCACATATCGGTCGTTAAACATACACTTTTTGCATCTTCATTTAAAGCTGTTTTTGTATTTATCTTTATTTCTTCATATAGCCCCGGCAATAAATTATTGGCGAAATACTTTCGTGATGGTATTGTATAATTTGGGAAAGCAAAATTTATTAATTCGCGAAATCCTTTGTCTTCTACTATTGAAAAAGGCTGTAAGTCCCATATGAACAAATTCATTAAATGATCATCAATTTGTTTTTTTATTTTTTGACAATCGCGCCGAAGGAATGCTGTAATACTGGATGGGTTCGGATTGGACCTTATCGTATTAGATGCGATAGTTTGTATAGCAGTATTGACTGCCGTAATTTGTGCAGTTTGTGAAGTATGCGCCTGTACCTCTTGTTCTTCTTGACGATCCACTTGTTGTTCCCTTCTCACTAAGTTAACGGAAATATGTTTTCTTTGTACATGCTTGGTAAGGTTTGACACTCCTGATTTGTATGAGATAATGACTTTGCACATTTTGCATTCAGCTTTATTTTCACCTTTGTCCACAAAATGATCCCAAGCCAAACTTTTCTTTGGAGCCATGGTTTGTGACTATATTATTATTTAGCACAAGTTTCTACCTATCTAACTATGTATTTTAACTATTATCTAATAACGAAAACACAGTTTTATTTACACTCTATTACCTATTTAGAGTTCAAAAATCGTCTGTCCATTAAACTCGCGAAACTAAACTAAACACAGAATTAAAAAAATAACAGTTTTATACATCTATACACTCACTATTAATAGTTCGAAAATTGTCTTTAAATTCAATAAACTTCGGAAAAAATATTTGTAACTTAACTATTATCTAATGACGAAATCACAGTTTTATTTACACTCTATTACCTATTTCGAGTTCAAAAATTGTCGGTCCTTTAAACTCGCGAAACTAAACTAAACACAGTATTAAAAAAATAACAGTTTTATACATTTATACACTCACTAATTTATATTATATAATAAATCGAAAATTGACTTTAAAATCAATAAACTCCCGAAAAATTGCTTGTAATTTAGGTCACGGTTAGTCGTTGACGTAACAAGCTCGCACTCAAATCACAACTGACAAAAAATAAAAAAACGGAAACTAAACTATTACTTGAAATAAACAAACTTTAAGTGGCACATAAGTATATTTTTTAAAACAATACTTTTGTACACGCAATTATGTGTCTTTTGTGTATAGACATAAGAATGAATAGCGTGAACTAGTCAAAAGAAAGAGTAAAGTTACGATTATTGAATGTTAATACAATTATGTTCCTTATTTTGATCAGTATATGACGGTTATTTGTAAACGAAGGGCTCACGGCAAAATACTAAAATACTTGCATAGGAAATTGACTCGTGTTACTTTAAGAATAAAGACCATAATCGTCTCAGTGAAAAAAATACTTGCAAGTTTCACGTATTTTTTGTTGCAAATACGATTCTGCTTCTTATTTATATAATAAGATGGATCGATTTCCTATGCAAGTATTTTTTAGCCCTGTGCCCGATAGCACAGCAAATACTTTAGTTTTTGCAAGTATTTCTCGCGGCTTTATCGGCGCCGCCAAAATACTAAAATACTTGCATAGGAAATTGACTCGTGTCACTTTAAGAATAAAGACCATAATGGTCTCAGTGAAAAAAATACTTGCAAGTTTCACGTATTTTTTGTTGCAAATACGATTCTGCTTCTTATTTGTATAATAAGATGGATCGATTTCCTATGCAAGTATTTTCTCGCCCGATAGCACAGCAAATACTTTCATACTTGCAAGTATTTCCTTCCCGTACCAGGGCGCCGTCCTTCGAAGCAAAGCCCTGGTTTACAAACCTGGTATGGTAAATACGTCTCACTCCTAGTGTCAGATTTGAGGGCGTAAGAATCAGTGCCTCTACCATAACATATTACAAATATTATGATTAGAAAACGCCTGCAAATATTCATATGAAAATTCTTACTTTTGCGCGCGTAATGATAATAAACTCTTTTCATACAGATAAGTTTGTCAAGCATGGTCGAGATACTGAAGTGTACATAATTTTAGTGTTTCTTATGTTTAATACTTTCATATACTGTGTCCGGTGCCTTATTGTATAGAAATAAACTTAATTTACTTTGACATTAAGCTGTAAAATATGTTATTTTTGTTAATAAATTGCTTGTTGTAACTTGCGTTATTATTACATAATTTAAAGATGCGAAAATTCGAAATAAATACTAATAGCAAAGAATATTGCTAATTTTCTGACTGAAATCGGACGGTTTATTATGTTTATGCATATTAAACCGTCATTATTCATCATCCATCATAATCAATAGTTGTACAGCCCCCTATGGGCCTTTGCAAGTATCTTTCACCATCGCAATCTCCGTCCAACTTGGAACACTTTTCGAGGTTCTTAAAAACTTCATCCCACCAACCCAGCCCCGGTCTACTACGGGTTTAGTCTTGTATAAATAAAAAACAAGAGACGATCACAAAATTTATTTAAATTAAATTCGCTTTTAAAAATAAGTCCTCATTTTGTATACGACCCAGATGGAGTACAAATGTTGTATAACTTAATATATTATTTTAATTATACTCTATATTAGCATTGTATACACAGTAACACTAATACATAGAAAAATCACATAAATGCAATAATACATACAGGAACAAATATAACACTTATCTCTAAAAAATATATCCTTATATAGAGAAAACCCGAAACGAATATAGTATAATCCAATCCGTCGAAAACGCGTCTTAGGGAGCGTTCAAGTATTACGTCACGCAATTTTTGGAGATTATTACCCCCCCCCCCCCATGTAACGCGCCGTAACGTTTTTATGTACCCAATAGTAAAAGTGACTCTTTATACCTAAAATTTACCATTATGTGGTGTAAAGTACTGCAAAGTTGAAAATAATATTAACGATAACGCGTAATTCAATCCCCGCCCCGCATTGTAACGTTTTACAAAAGTGCCCCCGCCCACCCTCAAATTGGTTACGTAATACTTGAACGCTCCCTCAAACGATAAATCGTATTATAAGGGCTGGTATGTTGAAAATCGTTAAGCATGTTTCAGTGTTTAAATTAATTCGTAACTTTGTAATTCAATACAAAAATGCATTATAAGAACCATCTTTATTGGAATGTATATATGACTTGTTGAGACTTAACTATTACTCCGGTATGTCAACACGTTTATGACATATCTATATTTAAATCAAGACTGAGAATCTTACCCTATTCAGAGTGGTATTAGATATAAAGCAATATGAATTTGACATTTGCTGTGGAGACATGGATAAATATTCTGTTTACATTGACACAAGAACATATTTTTCTTAAATTTTTAACATAATAAATTGACATGAACTATCTGTCATCTGTCAAATTCAAACTCTACTGAGGAATTGAAATAATTTATGATTATGGTTTCACTCCGTTGTCTATGGTATAGCCACAGAACCTGGTGTTTGTGCAGACAATTATTTAATAATACAATAATGTACAAAGCGTTATGCGGCTGCTTGACACCGGTAGCAAAATTGCTAATTGTGTAATGGCCTTTTATAGAATTAACAAAAAAGTACTTTTCAAAGTATCATCTATATAACGACCGCTAGACAAAATGTGACTTACAAATTAAACCTTAAACTAAAGCAATAAAGTCGTAATAAGAATTACCCATATTACGAAAAATACAATTAATATTTTGTACGGGTGTCTCACCCCATTTATATCTTAAAGTTAACCAAATATAACTATATATATAGTATAATTAAAGGAAAATTACATCTTATTATGTAAGAGAAGCTAAATATAACCAAAAATGTAATAATTTGAAGAAAAAAAGTCTATTAAAATGGCCATTGTTGCTGAATGTTTACAATTGACTGTTAAGACACTTTATTAAAACATGTATAAAACAAAAATATAAAAAAAATTGCACAAGTTTACCAAAACATACAGTCTGTTTCCTTTCTACGCCTGTGGATTCTTCCTCATGAGCTCCATGTCAGCATCCATCATGTCAACGACCAGCTCATCGAAGGTCATCCGTGGAGACCAGCCAAGCTGTTGCTTGGCTTTACTTGCGTCACCTAGTAATAGGTCCTGAAAAAAACAACGGTTTTTTCTTTCGGTTACGTCCGAGGAGATGCAAAGCCAATATTTTATTCGCATTTCCACAGCTAATTTAAATTGTATATAACACAATTAATAAAAAGCGAAAATGTTGAATCGTTTAGAACAGAAGGAGAGGATCAGAAGGTTGCGTGTTCACATCACGTCGGGGGTCACCAGTATGGGGTAAATGAATTAACCACCATTTTAAAGTGAATTAATTTAATTTCATGTTTGGTTACAATATTCACTTAATATTATATTTTATAAAGAAATAAACATATGTGCGTCAAATACCAAGCCACCAAGCGCACTGGCTGCGTATCACCGGTTACCTGCGTACACGCACACATTCACGCGCGAATCCCGCAAGACCAGTTTTTATGTAGTTCTGTGCGAGTGACGATATTATGATATCGATGTAAAATGTCGATAAAAATATGAAATTTATGTGTTATACATGTGTATGTTACAAACAACATACCGGTTATATTGACCAAAATCAAAGGTCCCGGCTGAATTCTATTGTACATACATATTAGGTTGTTAATAACAACGTCATCGGCTGTTACGACCAAATATGAGTAGTCCCTTCGATATCGTTATAACAGATTTTGACTGTAATTCTAAATAGAATTTGTATTAACTCACCACTTCAGTAGGTCTGAAATACTTAGGGTTGACCCGCACTAGCAGTTGTCCCGTGGCTTTATCGTGCCCCGTCTCCTCCACCCCACTTCCCCTCCACTCGATAGTCCTCCCCACGTGCGCGAAAGCCTTATCGACAAACTCCCTAACACTGTGCGCCTCCCCCATTGCCACTACGAAGTCTTCCGGCTTCTCTTGTTGTAGCATCAGCCACATTGCCTGATTATTATGAAATTAATTCTATTAATTTTCACTGTAGTATTAATTATTATGTGTTGGCCAAGTGGCTTCAGCGTTCGACTCTCATCCCTGAGGTCGTAGGTTCGATCCCCGGCTGTGCACCAATGGACTTTCTTTCTATGTGCGCATTTAACATTCGCTCGAACGGTGAAGGAAAACATCGTGAGGAAACCGGCTTGCCTTAGATCCAAAAAGTCTACTTGCCGATTAGATTAACAAATGATCATGAAACAGATACAAAAATCTGAGGCCTAGACCTAAAAAGGTTGTAGCACCACTATTACATTTTAAAGTAGCCATTTGCCAATTTTAACCATCTTCAAAAAATACGGTTATCAGTTTGAGCTGCATGTGACGTTAAAAGAATCGGATAATAATTGACTATTAAGTTTTCCAAGCACTATTAATTTTACTAAATGTATTCTAACGTACGGAACAATCTAAGTTTCATCATCGGTTCAGTAGTTATTGAAATACCAGCCCACACATCTAGACATGTACAGATACCGGCAAACATCTTGAACATTAAACAAGGGAGCGGGGGAAAGTTTCCGCAGCGCGGGACACAAACGTCAACTGATTTACCAATCACGCGATAGACACGTCACTGTCCTGCCGCCGTGCACCACCGCCCGCTTCGGCCGCCCCCCTCCCAGTGATACCTAAAAATCGCTTCTGCGCAGGCAAGGACTTTTGTTCAAGATGTTAACCGGTATCTATATTGTTAGCGGACTAACGCCATCTTGTAGCAGAAACCTATATAACGCGAAGCAATACCGGCGTTGACTCACTCTTATTTTGAGACTTCGTGCGAAACGGACGTGTTACTAACCTACCCTCAGTAAATTTTAAAAGTGTAAAGTACCTACACGTTCTAATCTTTTGTGTTAACTAATAATATAATATAGCAAAATAACATTGAAGCTATTTGATGTCGGTTTAATTTTATAATTCTGTCAAAGTACTATTTCAAAATTACTAAGTTTCAGTGAAAAACTTACCTCGACATAGTCCTTGGCGTGACCCCAATCTCTCTTACTATCCAAATTCCCCAGCTCCAAACATTCCAGCAAACCCAGCTGTATCTTAGCCACTGCCCTCGTGATCTTCCTCGTGACAAAATTCTCCCCTCTACGCGGGCTCTCATGATTGAACAATAGTCCGTTACACGCGAACATACCGTACGCCTCGCGGTAATTTACGACAATCCAATAGCCATATAATTTTGCACAAGCTGAAAGTTACGAATTGATTGATAAAAAAAAAATAGTTAAAAAAAAACTAAAAAACACGCTGTTTTTTAGTTTTTTTAAAGTATTATTCATTTTTTAGTTAAGTATTTTTTATTTTTTTTCGGATTATTGCAATGTCATCGATCTTTGACAGGTGCGCAAAGTTTGAATTAAATCTGTCCGTTAAAAGCGGGTCAAAATCGAGTCCGAAGGAGTCGGTTACATACATACATATATACAGGTGAAGCTAATATAAAGCGTGTAAAAAATCATTTAGTTTTGGTAAATTACAAGAAACTTTTATTGGAACGATCAAAAGTTGTATTTTTTTAACGTAAAATAATATCTTAATAGGTTGTAAGGATCATCGGGGTGTTTTAAATAATAGAGGATTTTAGTTTTATTATATATTAACCACTCGCGTACAACAATGGAATATAAGCGAAATAATTAAATGTTAATTGATAAATATGTTAATTATGGAATATAAGATACAGGTATCACTTATTTCACGTCATTAAATTATATGAAACGAATGAATGCAATGTAAAACTTGAACAGAATGCCTTTTTTTTTTAAGACAATTCACACCAATTGACCTGGTCCCATGCTAAGCTGGTGAAGCTTGTGTTATGGGTACTAGGCAACGGATATACGTATTATAGATAGATAGACATATAAATACATATTTAAACACCCAAGACTACACAAGACGCACAACACCAAATGCTCATCACATCGATGTTCGTCTCAGCCGGGGATCGAACCCGGGACCCATGGATTCGCAGACAGGGGTACTAACCACTAGACCAATGAGTCCCTTTGTCTGGCTATACTCTCGGCGCAACTCCCACGATTTAGGAAATCGCCACGCTTATAAAACTAAGAAAGCCTGAGTGAGAAAAATGTACAGCCTTGGCTCGTACAAAGAATTTAAGCTCTCTGGCCACGATGAAATAAATAGCAAAATAATATTCATTAATCTAATATATAAAATTCTCGTGTCGCGGTGTTTGTGGTTAAACTCCTCCGAAACGGCTCGACCGATTCTCATGAAATTTTGTGCGCATATTGGATTGGGTATGTCTAAGAATCGGACAACATCTATTTTTCCTCCCCCTAAATGTTAAGGGTAGTCCCCTAAATATATATTTTTTATTTTTACATATTTTTTCTGTTGTTATTTTTTATGATACATCATTAAAAAATACATACAACCCCTAACTTTCACCCCTCTACGATCAACCCCTATTTTTATTATAAATGATATACATGGCAAAACGACGTTTGCCAGGTCAGCTAGTTTATTTATAAATGTCTCTGCACAAATTAAACTTATTTACATAAACAAATTATGTACATTATTACAAATTACTTATTTACAAAACGTCACGAACGACGATTTGAAATCGCGATAAACTCTCCGCTACTGTTTTTAATTGCAAAGTTGTTTGTTTTACAAAACAGTTGTCAGACATTTAAACTCTCGAAATATTGAGTTATGTAAATAAAACCGAATTTATATTTTTTAAATTTCGACAAATTAAAAAAAAAATATTGTAATAATAATAACTACTAATAGTTTCTTATAATACTCGAAACATTGCATCATACTGAGTGGTCAAGTGAAATCCATTTATCTATCTAACTACATAACTAAATACATAATAAATATATTTCAAAGAAATCGTCAAATCAATATAATTATGTCATATTTAAAAAAACAAAAAAAAATGAAATAAAAAGGAAAACCAAGGAAGGTTATTAGTTGACTACAACAAGGTACAATCTCCTCTATCAGCAGGAGGACAAATCTTTGTTCATAATTTAATTATTAATTAAATAAGATGTCATGTGGAACATGGTGTAATGCAGCTTCGTTTGTTAAGCTAACCAACAGCTTAACAAACATTGTGTAAAACAAAAAAAACTTGGCGATTAAAAAGAGTGGCGAAGAGTTTATTTCCAGTTCGTCTCTTCCGTTCTTCGCCCGTTGGGACTGGCAGTAAATGTAAAATTAGAAGCATTGAATATGTATTTCTTTTTGACGTTCATAGTTGTACATTGTATTACCTAAATTAAAAAAGGGTGCGAGTACTTACGTACGCGCGTAAGAAGTTATACTTCTTTGGCATTATTAAAAATAGTTTTTGATTGCATGCAAATAATTAATTAAAATTAAATAATCAAAGACTGCAAAAGGAGTCATTTTAGTCGATTAAGTTCAGTTTACATTTGAAAAATTAAATAAATAAATATTTATTATTATTCTCTTACATTAAGTGTAACATAAATTCTATTATTATTCGAATGTTGTTTTTAAATTATGTCCAATGTAGTAGCATCTTCCGTGGGCAACTTCATTCTGTTAATTTTGTGTCACGGTGCCCGCGCATCGTAAAATTTCACTCTCATCAATTTTTCATAACGCGCCTAAAGAAGTATAACTTCAAAAAATGATTTTGATTTGATTTTACGAAGTAACCTTGGTCGGCTAGTTACAAAAAACTTTATAGAACATACCATAGGGCGATCGTGGATAGAACGGCGTGTTTTCAGTCTGTGGTATTTCCACTACTTTTCCATAGAGCTCAGAGGTAGATGCCTGGTAAATTTTGGTCTGCTTTTCTAGGCCAGCCACCCTCACTGCTTCTAACAACCTCAGGGTCCCTAACGCGTCCACTTGAGCTGTGTATTCACTGAGCTCAAAGGAAACCTTCACGTGCGATTGAGCTCCAAGATTGTATATCTCTTTTGGTTTGACCTGTAAAAATTTATTGTGTTTTTATTTGCTAAAACAAACCAAAATATGTAAACAGATTTTGTGGTTTCCAATCCATATATGGCCCTGTGGCTTCGGCGTGCGACTCTCATAATTTTGTGTTTAATTTCAATATTCAATTCTTATTTAGCGATTTCTAAGCATTCAACAGTAAAATTAAAGCAAGTTCGAACGTTCATTTCAAATAGTTTATTGGAAGAGAAATAAATTGGGGAAAAATTACATAACACATAAACTATGTCTTTAAAAATTCAACGTACACTAATTTAAATTATTAGATCTAAGTATCTACATATACAAATACAGGGGTCTAGGCTCAGAATATGATTTTGTCCCATTCGGTGTCGAGACCCTTGGTCCGTGGGGTCCTAGCGCTTTAAGGCTTTTTAAAGAAATATCAAAAAGGTTAGTCGACATCACAGGAGACCGAAGATCTGGCAGCTACCTCGGACAAAGAATAAGTTTAGTGATTCAAAGGGGGAACGCTGCCAGTATCTTCGGAACCTTGCCTAAAGGGACTCCTTTTAATAATATATTTTAGTTTATGTTAAGTTTAGTTATTTATTTCAATGTATATTTTTTTGTTAATATAAAACTACTTCTACTATTTGAATAAATAGCAAAAAAATATATGACAAAAATAACTTATAGGTAATTAATTGTTTAAATTAATTTCACATAAATACCTACATCTAGTAGATGCAGAGCTCTGCAAGAATTGTAATTTTTGTATAGAGCAAGTGTATGAATACAGTTTCAATAACAAGCGTGCCATGAATATAACCTTTACAATATTCATGAATAATATTAATATTTAAGTGTAACATCTCCATAAGTATATTACAATTGTATTTCTTAACACAGCTCTTTAAGAAATTAATTTCAGATTGATAATTGAGAGACAATTCAAGTAATTTTTTATACAATATGAATTTACTTTGCTTAACATGGTGACCACAACTCGTGTTTATAACAGTAATATACTTATTTATTTATAGGTATCATATATCAGTTAAAAGCTAATTAAAGCTTATTAGCTTTTAACTAAACTGCAGGTAATTACCCGCAGCAGTTTCTATGTGTGTATGGAAACACGAAAGTGTAATTTAGATAATGAGTATGAAGCAATTATCTTTTATTAAACATTATTTTATTTTTCGACGTATAAACTTTGTATATCTGTTTTCTAAAGCTAAAATCCTTTACAAAAATCTTCCTGATCCCTCAAAACAATGTGGTCATAATAGAGAAAACATGTTTCGTTCATAGTTGATGAATGAATCGAGCCAAAAATCGGTTAACATTTTGTTATAACAAACTCACACGACTTTATGAAATTCTTAGTCTCGTTTGTATCTGCGTGTCAGAAATTATTCTGGGCACCAGAATCAGTCAGTTACTTTTATTCCATACCCAAACACTTCTAATAGAAATTCATTTCCTCTGCTATAAAGGCAACAGTAATATGCCGATCCGCCTAAACAATGCTAGCAAATAGGTATATCGGGGCGATAATGGAAGTTCTTACTCGCTTGAACACACCAACACTCAACCATAGAATATACAGGAGCATTAATTTTTAATGATGCATTTAAGTTTTGATTTATCAGCCCTATTGTTACATTTTATTCGTAAGTAATTTTGGTATAATTGAATATTGATGTTCTATTTAGATTGCTACTAAATTATCTGATAAAATACAACAATTGCAACATTTATAAATTGGTGATAGAATATATAAGTTCAGTTCAAAGAAAAGACTAGTTTTTTCACAATGAATATCCATTTTCAGGAGATATATTTTCATATGAAGTTAACGTCAACAGCTAGTCAACAAAATTTGAGTCAACAAGTGTGATAAAAGGTACTTTGTAAAGAGCTATTGTATTTTAATGCGTTGTGTTACAAGGAAAATTTATGTGATATTTTTTTATATTAAAATAAATTCAAGGTTACTTTTATATAATAAAACAAAACCTCACCTTTGAAATAATACTAATAAGGCAGGTGGTGTCAGTTAGATCTCCATAATGCAAATGCATACGCCCTCCAGAAAAGCAAGCAGGTTTTTCATATAAATGTTGAATTCGGCCAGTATTGAATGATGAAGAGCGCCTTAAAATTCCATGCACTTCATAACCCTTTTCAATTAAAAACTCTGCTAAATAAGATCCATCCTAAAATGTATAATACAATTTAATACAGATACTTCTGATTATAGTAATAGCAGTAAAATATTTAATAGCAAGTTATAGCAAAAAATTATTTGTAATAATCTTAAATTAATATAACACAGCCAATTTGTTGCTGAAAAATTGAGAGCTAAGAAATTTCAAGAGAAAAATTTACTTTATGTGAATTAAAACAATATAATTTTTATTAGGATTTAAATTATATAGCAGTAAATTGAATTTTGTTTAATCACCTGTCCAGTTATTCCTGTTATGAGAGCAACTTTTTCATTCGCAGTCGAAGCAGAAGATTCCCCGGACATTTTTTTATTTAATAAATACAAAAACACGTATTCACTTTCAAACCGGCAAACTCACTGATAAGATATCACAACTGTTGAAAGCATAAGAAGTAAAGTTTGGTATGTCATACCAATTTATAAGCCGCAATGTTTACAAAGCTTAGGCATTACTCAGCTGCACTTGTTTGTCGTGTCGTGTCCGTAGTATTTCTTGCGTATTTAGGTAATTTGAACACGATCTTTAATAATTTAGGAAATAGGAATTTAAAATATTCCAAATATTAAACTATGTTCATAGTAACAATAAACATTTCCAGTTTCCACAGAACAATTATAAACAGACAACCAGAAATTTTCTTATAACCTGTCAAGAGTCAAGACGTGTCCACCAAGATACAATTTCATAAGTTGGTAGTTTCCAACCATTTTCAATTCGAAAAGTAGGTATCTACCTTCCTAACTATAATTTCGAGTTTTATATAAAATCCTACCCTAAGATGTGATACCTTTATATCATTTTTTTCGTAAAAAAGTAATCACTAATAGTATTATAGTAAAAAAATGAATATTAACTAAAAAAATGGACAATATTCATTAAAAAATCAAAGCATGTTATGGATTGAAGAGATCAATCTAACATAATCTACTTGACAATGGGGGCCAGAAACTGAAATGCTTAATAAAACCTGCATATTCTTCCCCTGAAAGTAACAAATACAGAATTAGCAAAATCAGTCCAGCCGTTCACGCGTGATGCCGTGACCAAGCGACATAGGGTTTCATTTTTATATATATATAGATGAATTCGGTGTTTGAAAATAGCCCCTCACCTCTAGAGCCGTTTCTTGATTTTCTGAATTTTGCACACCTGTACTTTGATTTTTAACTCCGTAGAATTCTGACATTTGATATTTCTGACAGCTATCATTTTTTACCATGTCAGATATTACAAACCTTCTTGGCCGGGCACATTTTTCAATTTCAATACGAGTCTGAACATCTGAGTCTATACATATACATTATATTTGTTACTGATTGTATCCATTTTATTAATTGTGGTGCTCCACATTAATAGTGGTTTTATGGCGAGTGATAATTACGTCCCTTTTCACCACAAACAGTAAAAAACGCACAATTAAAGATAAAATTTGTTTTTTTTTAAATAGGTTTACTAAACCTGGAATTAGTAGGCAGTGATGCCAGCTCAAGAATAAAATTTAGTAATTAAAGTAAATTCGATATACTGTTCGTGATATGGAGATATTTGTTATTTTTGTATTAGGTTACTTGAGTAAGTAAATATGTATTTAGATTTACCTTTTTGTAGGAAAAACATAAAAAATACGAGGCATTTTATTTTTTATTGACCTCAAATGGGTCAAACTTCTCCCTTTTTCGATGGAGAAACTTTTGTAGCAACACTTATGAAATGTCAGAATTCTACGGAATGAAAAATCAAAGTTTAATTCATGGATTAGTTTAAGTTGTATTCGATATCTTTAATCAATATATTTTATATTGTAGGTGTCTTTGAAATGGTTCTTTAATTTGAAAAAATACATTAACTAACATGTAAGTTAAAGATACTTTTTGTTGTAAACTTTATACCATTTAAGTGTATTGCTTATCATAAAGTAAAATGATGGTACATTTTATTTCTATATTTCAGATGTGAAAGCAGTCACTTATGAACTTAATTAGATGTTTTAAATATATTATTGTAATTATATTAGAAGGTAATGATATAATATTGATATAAATTTATTAAATCAAGTGGATGTTTGCTTCATGAACTTTGGAAATATAAAATCCAGTAAACAATACTAAGTAATGGTAAGTAGACATTTTCTTTAATTATGTATTACTAAGTTAATATAGAGAAGTTTACTATAATATTAATTACTGAAATTACTGACATTTGGTTATTAAAAACTTTAATTGCTGCAACAATATGCTGCAAAGTGAGTTTTAGTGACAATTTTTAAGTTTAGAACAAAGTACATAGTTACTAGTAGGTGTGCATCAATTTTACAAATTATTTCAAAGTTTTAATATTAAAGTTGCCTGCTGAATAAACCTTGGTGCGATCTTACACAAGTTTGTCAGTTTTCTATTTGATCAAAGTACTAACAAAATTAATATTTTGTTTTCAGAAAAAGAGAATATACAGTCAAAATCGTTTACGACTACTAAATGATGTAGTGTAGATGTAGATGAACAAAATTCCAGTTATATTGACCAAAATCAAAGGTCCTGGCTGAATTCTATTTGACTGCCTTATAAAAAACACTGCTTTTTATGACATCGCTTCTTACAACATATCTCTTTAAGCAACTACATTAAACTGATATTTTCGGAGAATTATATCTGTTAGAACAACCAGCCATTGTAAACATTTGAATGGGTGAGGGCAGTATCCCCTTTCCACATCTGGCACACTAAAGTGATTAAGATCGCCAAAGTAAACAAAAATATCTCCAGTTTAGGGTCTATTGTATTTCTCAGAAACAATATAGGTACACATGTATGCAGTATAATCGAAGCGCAAAGCCCACTTTTTCATTTCCCCTTAATCAGTTTGTTACTTATCTGAACACTAGAAGCACAATACGTATTGTTGAATTAATGTGAAACTTAACATGTCGCAAGGAAAAAGAAAACAAATTACTATAGAAGAAAAATCATGTATTATTTCAAAGCTTGAGAGTGGAATTTCAAACAAAGACTTAGCCGCGGAATATGGTGTATCACACTCAACAATTTCAACCATTTGGAAAGAGAGAGAAAAAATTCAAACACTTTTTGAGAACAATTTATTAAAAATGAAAAGAGCAAGAACGACGAAGCATACGAAAATTGACGAAGCTTTGCTAAAGTGGTTTAAATATCAGAGGACAAATAATTTGCCAATAAATGGACCAATTCTTCAACAAAAAGCAAACGATTTTGCTCAGCATTTTGGTGAAGATTTCGTTTGCTCGTCCAGTTGGATTCAACGTTTCCGGGCTAGGCACGGTATCGTCGGCGGGAAAATGAGTGGTGAAGCAGCCAGTGCCACACCTGATTTATCTACTACTGAAGCAGAGGAGCTTATTGATGTGGGTGCAATGTGTGTACCAGCTATGGAAGAAGATATTGTACAAGAAGTTCAAGTGAATAGTGACGAACAGGACGAGACTGAAGAACAATTTACAGTGCCAACTTTGTATGATGGTCTCAATGCTGTCAATGTATTAAGAAAAATTTTTCTTTTTAAAAAACACTTTCACTTGCAGGGAAATTATGACAATACTTTAATTAAAATTCAGCGTGAATTACAAACTGCGTACGTACTACAGAAGTGTTTCAAATAAACTAAAATAACAGATTTTGTTAAGGTAGAAAATGATAATTATATGTAGTATGTTTTTGGAATACTTGGCGTCGACATATCAAACGACGTTCAGTTTCGCGGTCACTTGCTTAGCAAGGAGAGACGGTACTTCACTCCGGGCCACCGCTTGCAACTATAGAAAGCGCAAATTCTGCCCCACATGGATTACTGTTCACACCTCTGGGCGGGGGTCCCCAGTACCAGCTCCTTCCACTTGACCGTATTCAACGAAGAGCGGTTCGAATTGTCGACGACCAATCCCTCTCCGAGCGGCTTGATCCTTTGGCGTTGCGTATAAATGTGGGGTCACTTTGCATGTTCTAACGCATTTACCATGGAGAGTGTTCAGAGGAGTTGTTCGGATTAATACCTGCAGCTGAGTTTCATCATCGGATGTCATCGAATGAGTGTTTATCAAGGCAGTTTTTGCCGCGCACCACCACTTTGTGGAACCAGCTGCCCACTGAAGTATTTCCGAACCAATTCGACTTTGGGTCCTTCAAGAAAAGAGCGTACCAATCCTTAAAAGGCCGGCAACGCACTCGCCAGAGGGCTCCTCTGGCATTGAGAGTGTCCATGGGCGGCGGTATCACTTAACATCAGGTGAGCCTCATGCCCGTTTGCCCCCTGTTCTATAACAATTTTATTTTATTTTATTAGGTACTTAACAACGTCTTCGGCTGTTACGACTATCGGTTTTTACGACCAAATATGAGTAATAATAGATTTTGACAACTAAAAGTATTGATAGAAACCACCAATGTACAAATTAAATTATAGTCTTTGCTTTTAATTAATCTAAGTGTTATATTATGTACATGAAAATGAATGTAATAATGAGGGATCAAGTACACGATTCTATATATGAGGGACATATTGTGTATTTTATGAATAATGTAAAAAATAAGAGAAGTGGAAGAATGTTAAGGTGGTACAATCGAAAGTTCGCATATTCTGCCACACATAATGGCGTGCAAATTTGTCTTAAAAGGATTTTACATTATGTGCGTTTTCCAATTACAGAGCATAATGCGACTCAGTGCCGCATAATGCTGAAGCTTAATTGGGACGTGAGTGTGACTTAGTTTTCAAATGCATCAGCAGAGTGCGCTAAGTCAGTGTTGAAAAAAAAAAATGTTCTGAATAGAGTTAGCAACCTCATGGTAAACAATAATAATTGGTTGAAAACTTTTTACGCTTATTTTAATAATCAAATTATTTCATTAGATAACATTTTTTTACGGAAATAAGAGAAAACCTTTAAAGAATATAAGGTTTTAACAAGCTAAATTAACAGTAAAATATTTAGTTTCATGTAAGAAGTTTACATCATTTACGTTTTGAGTAATTTTTTTTAAATGATTTCTAAAAAATTCTATACTTTTTCAAAACCATTGCAATGTTTACAAAGGTATAATCCTGTAAAATAAATTTGTTTACAGATCCGAATGTTAAAATAAAATTGTATTCATATTTTAAATGTGAAATATAAAAAAGTAACTATTTATACCTTCATCCATACTTATATTTTTTTTTAGCAGTTTGAAATAACTTTAATTATTTTCAAAATCTACGACGAAACGAAAGCCTTACAAATTTTTCAACAATAAATAATACATATTTACTAACGAAAATTTCGATAAATGCCAACTTAAAGAAAAACACTGGTCAATTTTCTGTCACTGTGTTGGTATTGATTGCGAGAAGCACGCGAGAGCATTAGTTTTGAGAGAGCTCAATTGTGCGAAGCGTTGCTGTAGTTGGAACATTCAACGTTGAGCATTATGCCGCATAATGCGCTCTAGTGCTGTAATTGGAAAACGCACTATGAGTCATATTAATTTGTCAATTCTTATATTATTTGTATCACACATATCATATCATACGTTATCAAATTAATATTCATTATAATAAGTAGTACATTAAGTTAATTTTTAAAAACTAGTCGGAAGATCTTTTCATGTACCATAAACCTTGATTGCCATACCATAGGTGTTTTTCCTTTTTGAAATTTGCATAATGTTACCCTCGTTTTCAGGAGACCGAAACATGTGCAGTCGAGTGATACAGTTTTTAGGACTAGTAATTTCGATGTACTGTTCGTGATATTGAAGTATTTGTTATTTTTGTATGAGGTCACTTGAGTAATAATACGTAGAATTTTATTGTTCAAAGTCAAATTGTCCGTTTTTCAGTGGAGAACTTTTTTAGTAGCAACACTAATGGAATGTCAGAATTCTACGGAATGAAAAATCAGAGCTTACAGCCTTACAATGTTTTCTTTTGAGGAATGACAAATTAGAATACCCAAAATTTAGACATTCAGACATAATATGCCAATTGCCAAAGTGTCTCGAAATTTGTTATCTATACTTCTTCAATCCCCACTCGCCATAATATTACTTATTATTCTGTAATCTAGAGAAAAAAAAATAACTCATGTATTATATAGATAACATTTTAGATAAACATTTTAATTTTTAAACCTTAATTCTTAACAATTTGTTTGGTTTCTTCTATTACGTGACCTTAAACGAACTAAGTCTAAGAACAAGAACAGTTTTAAAATTTCTAATATCATCTAATAAATTTAATTAAAGTTCAAGGGAATAAACTGCGACTTATTTATATTATGCTAGTTAACACTATTGATAAACCTTAATTTCTACTTATTCTTTTTATCTATCAGTCTGCTAAAATGCCCGAAATCAAAATAACACCTTTGGGAGCTGGACAGGATGTCGGACGAAGCTGTATTTTGTTGTCAATGGGTGGTAAAAATATCATGCTGGATTGTGGTATGCACATGGGCTACAATGATGAACGACGGTTTCCTGACTTTTCGTATATTGTTCCCGAGGGCCCAATAACGAGTCAAATAGATTGTGTTATTATATCGCATTTCCACCTTGATCACTGTGGCGCTTTACCTTATATGTCAGAAATGGTAGGATACACGGGTCCTATTTATATGACGCATCCAACCAAAGCCATAGCTCCAATTCTTCTAGAAGATATGAGAAAGGTAGCTGTTGAAAGAAAGGGTGAGTCAAACTTTTTTACATCCCAAATGATTAAAGACTGTATTAAGAAAGTTACAGCAGTAACCCTTCACCAATCTGTAATGGTTGATAATGAGTTGGAGATTAAAGCTTATTATGCAGGCCATGTTCTTGGTGCTGCTATGTTTTGGATCAGAGTAGGCTCACAGTCTGTGGTTTACACTGGTGATTATAATATGACTCCTGATCGACATTTAGGTGCAGCATGGATAGATAAATGCCGCCCTGATTTATTAATATCAGAATCAACATATGCCACTACCATAAGGGATTCCAAACGTTGTCGCGAAAGAGATTTCCTTAAGAAAGTCCATGAATGTGTCGAAAAGGGTGGCAAAGTTTTGATACCTGTGTTTGCTTTAGGAAGAGCACAAGAATTATGTATTCTACTTGAAACTTATTGGGAAAGAATGAATTTAAAGTACCCAGTGTATTTTGCTCTAGGCTTAACTGAAAAAGCAAATAATTATTACAAAATGTTTATTACATGGACAAATCAGAAAATTAGAAAAACTTTTGTTCAAAGGAACATGTTTGATTTCAAACATATCAAACCTTTTGATAAATCCTACATTGACAATCCTGGCGCAATGGTAGTATTTGCTACACCTGGTATGTTGCATGCTGGCCTGTCTCTCAATATATTCAAAAAGTGGGCACCATATGAACAAAACATGCTAATCATGCCTGGTTTTTGTGTCCAAGGCACTGTTGGGCATAAAATATTAAATGGAGCAAAGAAAATAGAATTTGAAAATCGCCAAGTTGTAGAAGTTAAGATGGCAGTTGAGTACATGTCTTTTTCTGCACATGCTGATGCAAAAGGCATCATGCAGTTGATACAGTATTGTGAGCCAAAGAATGTGCTTCTTGTCCATGGAGAAGCTCAGAAAATGGAATTTTTAAAGGATAAAATTGAAAAAGAATTTAGTATAAATTGTTACATGCCAGCAAATGGGGAAACTGCAGTAATTAACACACCAACAAAGATTCCTATAGATGTGTCCCTAAGATTACTCAAAGCCGAAGCAGTGAGATACAATGCCCAGCCCCCAGATCCAAAAAGAAGAAGAGTAGTTCATGGAATACTTTGTGTTAAAGACAACAGATTGTCCTTCCTAGATATTGATGAAGTTTGTGAAGAAATTGGTATAAACAGGCACATAATCCGCTTCACTAGCACTGTTCGTTTTGATGATCCTGGTCCTGCCGTCAAAACAGCTGAGAAATTAAAAGGGTTACTAACTGAAAAATTGCAAGGATGGTCTATAACTATATCGGATGGTAATATATCTGTTGAATCTGTTCTGATAAAAGTTGAAGGTGAAGATGATAGTACAAAGAACATTTATGTGTCTTGGACAAATCAAGATGAAGATTTGGGGAGTTACATTTTGGGATTATTACAGTCTATGGTACAGTGATAGTCAATAAGAAAAGATGTAGTTAATGTTTATTTTTGGAATTAAATTCTTTTAGAGCACTGATTTTTATTTATATTTAAACACACCACGTAGCGTCAATATTACATTTTCCTTGATACCATAAATGCTGTATCCTGTTTATTTGGCTTACATGGTTCATGTTTATTTCTATATCATTTTGAAGCTGAAAATGGAAAATTGTTTAGTTAATAAAACCACAATATAATATGATCACCGGCGGTATATATAGAAGAGAAAAAATATTTGCTAACCATAGTTGGAGGAAATAATCTTCTAATATCGCCTTTATGTAAATTTTCTCTATGTGCCTTAAGTAAAGCCTTTTCCAGCTTCGGCGTCAGGCAAGGTTTGCACAAAACGCAAACAGATGTCGCTTCGCAGTTATCCTTACATATTGTGTTACATTCCTTACTAAAAACTGCTATGTTTTTCTGGGCTGATATCATATTATTCACTGTTTGGTTGCTGGAAATATAATGGAATTACACATATTGGTATTACTACCAATGCCGAGACAAGATAGTTCATTAGAAAGTGGATGACAGTTAGGTAACTAGTAACCTGCTCGTTACCATGGCTACGATGTTTTTTATATTCAAAACGTAACCATGGCAACAAAAATAGTCCATAGTAGGTACCTACTGTTCACATCCAGTTGAAATAGGTAGGTGTTGGTAGATGCGCTTTAAACCACTACAAAAATACTACTTTTATGAGTATTAAAGATAGTATTTTTTATTATAAAATACCAAATAGAGAAGGATACCTAATATATATCATAAATCAACAACTTTTTGCTGTACTTCTCCTGAAAGTGTAGAACGTGTTTCAAAATAGTGTCCAAAATTATTATTTTCTTTCGACGAAAGGGTTTTAATGCTTATGCAAGCGATGTCTTGAATTTACGATCCCTTCAAATGTTGCCCCTAAATATAATTTCCCGCCAAAAATATGTTACATCCTCTATTTTTTTGTAACTATCAATATCATCATAGGAAAAATTATAATATAAAAATAGAATAACGAATTTTAGTGCGGTTTATCAGTTTTCCAAATTGCTATTTTACTCCTACCAAATTTTTTCGAAGAAAATAAAATGTTAATATGTTAAATTAAATTTACCTGGTACTATCCACATAACTAGCCACACCAGTCAAAGAGAATAGATTATATAAAACTTGTTCATAAAGCATTTGGTTCTGCGGGAAATGTGCAGAACTCAAGTTTGGAGACATATTAGCTTCTAGCATGTAGACCTTTAGATTCTCATCCACTATCAAATCGAAACGCATCATTTCGAAGAAATTGTCTTTGGAATTATATTTCTTCAGCTGAAAAGTAATTTTTTGTCTATATTCTCGCCTATTTGGTAGTGTATAGGACGAACCTTTCCATTTCTTTATATACCTTCATCTATTTATTAACTTAACATTTAATTTAAATAATAAATAAGATATTATATAAACAGCAGGTTTTGGAGAGCAAAGAGCGGCCTTATAACTAAAATTTCATCACCTCCAGGAAACACAAGCTTAATCTAAAAGATAGATACACAAAATACGAAACATATATTGTAAATGGGAAAATAACTCTGTATTTCGGTATGTTACGCAATCACGTCTTTACTGAACCGATTTAAATGAAATTTGATTCATAGATAGTCTAGACCTGGCTAGGCTAATTTTTAGTGCAAAAGGCTGTAATGGGATGAAATTTTGTATGGAAATTACGTAATTTTTTAATCTAGCAGCTTGAAACTATAAATACAGCGACGTTTATGTTTATAAGAACTTTACCTCAAAGTGAGTACAATAAGGAACGAAAGATTTGTGATTTCAATGTACTTACAGCCTCAATAACATAATGTTCATTCTTTACGAAAACCTCGGTGATTGCTTTTTGAATCTCTTCCCACATATTCTCCGTATCCAAGCCCTAAAACAAACATAATTGAATAAATCAACGCCTAAAATGTACTTCTTCTTTGAGTTATTTGAATGACACATTAAAATAAAGAAAATGACTACGGAATAAATTCATCTATAAAAACAAATATGGGTTGAGTTTAGTCAATCATACTTCATTTTCTCAAATTTCTATACAATGACAGCCTAGCCTGCCTAGCTAAAGTAAAATAAATAAATCAGTGGCACTACAACCTTTTTAGGTCTAGGATTACATTAGGTCTTTGATTTCTGTATCTCATCCATGATCATTTGTTAATCGAATAGTCAAGTAGGTGATCTCTTGATTTCTTGTTTTATCTATAACTTCGTCATGGATAAAATAGAAGCCTGGATTTGAGGCCAAATTTATTTAAAACAAAAGATTTGTATGATATGGTCACTAAAAGATGTTGATTGGATAGCTAATTACGTAATACCTTAAGCCAGAAGGTCTGTTATCTACGGACTGAAATTAACCGTATTAACATAACTACATTGACATAACTTAACATGGATCTCACAAATTTTTACGGTAAAAGAACTGCGTTGTGAGACTGAGTTTTTCTACTAGTTATGTTTTATGGTATTAAGCTGTCCTGGTGGATATTCACATACAATTTGTACTTTTGTGCACTTTACAAAAAAGGTATTATTTCGTAATATTTCAATAACATCAAAACGAAGTTAGCACCTAATAAATAAACATTTATTAGCAGTCTGATGTTAATTTAAAAGTTTAGCGACCTTAATATAAAGCGTGGACTAAAAATACTATTGTGATTACCAAGTCAACCATTTAATTTAGAAAAATCTAACAAACAATCGAACACGGTATCTTAGTTCACGTTTTTTAAACTGTAGTATTTTTAACATTTGCGTGTGTACCTTAGAGTTTGCATAGTGGTCAAATGCATCCTTCATGCCAAAACCCAGAGTTGTATAAGGATGTACCAAAGACGGGAGCTCCCAAGTAGGCAAGTAATCATCCCCTATCACGTATTTATCAACATTCTTTGGGTCAAATGGGTAATATTTTTCTGGACAATATCTGCAAAAATATCAACACTAGACCTAAAAGTGTAATTTATTAGCTCTTACGATGTCTAAGTACTTTTGGTTAGACTCAGAAGTCGGATTGAAAGATGTTGCGTCATTGGGGCGTTGCGGGACTTTATTGTATAACAACAAAAATAATCAGCGGCGCTACAACCTTTTTAAGTCTTGGCCTCGGATTTCTGAATCTGTTTCATGATCATTTTTAAATCTAATAGGCAAGTTGGTGATCAGCCTCCAGTGCCTGACACACGCCGTCGAATTTTTGGGTCAAAGACATGTCGGGTTCCTCACGATGTTTTCCTTTACCGTTCGAGCAAATGTTAAATGCGCACATAGAAAGAAAGTCCATTGGTGCACAGCCGGGAATCGAACCTACGACCTCAGGTATGAGAGTCGCACGCTGAAGCCACTAGGCCAACACTGCTCTTTATTGTATAAACTTATATATAAAGCCCGTGGTGCTGTCCTGGCTTGAGATATCGTAATCTGTTTGATGATATTTATTTAAAACACAAGCAAGTGATCAGCTTTTTGTGCACACGCCGTCGATGTATAGATTTAAGACATGCCGGTGTCCTCACGATTTTCCTTCTACGAGGAAGTTGAACGCGCACATATAATGAACAGTATTGGTGCACAGCTGAGTTTCGAACCTACGATCTCAGGGACAAACTATAGCACGCTCAAGCCTTAAGGTCATCGAGGGTAACGTAAAAAATAACCTAAAAATATCTTATCATTTCAGGAGATAAGTATGAAATTCTTGGTAATGTATTAGTTGTCGAATATACAATAATAACCACTGTTATAATAATCTTCCATTCATAAAGTAATAGCCATTCAAGACAGAAATAGTAACGTATATTTTATTACTTTTCTTCCTTGTATGTCCAAATGATGCTAACCGTTTAGTAAATGGGTTTGACATTATATATATATAACATTATACAAATATAGTTCCTTCATTAGAAAAAGCATTTACTAATCTATTATTATTTTTTTTATTTATTTACGAAAGCTGGCCAACGCGGCATACTGTTACTTTGGTACTTAAGAAAAGTAATATACAAGATTATAGTGACAACTACTTAGGCAAACATAACATACACGAAGTGATAAAGATATTATATTATAAAGTAAAAAATCGATTTTCCTTTACTTTATAATATCTATGGATGTTCAGACCTAGCTCGTTTATCAGAATTTAATTTAATAAATTTCTGAAAAATTTATCAGAAATGTATTTAGTATTGATTAGATCGGTGAAGGGACTAACTTCAAATGAAAGGCGTGGTTTGAAAAAACATGAATAAAGATCTTGTTTAAAGTTCCCACAATAAGGGAAGCAAGGGAATATAACTGCTATTTCTATTTTTTATAGGGAAGAAATTATAATAGATTTATTATTACGTGTCTTTCTTGTTGGTTTCCTCTTGAAGCTATCAGTCACAGAGTAAGTGTTATTTGCGCATAAATAAATATATTCAATGGTGCACAACGGGGGTCGAACCCAAGTCCTAGAGCTACTCTCTAAATTTTCATACTTATAAATACGTAAAATAAAATTTTAAAATTACGTGTAAACTTTTTGCATATATATACCAGATGCCCTGATTAATTAATATCAATAAATACCTGAATAGGACGTCGCCCTTGTACCAATACACTCTGAGAGGATCCACCGATGTCAAAGCAACATACACGCCAATATCAAACTTATGTCCATCCACCAAAAACGGGTTTTGCACAAATTCCTGTACAAAACTTTCGCCATTATTCAAATCAATTTCGCTCACGTTCTTCAAGTACACACCTCTGTGCTGATTGTGCTTTTCCAAAAACAATGCGTTTCTATTCTCTGCGACATATTTCAAAAAATCCTCTTTGCTTTTTGGTAATTTAAACGCCTTTGGTATATATTTCGAATCCGATGTTGCCAGATTAACTTTGTTCGTTATAAACCCCGTTCCCGGGAAATGATTGACTTTTTGGTTTGGTTTTAAATTTTGTATTATTGTGTATAGCGATCTAAATGGATAATCGTGAGACCAAAGTAAGTTCCATGTTTTATTAGTTTTCTTCTCGTAACCGAGGCGTTCTAATACCGAATGTACATGTTTGAGGATACCATTTTTATTATCTACATCGTTGAAAGCGGAATATACCCAGTAACTTCGGTTGTCATCTTTGGTTATTCTATTTTGTACGTTGATTATTTCTAGAGCGATGCCCAGAGACACTCCAATCACACATACAAGGAATATTAAATTAACGCTCGCGTCATTTGTTTTGTTCTCTTTAGTTATAATGTTGTTATTGATATTTCTCTCCGATACTTCTGCATGTTTCGCCTGAAAAAAATAGATGAATTTTTAAATGATACAAACGTGTTAAATGATCTTCTATGTTCCTTTTGAACCCACTTAAACCCGAAGGAGGAAATAAATAAATTACCATCGTTCAGTACATTTAATTCTTTTTGTAATACAATACCTATCAACATGAATAAGAAATATTCTAATTTAATACTTTTTAGTGCGTTTTGTCCATAACTTTTTAAAGGGATTTATAACATAAAAGTGCATACGATTACAATTATATTGCTTTTCATTACAAACATACAATATAATAATTATTTTTATTATTTTAAGTTAACTAACCCTAATATTAGGGAATACAGATAACTTATTTCCAATTATTTAGTAACCCCAGTTTATATCAAACCACATTTTTTTTGGAAATTTACGATAAATTCTAAAAAACTTAGGATTTGTTTGCCAAAAAATTGTTTGTCCAAGTATAAATTCTCATTATGTCTGAATTATTTAAACTATATAGTCAACAGTGACTTAACCAACGGTTAACATATAAAAGAAGGCAATCTTCTTATTAAACCCGATTCTAAGCAGCCGCAACGACTTATGACGTTTATTTCCTCATTCAGTCATATAATTGAATCAAACCCAAATGATTACTTCATAATTGTTGGTGACTTTAATCTTCCTATCATTAACTGGTTTCCCACGGGACCTATTATTTTAAAGCAGGGTACGACCCAGTTACAAGAAATCTCCGAAGATTTCATAAAAAAGTTAAATTCTTCTGGCCTAACACAACATAATTTTATTCCCAATATTTGTAACAATGTGTTGGATTTAATATTAAGTAATGTCTCTCTAGATAATACCAGAGCTGACATAGCATTGGTTAAGCCCGATATGCACCACCCCTGTTTAAGTATTGATGCAACTGACTTACTTCTGCGCAAAATGTCTCCAAAAGTTGGTCAAAAGTATAATTTCTATCGCGGTAATTACGAAGCTATTAATCAGGAACTAAGCGAGGTCAACTGGACACAGCATCTTAATGGAGACACTATAGATGAAGTTACAACAAAATTTTATGATATTGTGAATAGAACTATTATAAACAATGTCCCAATAAGCCGTAATAAATGCAATAATAAGTACCCCGTGTGGTACACTAAGTCTCTGATACACGTCATAAAAGAAAAACTAAAAGCTCATAGGCGTTGGAAAATGTACAAGAACCCGCGAGACTATGACGAGTTCTCGTTGTTACGTAGTAGGCAAAAGCGTATATCCAAAAAGTGCATGCTATCTTATGAACAGCATGTACAAGATAACATGGCTAAGAATCCTAAGGCGTTGTGGTCATACTTAAGAAACAAGAGGCAATGTAAATCTGGGTACCCTAGTATGCTAGTTTTTGGAGATGAGTCATATAAATCGGAGCCTGAGATTTGTGAGGGTTTTAATAAATTCTTCAACAGCGTCTTCCACTCTCCTGACGATACTTATGACCTACCTGAACTACCTGAGTCAGATATCATATATAATAACATTCACATAACGGAACACGACGTCTTTAAAGCTATAAAAAATTTAAATATAAACAAGGGTCCAGGTAGTGACGGAATACCAGCAGTTTTCCTACAAAGATGTAGTAAGGAACTTGCAGCACCACTATCACATATATATAATCTGTCCCTTAACACATTCTGTGCATTCCCTTTAAAATGGAAAGAAGCACATGTAGTTCCTATTCATAAAAAAGGCTCCAAAAACAGAATTGACCATTATCGACCTATCTCAATCCTTAATTCTTTTAGCAAACTGTTCGAAGAACTAGTACATAATGTTATAAGTCCATTAATCACTAAACAACTACCGGAGCAACAACACGGCTTTACTAAAAATCGCTCAACAGTTTCTAATTTGACTATTTTTACTGACTATATACTGAGAGGTATGGATGAGGGTGACCAAATTGACGCTATCTACACGGATATAGAAAAAGCTTTTGATCGCGTTGATCATATTATCCTGTTACATAAGCTTTTCTCCCTTGGAATACGTGGTGACCTTTACAGATGGATAAAGTCATACATAACTAACAGACGGCAAGCAACAGTAATATGCGGGTACAAAAGCATGTTCACTAACATTACATCAGGAGTACCCCAAGGTTCAATACTTGGCCCATTATTATTTAATGCTTATTTGTACGATATAAAATATTGTTTTCACTTTTCTAAACATCTTATGTTCGCGGATGACCAAAAAATTTTCTTAAGAATAAAATCAATAGATAACTGTAATCAAATTCAACAAGATCTTAATAGGTTAGAAATATACTATAAACAAAATAAACTTTCAATAAATATAAACAAATGTAATAAGATAACTTTTTCGCGTAAAAACAAAAAAATTCAATACACTTACAAAATCGATAACACCCCAATAAAACAAGTAAAATTAGTAAAAGACCTGGGAATACTATTAGATGAAAAAATGGGCCTATCACAACATATCGATGACATAACAGGCAAAGCGTATATGCAACTAGGATTTGTCAAGCGGTCATGCAAGACATTTAATAACATACATTGCATTAAAAGCTTATATTTTGCTTATGTTAGAAGCGTGCTGGAGTATGCGAGTGTTATGTGGTCTCCATATTATACTAAGTATAAAAAAGCAATAGAAAATATACAAAAAAAGTTTGTAAAATTCCTTAGTTTTAAAAAATACCAATGCTTCGATAGTTATGCGCATTCTTGCAATTATTTTAATTTAGACTCATTAGAAAGTCGGCGAAGTCAGCAAGACCTGCTTTTTTTACATGGTATTCTTAATGGGCGGATCGATAGCCCTTATTTGCTGTCGTTAATTTCTTTTAAAATTCCTTCTCAATATGCGACAAGACACTCAAAATTGTTCCATGTGCCTCGTACGAACTCGAATTACCTGCATAATTCACCAATGTTTCGGGTTTTATCTAACTATAACACTAATTATGAGGAATTTGATATTTTCCACCTCACCAAGGAACATGTGAGAAAATATTTGAAGGGGCGGGAAGACTCGAATTTTGTTTAGGTTGTATTTGGTATTATTTTTTGTTTTAAATATTAAATTTCAGTTCTCTGTATATATTTTTTCTATTGATGCGCTTATTTGTTACATTTTTCTTATATAATATTGTATATCTATGTAATCTGTTTTGGCTTTTTGTACTGTATAAGTGTTTGTTTTGTAATATTTTATATGTTAGCTGTAAGATTACTTATAATTAAATAAATAAATAAATAAATAAAATATGTATAATTACTTTTAATTATATTGATACTATTTCAGTGCGTTTAAAGATTTTCCATTTGAATTTAAAAACATTGAAAGACACTTACATCCTGTTTTTTGTTCTTCATTATCAAAACGTTGTATCAATCATTTAATTTACACTTATCTTTTTCCAGAGGTTGAAAATATGATTTTACTAATTTAACTTTAAAGTATATTCGCGCGAAAACCTGCGCTCAAGCAATGTTATCGACATATGCGCTGCGAATGAAAGTGAGTAGACAGAGAGGTTTTAGGTATAGAAAGAGACAGAATACACTTTCTAAAACAGTAATGTGAACTTTTTACTATTTTAGGTCACATCTCCATAACCGTAAACGTAGTATAGTAACTTATAGAATAAACAAATGTTTACAGATGGTGACAGTAGACTATACTCAAAGACAAGACTAGACTCAATGTGACAAGTCATAAGTTAAAATGGTTGTTCTCTTCTATTATTTGCTATTAATAAATAACGACTTTAATCGACTAATAATATAAAATATGAAATTTAAAAACGTTACTAAACCTATTAAGTATTTTTAATTATTGTTTATTTTCTTAATTGTTTATTTAATAAATAAGAAAATAAATTTATCAAGAACAAAGAACCCAAGAGCGAAAAATTATCGACCAGTAGAAATAATAGAAACAAAACAGAGGCGCTACGACCTTTTTAGTTCTGGGCCTCAGCTTTCTGTATCATGATCATTTGTCAATCTAATAGGCAAGTAGGTGATCAGCCTCCTGTGCTTGTCACACGCCCGTCGACTGTTTGGGCCGTAATACAAGCCGGTTTCCTCGCGATGTTTTCATTCACATTTCGAGCGAATATTAAATGCGCACGATAGAAAGTCCACTGGAGCACAGCCGGGGATCGAACCTACGACCTCAAGGATGAGAGTCGCACGCTGAAGACACTAGGCCAACTTATTTTTAATGAGTAATACATGCAGCTTATGTTAGAGTAAACCAGTAGTAGAAATCTATCACAAACTCATAAGAGAATGTTAAATCACGGTACAGAAATAATAGTTTTTCTCTATAGCGAAGTATGTGATTTAAAAAATTGCGCATCTAGGAACATCAGGCACTCTTGCACGGGTTCTAACCCATGACTTCAAGGTTGAAATACGCCAAAAGACCACATGGTTCCATTTATAATTCGTTCACATACGAACGGTAATATTCGCACATGTTCGATGCATACCATTCTGATTGTACAACTTGCGGTTAGCCAAACAATGCTTTCGATAGGACTGTTTGGCATGTCCACAGAGTAAATATAAGTATAGATAAAATATATGCCGCTAAATACGTAAGGCAGACTATATAACTAGTTATTATTACTAATAATTTTAGCCTATTTCTGTTACTTTACTCTTAAACAGATTTCTATCAGCTCATTTATTTTTAGATAACTGTCTGCCGTATTTTGGCAAAAGTCTTTACAAGTTATTTATATACCAAAACCAGCTGCCAACTGAAGTATTTCCTAAGCACTTCGACTTAGGGCCCTTTAAGAAAAGAGCGTACCAATTTTTAGAAGGCTGGCATCACACTCGCGAGCCTTCTAGCAATGTGAGTGTCCATGGGCGGCGGTACCACATCAAGTGAGCCTCCTGCCCGTTTCCCTCCTATTACATTAAAAAAGAAAACAAACACTATATTGAGTTTAAGTTGAGATTTCACCCCAATTCCATGGAATTGCCTACAAAACTAAAAAACAAAACATACTTACGTAACTGCGTAATTTCAAATAAAATTTTAATCTTACAATATGATTACTTTGAATAAAGAACGAAATATATAAAGTAACAAAAAATGAGGTTTTATTAAAAATATGTTCTTTACTTTATAGCCCATGTAGTCTGTTTAGTGAATATACTGAGTACAAGCCATATTAATTAGAAACTACGATAAAAATCTTATTATTAATCGCACAATAGATAAGAAACAATCAAGTAGTCAAACAAACGATAAGATGGTACTATCTGTTTACAGTCGCAGACAGGCCGACCGGCGCCATCTGTTATTGTCGTAATATTTTATTTGTGTCGATATTTAAAATGTATTGTGACTTTTTTTATTAAAAGAATTACTCAAGAAGGTTTTCTTTCATAATAAAGTTTAGCATAGTAGAACGATCACAATTATTAGAGGTTTTAAAATGAAGATAATGTGCGTAATTAAGTTTAATTTGTATTTACATTTAAATGCGTAGGTAACAACGCATTTAAAAACGTGTCACGAAAGTGTCTGTATTCATCAATATTTTATATTATTCACTTGGAAACAACCCAGGACCTTTGAGTCTCCTCAAACCTCTCAAACCGACTGGTTATTCAGGAAAGCAAAATTTATGACAGTAAAATTTTACGATACGCGCGCACCGTGATACGAAATTATCAGTATGGGCGCCGAGCGTGCGCGAGCGAGATGGGAATAAGACAATCTACAAGTAAAAAGAAATAGAATATGCGTGACGTTAGCAGCTATGCCATAATGACATTTGTAGTACCTTTTAAACAAATAAAGGAGTTTTAATTATTTTTTCAAAGAAATTTAGCAATGCTTTTTCACAAAGACCTACTGTTACTTAGTTAAAAGGTTATGAAACCTACCTTGTTAAATAAAAAATAATAAATAATAAGTATTATTAATATTAATTAATAATTGAATAATATACTAAATATATAAAATAGCAAAACCTGATTGAAAACTAAGAAGAAACTTAATTTATTATTACTATGCAGTTTAAAATTGTAAATACGAGTACTGTATATACTGTATAAATTGTAATACTGTGTATAATATTTCATTGTTATGTTTAGTGACGTAATAGTGTAATAATCACTTGTGTCACTTAAATTATGTAACAAAATATTCTATAATATATAAATCTATAGCTTTTGAGGATCGCTGAGCGTCAAAGTTAGTGCAGACTACGATAGTAAACTTTGCGGACAACGGAACTCGGCTGTGAGGCGTCGCGGCGTCTGCGGAGACATCGATCGTACGCACCCGAATCGCACAGGAATACGGTGTCCATGACACAGTCTAATTTTAATACGCATGAAAATAATAATAATAAATATGACATAAGTACACCATAAAATAAAAGACAATTCTCAAGCTTTGGTGTATCTTGGGCTACGACCCAAGAACCCCACGGGGTTCATAGTTGCATAGGTGCTTAGTAAAGATTTCAATTGGTGCCTGTTAGATAGTACCGGTGATCCCAGAGCTGATGCTTTCCTCGCTCTACGAATAAGTATCGCAATACAGCAAGGAAATGCTGTCAGTATTAAAGAAACACTGCCACAGGGATCAAACTCTTTAAATTTATTTTTAAAAATTTTATCCATTTTACACCACCATCACCATGTGCCCGGCCCACTGAAGTATTTCCAAACCAATTCGACTTATGTAAGAAAATGCCTTACTAATTGTTAAAAGGCCGGCAACGCACTTGCGAGCCTTCTGGCCGCATGGGCGGCGGTATCATTTAACATCAGGCGAGAGAGAGAGAAAAAAGTGATAATGTAATTTTTACATTATATTATGTTATATTTATGCGTATTAACATTCGAAGTCTTTGAATTTTTACTGGGAAAATCCTAAAACTATGGCAACCCCACACAAACAGCGCGCGACAAACCGGCGCCAATACTTCTGCGATACAATAGTTCGGGAGCTTTCAGTGCTGAGCTTTCCATTACGTACTCTGCTTTATTTTTATTGCGAACTTTAACCGACGCAAGTGGTTTTGTTGCTGATAACGTTAGTTTAGTTAATTCAATTTAAACGGTAAAAATTATACACTTATTTAATAAGTTTAAAACAAATATTTATAATATGTTAATGTTCTTATGCACGACAGTAATAATTACTGTCTTATTATTAATTGTTAAAGGTACACTGCCACATGGACCAAACTTTTATTTTTTTTAATTTTTATTATTATTTCTATGCAGGTTAAGAAAATTGTAAATACTTTATATTTGAGTTGGAAATAAATTATATGATAAAAAAATACTGTTTAATAAACTACCCACAGATATAAAAAATATAACTTCTATCAATTCATTCAAATCGAAGCTGAGTGAATATGTTAGACAAAATTACTTTTAAATTCATTTCTTATAATTACTTTTAATTCATATTTCTTTGGTTCCTTTATTTTTAAGTTTATTGCATGTACGGCTATCTTTTATTGTGATTATTTTAAGAGCGACTACAATGTTATGTTAATCTAGAGTATTATTCTCATTTAAGTGAATTTTTTTGTCTTTTTGAGAAATAAAGTCTTTAAACCTAAATACTGTTTAATAAATCTTTAATGCTGGCAGTATTTCCCCGCTGTATTGCGAAGCTGACACGTTTTCCAAAAAAGCACCATCTCTAACGTCACCGGTACTCTTAATTAGTTTCTGTCCTTATAACTTTTTACAAGGGTCTCGAGGGTTAAAAATAATCACTCTGTGCTCACTTGACTTAGAACCGTGAGCGGTTAAAAAAAGTGGCGGAGAGTTTATTGACAGTTCTTCATTTCCGTTCTACACCCTTGATTTGAGAACTGGCAGTAAATGTAAAATGAGAAACATTTCATATATTTCTTTGTGTTGACGTTCATAAGTATAAATTGTGTTACCTATATGAATAAATGATTTTGACTTTGACTTTGAGCACCAAGGTACCAAGGTCGAGGGCCAATGCTGAGCTACAGAAATATGAATTGTAGTAATGATTTATTAAATTTCAAGAAATAATATTTTTAAGTGCTACGTTAGAATTAATTAATAAACAATTAGCTGTAGCTGGCCATAGACAGCATTAGGCTCTAGGCATTAGGACTTGACGGCTCTTCTCAGACTACTTCCTGTCAGTGATAATTTAACAATTCAAAAGTGCTTTGTAAAAAGTTTATTTGACTTGTCTTTGATATTAAAATATTGTATTTTCCAACTTTGATTTGGTTCCCTTTGAAGTAGAGAGACTCTTGGGCCGTGGAGTTCAAGTGCACAGCCGCTAATTAAAGATTTAAGTTTACGCCTGGTAGACAGTACCGGTGACTGAGCTGGTGCTTTCCTCGCTCAACGAATAAGTATCGCAATACAGCGAATTCTGCCAGCTCTAAGAGTACACTGCCACAGGGACCAAACTTTTTAATTTTTCTAATTATAAATTTTTCTAATTATTACTATGAAGGTTAAGAATAATGTATCTTAAATCAGTTCATAAACAGTTTATTTCTACTAATACACCGTAGATATAATAAAAATGGAGAGGCACAACCATTATTTTATGTACGAGGTTAACCAAAATTAATAGAGAAAACACAAAGATTCGTTGCATATACTATGTTTATATAACCTTTAGAATGTAAGTACAAAATGTAATTGGTTTTTTCGTCAAATAAAGTGATTTTATTTATTTATTTACTGTAGACCTGACATCAGATTTATTTTTAATTTCGTCAATAGACGATATTATTTATTTTTATTATTATTATATATTACGGTAAACATTCGATGCGCTGAATACAGCACATCGAATGTTTACCTAAATAATCAGGAGGGCAATAATACATTTTTTACAAAAGTAATATAACAAGCTTTTTAAAGACTCTTCCTTCGGTAAATTGTGTTCATTCCCGTTGACTTAAAAATATGTATGTTGTTATCAGTATTAGCGGTATACGGTTAATTATTGTGCACATAGATATATAGTGCAATCAGCATAAGGCCAAGAAGCTCTGGGTAGAAAAAAATATTTAAATGTACGTCAAATTCGATACCTAATTGAATAGGTAATTGCTCTTTGATCTTGTCATTTGTATTTCTAGACCCAGGAATTCGTATTTTCAAGATATCCTTGACATTTGCGAAAGTCAATATTGGCGGAACGAAAATGTATTTTTTGGGTAGGTTACCTATATGTATTGAATACATTGAAGTTATTTTTATTTAAACATTTACGATTCGCCATAAGACGTATACTTCTATTAAAGGGCTATTCTGTTTTTACAAAGAAATTGCCGTAAAGTATGAATGTCATCTGTGTCTAGTATTCAAAAACGTTTTAAACTTAATTTAATTAAGAGCTACGTAAACAAAAACACAATTGTAATTATGAAAAAGTTGATTTATTATTAATATAATTATAATAATTATTATAATACAGTTTACAATAATTACAAGCGATCACCAAACGCGGTGAAAGAAAACGGCATATTAAATTATTTAGGCTCGAAACAAACGAGTCGCGTCGGCGTGACATGGCGTGCGTCGCTTACTTTTCATCACAGACGCGGATACAAGGCAATTTGGCATGTTGTCGAACTTTAGCTCAAACAACGGACCTCGTAACCACGCCTGCGATATAATAGCGCGATAAATGTCCAAAGCACAATATCCGCCGACGCGAGTCGTCTGCGTGTCACCATTTGATTTAGGATATAGTCTTTGAACGCGAGGAACAAAATGTTACACAAGTCGAGAATATTATTTATAATCGATTCTGATTAAATCGGATTCGAGCGGCAAAGCAGGGAGCGGGGCGGGCGGCGTAGGCTATTTACAGGCCGCTATGGGCAGTCGCACTCTTCCACAACCATCTCGGGCAGGTCGCGTTTAATGATGTTCGAGTCGGCGCCAAAGTAGATGAGCGACAGCGCAGAGAAGCGCACCGGTGCACAACACGCGGCGCGCTCCAGGCGAGCTGCTTCTACGACCTGTCACATTAATCGTTGAATTAAAATCATTAAATGTGCATTTAGGCGATGATATTTATATAAAAATAATAAAGAAACTTATAATATAGTATTGTCTTTGATTAACATAACTCATTTAAATAAAACACTATTTTGACCGGATTGAAGTTATGTATTATTATAAATTTACAATTATTTAACATAATTTTAAATTTATCCGACGTTTCGCGTGCTTTACAGCGTGCGTGGTCACGGTGACTGAAGACAAAAGATGTTGAATGTCAAGAAGTATCAGAGCTGCAGAGAAAGTTGCATTATCTGTATTTATTTCCCCGGAGTTGGTATCGACTAAAAGATGGAGGGTTTTGGCAAAAATGGCTCACGGTGTCCTCTATTTTTGCGGATTGTGTTCGCAAATTTAAAATTATGTTAAATAATTGTAAATTTATAATAATACATAACTTCAATCCGGTCAAAATAGTGTTTTAACTTATAATATGTACGAATTATACCTGCGAGTGATAATTGAGGAATGGCTCACACGCCCCGCGGCAATAATTGGCATAATAGCCCTCGGGTGCGACGATCCAGTCATCCCATCCGAGTGCGCGGAAGCTCACGTAGTACGTCTGTCGACAACAGCGCCCATGGCCGGCAGCATCGCAATCTAGGGCTCGGCGACGACGAGGAGCGTGAGGTGCCAGTCGCAGTCGCAACAGGGGCCGCGCTGACGCCGCGCCGCCCAGTCGCAGGCGCACGCGACCGGCGCATCCACTGCAGTCGAGTAACAACCGCAGAGGCTCCCGCGCTCCTCCCGCAGCCCATCGGCGTGCTACTGATGTTACATCCAGTCTTTGCCAACCACGACCACCACCCGTTAACCCTGGAAACAATGGTTCTTACTTTATTAGTTTATTTGAAATAATTGGTTAAAATTTATTGAATATTTACCAACGGCCCACGTGGTAGTTCAAAATTTTAACAGCTGAAGGTGTAAGTAGTATTAGTAGTAGTAGTATTAGTATTAGTAAGTAGTTTTTGAACAGTAAATGAGATTTGAATATGCTGTCTTATTCATTTCTCGCTTCCTCTCAAAATGGTGAAGACTACTTCAAGCCCTTAATTATCGTGGTGAGCCTGCCCGAAAGCTTTGAGATAATCCCACCACCTTGAACATTTGATCCTACTCGAAGGGCTCCGTCTGTTACCTTAGGTCTCTTGGTGCAGACATCCGGTACTTATTTATATATTTATGTTTTAGTATACATTTGTAGGGCTTAGGGATCCGTTGGGTTGTTAGGTTCTTACATCTCACCCTCTCATATATTTAGTTATCTAGTGCAGCTTGCCTACAGACTACATACTATACAGATACTCCTGAAATCTTAATTATTTTGCAGCGTGAAGAGAGGTATTTTTTAAAATAAAATTTCACTAAAGACATTTAAGAAGAAGAACAACGAAAACAAACCTCCTACTTCTGTAGCACCAGCCATTTCCCCAACAGTACTATTCCCATGAACAGTGAATGCCCACAGAGTGTACCTCAAGCGACGCGCTCTTGGCGCTGTCTCTGCCCTGACCATCAATTCTGCCTCAGCGACAGACAGGCCATGCTCTGACTCGGCTTCCGTGCCGAGTCGAAATTCTATTAAACGCTGACCATTCAGTGTTTCACCTGTGAAATACTACTCATGAGTACTAGTGCAAATACCTTTTGATCCTATACTATCAGCTTAACATTAATAAGATGAACCAGACGAAAAGAAAGCTGTAACTGCCGCCAGAAATAAATTTTATTCCGTGTGCACACGTTTGTCGCCCGTGGCTGCAGGCTACGCAATCTCTCTCGACGTGTGTGCGCGCCCTTATTGGTCGGACACACAAGCCGATTCAAGTTTGCGTTACCGTGTGTACTACAGTTTATATTGTATTTTTATTATGACTGTATATATTAAGGCAATACAGCAATCTTTAAGAATCAAAATAAATGTCCATCGTTGAGCTCCAAAAGTAGACACTGGCTTCAGCAATTACCTGTAACAAAAGAAAGTAAGTTAAAGTATATTTCTACATACTAAAATTACAGTTGACTTTATATACCTTACTATAAAAGGTACGATTGCATCTTTTCGAATATGACAAAAAATAACCTGCCTCCGGAGTTGGGTTTATTAAAAGTATTTAGTCGTATAAATTTGGGGAATAAACTAGATTAAAAGGCTCTGTATAAAGGCTAATTATATACAATTTAATTATCAACAAATTGTTCTTTATAATGATTAATACAAAAAAATCTTAGTGAGGTTTTAGCCTGTTTTTCGTACATCGTTAGGTGAAACTAGTATTAAATTAATATGATTTTTAGTTAGCAATAACACTCAAAATAAAAAAAAGACACGTGTATAAATTTGACAGCTATAATACTATTAGTTTGTGAAGTATTATCTGGGAAGGAACTTTTGTTTGTTTAAAAAATGGACAAAAATAAATTCCATGTGTTAATAAAGCATTACTTTTTGGTAAAAAATAAATACTATTGAAGCCAACGCTTGGCTTGATAATATTTTGTGAGAAAACTTTTTTTTTTTTTTATTAACGAAATGTAGGTTAAGAAAATTGTAAATTAAAATAAATTTGCCTAATTTACTATAAAAAAATTAAAATTCAAAGTTGTTTCGTTAAATTCACATTAGTCTCACTCTCATAGTTTATGCCCTGAACAAGAGTCACACCGCAAAAGCTTATACCCTTTAAATATGCCGAGGATTTAGTTTACGTGTCTGGTATTACCTCTATACCTAATGTGCCACTAAAATTTACACAAGAGAACTAATAATTACTTCACAATTTTCTCGTTATAAACACATACTAAATATTAGTTTAAAAATTAAATTATATTTATTTATACTACATATTATAGTTACATACGTATAATTTGTATTTACAATTTTCTTAACATACAAAGTAATTTTAATAATTAAAAATTTAATTAATTAAATTTTACTTAATTAATTTAGTTTTTATTAATTTTATTTTTAAGTAATTTTCAATTATTTTTATTATTACTTCGTAGGTTAAGAAAATTGTAAATATAAATGAAAATAAAAATTTATATTATTAAAAACGTTTCATTACACGAATGTGATTTAATTTATCAAAGAGTTATCATTGGCAGTTGATGCGTTTTCACCTTTGAAATGCCATATCCAAAAGGTATGAACTGTAGCAAAATTTCTTGTAAATTACTAATCTGTTTTCAATGCAAAGACTACACAAGGTAATCATAAAAGGAAATACATGAACTATAAAAAGTAACGAACAAGAAATTAAAATTTGTTAAATTTTATTAGTATTAGAAGTATTCCACATATATTTATATCTTGTCGTATCAAATTTTAAAATAATTATAAGTTCGATTTTGAAAACATTACAAGTAATTAAGTGATTTATTTCGTCTGACTAGATCGTGAATTTAAAAACTTTCCGATGCAGCTGATTATTAGATAAGATATTCCATAAATAATGCGATGTAAAATCAGACAATACCTATATAAACAATGAAACTAAAATGCATGTAACATATCGACTTACACTGTCTACACTATTACACAAGCTATTAGCGTTAAACGAGCATTATTTAATGATGTTAGTGCAACTAAACACTACGTATTATTAAAATCCACCACGTGTCAATTCCCATAACTCCCTATGAAGTAAGCAGTAACGAATTTTGCGCCTGTATCTTTGATAATTTTTAAGGCTGTTTCTTTGATAATTTTTAAGGCTGTTTCTTTGATAATTTTTAAGGCTGTTTCTTTGATAATTTTTAAGGCTGTTTCTTTGATAATTTTTAAGGCTGTTTCTTTGATAATTTTAAGGCTGTTTCTTTGATCATTTTTAAGGCTGTTTCTTTGATAATTTTTAAGGCTGTTTCTTTGATAATTTTTAAGGCTGTTTCTTAGATCATTTTTAAGGCTGTTTCTTTGATAATTTTTAAGACTGTTTAACGGGGTATAACGGGGTATGCGTAAACCACGTAGGCGGAAACTGAATCAACTGTTCAGAACATTTAATGGTAATTAATTAAATAATAAGAGCCGTGTAGACATGCAACTCCCAACCCTACAGTCGTGCGTTCGATTTTCGACTATGCACCAATAGAGTTATTATCTGCGCATTTGAACAGATTCAATGTACTGAAGGAAAACATTGTGAGGAAAGCACTTAGACTTAAAAATCAACTGTGTCAGGCACAGAAAACTGAATACCAGCGTGCCTATTAAGAAATAAAATATTAAGAAACAGTTATATAACTTTTATACAACATTTAATTTAAAATACAATTAATTAACAATTAAAACTAACTAACTTACGTTTCCGCCTTCTTCAAGCACTTAACTCTAAGTAACTTCGAATAAATGAGGAAACGAGACCTACATAGGAACTGAGGTGACCCAAAGACTCATTGAAGGCGATGGTGTTTTAAAATTAGCATCAGGGTTGAATTATTTACTGCAGCGATCGAACGTTAGCACGTGCAGTCTTACGTAATGTCAATGGATGTCAAAATTTATAAAATTTAGAACTATAATATTTTTTATAAAACCATCCAGATCTTTAAACAATTGTATCAGTTAAAAAAAATACTAAAAATTCTTAGTTTAACTTTTAAATACAATTTTGTAGAAAATGTTTTCGTCTGTAATGTAGAAATTTAGCTCACAATTCCGAGTCGAAATTTAGCTCGAAAAATGTATTCATTACGTCATAATATTCCAGTTTTTGATAGATTATGTCAAGTATTCATTGTCTTAATAACCTAATACAAGTGTTGAATTGTCGCCTATAATGTAGAAATTTAGCTAACAATTCAGTCGAAATTTAGCGCGAAAACTGTATGTCAAAATCTAGTACGTTTTTGACAGATTATGTCAAGTGTCCATTGTCTCTTAATAAGAGAGTAATAAACTAACATAATACTAGTTATTATCTATAATATTATTCATTAGAAAATTAAAAAGCTAAGACTTACAGACGTATCGAAAAATCCAATAAAGTTACAACCCTTGCAGAATTATCGCAAAGAGATCATGTGTGATAAATATAACATCTAAATACGTTCTAGAAAATACTAAAGCTTACATTTTCAAATGTAAAACATTTACACTGTCGACCTACTAAGATTACGAATGAACTATGAATTATTTAAGTTGATATATTTACTTTATATAATCTTTACTAAATAACTTAATTTTATTTTGAATGACGGAATGGTAGCCATGTAGGTAGGTAGAAGAGACGGAAAACTAAGAAGAGGCCAACAACGCAAAAGATGGGAGGACGAACTCAAATTAACAGCAGGCTACAACTGGAGAAGAGTCGCAAAGGATAGAGAACAGTGGAAAGGGTTAGAATAGGCCTTTACCAAGAGGCACACAGAACTCCGAGATATACTGTATCACAGATCACAGAGTCTCGGAATTCTTGAGTTGATCCTAAAATAATTTCATACGAATGTAGTGTTTTTTTAAATTTGAATTGGCAGTTTTTATAACAAATTCTTTTACTGAACTTTGACAGACAATTTGTTGAAAGTATTTGATCAAATTTCTCGACCTCTTGGCATTTAAAAGTAGAACAAACACTTTATGAAGCCCACACATTATTCAAATAATTTAATAAATGCCGAAGAGAATCAAATATCACTTTGTTCCCACTCTGAACACATTTTGCTTAGTTACGTATAACACATATATACAATACCAATTACAACTGCGAATTTATTTTTTGCGTTAAGCTTTTTTATAACAATACATAAAAATTATAAGGGATGTAACGGGCGTCCTTATCGCTAAGAGGCGATCTCTTCCAGGCAACCCTAGTAAAGAAAAAAGAAACATGAGTAAAGTGCAAGAAGTGCATTACCAAATCTTATAAAAATTATAGAATCACCAACCTTAATCTAAAATAATACAAAAAAAAGCTAATCTCTCGAATTCATGAATTGCGATGCAATACAAAAGAATGAGAAATACAGGAAATACAAAAGTCACGAATGAGCAGGATAGGATATTATGGTTAAGTATCTGCCCTGCGATTCTGTAACTCACTTTTCGAACTCACACAGCGGTTTTCGCATCGGCGGTTGCTCTGAGATCAGTCGTGAAGCAGTCATTTTATGATTTGGCATTCTGATAAACAATAAACTACAAGTTACAGAATCGCAGGGCAGGTGTCTATAAAGGCTCGGTTAGATTACGATCATATTTCTGTAAGATATTATAGAAAAAAATTTATGAAATTATATACGTAGGAATGAATATTTAAGTTTTAGTTTAAGTTAATCCATGACTGAATAAAAATTATTATAATCGTATCGTAAAAATTCACCTACATTTTGGCGACATTAAATGGCAAGTATTGTGGATTAGTAGAATTCATCACGCGATCGTCGAAATACTTTTACACTAAAAAGGGTTGAAATGGCAATTCGTATGCCTAATGTACTACACTACATACTATATTTAGTTATCAATTTAAGCATCTACAAAACAATATTAATCTAATATATAAAATCGTGTCACGGTGTTTGTAGTTAAACTGCTCCGAAATGGCTTAACCGGTTTTGCGTGAATTTTGTGTTTAGTACTTTTTTTTAATAAGAAGAAAGCTTGTAGTTTATTGTTTATCAGAATGCCAAATCGTAAAATGACTGCTTTACGACTGATTTGAGCGCTACCGCCGCTGTGAAAACCGCTGTGTGAGTTCGAAAAGTGAGTTACAGAATCGCAAGGCAGATCGCTAAGATGTATAGCTTTCATAATGAAAAGTTTGTTGTTTCTAGGTAATACATCGACTCATGGGGAAAGTGTATATCACTATTAAACACCTGAGAGGAGAAAGATAAATTTAGTATCGCATGAATAAAAAAATAACAAATCTAAATTATTGCTAGTTGGAAAATACAAGTTGAATGAGAATGAAAACATGTAAATTTCGAACGCATTTTTAAATAGCTAATAAAGAATATTGTGTTCAGGATTCGAACCCTGGCTATCGTTAAACATAACTTATTAATCCACAATTACGGAGGCGGATAGTCTATGGAATGACATAGGCTATTTTTATGGATTCACTCAGTCTCGCTAGTAATTTATAAAATGTTAATGATGTAGATTATTATAAAACAGCTAGCTCCGCTGTTTGCGACTTTGTTTCTTTCAGAGATAATTAATTGTCCTACATATATATCGAAACATTTTTATGTTGCCATCACAAAAAATAAATTACAACAAAATAAATTTATAAGTTGACAGCCTAGCAGCGAAGATCAATTTTCAGATAATAATTGTTTATAAATTATTTATTTATTTATTTATTTATTTAGAAATAGTAATCAATGGAGACCAATGGTAATAAAATGAATAGAGCAATAAAAAAGTCCAAGTGAAATAAAATTCTAGTGGACATATTAAAAATATGCAATTACAATCAAATTTGACTTTGGAAGTCACTAATGTTCTACTACATAATAGTATAAGTTAGAAAATAATTTAAGATGGGTGATTACTTAAAAATAAACTTCTATAGTTATATTTTATCTGCATTAAACTTTAAATATATATTTTAAGTGTTTTCTAATATTACTACAATTAACAAAATGTGAAGTAATAATTCAAGTCACTATACACCGAAAGTCTAATATATATACCTAACGAATATTTTTGGACATGAAACATATTTTTATAACGAATAGAGGTCAACGCACTTAGAATATTGGAAGGCTTTCTTGACCCTTAAATTGAAGGACCACAAACAATAGGTAACCACAAAATAATTAGTTCTTGATAATAAAGCTTATAATATAATATAAAATTATAATACACTTTTATAATTACCGATCTTTAGATAGTTATAATATTTCTTTGGTGTTTTTGATGTGGATAAATTCTTCTACATATACTAACAAAAGCAAATTTTAAATAAATAAATCGTTTATTTCCAATAAAATTGGTACATTCAGATTGAATTATAAAACAGCACAATCAGCCATTTAAAAATAGGCATGGAAATTACATATTAAATCATAATGTCATAATGGTAATAAGTTATTTAACTGAATTAATATTGATTTACTAGACGTGTGTGCTACGCGCTACGGGCTACAGGGCAGCTACGCCTAGATTTATGAATATAGAAAACTATTTAAATACAAAATAATAAAAATATTTAAATACAACTTACGCTCACGTAGGAAAATTGTGATCGCGTAAAAAGTTCGCCCCGTGGAACGCAGACATCCCTTCCCGATGCTACAGTCAGACTGAATGAGGAGTGGGAAATCCAGGCTTTATATACCAATGGGGTGGTTCCCGATGAATCAGAACTTGGGAAAACATTTGGAACGTATACAAATCGCTAGATATATTAGATTTAGTGGATACGATTAAAAAAACACTTTTTTCGTTTTTTATTATTTTATTAATAGGACGACTGAGTCGAACAAATTACTCAAAAGTATATTAAGCTTTTGCACTAGTGATATAATATTTTAAAATAGGTTGTGTAGGTTTTTTTTATAGGAGGAAAAACGGGCAGGAGGCTCACCTGATGTTAATTTGCCAGCCTTCTAAGAATTGGTACGCTTTTTACTTTAAGTAGATTATATTCCAGAGATTATACTAATTATAGTGTTTTAAGTGATGCTATAATTTGGACACTTTCTGTAGAATTGTTTAGAAGTGTTTACCGATAAAAAGAGTATGTATGCCTTACAAAACAAAGTGTAAGACTGCTTTTATTACATGTTGTTACATGGGCAATTGTTTTTAATTACTATTTATTAATATTTTTATACAGAACTGGACTTACTGAACTGGATACTATTTATATGTTACGTGAGATGTGGCATATTGGAGGGCTCGCCTGTCCAGGAGATGCCTATTTAAACGCCGCTTTATTGCCATATATTAAAATATGCATTATTTTAATACTTACGAAATAATAGGTCAATAATATTTGCATAATCTGATTTTTACATTATAGCGTTATTAACTTAATACAATAAACGCGTGATTAATTCTGTGACATTTATTTTCGATTAATTTAGTAATCTGTTATTTGTTTATGATCTCTTCTGTTCTGTTTCCAAATTTAAACTATATTAAATTTTAGATTCACTGAAACATAAACAATCGTACCTAATGATGATATTCGAAACTGTGTGTAATTTTTTTTGAGATGTAATGCAAATATATATATATACTAAAATATTAATTGTGGAGCCCGCTAAAGTACTTTCATAACATCTTAGGAAATCGTAAAAGATTTACGTTAATAGTATATTATTATTATAATAAAAATAAATCAGTAGCACTACAACCTTTTTAGATTTGGGCATCAGATTTCTGTATTTCATGATCATTTGTCGATCTTATAAGCAAGTATATGATCAGCCTCCTGTGCCTGACACTCTTTGGGTCTAAGGCATGCCGGTTTTCTCAAGGTGTTTTCCTTCACCGTTCTAGAGAATGTTAAATGCGCACATAGAAAGAAAGTCCATTGGTGACAGCTAGGGATCGAACCTACGACTTCAGGGATGAGAGTCTCACGCTGAAGCCTTCCAAGACTTCTTATTTTATTTTTATTATAAGACCTTTTCAAATATTAAAATCAATCTATTGCTTAGGATAAATATAAAAAAATAGGCTTATATGGAAAAATCTTCGTAAGTTTAACTTTAATATTCAAGCTACAAAAGGCTTTTAGATAAATCATGTTGTGCAGTTCTCAAAAGTCAAAAGTATTGGTGAAGCGTATATTTCAATCAATTCTTGGCAGACTCCCAGTCACCAGTGTTTGTGCGACTGTATGGCGCCTGTTAAAATTTATCATACATCTTTCCAGAATATCAACGCTAAGAAATATAAATGGATGACTTTTATTTTACGTTTTTCATTTAGTTTTCATTCACTTAGAACAAGAACATGGTAATGTTAACGTGTATATTTCTTTATTGTTATATTTAAATAAATTTCACAACCTCTTACAAATAATCAGTAATAGAAAGGTATTCCGTTTTCACACCTTTTATTATATACATATTTATTATATCATCGTACTCGGAGAATTCTATGGTATTCCAAAAGCGTAGTTTTAGTAAATTATAATTAATGTTTACTTTCTTAAGACGCTTTGTAACGATATGTAAGAACGTTTTAACAGTTATGTATATTTATAGTTTTTGTACACATGTTGTGTATAAACAACTTTTTCTAGCACCAACAAAAGAAAACCTTCTTGTTTGTTCATACTTTTTTAGTCTTTTGTTACCTCGTCGATCGTCGATCAAGAAGCTAGTGTCTAATAGGAAATAATATGATAATATTTACATTTAATTTTACCAAATTTCGTTAATAACTAGTTTATATTTCGTTAATAAGTAGAAAATGTTAATTACAAGATTGTCAATAAAGGCTATATTTATTTATTTAACCTCGTCGAATTTAATTGTAATTAATAATATGACCAAGACATTGAGACAAAAGTCTTCGTCAAAACAGTGCGTCCAGTGATGATTTACGGCTCTGAGACTTGGTCTATTACTTGAAGCCTACATAAGCTCACGTCGCTTAGCGAGTTACGGAGAGGGCTGCGGTCGGTGTTTCTCTACACGATTGAATTAGAAGTGAAGAGAACCGTAGAATAACTAAAGTCTCTGAGATAGCAAAGAGAGCGTATAATGGCAATGGGTAAGGACACAATTTCCGAAGAATGGATGGCTGATGCAAAACGTCCTGGAATGAAGACCAAAGACCAGTCAGCGAAGCATTGGACGGTCTCCTACTAGGTGGTCATCTGACCTGGTAAGGGTGGAAGTAAGGCGTTGGATGCAAAGCATAGGAAACCGGTTGTACTGGAAATTTAGGGTTGTCAAAAATAGAGGCCTATGTCCAGCAGTGGACGTCAACAGGCTAAAACTAACGAAACGCATTAAGGCAATCGTGACCGATTTACTTCTGAAAAATCAATGAGGACTGCTAGGAATCGTAGATTTTAAACATTTTGCCAGCCATTATTGTACTTGTACTACTGAAACATCAACAAATCGTTGTAAAAGCTAGTCGTTAAATACTGGTAACTATCTTAAGTATAAAGCCTATTCGAAAATAACGGAGATTGTAGAATAGTTCCAAATTGTGTGTGTGTGATGACACCTACAAATGAAAGTGTTACTTAAGGTAATCTACAAAAACAAATGCTTTCGTGGCAATAATAATAAGTCAATTTGAATACAGATGGCGCTTTTTCAGATATATTAAAGACTGTGTTAGCATAAATATTATTATATCCGTGAAAATATTATGAAAGTATATATATAGTACATATATAGCGGTATCGATATAGGCTGCTGGTAAAGATGATAATACTTCTTCAAATTCATTGTTAAAACTGCTCAAGACTTGAGTACAAAATGCTCCTAGAAGTGTACACAACATATGTCTCAAACTCAAACTCAAAATATCTTTATTCAAGTGGGTAACTAAGTACACTTTTGAATCGTCAAGTTAAATTAGTCGTAAATTTACATTTACTACCAGTTCGCAAGTCAAGGGCGTAGAGCGGGTAAGAAGAACTGGCAAGAAACTTTCCGCCACTCTTTTTAATCGTCAAGTATTGTCATACAAATTGTTTGAACTGGAGCAATTCAATCCCAAGGATTAGGATCATTTAAGTAGTCCTCAAATTTATAAAAAGCTTTGTTGATTAGTTTTCGTTTAACGAGGGCTTTGAATTTATTTAGTGATAATTCTCTAATTTCGCTTGGGAGTTTGTTGTAAAAACGAATACAATTTCCATATAAGTGGTTTATCTTTTGGAGCCTGGTTGGTCGTACACTCAAATTAGTTCTATTTCGCGTATTATACTGGTGAAAGTCACCATTTGTTTTAAAATCGTTTATATGTTTTTGGACATACAACAAGGCTTCAAGAATATATTGACCAGATAGTGTCATAATATTTAATTCCTTAAACTTATTCCGTACCGAGTCCCTCGGAGAAACACAACAAATACCCCGAACAGCCCGCTTCTGCAGCACAAATATGGATTGAACCTCTGCAGCAGCACCCCACAGTAAAATACCGTACGACATAACGCTATGAAAGTAGCTATGATACACAATTTTAGCCGTGTCCTTATCAGTAAACTGTCGGATTTTCTTTACTGCACATGCTGCAGAGCTCAGCCTATTTGAAAGAGTCTATGTGTGGGCCCCATTGGAGTTTACTATCTATTGTTATGCCTAGAAAAACAGTTTTGTCTCGCTTTACGCTAGTAGTTGTAAATCTAATACATTTTGTTTTATTCTCATTAAGCAGTAAGTTATTTACATTAAACCAGTTAACTATACGAGAGATAGAATTGTTTACATCGTCCAATAATACGTTATTCCTATTCACTTTAAATAGAAGTGAAGTGTCATCAGCAAACAATACCATCTCATGAACTTTGTTGACAAAGAATGGGAGGTCATTTATTTAATCAGAAATAAGAAAGGCCCGAGAATCGTTCCTTGGAGGACGCCCATTGATACCTGCGAACCCGGAGATACCTGTGACTCCATTGACATGAACTCTTTGGATCCTTCCCTTTAAATATGAATTCATCAGGCTTTGCCATCAACGCCATAGTGTTGAAGCTTTCCAACGAGTATATCAGGATGAACACAGTCAAAGGCCTTTGACAGGTCACAAAAGACGCCGACTCCATCATATGATTCTTCCCAGGCGTTAAATATGTCCGAAATCAACTTCACACCGGCATCGATTGTGGAGCGACCCTTAGTGAAACCATACTGTTTATTATGTAAGAGTTTATTTTTATTCTCTTCTTGTTACGGAAGTATCGTACAAAAAATATATAAATAAAATATTTATATAACACATTAATTAAAATGTCAAGTTATGTGAATACTGTAAAAAAAATCGCGTTTATATCAGTTAAAGTTTTGTTTAAAATAGGTTTATTAAATTAAAATTATTAAAAGCGTGTGAGTGTGTGTGTTAGATGCTCTGGCAAGATATATACGAAGGTTGCTGTACATTGGAATTCCAATTTGGCTAGCGTAATTTTTATGTGATTTGTGAGTTTGTATTAATTAATATTATTATTATTATTATTATTTTTGATAGTTTCACTGTCTCAGAATCCATAGATTGTATTACAATTGAATTATTTGCGTACTTGCTGTATTAAGTTGAAATATTCTAAAATAAAATATTGAAAACGACCGATTGAATAGGTTCTACTAGCTGAAGAAAGGTAGCTCTGGTAGAAGTATAACTATGTTTTTATAGTTCCAGAAATTAGAATCTACCACATTCTAAAATCACTTTACTTTTAAAAGAAAAAACAATTTGTTTTTATTTATATTTGTATACATTTTTAACACACATTTAATAACTTTTTCTACTACTACCACATAGTTGTGTATACATTAATATAAGAATAGGTACATTTAGATTTAAACACACAGAAATATATTATTAAAGATTCATTCCAAGGTTTTGAAATCGGGACCTCTTAAATAGGCTACACACAGTATTTTGGATATAACAATATTAAAAACATACAGTATAAACATATATTATACATAGTCCTTTAATCTTAAGTGTTCTTCAATAAACGAACTGGATAGTTCATTATGAATTTAGTAAAATCAAGAATGCTCGGATCTTATAGAATTGTTTTAGAATTTATCCACTACAAACAATTTTTTCCTCTTTATAATATTAGCATAGATAGAATAATACACACTATTAAAAATGAATTTCGAAACAAACGAAACCTAAGTTAAAATATGCTTTGTTATTTTTAGTTCAAAAATGTCAGTGTTCTGTCAATTGGTAAGTGGCCTAAATAAATGAAAAATATTATGTTTTCAATTATTCTTCTCATGTTGGTACACCGCATTTTCAGATATTAACTTCAGGCTGGACTTGAGGGGCCGACAGTGCCAGTCAGGTCTATATTTTATCGCTTTCCAAAATTACATAAAATATACACCAGAGATAAAAGTATAAACAATATATTGAAGAGGAAATATATATATATATATATATATATATATATATATATATATGCTTCGCTAAGGACTAACATCTACACACATGTATTCATAAAAATAATGGTTAATAATTTATGTCACCTGTCCCGTTTTATATTAGCGTAAACACAATTTGACAGAAAGGGACGAAAAATTTGAGTGGCAATAGACTTTAGTTTATATAAATATATAGATATTTTAAGCATAATACGTTTATGAAAAAGGGACCTAGTGTGTAAATATTTTAGAAAAGTGAGCTTACTCAAATATATAATAGTTATTAAAAAATAGATTCTCTGAACATATTCTAATCGTTTATAAAGAAAACAAGTAATTTTGGATATTTAAAATGTGAAAACGTTAATTAGTAGATTGTAACAGTTTTAGAAGAGTCATTTAAGGATTAAATATGCATCCTCACAAGATTTTAATCAACATCAATACGTATATTACTTAGCCTAAAACTACAAACATTGAGTTTTAAGATTAAAAGTTTTCTCAAAATTTGGTGAAAATCTATTGAATTATGTAAAAGTCAACATTCAAGTGTCAATCTATTTCATATCGTAAATACGAAGGTTCTAAATATATGAAAAGAAAATTAATGTAATTGCTCTTTAATTACGGTTTCAAAGTAGTTTTCTTGGTCGGTAAACTAAGGGATCTTGTAAAGAGGTTCACGTTTAACAAAGAAAACGGAAATAATATTCTCAGTATTAAAATTAATAATAATCATCAAATTTTTTATAGTGGCAACACAATTACATTTATTAGAATTGGTTTTACGAACAGAATTAATATTGAAATCGCTATTACAGTTAAGATTTGATGTCTAGATGTGCTTTGTAAAAATCAAGCAGTGATGCGTTCGTTTTTCAAAAACATAGTCTAACAATCGTATATGCAGTTTTGTTTATGGTAATTCTAAGATCATAACGCAAAGAGAATCATGTGGAGGACAGACGCTAAAGACGGGTTTTCCGGATACATTCAAATACTCGGCGTAGCGCACTTTGTGTAGCACGCGTAGACCCAAGCTGCTACAAATGCGTTGAGAGAACGCTCCAGTCGCATCCACCTTGAACACCTGAGAAAACAAATGTTATTTACACTATTCAAAATAAATTGTAACACGAGTTATGTAACCTAACAATAGTTAAGTTATATATATGTCGCAGCCAACTACCTTAAGAGCGCCCTTCCCCCCCGACGAACGGCAACGCGAGCATGACCAAAAAGCTTGTTGTTTCATCCAGCGCAGTGTCAGAACAAGAGGTAAAACGAAAAGAGATAGCATAAATAGATAGCGAGCCATTCATAAAAATGGTTAACAAGCAAGTGAGAACGCGATAACATTGAAAGAAAAATAGTGTGCGGAAATTTCATAAAACTTGTTCCAAGAAATTCGTGTTTTTTCGTAAGCCTTACAAGATTATGAAAAAAAAGAACATTTAGAAACTTCATTACATTTGCAAGGTTTCTATGCAAATATTTATTTCTGGTCAAACTTCATATAAAATTTGTGCATAAAAGCAAATTTTTGGAGGTTTGTACTGAATTTGTTTCTTAAAATTTTGATTTCGCGTTTTAATAGAAACCTAGATATAGTGCACAAGATGCCTATTAGTTCAAAAGTTTCAAATAAATATCTGTTACAACGCCGTAATCACGTACGAGCGTTTGTATGAAAAGATAGACGGGTTGGCCGCGCTTAATTAGCCGTTGCAATTATCAGCCTAGCCGTTTAACTAGCGGCCTGAAAGATGTTCAGCCGTAGCGTTTGTTACAACATTTATATAGTCAATGCATATTTATTATTTTTAATTAAACATACTTAGATAAAATCAAATCTACGATGAGTGATTTTGGTTAGTTCCCGCTCTTTAGTGTTAAAGTGTTATATAAGTATAGCCTTACTCGCTCAATTAATGTATTTAATAATGTTCATATATTCAATGCCTTTTATACCCAGGTTACCATACAAAGACATCGAGATAGGTATCGCTATATCTAGTGTACTTGCAGAGTTCGGGTAAAGGCCTAGGTTCGCTTTAATAGGAAAGAAGTTAGATTCCGATAGATAGAACACCGATTACATTTTCCTTAGAAATATAAAAATTTACCCTAAAATTGTTCTCGTTAGCAATCTCAATGCTCCGTTTCATGAGTTCCCTGGCCAGTCCACGACCACGTGCCTTTTCCGACACTGAGATGATACGGCATTCAAGAAGACAGTCCACTTGGTAAGTGCTAAATAGATCCAGGTCGTCGCTCACCGTGTATAGAATTGTGAAGATCTGTAATTCGAAACACAGATAATTATTAATATATTATACATACGCTGCACAGCATATAAAGCTACAGTCTGTCAAAGATCGATGTATGGTAGGAAGGAAAGGAAGAGACAAAATAAAGAATATAGCTTTAAGAAAAACAAGTAAGGTAACAGATGTTATCATGGGCGGGGAACATGACAAGAAGAACAGAAAAGTGGAGCTAAGAAGTACTAAGCTGGTGCCCAAGGAAACGAAAAAGAGGACGACAATTTAGAAGGTGGATAGATCAGATTAAAGAAACAGCAGGTTCTACATGGCAGAGTGCAGAGAAGAATGTCGGGATTTTGAAGAGGCATACAGGTACCTAAAAGAAGAGTGATATAGAAACGTGTTTCAATGTAAAATTATCTGAATTTTTAATTTTTTTAATGGAGATGCAGAAAAAGAAAAAATGATTTCGTTGAAAATGTTTTTGTAGAACTAATTTAAAAAAATATTATTTTTACAATAATGTTGTTCACAGTATGAAACATTTTTAATTTCCATTGGATGAATAAATACCTTTTTAAACTTTTCATCGGTGGACTTATGAATTTTCCTCATCGATTTCTCAATGTCTCCGGGTCACAAAATTCCATTCAGGGCCACGCCTAAAACCTGCGTGACAATAACATTGCTGCTAATTATTGTTAATGTGTCTTCGTCCATAAATATTCGTATAATTCGTATAATATTCGTATAAGTCTAATTTGGAATTATTAAATTTTTTAAAGGTTTGTAACTTTGTTAATAGAACGGGCAGGAGGCTGATGTTAAGTGATACCGCCATGGACACTCTCAATGCTAACCAACTCGCGAGTGCGTTGCCGGCCTTTTAAGAATTGATACGCTTTTTCTTGAAGAATTCTAAGTTCCACAACGTGGTGGTGCGCGGCAAAAACTGCCTTAAAAAACGCTCAGTTGTTGGACGGACGTAAAGGTGATACGGGTGGAATTCCGTATTCTGCTTAGACGTCGGATGATCAGCTGCTGTATCCGAACTTTTTTTGCCTGCGTTACGTCGATTAAGTAAAACACTAATAAATTTTAACCATACCACGGAAGTAATTGAACAATGTTTTCTTTTGTCCAATAACTTTCTATGAATATGAGAAGAAAAATACTCTGGATTTTTGTACACTAGTCTCACTTGACTAAACCATACTTGTTCTCACTATTTTTAAACATTTTGCACAGAATTTCCGAAAGATACCACCAATCTGATGATCAACTTTGCGAAAACTGTTTTTCTATTTTATTTTATTTATGTTCTCAATCATTACACCCTGTTAGAATGAGGACAAATACGTATGAACATGACATGAGAACTTCAGAAGGCGCAGCGCTAACCAGATCCATGCAACTTCCTCATAATCGAGTTCATCAATATCGCAGCACACAACTCCCAAGGAGACTCTCTGTATAGAAAAAACACATGAGTTTTTTAAAGCTTGGCATCTCACCGTGTTTCCCTCAAGCACAGCAACAGATAGTCCATCAGCTATAGTTGCTGTGCAGAGTCTCTCCAATTCAGCATGTGGTTGTCCACGCTCGCATAACCCCACGGCCTTGTTGAGGGGCTCATCAGCAAAGAAGCTGTCACGGAGATGTTTCAACACAGCGTCACCCATCTCGGGTGTTATACGTGTGAATACCACCATCTTGCTGATCATGGAATAGAAAATTCAAGAATGTAGGTACTGCAAATACGCTACGTGGTTAAGGGCATATTGTAATTCACACGCAATGAAAATGACTAATGAAAAATACAAGCAATAATGTTAGTAATACAATTCATTCGTAATAAGAAAAAGTCACAATAGAATATTTCGCGAACATCAGCAAACACGGTGTGGTACTCTCTATTCCCCACTGGCATTAAGAGTTACTTGTAAATGAAATGGAAGTACAATAATAATAATAAGTGCTGCCAACGTTAAAGGTACACTGCCAAGGGGACCAAACTTTTTAAATTTGCTTTAATTTTCTATTTACAAATTATTCATTATTATTATTATTTAGGAATATTGTAAATACTGTATATTTGTGTGTTGGAAATAAATTAACTATTTTTTATCATAAGTCTTTATTTATCTACGTTACATAATATACAAAAAATATACATTATACAATTTCGTTATTATAAAATTCAGACCCAGAAGAGAGAGAGAAGCCCTCCTCCAACGTTATCCACCCTATTTTATCTTTTGGTATCAGCATCCAATTTTTCCACCTACTCTTTGAATCTCATCAGTCAGTCTTTTGGCCTACCCTTGTTTCTCCTTTTGATAGTCCATTCCGGTCCAGTCCAGTCCATTCAGCAACCTTTTTTTACCACCTTCTATCTGCAAAACGTGCCTATCTCCAATGGAGTTGTAGTGCGTGTTAATTAATAGTCGATATTAATATGATGATGTAATAAAAAAGATGGTAAAATTTTTCTGTTTTAACTTCGCACTAAATAGCTTTTCGTTTTTCTTAAAATAATGGTATTCCCAGGCCAACATCCGACTTCAAACGACTATTGTAATTAAGAGGTGAATATTTGAAGTTCCGTGATATTCAATGGATGACAGTAGGTATACTCGTACATCTATTCTATTAATATTCCTTTAAGTCAATTAATACAATCCTACAGGTAATACATGCGCGTTAACCTCTAAGCTAGAAGTACAATCATAAATTCTTCTTAAAATTCAATTACTCACGAAGATTTCGCACAAATAAAAGAGAAATTCCTTGGGCGTAGGAATTTCAATAGGGATAAAATCGTGAATGATAAGCGGTGTTTATGAAGACCCCGGGGCTTGGGGTCAAGGTGACAGGACGTATCGGGATCAATAACTCCGACGGGGCATTGTTTTATCTATATTGTGATTGGGTATTTAAGGGATAACGACGCGTTAACAGATAGACGATTTTATGATTTTTCTTCTTAAAGATCTACAATTCAAATTTATTAATAAAAGCATTAGAATGATACTGATGACAACTTAAATGTATATAACTAAAAATTCTTTTTTTACATATTTAATTTGCTGTATAAGTAACATATGCTATTGGTTTCCTTTACTTATATATATTGTATAGTATATTTAGACAACCACAATCATTGACGTACTATATGTGAGTCAAAAAATGTACAAATTTCTCTTCAACGATCAGTTATTCAAATAGGAATCGAACTCAAGCCCTCCTTTTTAAGGAAAGATCTTAAATAGATAAACAACATTACATCTCGTAATACGAAAAAATTACATGTAGACCATATTTATTGCACCCTGTTCTATAAAAAAAATCTGTGGTGCTACAACCTTGTTAGGTCTGGGCCTCATATTTCTGTATCTGTTTCATGATCATTTGTCAATCTAAAGGTTAGTAGGTCACGCCGCCAAATTTTTGTGTCTAAGGCAAGTTGGTTTATTTTCGATGTTTTATTTCACCGTTCAAGCGAATGTTAAATGCGCACATAGGCAAGTCCATTGGTGCGCAGCCAGGGATCGAACCTACGACCTCAGGGATGAGAGTAGCATGCTAAAGCCACTAGACCAACATTGCTCTGTACTGCTCTGTTGTCTTTCAACAATAATATATTATACATAATGTAACATAACCTCAGTAAGTAAAACCGCATAACAAAGTATAACTTGGACTTAATCGAAGAAATTGCGGACCATAACGAGGGTAGAATATAATTAATCATTCTGCACAGGCTTAGACGCGTAATAAATTGTGTTTCAGCTTCAGTCGTTCGAAGGACGCCGAGACAATAACACTAATGAGTGCTCTGCTTACATACAGAATTTAATTTCTTAGTTTCTTAGACAGCATAATTTTAACTGCGTAGAATTGAGGCTTTTAATACTGTTTATTGCCAGTTCTTCTCTACCGTTCTACGATTTGAGAATTGGCAGTAAATGTAAAATTAGAAGCATTTAATGTATATTTCTTTTTTGACGTTCATAAGCGTACATTACCTATATGAATAAATGATTTTGACTTTTGAATATTATTTATACAAGTTGCTATAATTATAATGAGTATTAAAACTCAAATTAATTTACTTAATTTACTGAATTTTCAACGTCAATCTAGCGGGAAATTCAAATTTTAATGAGAATAATAAATTAGCTTTGCACTTTACTGGATTACAATACTTGTAATTATCAAACTTTATAATAAATTGTTTTGATTTTGAATTAAATAAACAAAAAACAGTTCAGACGTCTTACGGACTTTACAATATATACGAGTAGCTTGTCTTGAACAAGGAAAGAAGAAACCAGTTTTTAAGACATCTCTGTTTCTTCAGTTGCAGAAAGTGTGTGTTTTTTTTATAAGCGTTATAAGCGCCGTGTCTGATATAAATCTCAGATAAACTTTTGGAGTCGTTGTTTGAAATTAGGTGTAAGTAAGTACTAATTCAACGTGAAGAATAATAGAACCGGGTTTCAAGTGTCCAAAGATCTGATTTTATCTGTTCTGATTAAGATTGAACAGAACTCAGTATTAAATTCGGGTTTTATGGGCGAAAAACATTTAGAATTATTTTTGTAAATAAAAAGCGTTAACGCAAAGAAAGGTTATAAATAATTTGTAAAATAAGGTAGTTTGCGCTCTAAAGTATATAAATGAAACGAATGATTAAAGAACCCATTCTAAAATCCAAGAAATACCAACGAAAATTGTATGGACTCTGAGGCGTCGTAGGATATTGAAAATATTCCACTCCTTTGTGAGATAATCCTCAATCTTTTGCGATATGATGGAGCTTTAAGCTGTACTCCTAACAATATATATCTACGATGATACTGAATCTAATTCTAAAACCGTTCCGATAATCGATTTTCATTCAAGTTAATGAAATGATGGATGGAAAATGATGGATGAATAATCGAATAGCTTGGACTCATGAGATATTTTATCTTTTATAGGCATTTCGATGTTCTTAATTATTTCTGAACTGAAACGTAAAAAAAAATGCGCGTACATACATACAATAAAAATATCTGTTTTTTTTAATCAGTTGACATCACATTCGCAATGGGTGTACAATAATATTTCCAATACCGAACATTAAATAGATATTATGTTCTGTGTGAACTAATAATCTATCGGCTACACCAATATAGCGGTAAAATTTTGGATCGTATCTCTGAACTCAAAGTTGTTGGACTAGTAGCTTCAGCGTTCGACTATCATCCCTGAGGTCGTAGGATCGATCCACGGCTGTGTACCAATGGACTTTCTTTATATGTGCGCATTTAACATTCGTTCGAACGGTGAAGCAAAACATCGTGAGGAAAACGGCTAGCCTTAAAGCCAAAAAGACGACGGCGTGTGCAGGCACAGAAAACTGATCACCTACTTGCCTATTAGATTGACAAATGATCATGAAACAGATACAAAAATGTAAAGCCCAGACCTTAAAAGTTTAAAGCGCCACTAATTTATTTCTTTTATTTATTTTTATATCTGAACTACTAAAGTAATTATGAAAATTATTTCCACAGTAAAGCTAAATATCTATAACTGTGTAGTCAAGTTATAATTTAAATTTAAAAACTGAAACTAATAATAATGCGAGTTTAATAAAAGTGAAAGTTTTAATATTCCCTCGAGCCTTACAATATTCATTTCGTTTTTAAAATTCCCTCTACCATATTAACAGGCTATTTTCGGTTTGCAATATCATATTATCAAGAAAATAATGTCGATCAATTCATGACCTACTTGTACATAATCTAAAATTAATTTACCAAACCGCTATTTTCACTGACATATCCAACTTGTAATTACGTTTCGAACTAATAATCTACTTCACCGTAAGCGCATCCACTGAATTACAAACTTGTAATTATTTCATTAAAGTTTTACGTTTTGGTTTCCTTCACCATGCGAATAAATATTTATACACATCCGGGGGACAACATACGAATTAATGTAGAAAGCTGATACATTTCATAATGCAAAAAAATATTAAGACGTGCAGCCTTGCGATTCTGTAACTCACTTTTCGAACTCACACAGCGGTTTTCGCATCAGCGAAACAGAATACAGAATCGCAGGGCTGTATAGAATATGCAAATAAAATAAGAAAAACGTCTTTAATTTGGTAACTGAATTATTATAAATGTAATGTTTAAGTCGATTAATATAGTTTTGTGAAATATTCAATGAACCAAGGCGGTAGCGTATAATAGTATAGATATATCAGTATCGTATCATAGTATCAAATTATCTGGAGCGACACTAGAAAGGCGACATATTGGCGACGAGATTAATGGGTTCGATCAGAATTCATTTCATCGGATCAAATGTTTACTTAGTATAAAATAACGCGTTTGGTTATTCTAAAACATGTTTCTTTCGTTGTTTACTTAAATACATATTGTATACCCAAAAGTGGATATATAAAAGAAAGAAAACATTACTTATACATTTGTTAGAATTTTTTATTTATTATAGGTTAAGAATATTATAAAAACTGTGTGTGTTGGAAATGCTCTCGTTAAAAGTAAATTAATCAATAAAGCTTTTTTTAAATTTGACGAATATTTAATGATCCTAATCCTTGGGATTTATTTACTCCAGTTCAAACAGTTTGTATGACTCAAAACTTAGCGATTAAAAAGAGTGGCGGAAAGTTTCTTGCCAGTTCTTCTTGCCCGCTCCACGCCCTTGACTTGCGAACTGGTAGTAAATGTAAATTTAGAATTAATTTAACTTCTTTTCTGACGTTCATAAGTGTACTTTTTTACCTATATGAATAAAGTTATTTTGAGTTTGAAATAATTAGATAAATATGGCAAAAGGTTTAACAGCTGCTCTACGGACACATCCATAAATGCGTTGTTATTCCTGAAAATCCTGGGTTGAAGTGAAATAATAGTTTCGAATCATCCACACAAAATTTCACCCTCACTATTATTTTCCGGTATGTCAAGTCCAAAAAGTCTTACGGGGGTCAAAGTTCGTGGTAAATCACGATTCTGTCCTTTAATCTAGTAACTCCGTTAGCCACGCCCTTTATTTTGCCAGAGGTTTGATATCCGGGGAAACAAGTGTAACAAAAATCGGCGGCACTAGATATTGATGTGGTATTAAAAATAGAACTATATTTCTACAAGCAAAGTCACAATAGGTATTGAAAGCGCGCTTTTGTTTGCACATGAATAAATGTTATGCTTCTTCTGGCTTTTTATGTTTTGTAATGCAAATAATATTTAGTATTTATGAAATTTTTACCAATTGAATAACTTTTGTTCATAAAAACACAAAGCAAACCGTCACACCCAAATTAGGTATAGTTAATTGTATTTAATCTATTTTATTGATGTTTTCTTCCTAAGTTTTGTAAATGCTTGAACCTTTTTGTATAAATTATGTATTCCATCGTTGGCTATCTTTTTAGTATAATTGGTTTTGTCGGAGCAATGGCGCTGGTATCAGCTGCAATTTTCATTATAATTTAATAACATCAAAGTCAAATTAGTTAAAAACCGTTATATGGTTTATATAATATAATATTAAAGTTAACTTTAATATTTGTTGTTATTAAGCTTCTAATATTTAAAATTATGATAAATTACTTTTAATAATAATAATAATGTCTATGGATTCTTTATTATTAACAACCAATGACGTTAATTTATAGATCGAGAAACATATAACATATTACTACAGACTATCAAAGCGTCTGTTAATCTGTAGATTTATTAATTTTGGCAAATGAAATAAAGCATATAACGGTTTTTAACTAATTTAACTTTGATGTTATCAAATTATAATGACAATGGCAGCTGATACCAGTGCCATTGCTCCGACATAATTAATTTAAGTAAGCTGTAGGAAATAGATAAATAAGAGTATTGTCGCTGCCGGGAATAGATCGCTATCTATGGTTATGGTTATGGTTAGGTGGTCTATGGTTATCTTTAACCATTCAGTGGTACAAACTAACGAGGCCAAAACAAAAGCGAACCCCTCTAATGCCAGTCACTAAAGCCATTTGGATAGCTTGTACTTAAAGAGAAGCAGAGAAACTTGAATTACAAAAGACCCCGTCCTATTCATGATTCCATTTCCTTGACGATAAAATCTACTGAATTCACTCGAAATGAGATATTCAAATATCAATTGTAATTGAATTTTTAAATTTTTTAGATACGTAAGACCAAGAAACGTTAATGTAGGATTTTTAAATGCAAATGCTTTATTGACAATAAGTTTTTTGTTGAATATCCGTCGTTTTCTACAAATATTCTAAGATAAAATTTGCGTCATATATGAAGAAACAAAGAAAACTATAATGTACTATCGGAAAATTACTACGACATTAAGCATTCTACGTTGTAGACACTGCTTAGTAGATAGATATGAAGTAAATAGAAATAGTAAAGCTCACCTCCACCCAAGCCGAGCTCTGGCTGCGCACTGATCCCTGCCCTATATTCGAAAGCTTCAGCAACAGCCTTCAAAGCTTCCATAGATTATAAAACAGATCTGCCACACAATTAAGATTAACGTACTGCAAGGATTACGACCTCTAAAAGACTTTTGCGACTTAAACAAAATTCTAGTTGTAAATGTAGTTAGTATGTTGCTAGAATAGACAAGTTAGTTATAAAAATCCTCTGTTCTAGTGTCGTTTCGCCACAAACAAATCGCGGCGTAAGGCAAGAAATACAATTCAATATTTTATTTACAAAACTGGATAATTTAATTTTTAAAATACAATATATATTTAGAATAATAAGTGTACGTAAGTAATAAAATTCAAATCATAATTCAATTTAATAATACCAGGCCTAGTGGCTTTAGCGTGCGACTCTCATCCCTGAGGTCGTAGGTTCGATTCCCGGCTGTGCACCGATGGACTTTCTTTCTATGTGCGCATTTAACATTCGCTCGAACGGTGAAGGAAGACATCGTGATAAAACCGGCTTGCCTTATAAAGTCGACGGCGTGTATCAGGCACAGGAGACTGATCACCTACATGCCTATTAGATTGACAAATAATCATGAAACAGATACAGAAATCTGCGGCCTAGACCTAAAAAAGATCGTAGCGCCTCTGATTAATTTTTAATTTTCCCTATTGTATAAATACAAAATATACTTAAACACACAGGCATCGTGCGAATAAATTATCGCATAATGAAATAATTATACTCTTTGACAAAATTACTCGTACGAGAATATCCTTAACATGATAGAAAATGCACAAAAGCGCCTGGGGCTAAACTTTCAAACGACAAGTTAATTATCATCCAGTTAATTACAAATTATCTCTTGTATTAAACATGAAAATAAATTTTTTAAACAGTGTCTGACGCTGCAACTAATTAAAAATTTAAATCCACGACTCTATCTTCGTAAAATTGTTTTTCTTTATTAAAATGTCATTTTTATGTAGTCCTTTTTCTTTGACGTCCACGCCCACTCGATACGAGAGAGCAAAAATAATTAATGGAAACATTTATTTAAAATAAAACATTTTTCCATACGACAACATCATCGATCGATTGAATTGTATCATAGAATATTCAAGATGAGTTTGGTGAGTGGTTTGCTTACTGGTTAAGCGTCGATGTCGTATGTTCAAACCCCGGTTCATCACCGTCTCTTTCTATTTGTGCAACTGTCTCTTAGGGTAAAGATAAACATTGTTAAGCATTCTGCATTACTGAGATACCCGGGCTTATATGCCCATAATAAACAACAAAATAGATCATCGTAGTCTTTTTGGATTAACATATATAAAGTGAAACACTTTTTATTGTGTTCAAAACTATATTGAAAAGCGTTATGAATATTTGTCTCGTTGTAAGGTGTTTTGTTCAATGCGATAGACACCTAGTGCTCTTACTACGATTCCCGAGGATTGTTGAAAGCCTATTGTTATCGTTCAAAAAGTACAGAATTGTCACTGACTCACGCCCCGAGTGGCGAATATTTATATCATCTATCCAATTATTTATTTTGCTATAAATAAATACTATGTGACTGCAACTAAATGAACGTGACACAAATACTCTTTGACTAATTAATAATAGATTTTTTTTTAAATAAACCTAAATAATCTATATATTAAAAATAAATAATCATAAAATTTAATCATAGCAAAATACGGTTCTGATAAAATTGATCTGAAGCTAGTCCCTACACTAGCGTGTGTTGTGCAGTGGCGTAGCAATTGGGTGGAAGGGCACGGGCCCCTGACCCAAGAGGGCCCCTGCCCAAGAGATATTATGTTCTACGGATGAATGTGAAGTCTCCAATAAGCATTGGGCTACAGACCATTCCCTCTCGCCTAAGAGAGGAGGCCATTAGTGGGACATGTACAGCGTGTAATTGAGTACGCTGAAAATCTCGAAGTTTAAAATTAAACTGAGAAGGGACGATTTTTACTGATAGGGCTCCATCAAAAGAATTTCCACGAAAGGAAATTCGAAACGGGCCCCAGATGGTATAGTTGCGCCACTGGTGTTGTAAGTGATTTGATAACAGCTACAAAAGTGAAATATAAAAATATTTTTAAGAAAAAAAATTGTCAAATGTTAAAACGTGTAACACCTTAAGCATACATGAGTGAATGAGTATTTAAAGGGGTGAGAGTGCGGCTGAGATTATATTTATATCAATATTAGCGTGCAGTCAGTGTTTGTAATATTTAAATTAGTTTCCTTTTAATGTACCTACGGAAAATTAACATGTGTAAAGCCGCTGGGCAAAGGTAGTATAAAAAAGCTTTTAAGGGTATTGGAATATTATACCACAAGCTTTGTCGCTTTTAACTTCGATTTCATTTCACATATGTACAAAATCCTATAAATATTATTGTTAATCATGAGGAGCACATCATATATTTTCAGGTCAGGCTTGTGGTCCTCATTATTCTTTCATATTTCATCTATGAGGTCCCAACTAATTTGCTACCCTTACTCACATGAATGGCTGAGAGATGTTATAAGCGAGCGTGCGCTGTGTCTGGGTTAGTTTTTGCAACTACAAAGTCATAACAAAAGCTTCTGTATAAATTAAAACTAAATCGGCTAGAATTATTTGTATGTATTTTGTGAGTATATATCTGGATGGCTTTGATATAAAAAAGGGCCAATGGTCACATAGTCCATTAATTCAGCGGCGGGAAAAAAAATCTGTTATGAGGTGTCTGGTTGGATGGGTGGATTTGTTAGTCTGTGTGTAATTTGATCTAACGATTCTAGAAAATTGTCAATGTGCGGAATAATCATATTTGTTTATGTGTCGTGTTTAGTATTTGCAGATGCTGTTCTAGAAAAGGCTGCAGTTGCAATCGCAATTGTTGCATTACCTTTATGCGTGCATAATGCATATCTACTAAAAGAATTGTAAACTCGCATTTTAGCAGAATATTATTACCTAATAAAAACGCATAAATGAAATGTTGCGAACGAATATAGGGATTTAAAATGATAGAAAAAAGTTATAAACCTTTAATAAATGTGCTTTATTAAGAAATTATGAACAAATATATGCAACAACTATCAATAGCATTCTACATACTAATTTTATTGGCCAATAAGGCAGAATTCGGCAGGACATAGGTAGTATGGTAAATTTGCCGAATAACGGCCGCCCACCTTAAACAGATCCAAAGTTTTTTTTCGTTCTTTACGACTTGTATACATGTAAGATATGGGCCTATTGAAGGAAATTGATAATATAAGGGTGCGTACAGACTATGTAACATATTATATAACTTGTGTTTTATAACACGTCCACATTATGTACCTAACCTTGTTATTCAACATTATAACATAAAACAATACTGTACACATCAGAATAACAATGCAATATAACAATGTTATATAACCATTTTAAATAACAAAAGAAAAAACAAAAAAACGTAGATGCTGGGTTCGTCCTAGCATACATATCAATAACATGTTATTATAACATGTTTTATAACATTCAGTGTCCACATTATCTGAAACATGTTGTATAGCAATGTTGTATAACATGTTATGTTATATAGTCTGTACGCACCTTAACATGCATGATGTAAATGATATTGTTTCATTCCCAGTGAATGACATTACATACAAGTCGTAGAGAACTATAGAAAAAGGGTTAGGTTAGGTTAAAGCCAAAAATTTGTACCATCTTTAAGTCATTTCACAAATCACGATGTTTTAATTAATTTATATGGGGTAAGAGCATGCGCCACCACATTATTGCATGTTACACCATTGCCTGAAAATATGTAGATAAAAAATTGGAGCTGTTTTAAGGTGGAGCCGTGATTAGACAAATTTACCGAATATACAGTACAATCGGTAAATTTGTCATGAAATTATGAAAGATTTTGAGTTTTTGTCAATATAGACGGAATAATTTTTATTGCTCCCAATTCTCTATAACAAAATTTCACCTTAATCGAAATACTCCTCAGATGTCAAAAAAGGATTAAATTTTAATTTTTTGTGGATGTTACATTAACAGCTGACGATACGCAGACATGAATTACTGACCCAGAGAGGGAGTGAATGTTACCGGGACGTAAACGGGACATACTAGGCTCTTATTAACGCCGACCTCTATAGTCTATAGTCGTATTTTTAATTAGACGAAGCCAACTGACACTACTGACAGTAGCTAGTGTCACTTTTTTTTTTTTAATTTATTTATTAGCTGGATACAAAGTCCATTGGCACTAGTGTCACTTTGTAAAATAATGTTGTCATATTTAAAGTAATATTGATACGTTCAGTTCTTGTTCAATCAGATGAATGAACAATGAGTGTGAATAGTTAATCATTTCAAACTATAAAATAATATTATTTCTATTTTAAAATTGTATAAAAGTGCTCTGATATAAGTTAGGTACTAGTAGTATGTAACTACAATCAGCTTTTGACGGCTTATTACAAAGCGTGGCGTGGTGACTAGTGCCCTCACCGATCATTAATTCAGGAGTTTTTTCAATCATTCACTTTGTCACAACACTATTTTTATTTCATTAAAAACTGACAACACCGTAAACGTCAGTTGACTTCGTCTAATTAAAAATACGACTATAGTGGGCAAATGCGACCGTAGTAAGGTAGACTAATAAAAAAACATGCAGAAAACTATTTTAGTTCATAAAATACAGTAACCTCCCTTATAACACGGTATAAGGCATTATCATTTTACGCGATTTCATTCCCTCGTATAACGAGCGGATTGCACACGTTATATTTCTGATGACATTTATAATGATTTGTACTCACTTATTTCATTCATAACATAGTCTTAATATTCGATTCAAATCCCCTTTAACGATAAAAGTGAATCATTTGAGCACAACGCGCCAAAATAAGTATAACTTAAAAAATCCTTTAAAAAGCAATGTTGTCTTTTATTTACGCGACTATCACATAATGCATTTTACCATTAAACATAATCTTACAATTACATTAATATACAGTGCAGTTTGTAAGCGATGATTAAAATAAGAATAAATAAATTATTGCGTTTTTATTCTCTATTAAGCAATTAAAGTGAAGAAGATAAACATAATTTTTTTTTAATAGCCACAATTTTCTCAAAATTATCATAATTCAACCTTATACTATAAATTAAGTATTTAGTATCTGTGTAAGCATATTATTTCTTCATTAATCTCTCAGTGTTGCCATTCAAACTAAAATAAAAATAAAATTTAACCAAACATTTATTTAAATTTATTAACATATATTAGATAAAACATAAGGCCACTTCGCTAACTAAACTGTCATTAATGTTTCTTTAAAAATACCTATACTCTGATTTTTAATTAGACATTAATTAATTTAGAATTCTGACATTTCATAAATGTTGCTACTAAAACAGTTCTCCACAGAAAAAGGGGCACCGAAGGGGCAATAAAATAAAATTTTACGTATTTTTTATGATTTACTTACAAAAAGGTAAATCTTAATATTTTCTTTCATTCAAGTGACAATACAAAAATAACAAACATACATTCACTAACAAATAACATGTTTGTATAGAGTCAGATGTTCAGACTCGTATTGAAATTGAAAATAGTCCCGGCCAAAAAGGTTGGTTATCTCTGACATGTCAACAAATGATAGCTGTCAGAATTCTACGGAATTAAAAATCAGAGTATAGAATCTCCCATTAGAGATAAAACTCTGAGTACATTGCCGATTTAAGTGGCACATTTCACTGTATTCCCACTATATCTCTTTCTCTTCCAAAACTCTCTCAACTCTTCTCATTCGAAATATTAATAGTAATGTCTTGCGTGTTATTTAAATGGCTCAATGTGATTGTAATCTGTCCGTCTGTCTCCGTTTTAGTCGCGACATCTTGTTCTTTGTTTTCCGTATAGTGAATCGGGTAATGCCGTTTCAATTCACGCAACAAACGGAATCTCATCAGACATACTGAGCATCTGTGGACAATTTTTTTTAAATATATAAAGTTTTTAAATTTTATCAACAAATATATTTTTTTTAATTATCGCGTCAAATCTGTAACGCTTTCATATGTGTGCTAATTGTGTGTATTTAATGTCTAAATTGAATTGCGAATTTCACCAAAAACTATTGAACAATGATAACTATTATCAGCATAATATATAGTGTAACACACACATTACACACTTAAAATGTAAGTCCTTTTAAGGTAATTCCTTTTTTTCTCTAAACACTTTTTTGTTATTTTTCTTTTTTAATGATTATTATTATTATTTTGTGTGTTTCTGTACGTGTGTTCCGTTAGTAATAAATGTTATGTCTTATGTCTTAATTATAAGTGTAAACATACTGATAAATATTCTCTCCAAAGTGAAGTCGCATGTGTTTGATAAGATCGTTGCTCTGCGTAAACGTACGTTCGCAATTCGTGCACTTGTACGGCTTTTCGCCCGTGTGTATACGCTGGTGACGTTTCAGGTGGTCTTTGCAAGTGAACCTGGAAAAATAATTAACTTTTGATTTTCATTGGAACAATTAATACAAAATTTACGATGAAGTGTTAATGTGTTATTCGAATCTCCTAACATTATGTGTAATAATTTAATTCAATGTAATGTCCAAACGCAACATTTTATTATATACACATTAATAATTTTATTTATGTATAATTATAAAAAATATCTTTAATAATATTCAAGGTTGCTCCCCTCACACTTTAAAATCGTTTTTCGTTTAGTTTTTATAATTTGATTGTCACATAAAAAAGTGTATTGTATGTATAAGTATGCCGAGCGTTGGTTAGCAAAATTTTGTTAATAATAATTTTATTTAGAAGCCATTATCTCAGTTCCAATTTTATCTATATTTTTAAGGTTTAAAAACTAAGACTTACGAATTTTGTTTAAGTTCACTGATGAGGGCATATTATTAAATTTTATTATTATATCTACCAGAATAAGCAACTAATTAAACAATTTTATTGTAGGTATAAAATGAATGAAAGTTTAAAGCTATTTACAGCATGACTTTGTTGTTGCAAAAAATGTTGCTCTTCTTCATAAAATTTTTTTACTAAATAATAAAAAAAAATTATTAATAAAGAATAAAAATACGATTGAACATATCTATAAACCAATGTTCTTCATTAGCATTATTATTTTACTTATTTGATAATGCAAAAGTCGTACAAATAATTTTTTTACAATTTTATTATTATTTTAGATTTTATTCTATGTCATTTAATAACAGACTGTATTTTAATTACTTTATGAGTTTTATATATAAAATATGCAAGTCAAGTCAAATCATTTATTTCAATTAGGCCTAAAGGTACTTTTAAAAGTCAAAATTACAGGTTTAAAATATTTAAAAAAGACTTTAGTTTCCCTTTCCAAAAGGTAGTTTCATATGGAGAAGAATGTGCAAGAAACTCCATACTTTTGAAGTTATACTTCTTTAGGCGCGTTATGAAAAATTGATGAGAGTGAAATTTTACGATGCGCGCGCACCGTGACACAAAATTAACAGAATGAAGTTAGTGGCGCATGTTGGCACGCACGCCGCCTCTGTTCACTGTGTATTTATATTTATAATAATTATCCACATGCTTTGAGTTTCTACATTTAAAACACGTGTTTTCATTTTGTTTTCATTATACAAGTGCAAATTTTATATGTGCGTCTGAATTATAATCAGAAGTGATTTAAATTGAATATTTAAATCAATACTAATTAATATTTAAAAATATTTGTGAAAAAACTATATTATTAATAATGCCAAAGAAGTAGAACTTCTACGCGCGTACATAAGTACACGCAACGGCGGATCCAGGTGGGGGGGGGGTCATGGGGGTCATGACCCCCCCCCTGAGCTGGTGTCAGGACTTAGGTGGACCACTAATTAAACAATTTTATTTATATATTTCGTCATCATACAGATTTTTTGTAATTACATACCTTCAATATTTAATGAATATAATATAATAATTTTGTATGATGGCAAACGTTTGGGAACGAACGCATCGAAAATTTAATTTAATTTTACCGCGCCACGCTTGCGCGCCCTTGTCGACTAGGTACGTAACGTCAAGCTAGACCTAACCTCAATCGGAACGACTAAACTTCAACATATTATCATAACATAGTTCTAAGTTAAAAAACTAAAATTTCTTTCTACCTATGTGTTTATAAGTGTACCTTTATAAATATTCTTAAAAATTGTTGCTGCAAATCCATCAATTACAAGAAATGGTAAGTAATCAGTTTCTCATTATTCGAGTGCGTGTGTTTTAACTTAAATGTTATTGTTGGTAATGCTCATAAAGTACCTCATAGGTATGTAGATTGTAGGTACCTACTTACTGAAAGAGTGCTGCGTGACTTATGTACCTACTTACATGTATATTTGAGCATTAAGCTTACTGACCTAACCTAAAATCTTAGATAAATACATACAATAATATCAAGTGTATCTTCGTGACCACACTGATTTTAATGCTCTTTAAAAATAAAATAAGACAAAAACATTGCCCTTCATTAACAGGCATGGATTTACAACAAGTACAATCTACCTACTAAATTAACTAAAATTAAATTTGTAATATACAAATAAAGTAAAAAGTAGTACTTTTTACTTTATTTGTATATTACAAATTTTTTAAAAACTATAAAATATTAGAGAACCTGAAATTGTTTTGCTTGTTTAACACTATACTTACCTAAAGTATTACATATTTGATGTAAGAAAATGTAAATTAAAGTAAAAATTAAGTAAGGTATTTATGGAAAATGCAGTGGATTGTAAAACTAACTATATTATTATGTTTTTGTGTACTTATAACTCATATGTTTACAAAAGTTTGTTGTCTGATGTGGGGTGTGAAAGTTGCATGGTTTTGCTTTGGTACTATATGGGTGTTTTTATGTATATATATTTAATATGTATTTGCAACAGTCTGTTGTGGGGTGTGGAATTTGCATGGTGAAATTTGCATGGTTTTGCTTGCAGGGTGATTCTAAGGGAAAAGGAGATGTGGAAAGGGTAGTGGTGGATTCAAACGTTCATTAAAAAAATAGATTCATTTTTCCAAAAGAAACCAAGACTTGAGATTGCTTACTCAAAAAATTCACCTACAACAACTACAGATGAAAATAATTGTTTTGCATATGCTTCTGCTTCTACAGCTACATTGCCTACATTAAACATAGATGAAGAAAAAACATGCTCTCCTGTTACTAACGATATTCAGCCTACATGTACATCAACTTCTGATTCTGATCAAATAAAGACTTCACTTTCTCAACCAAAGTTTGCTTCAGATATTGCTTGTTATATAGGGGAAAATATAGATGATTCAACTAAAGCTATGTTGCTTGAAAAGCATTGGCAGCCTCCCCCTAATTATCCTTTCCCGCATTGTGTTGTTAATAAAAAAGGAAAACAAACAAAAAAATATGCTCAGAAGTCTCACCTTGACAAGTTTCACTGGCTTGTTTTGTCGCATAAAGACCAGGGTCTTTACTGCAAGTACTGTGCTTTGTTTGTCGTAGCTACTGGAGGTGGTATACAGACAAAAACACCTTTATGTCGACTCGTAAAAGAACCATTAAAAACTTTCGATAATTTGCTAGGTGAAAATGGTGTTCTGCTAACACACCAGCGAAATAAATACCACGAATTAGCCGTCGAAGCTGGGAAGAACTTTTTATTGAGTTTTCATAAACCGGAAATTAACATAATGAACCAAGTAAATAGTCAAAGACTGAAACAAATAAATGAAAATAGAGAACGTTTGCGACCAATCGTAAAAACTATAATATTTTGTGGCCATCAAAATATATCGTTACGTGGCCATCGCGACGATGGTAAATTGCTGAACTATGACAGCGTAGTAGCCGATGAAGGGAATTTTAGAGCCCTTTTAAAATTCCGTATTGATTCTGGAGATATTGCATTGCAGCAACATTTAGAATCTTCAAAATCCAACGCCACGTACATCAGCAAGACTGTACAAAATGAGTTGATAGATGTTTGCGCAGAAATTATCCAGGAAAACATATTAAAGAATGTGCGGGACGCTAAATATTTTTCAATTTTGTTCGATGAAACAACAGATATATCACATATCTCACAGCTGAGCCTATCATTCCGATATTTGCATGATGGTATTATTAAGGAACATTTTGTGACTTTTTGTGATACCTACGATGCTCTTAGACGTGAAGACACCAATTCAGGTGACATAGAGCCTCGATTAACAGGTGTAGCATTGGCGAAAATCGTTGAAAATCTGTGTACCAAATTTAACTTAGATTTATCTTGGTGTGTGGGTATTGGAACTGACAGCTGCTCGGTTATGGCATCAGATACAAAAGGTGCAGTGCAAGAATTAATGAAAATAGCCATTCATGGTAAACGTTGCCCGTGCAACAACCATGTGCTCAATAACTCATTAGCAAGATCATCCAAAGTAGTTTCCTGTCGCAATACATCTGGCACAATGAGAAAAGTTGTGGCATTTGCCAATGCATCCGCTAAGAGGCATGAAATTTTTAAAATAGAACTCGGAGCTGCCGTGCAAGGTATTTGTGAGACACGTTGGGTAGAGAGGCATGATGGGCATCTTCCATTTCAAGGAGACAACTTAGGCAAAATTTGTAGCGCTCTGGAGAAGATTTCTGCTTGGCAAGACAATAAAACTGCCAATGATGCGCATTGCTTGCTGCAAACATTGCGCAGTTCTGACTTTATTATATCCTCCATCTGTTTAAGTGATGTATTAGGTGGGTACTTTCCTAAATTATTTTACTTCTTATTGTTTGGCAAATAAACTTATACGAGTATACTAAACCTACTTTAAAATTATGTTGTTGTTTTGTTAATATTTTATGCTACTAGAACATACCGTTTATATTAAGTTATAAATTCTTAGTTTATGCACTACAGACAGTTTTTGTTTTTCAGGTACTACTGTATCTTTAAGCAGAATACTGCAATCAAACTCAATGGATTTAAAAAAAGCTACGGACGCTATTAATGACACTTTAAGTGTTTTACAAAATAAAAGAGAAAATGTGGACGTAATCTACCGACAGCTTTTTGACGAGGCTAAAGAAGTAGCTAAACAGCTAGATGTAGAAATTAAATGCCCAAGAATAGTTTCAAAACAAATGCATAGGGCCAATAACCAACCTGCTCAATCTGCTGAAGAGTATTTCCGCAGAGCTATATACATCCCTCTTCTAGATTCAATAATAAGTGATCTCCAGGACCGCCTGTCTCCTGATGTACTTAATTTGTTTCAGCTAAGCGTTTTTATGCCAAAAAGCGAATATAGTAATGAAGACATTGAAACTGTGAAACAACTAGCTACCGATTATAGATTATTACTACATAACACTCCAATTTCTGTCATTGTCAATGAATATCGGCTGTGGATGGTGAAGTGGCAGCGGAGCCAGGACATACCGCAGTCGATTTCTGATCTTATTTTAAATTGTGATATCGATATGTATCCTAATATAAGAATTTTTTTATGTATTATGGCTACACTACCTGTCAGTGTAGCGACAGCAGAAAGGTTCTACGTTGCGAAGAATAAAATCGTGGCTAAGATCTTCAATGGTTGAAGATCGCCTAACCGGACTGGCACTTCTCCACGTTCATAAAAACGTACCTATTGAAGTTGATGACGTAATAACGCGTTTCGGGAGAAGACGTAAAAGAAAAATTGATTTTGTTATTTAAATATATGTACATTTTGTCTGTTTCTATTTTGTTTGTTGAATACCCTTGTCGTACCACCTCTTCACTTTTGCGGAGTTTTGCGTAGTACCCCTCGACATACCTCTAGCTGTTATGACGAATAATTCACCACGGTTATGGAATATAAATAGGCTGCCAGTACGCACGGAGCGTGATAGTGCTTCTCTGGATGTCTTCAAGAGAAAATAGCAATATGTACGTGTATATGTACAAGTTATTATGTGTTAAGTTTTTCAAGTGTACAATAGAGAATAAATATTTTTAAGTACAGTACTTACGTAAATTAATAAAATGCCTACTTTTTACTTGTATCTATTATCAAAATTAAATTATGTCAAGTTTTTTGACTTGACCACGACTTTGTGACCCCCTCCTGGCGCCAAAGCTGGATCCGCCCTTGAGTACACGCACCCTTTTTTTTAAATACTTTGATAATATTTTATATACATTGATTTGATAATTATATATATTATGATTATATGTAAAGACCATACCTCATGGGACACGTATCGCAGGCGAACGGTTTAATACCACGGTGTATATTTTGATGCTTCCTTAGAGATGTTGATTTTGTGAAAGCGGCACCACATTCATCACATTTAAATGGCTTCAGCCCCGAGTGGGTTTCCATGTGATTTTTCATTTGACCTGCAGATTAATGAATACATAACAAGAGTACAGTACACACGCAGTACACTTGGTGTTTCCTTGAACACTAGCTTGTACGGTGAAGGAAAACATCGTGTGAAAACCGACCGGTTTCCAGTTCAAACAATTTGTATGACTCAAAACTTAGCGATTAAAAAGAGTGGCGGAAAGTTTCTTGCCAGTTCTTCTTGCTCTACGCCCTTGACTTGCGAACTGGTAGTAAATGTAAATTTACAATTAAATTAACTTTTTTTTTGACGTTCAAGTGTACTTGTTTACTTATATGAATAAAGCTATTTTGAGTTTGACTTCGCTTAGAGTTAATAATCAAAGCGAAGATAAATAAAGAATTTATACAGAAATTTGAAGCTAAGACAAATAGGATTAGGTTACATTATCACCATTTAATAACACTTTGCAATTTCCCCTAATGTTTAAATTTAAAGATGTGAATAAGATTCCGAAACTTAAGACTACGTTTGACTTCCGTATATGAAAAAAAATATTGGATTTTAACAGTATCTACAATATATCACGTTGGTTACGTCTAGACCTAGTCTAGTTACTTCGATATTAATCTGTAAGATTTCATGGTACGAAGGTGCTGCTTGTTTAAAACACTCTCAAAAACGTATCAAATCCCGTGCAAGTTCCCGATTCGTTAAGTTATATTGCTTTCTAATTGGATATTTTAGGATATCCAGTTTTATAAATTCATTAGGATTTTAGATGTAAATAAAAAAAGGTACTTATGTACGCGCGTAAGACGTTATACTTCTTTGGCATTATTAAAAATAGTTTTTGATTGCATGCAGTCTTGCAGACTGTAAATAGAAAGATAACAAAATCCGCAACTTTATAAGTTTTTAAAAAATTTCGTAGGATTCGAGAAGGAAACGAGAGATAAATTGAATTATTTTACGTCCACATTTTCGCACTTACAACTTGCGGATATTCCGGTGACATAAACAATACATATATCGTTCATTAATTCGACGCGAGCGCTGGCGGGAATAGTCAACTCTTGCGCATGCCTGTGCCCGTGACCTTTTCGTGCATACAAATACAAAAATACCCGACCCTTATATGAATATTTTATTCTTTAACTAGTAAATTCAAAATAATTTATATGAAACTAGCTGACCCGGCAAACGTCGTTTTGCCATGGATATTATTTCTAGGAAACATTTTTTTATTTCAATAAAAATAAGTATCTACTAAAATAAAAAATAGGGGTTGATCATTGTATGTAATTTTTGCATGCTGCAACATAAAAAAATAAACTTACTGAATATGCATAAAACATTTCATCATGGCGCGTCTAAACGGGCCATGCTTTGCTGCAATTGATGGCTGCAACACTGTGGCTGGCAACATTGCAAACAATAGCAGCCACACTATGCAATATTGCAGTAATGTCCCGGCCATATAGCCAAATATGTTTTGTATAGCCACATATGGCCGATGTTGCCCCGATGGGTGGCCGGACGATCGCTAGGCTATCGAATTCAACTGCAATATTGCACAGCCTATTGTTGTTTCAGTCACTCTCTTTGTTATGGCACAGTGTATCCTTTTCTGCGCGACATGAAGTTTGCTATGAGTGAAGTGTGCCTGTTGCTATATTCTGTGTTTTGCGATCAGCTGCATTGTGACGTTAGGTTACTACTTAAAAATGACTGCTTTTGAAATTTTAGTAAAGTTCTTGAATAATTTATTATCAAGGCATATTTCTAGACTCAAGTTGTCTACAGTTTCACGCCTATTTAAGTAAGGTCGAATCTGTTTCTTTTTTAAAACAATATAAGCTGCTGCGACAAGTGTGATTTCGTCAGCCAATGTTGCCGGTTTGTGTAGCCCGTTTAGGAGTCTGCATCATGGGCCATACTATTGCAGACATATTGCAACACATTGCCCAGCCATAGATTGTTCGGCCATGAGCTGCATTAAAATATTTTTGTAATGGCCGGGCAATTAGTGGCCAACAGTGCAGCCATCAATTGCAGCAAAACATGGCCCGTTTAGACGCGCCATAAGAATTGGTCGAGCCGTTTCGGAGGAGTATGGGAACGAACATTGTGACACGAGAATTTTATATATAAGAAATTATACCGTCTTGTACAGATACAAAATCCACTAGTTTAAGTTCTTACCTTTCGTGGCAAATGTCTTAGGGCACATTTTACATGTGAAAGGTTTTACGCCAGTATGTCTCATCGCATGTTGTCGTAAATTGGACCGATTCGCAAAACCCTTGCCGCATTCAGAACATAGGAATGGGGTTGCCCCCGTATGTATGTTTATATGATCTTTAAGAGTACATATTTGGGAGAAAGCTGAAATTTAAAAAAATTTATATTATATACAAATATTATGAGGATAGATTTGTATGCTTGACTTGCATACACTCGACTTGGCTATATTTATTTCCAAAATATTTTAAAAGACAGCCGTGTGCATATCAAATCGAAATACGAAATCCTAACGGGTGACATTCAGAAACAAGACAACAACAAAAAATTGATTGAGAATCTATTATAATTATTTATGTGAGGATGATAATAAATTAAGACGCTGTAAATTGTCAGTCTCGTCTTAAAAGTATTACAAAATAAACAAATTTATTATTAGTTACATAACATACTAAAAAGACAGTACTTTGAAAGTGCCAAAAATTAAGTACCCATTTCAACTGTGAAAAAGTAAAAATCAAACATACTTTTGTATGCCCATATTATAAGACATTAATTAATCAAACGTAATTTTAATAGCTGTCAAAACAAATTTGCTATTTCAAGTTTGACGTGTTTGACACTTCTCAAATAGTGACTGTACCATGAGATTCCTTTTTTTTCTTAAATCTAATACAGTATTAATAATACTTACATTTTGAACAATGGGGACAAATAAAAGGCTTTATATTGTCATGCTTTTGCATATGATATGTTAATAAATCCGCTCTATAAAAGGCCCTTGGACACTTTTCACATTTAAATGGCTTTTCTTGTGTATGTATTCTGGAAAATTTTATATAAACTTTGAGAAATTTTTCAATTCTTAAATTTAAGCAACAAAATTCAAAATTACCCTTCTGTACTATAAAGTACCAGGAATTAGGATGATGTATTATGTGCATTACTATCAAAACTTAGGCTTATTTAATACAATGAAAATATATTTTCTCTAAACATGTTCATTTTATATTTAATTAAAATTGTTACTAAAATATAAATGTCTAATTATCTTTAGTATTTATGTTATGGAAATTAAAGAGTAATACAAAATACTAACCTCATATGCCTTCTTAATATAGTCTTAGCATTAAAACTTGTATTACAATAATCACAAATATAATTTTTATCAAGTAATTGGATCTCATGTTTCCTTACATGATTTATTAATCTTTTCTTAGTTTTGTAAGCTGTTCTACAATATGAGCAAGCATAAACTTTTGAACTCTCCAATTTGACATTATATAATTTGAAATCACACTTTGATACATGCTTATCAAAAGATGATTCACTGTAAAAGTGTTTATTGCATTTCAGGCAGCTATATGTTTCTTTAGATGTTACAGTGTTCTTATTATCATTACATTCTTTTGGGCAAATTGTACTGCTGTATATAGCTTCGCCTTGTATGTTTTGGTCATCAGGAAGATAAAAATCATCTTGCCCGCTTAGCTCACTCTCAAATGTTTCAGTTTTGATGACAGGGAACTCCAATAATTTCTTTAATTCGGTTGCAGATGCAATCGCTTGTGTTCGGAATGTGTAAGCAATTTGTAAGGTCTGTGCACAAGTGACGCAAAGCATTTGTGGCAAGCCATCATCAGTAGAAACCTTAAATATGAAGCAATATGTTTAGACTTTATAATCCAAATTTTAAAACAGTGTTAAGTCGAAAGTATAAGTTTAATTATAATATTTCTTAGCTAGCACGTCAAGTAATAGACTTTCCCATATCCAAACCAAAACATTTTTTAATAAATTATTTTGGTTCTACACTGGCTTAGCTATGAATAAATGCATGGCAAGTTGAAACGATAGTATATCCAAAAAATAAGCTTACATTTAATGAGGTAGCAGTCATCAATACATCCGCTAGGTTCATAAAACAATTTTCTTCTATTTTAATAGGGCCAAACAAATCCACCATATTAACTGAACTACTCTTCATACAAGTCCGGCACAGAGATGTAATATCATCCATAATATTATTAATAATTTTCTGCTGATAATTTAAGTACCTTTTTGCTTTTAATTATTGAAATTGAATTGTAATTTTAAAAATGTATATTGTTATTGACAAAATCACTGGATTGTATGACAATTGACATTTAGATTTTTGGAATGTAGAATGTAGCTTACCGAGTTGCCGATAACATACGGTTATTCAATAAATGCGATGTAATTTAAATGAATTTTAAATTGTATGATGAACATAATGTTTTTATAATAGCGTAAGCATTTTGGTGCTGCACAATGATAAATTCGTATTTGCATATAATATTGCTCGTTCATATGGTATACGAAATCAACTTGTCATAAGTCTATTTGACTTTTAGCTTCTTGTTTTAAGGAGCCAGTGACCAATCACAGCCTTTATACCAGTTGCCAACTTTTGTCTAAAATATCCTATCTATGGACTATGTCTACTTATGTTATTGTGTATATAGATTGCTATTTTTAAACAATTTGATTCTCGCGATCTTACATCAATTTATGTTTTAAAGTCTAACTGTAACGTAAGGAAAGTTTAATGTTACTATAGAAATCATGGAAGATATAATATTTATAGGTGATTGGGTCAAAGATAGAGTTTTAGGCTCGGGAAGTTTTGGTACAGTTGTACTTTGGAAACACAAAGAAAACGAGGAAAAACTTGCAATAAAAACTTGTAAATGGGGTGATGAACTAACCACTAAACACCGAGAAAGATGGACCAAGGAAGTAGAAATGTTACAGACTTGCAATCACCCAAATATAGTTGGAACAAAGACGTTGCCTTCGGATTTTATTACCGGCTTATCGTCTGTAAATCCATCAAAATTGCCTATACTATGTATGGAATATTGTGGTGGAGGAGATCTACGACAATCATTAAATAGTCCCGATGCGTCATGCGGATTAAAAGAAGTCAAAGTTCGTAAAATATTAAGTGACATAGGCAGTGCTATGCGTTTTCTACATAGTAATAAGATAACTCATCGCGATCTGAAGCCAGAAAATGTTGTTATTCATTTCCCCTATGGAACAAAGGATGTGACTGAAGACAAAATTATTTACAAAATCATTGACCTGGGCTATGCAAAAGAAATTGATTCAAATTCAATATGTGCAAGTTTTGTAGGTACACTCCAATATCTAGCACCTGAAATTTTTTACAGTAAAACCTATAGTAATTCTGTAGATTTTTGGTCGCTAGGTTTACTTGCATTTGAAATTATGTGTGGTACTCGTCCATTTCTACCTTTTAAAACACCTGTCGAGTGGATGCCTTTTGTAAAAAAAAAACAGCATGATAATATTTGTGTATATGAAACCTTTCATGGAGACATTGAATATTCTAATGAGATTTTTGCTGAGAACCATATATCCCAACCATTTAAGAAACTTATGGAAGATTGGTTAAGGGTAGCTCTTGAATGGGATCCAAAATTGAGAGGAAGAGATTCTCCTTCAAAAGTAACTTTTAATATACCATGTGAAACCAAAGAGGTAGGTAATTCAAGTAAAGTGATTATTTTTGATATGCTGCAAAATATTTTGTCTAAAAAGATTATCAAAATATTCTCCCTATCTACATTAACACAATTGGCATATGACATTGACTCTTCAACAAAAATAATTACCCTTAAGGAAATGATCTTTAAAGACACAGGCTTACCAGTTGAGGACCAACTAATTATATCTCACACAAATTATATCCATTTGAATAATGATGAACAAGTTATTAAGTATTGGAATGAAAATGTGGTTGCTATGTTGTTTTTGTACAATAAAAAACATATAATCCAAGAAAATAACTCTCCTATTGTTCCTAAAGCTGTTCAGAGATGTTTGGAACACCCAAAAGCATTATATAATTTTAAAAATAGCCAAACTTTGCACCGCAATGGACTATACTTTGTAATTACACAAATGGAAGTATATGATTTACTCATCAATGCCTTGTTTGCTAGAGCAGAGTCTTTAAAACAAGAGGGTAGGCAGCTATTATTGAAACATAATGATATTGACAAACAAATTGGAAAGCTTTATGCTAAAATAGAGATTATAAAGACAATGATTGATTCAGGAGAAAAACACATTACGGGGCTTAAAGAAAATAACATGGGAACTAACATTTTAGGGGGTTTTTCCAAATTATTTAAAGATGGCCAAGAATTAGCCGATAAAGTTGAGATGTTGACAACTGCATGGGCTCAACTATCTATTCGTCTCCAATCTGCTGCTAGACGAAGTAATGAAGGTATATCTACTGATCTCAATAATTTTGTACCTAGAAATAACTATCAAGGAATATTTGCCAATGGATATAAAGCATTTGTTTCACAGAAAAAAAGTGACTTTTATAACTCTAATAGGGAAAAAGAAAAACAGTGTCCTGAAATTGTCAGGGTATGCTACGACACCTTAAAATTGAGAAGTAAAATTCTACAAGATATGCAAAATCAGCAATTTCTATTAAAACTGAAAGATTTATCCATTGAATTTGACAAGATTTCTGATATCATCATGAAGGTAGAGAAAAATATAAATAGTTTGAGTAAATATTTATCTGAATTTACAGAAGAATTTACTAAATGTATATGGTCTACTATTACTGTAGTAGTTAGAGACGCTGACAATATATCTGATCTTCCATATAGTGTAGTTTCTTATCAAAAGCAAGACTTTAAAATAGGACAGCCCGTAACTAATTATGGACAACAAAGTAATATTAATTACAATAATGATATTAAGTCTGTTGTAGCTGAAAGCCTGAAGCTTAGACAGAATCAAACAACATTATGTGAAAAGTTGAATTCTCAAAAAAATATCTTACAAAATTCTGTATTTGATTTTAGTTTTTTAAAAGAAAATTAACTTGAATTGAAACATGTTATCTTCTTTGTTTAAATATATTAACTGTTAAAATCTTAATTAATATTTCTTAGTACCTAGCAAAAAAAAATTGTTTTGTTTTTTATCTAGTATCTAGGTGCTATTGTTTTATCTAGTCTGCAAAAATACACATTTTTATTAACATTAAATTCTTAAGATTCTATAATTAATGCATTTTTATTTTAGAAACCTTAATAAATAGGACCAGTAAATTCTTCTAGCCAACCTACAAATAGCTTTATAACTTTATCAAATTTTTTAATATTAGCTGGTGTCTCTAGATATTCTTCTGGCGCAAATCTTGGACTTGGTAAACCGCTCACATGCAACCAAATAGCAAATACTGCGTCATTTATATTTGTGGCATTGCGTCGGCACAACCTTGCTGACGTCATACACACCGCTACGAGTGCCTCCATACATTTTACACTCACAGTTTTTGGCTTCTCTTTACGTGCAGCTAAAAAATAATTACGAAGTACATTCTCTGTTTCTTCAGTTACAATGACTGTATATCCTGCTACTAAATCAATATAATTCGACAAATCTTTAAGTGCCTGTAATTCTTCCTTAGTTGTCTTTGCAGGTTCCATAGCAGCCTGGAATGTAAAATCCGCTAAGTCGTCTTCATCTTCCTGATTGTCACCACGTGAAATTAAGCCAAACACACTTCCGATGTTGCATAGGGTATTTTTTTTTAAATCCATTCCTTGTGCCCAGACGGCACACTTTAGTTTACATTTCCCTACTTCTAAGTTAATGTCTCCAGTTTCAATTGAAGATATGAGAGTGTTTATTTGTTTTTGATTATATACTTTAAGGGGAAATGGCATAACACACACCCCTCCTGATGACGCTATAAGTGCCGTCTCAACCACAGTATTAGACAACCCTAGACTCGTGTGCCGATCAGCTAACAAAGCAGCTCGTCTCATCAGCTCAGCTACATAACCAGTATCTGAGCCTGCTGCTAGAAAATGTATTATGGCAGACCCAGTACATAAGTGAGCCTTAAGGCTACTCAAACTTAGTAGGAGATTAATTTTAGCATTCATGAAACAGTTTATTGGGCAGACATTAACTCCAATACTTGACGCAAGACAATAGATAAATCTCAAGGGACAACCATCGCACGCTTCAAAAAGATCTTTTATATCTGAAGGTGCAGAGAACGTTGGTGGCACATGGAGCATGATATGTTCTTCTAAAGACCAAACAGCAACAGTTTGCTTCAAAACCACTGTATGAATGAAATAAGTTGATCCCAGCTGAAGCAGTGGGATAAGATCGTCAATAATGGTAAACCTTTTGCATAGTAAAGTATTTTTTAGTTTAAAAGTAGCGATTACTTGTTCGCCACAGCGTCTTAGACCGCTGTTCTCGAACATCGTGCTCTTGCAAAGAGAGCACTTAGGTGATGCTTTAGGTATATAGTGTAGTATAAGCTCATTGCCATCGCATTCTTCTGGACAGGACCAAACTGAATGAAATACATTACTTGTCAGTTTTGAAATATTTAAAAGTAATCCAAAATGTGTTACTACATTCCCGCATCGCGATTGGCTTGTGGATCGAGATAAAACACGTGGTAAACTTTTAAGTCTGATTGTAACAGCCACTTGTGACGCCTGAATTGTTTGCGTATATACATTTTCTGTAGATTTAAGGCATGCGAAATAGATTTCGTTACAAATGTTATTAAATTTAATAGGCTCATTATGAATTATATCGCCTAGTTCAGGAAAAGCATCACACAAATCCATAACATCTAATTTCAATAGAAATCGAAGCGGAGGAAATCTTACGATTGTTTCATTATTTAAGTGATCTAAGTAATCACAAATAGATGTTTTCATATTCACTAATATATCTCGTTTGTCAAAATAACACAATAACTGAAAATACTTTAAATCACAATTCATATTGAAAAAGTAACGTGTCTAATTTTGAAATTGCAAATATGAAATATAAACTTTTTTTCCCGCCGTTTTCTTTTAAATTTCCCTCCAATTATTTACGCGGTAAACTAAAACTGTGACAGAATCGTGCGTCATAGACACAATAAAACCTTTCGGCATAGTCTATGCTTATTTTATTTTTAATCGACCTACGGAATAATCTACAAAGAAGGTTTAAGTACCGATTTTATTGCGGATGCTTTGCTTGGCTATGCAGTATGCACCTACGCTTTGTCGGATATAGTTATCCAATAGCTGGCTCTAGACAACCCACACATTATTTGTTAATAAGTCCTCGGTGAAGGTCAGCAGGCACAAATCAGCTCGAAAACGTCAAGTTTCAAACGGAAACGCTAGATCCAACATGCAAATGATAAATAAGAAGCTGTTTAGATACGGCTTTGTTCATTCATTGGAACGGAGTATATTCGCAAAGGACTGTCTTTATAAGAGCAAGCATATAATTAGTTTAACATCAAAAGGTACTCTTTACATATTTTCGATTATTCAAACCAGGTTTTGTGATAGAATTAACTCAATTTGTCTTTTTTCGCCTAATGTGGTCTTCTATTTAAAACTGTAATGATGAAAAATTTATAATTGGGTCAAGAGAGATATATAACCTAGTTTTTATAACTAAGTTTCCACATTATTTCCACAAAATTATATAACAGCTGATATTAAGATTAAGATGTCTTCTTAAAAGAGCTAAGTTGATAGCAAACGATAACGTTATCTAAACATTATGAAATCAAAATTGCAAGGACGAATACCATATCACGATAAATGTAATCTACAACTTATAGAACAGTTTTAAAAAAAGTTTTTCTTAAATACATTTTCGTTTTTAACTAAACCTTCTTGCATAATTGTTTTGTCAATTTAAGTCATCTTACAAATATATATAGATTTTTGCTCAAATTATTGTCTATTAATAAGTGTGTATAATAAATAATACAATTTTAAATAAAGCAACTGTATATAAAATTCCAATTCTAATGATAGTTTATAAGAAAAACTGTATTTATTTTACTAGCAATTTTACGCGCGAGTGTACCTCAACGGGGCAAGTGGGTGGAGTGAGGTTGAGACATAGCGTATTTTTCAGCGGAATTCGGACGCTGAGTTCACGTTGCGCACTCAATGCCCGATCACGACAAGTATCAGTTGCGTCCGCGCGCCGCGCGCTCCCGCGAGCCGCGGGCGCGTCGTTCGGCACAACCTCTTAGCAAGTATAGAAGAAAAACCGCAAACGCACGCGAAAGAAGCCGCATGCGTGAGATAAACCGCGCCTTCGAGACCCTCCGGCGAGCTGTTCCCGCCGCGGAAATTACGGGAAACCCTGTGCCTTGTGAAAAACTTACGAAAATCACAACTTTGAGGCTGGCCATGCGCTACATCACGGCGCTTTCGACAGCTCTCCGTGACCCTGACGCACAACCAGAACGCTGGTCCTCCCCCTTTTGCTCGGATTTATCAGAATTCTCAACGGAACAGGAGACGACCTCAGAGTTTACTGAAGACTCGTTATCTCCCTTCGATTCGTTCTTCGCTGAGTTTGATTATGAATATAATATGGACAGGACATTCACGTGAAGTGTTGTGGTGGACTTTAATTTAGGTATAATTCTCACATTTGCCATATTAATTATTATGCATAGTTTATTGAGAGAGTTTTCGAGATATTTATTTATTTGTTTAATTAATAAATTGTTTTTGTTATGTTTGTGTTTTACTTACATTAGGTTCGTAGATAGTTTATTGTAACAACAATTAATTAATAATTAGACAACTAATTCTCAATAAATAAAGTGACTAACTCAAGTGATTAAATAACAAATTATTACATTGATTTTCCGCGAAACTTATGACCTAAAACAGTCAAGGCGAAAAACTAATATTGTATGAATCATGTATCATGTTTTATTAATAAGTGTGCGTAAGGAATAAGTTGCAACTTATAATCTTATAACTTTAAACTGTTTTAATGACACAATACATAGTGACAAAATTTTGGCTTTTTTATAAATACTCAATATATTATCTACTCTCGATGAATAGATCGCGCATCCAAAGACAAAATCATTTATTTATATAGGTAACACAATGTACACTTATGAGCGTAAAAAAAATACATTAAATGCTTCTAATTTAACATTTACTGCCAGTTCTCTCTAGTGGCACTAGTAGCGCCTGTATCATCACAAGATCCATATCTTAACTTCAGATTTTTGATCATTGTAGTTGATCAGCCGTCTTACTTCTATGTTAGTTACAAGCCGTCGTTTTTCATATAGCTGTTTTTCACAACACAGCAAGTGACTCATGTACATAGACAAGGATTAGGGCTATATATCAAATACGTATTAGATGTTCACATACGAAACTCCCGTAGTTCTGAATCTAGCATTTAGTCAACATGGATAGGAAAATTCTTACATAGCCGCGATTCAAACGACCCCAAAGTTGAGAATCGCATGTAGAACTAGGCGTTATAAAAATGTAATATCAGTACAGGCTTATATTAATGTTCTTATGGAAAATGTTATCTTACCTTTATCTGTGTTGTAATAAAGACGACAAAAATATTGTAAAACATTGTAAAAATAGCCTGTTTCTTCTTCGGGAATAACATGGTCTCAGACTCTAGCAAACAACTCCTATTGTGTTGCTCTGCAATAGGACATATCTCACTTAACATGTAGTAGGTTAGGTAGGTAAAACGTACCTATGTTCTCTTTCAATTCAACCAATTTCACTCGAAACGTGGAGTTTGTCTTCACACGAATTCATTTACATTATATTGTTTACCATAATTACCCTCAATAGATAGCTAGAAAGACGTATAAAGTTTTATAAATGTTTAATATTAGTAATTATCACATTCTACATATCCGTTAAAGGTATTGTATTTTAATGCGTAGTACTCGTTTAGACTATTATAACACCTCTTTCCACAGCTCTAGGGATAATCATTTAATCATTTATTAGCGGTGATTCGAACAATTTCTTAACTAGCGATGCGAATCTCCGCGAGGAAGCGTGGGCTCAGTCCCACCTTCGGGGCTACGTCACGGAAGACCGAACCTTGTCTTAATAGGAGTTGCCTACATGTCATTGTTCTATAATAGTTCTGCTCTGTGCTCTATTAACTCTATTATCTACAATCACTGATGACGTCATTTATTAATTTGTTTTTAAAAAGCACACTTACACAAAACACAGTAAAAATAAATGACAATGAACTAGATTAAGAAATCCGAATATTAAATCACATATGCAATTCAAAAATGTAATATAATTCTTCTTTGCAATTGTTATTGGTGATGAAACAATGGCTGCAGCATCTAACGCTTTAAGACACGGAGACTGGTAAAATGGATAAGCTTCGTATGTCATCAAAGCGTCTTTTACTGCAGATAGTTTGTATAGGAGCATTACAACCAACGTTGGTCTTTACGAACGTAAAAAACTTCTGTGTGTCTTGCGTTTCTCTTCAAGAAAAAAATATTATTTAATTCCGTCTATCGCGGTGTGATTGCAAATGAAAGAAAGCCAGTCTTTTCTCATACTTGAATTTATAGCTAATGTTATTACTTAAACAGCATAGAAGTTAGATTGTGTAAACATTCCAGATATATAATCAATAATAACTAACGGTGTATGTGTGTGTATGACTATATTTTATAGTAGTCATTTGTTTAATTAAAAATGTCAATGTGACCGCCCGCTATCAACCACTGGGACATTTGGGCGAGTCAGTGGTTAGTTTATGTTGGAACAATACACGTTGAAATTATCAAACATGGGTTAAATCGACCGATATAATGACCGACTTATAATAATATAGTCTATTATATATATTGCATTATTAAATTGACTATCATTCTCGAGATGGGTTGAAACAAATGAGGAAAGATTTCAAAAGGAAATAATTTTTCCCGTTTTTGCAACATTTTCTATTGATGCCACTCTCCTATTTATTAATAGACTATTGTCTATGCTACTGATAACGTTGCTTTATTATGAAGGAGTTTTTCAAATCGGTTTAGTTGTTTTAGAGTTTATCCAAATCTAAAAACAATTATTCCTCTTTATTAGGGCCGATATAGATTATGGTGGCCTAGTGTCTTCAGCGTGCGACTCTCATCCCTGAGGTCGTCGGTTCGATCCCCGCATGCGGCGCACCAATGGATGTGCACAAATTTTATGTGCGCATTTAATTTTCGCTCGAACGGTGAAGGAAAACAACGTTTTGCAACCGGCTTGTCTTAGACCCAAAAAGTCGACGGCGTATGTCAGGCACAGGAGGCTGATCACTTCCTGCCTATAAGATTGGCAAATGATCGTGAAACAGATACAGAAATCTGAGGCTCAGAGCTAAAATGGTTGCAGCGCCACTTATTTATTTATTTTATAGATTATGTGTGCCGAGACGAGAGATAGAATAGTAAAAAAAAAGGTATGATACGCATATACATTTATTCTTATCATAGTTATCATGTCTGGCATTTTCGATGTACTCGGGTTTAATTGGTTGATTACATAACGGAACACCTAAATGATTTCATCTTACTTAATTGTAGGCTACATTATTGATCCCGTAAACAAAAGATCTCACTTCTTGTCATACCATAGTCCCTTGCGCAGAGGCGGTTTCAATGCAGCGAAATCAGTCACTCACGTAGTACTATAATTCGTAGCTGTGGCTTCCCAACAGAAATCCTCGGAGCAGTGGGGTAGCCTGCGAAGGAAACTTCTGAGCTTCTGGAAAGATCTAGACTGTTTAGTAAGCCAGGACTTTACGCACATTTGACCAAACACACACCATATTATGTTGTCAATTAAGGAGTCAAATTTCTGCGTCGATTAATCTACAATTATTGCATAGCATAAATTGGGATGGGATGTATGCCAAATGCTTTATTTTTGTGTCGGGTAAATGTTTATAAATTAAAGAAAAGTTTTAGTTATATATACATATTAGTATATTTAACGACAAAGCTATATATTATGCACTTACACTACATAATAACTTAGGCTCAAGCTATGTTAAGACAATTTTATTTGCATTAAAAATTTATTGCATTTAACATATCATCAAGATCAATTTTATTTACATTTATAAAATGCAAATGCTTATGCAATGGTCGTCTCATGTAATAAAGATTCGAGTAATATTCGTTGCCCGTTTGGGCTTAAGCGGATTGCTTTCCCGCCAAATACGGCCGTCATGACAGTCCATTGAAATATGTGATTAAATGACATGACGGATGAGAAGTGACAGAATGATTTTTTAATTTTTGGTCGTGGACAGTTATTCAGCCGTTTGTAAATAGTGTACTGATTACACTGTTACCACAGCGGGTATGTGCCTTACATGGATGCTTTAGACAACTTTGCAGTGCCTTATTGATAGGTTTGCGAAATCGCAATTTTTCTCCTTCAAAGTATTTGAATGTGTACATTTAGATTTATTTTAAGTTAGAGTTGTATAGGTATTACGTGAGCGTTTAATTTCTTTTGTCAATAATTCGTTATTTACTTATGAATCTTTACAGGACAGACATATAGTAAATTGTCAATTTTTCTTGCATTACTTTAACATCGCCTTAAAATACTTAATAAATGGGCAATGAAGGTATTGGATTTTTGCTTAACATGTAAGTGTCTATAGAAACGAGCTAAATAAAATCATTGAAAGGGCAATAACCGCTTAACATCATGAAGCTCCACTTAAAAACGTATTTTAATCAGAAACAATATTAACTGTGCAATATTCTTGCAATTCGCGTGGGCAAACCGCCCGGGCAAGAAAAATATTTCAACCGAATCTGCGCCTACAACTTCGGCGTTCTTCGGCGTTCGTAACTTCATCAAAAGTAAATGCAAATCGGTATATTGAGTATATTTTAGTCATTACGTATTTGAAATTTTGTGCACTAATTATTCTTAATTAACAATTTCATCTTGCTTAAAAAAACGATATGTGTCAAGCACAGATTCATAAAAATTTGCCTTTAAAAACAAAAAATCCATGAAACGTCAGATTTCAGCATGAGCGCATAGCGGACTTTGTTACTTTAATTATTTTATAATCGTATAATAAAATAAGATTATATATATGATAATTAAGACATTATTAAACCCCAGGTTATGGAACAAAGATAATTCTATCCATCAACAACTATTTCACATGTTACTTTCACCATTATTTGTTCATACGAGATCATTATTATTCAAACCTTTTGCATTTATTTATTGGTCAAAAATATTAAAGGAGTATGTAATCAACAGTAGCGGTTAATAAATAAAAATGACTAATTTATTACGCAGATAACGAATTTAATGAAATTATATCAATTACAGTATATGTAATTTACGACGAAAATGTAAATTGAAAGTTGTTTGATACAGTCACTTAATATGTTTATATTTTTATCAAATCAGATTACACAACGACATTTTCTTTATTTTTATTCGATGAATGTTAATCGCTAAATTCACATAAAATCAAAACCAAAAACAATAGATTTAACAAATAGAAAACAGATAAAAATAATATTACAAGAATTCTTTTTTCAAATAACCATATCATCTACGTAACAAACTCCACTTTGATAAAACTAGTGACAACACAAGCGATTTCGCGTGCACGTTTTGTTTTAGCATGAAACTACTTATGTTAATAAAATGAGTACAACATTTACGATCGCTATAAAACGATAATTTTGGAATTGTATGTTAAAATTCTTAAGTAGCTAGGTAATTTACAAAAATATTTTTAAATATTAACCCTTTTACGAACAAGTCTTAAATAATTTTACGTCCTTACCACTTAGCCTTGCACAAATAAACAATTTACGATTCACATTTTATTCAAAGACAATTTACAATTAGACAAAGACAATTTCTGCATCTCCATTTCTGTTCAGAAGCAGACACACGCACACGTGAGACGCCTATTAACATACTTTATCTTAATTTATTTAATGTTATATTTCTGCTGTTTTGTGTTATTGTGATGAAAATAAAGTGTATTATTTAGTCTTAAGTGCCAAGTAGCGGTAAGTGAAAACATAGTACACAAGAACGGAGTGTTTTCTCCTTAAACTATAAGTAGTGTTATTGAACACTTTTTTATGTTCAAAATCCTTTTTAAGTAAATTAGGTTAGTCCTCAATAACATATTAGTGTTAAGTCATGCTAGATCGAAATGTTAAATTTTGCAGGGATAATTTATAAAAAGTTCTATGTACTGTATGCACTATATTATATTGTCAAATTACTTTAGAGTTCTTCTGAATTGTAATCTATATATTTTTAATCAGACATTCACGTTTCAAAAATATAGAGAATTATGTATCTATGTCTGACGGTAGATAATAAATGGATCCGTTCCATTGAAGTAAACTCGATGGACCAATTGATGAAATGAAACAATTGAAACGCTAGAAACGTTTGACGAACTCGTGCTTTATATCACTCACTCCAGGCTGTGTTGGAACCTGTGGAAACTGTGATGAACCTTATAACTGGCAAGATGCTCTCAACCCTTTTAGCTATAATTCTATTTATTTATTTCGTAATCCATACGCTAACATAAATTATATATAATAACAAACAGTTACAATATAGAGATGGAATACATAATATATTTAACTACAAAAAGGTTCAAACATTTACATAAGGAAAAAATCAATAAAAAATATTCAATACATTAACTGAGTGGTACCTAATTTGGTTGTGTTGTGTGATGGTGTAAAAGTGAGGGTAAGTATGTGAAGGTGTCACTATAGTGTCTATATATAATTACTAGCCGTTTCCCGTCCGCTTTGCTGGACGAATTAAAATAAATTTTATGTTTTTTAATTTTTTTTTTCATATTTTCATTATTCTTCTTTTTAACTTCCCGCTAAGAAAATTTAAATATTTCTAAAATCGAGTTATTAACAGATGTTGACGTTTTGAGGTCCTAGAAAGCCTCCCCGAATGTTTCCGTGGTGAAGTCCGTATGTCTAAATTTTCCTAAAAGTAAAACAGCAATAAAAAAATGAAGGAACGTTGGAATTTAAAAATAAATAGCCATAAACCATCTAGGAAAAATTTCGCATCGAATGGTGGTAGTTTCATGTCGATACGATCAGTGGTTTAGGCGTGATTGAGCCTCAAACGAAGACCATTTTCATTATATATATATAGATGGATAAGAAGACATTCATTGACATTGACATTCGAAATAAAATCATTAACTTTTCGATTCAATTATTTTTTACCTAAAGATATAATACATCAATTCCAATCTCTGCCACGCTAAAAGTGTTTTGGTTAAAACAAGAAACTTCCAGCGCTCCCTTCCCCCACGAATAGCTTACTTTCAGTTTCGGTTGGTCCTCCTCTCTTTCGAAACAGCGACCTTAGACCGACCGTTCTCCGACGCTCCAGAGCTGCCCTGCGATTCTGTAACTCACTTCACGAACTCACACAGCGGTTTTCGCATCGGCGGTCTGTGTGAGTTCGTGAAGTGAGTTACAGAATCGCAGGGCTGACCTGTGCTTTATATATTTTTGAGTTTTCTTCTAAACAATATTAAGGCCAAAGTCAAATTGTTTAGTTCATCCCATACATGATCTTTTATGAACGTCACTTGAAAAGTCTTTATCTACTTAAATAAAGATATAACCTTAAATATAATGAATCGTATTAAAATCCGATGAAGATAAAAACCATTGAAATATTATCGCTTAAAGCCTTACGCCCACAGACTTCCGAACTTAACGCAACCTTTCAACAAAGAAAGTGCACACCCACGGTATAAAAACTGGCTATGTAGGCACGATATTGCAAATGCATAACATGATTTATTAGTTTTTTGCTCTTCATTTCCGTTTCATTCTTGCTAACATAAATTGGGAATAGTATATACATCGTAATAAAAAACCATTTAGCCGTTCATTAGATGGACTAACAAAGTCAAGGTAAAACATCCAGAATTTTTAAAAATCCTTCACTAGAAAGATAAGACGAAGTAACAATTTTTTAATGTGCTTGGTCCCTTGGCGTTGCGCCGAGATGTGTGGCTCACTGCTTCTTCTACCGCATTTACCATGGAACGTGTTTAGAGGAGTTGTTCGTACTGATACCTACCTGCAACTGAGTTGCATCATCAGGCAGAATACAAAATACCGTATCACCTCGACGTCCGTCGTTCCACTGAGCGTTTCTTAAGGCAGTTTTTGCAGACTGACTGAAGTATTTCCGAATCAATTCGACTTAGGGTCATTCAAGAAAAGATTGTACCAATTCTTAAAAGACCGGCAACGCACTTGCGAGCCTTCTCCAATGTGGGTATCCATGGGCCGCGGTATCACTTAACATCAGATTTGCATCATGCCCGTTTGTCTACTGTTACATAAAAAAAACTTGCACACGTTCAGAATTGAATATATAATGTTATTTATAAGGAATTGTTTCTTCAATACCAACATTCTACAATATTACACCAATTGTGTACAGTACAGTAAAAAATATACTATTTACAGATTTAGCACATACAATTAATGTGATTATTACGAATTCTATATAAACCTGATATGTGATAACTGAAATTAACTGTTAACTTTTCAAGTACATTAAGAAATTAGTCCACAACTATAAAATCCAGTGAAAACACCTCTTATAATTAATTATTAATTACCCAGTCTTGCCTTCTTTGGAGATCCTTGGAACATAACACTGGACTAGAAACGTGCTCATAAAAGTGATAATTCTACAAATAGTATGATTGATAAGGCAAGTTAAATGATGGACAATTTAGACTCGATTTTTCTGTGGCTTCGTTCGTTATCTACCTTTAAATTACATATTTTTACTAAAAGTAATATGTAACGATTGCTGCTCCGAAACATTAATCTAAATTTTGTCGCCACGAACTGTATTTTGTGATTTTCATACAAATTTAGTTTTTGACTTTCTACATACACTAATACTGTTAATGCATCTTGACTAAGGTCCCAGGGCAACGACTGTCGGGTCCGCTAGTGATTGTATTCTATACATATTATAAAGTAGTTATAACAAGGAAATAGCAATATATACCTATCTGCAATAATAGTTTAAAAATAAGAATCATCCATGTCTAAACACCAAACTTGATACTTTTTATAAAATATTTTCACAATTTAAAGGGAATTATCTATATTTTTTTTAATGTCTGCAACGCATCAACTATCAATCGTTTTCAGAAATTCACACAGTTATTGTGTTTTTTGTATGTTGTGTGTTCTCTGTAAGACGTGTCTGTATGTGTTAGTGTGCGTTTTTATAATAAAAAATAAATCATCTGAAATGTTTTTAAAATCTTGTCAGTAGTATTGTGGTAAAATTTACTTTTAATATAAAGTGTTTGTTTTAAGCGGTATGTAGATGAGCCCTTAATATAAGGTAACGCGTAATTCAAAGATGTAATATGATACAGTTAGACCTTAAAGGCGAAATATTCATAAACCTATTTACCATAAAAGAGAGGTTGAGTTTTTGTCTAATGGAATCTTGTGCGATCAATTATCTAGTTCGGGAGTGTAGTGTAGACTTGTTTGTTTTGATTTTATATAAAACGGTGAGCATAATGTCAGCAAAAGTCTACTTATAATTATTTATTTATTAACACTTTGTTGCGTTTAGAAGGCAACGGGCGGTCATACCGCTAACAATCGATCTCTGCTAGGCAACCCTAATCAAGAAAAGATGAGATTAAGGATAAAGTGCATAACAAAATTAATAAAAATAAAATACAAGCCCAGACTTATACAATTACAAATATAACACATACAATTTTTTTTAAACGTGTGTTCTAATGTACGCGTTAGAAGTTATACTTCTGTGGCGTAACAAGATAAAAATCTTTTCAAAAATTGTATTCTACGTTTGTAGAAAAAACTAAAATGTTGACTATAGCTAACTTCAGGGTGTCGATTTTTGTGACGGTGTGCAACGCGCCAAAAGAATATAACGTATAACTTTTAAAAAAAGGCTAAAAAAATAGTTTTGTGGAAACCATCAAAGCTTCGATCGAATATTAAGTCAATTATTATAAAATTGCAAAATGTAAATAAATATCACGTACGCCAAACTAACAGTTATAGATTACAAATTATGTGTAATAGATTATAGAAGATCGAACAATCAAAGGCCTACTTTTTGTGTTCCAATGTTCAATATTTTTGTTATGACACATTGTGGGTCGCAAAACCAGCAGAGTGAAACTTTCAGCAACATAGGAACTTCAGCAACAAGTCCATTGTGCACGTAGTTTTATCCCAGCGTGTCGCTGGCGCCTTGCGGAGCTGAATCTAGATTGTACTAAGTGTGAGAAAAATATCGTAACCCTCACCTAGTTTGTGACGCGGTCAGCCCTTATGTAGCTGACATGTCAAACGTCAAGTGTTGAGGAAAAATTTAAACGCAATTAGCTGGGGACTTAGTCAAGATTCCTTAATAGTAGTGTATGTAGAAAGTTGAAAACTTAATTTGTATGAATGATGAAATGTATGAAAAAATTTTCGAACAAATTTTGTTTAGGACTTTCTACATACAGCTCTGTTAAGGCATCTTCACTAAGCCAGTCTTCTTTTGTTAAGCTTGACTTTAGACAACTAAGAAAAATAAATCAATCTGTGGTATCTAAAATGGCCAATCATATTTAGTTAATCAAATCTCGGGATTAAGATAAAATACCCAAAATACGGCGAAGACAGCGGTTGATGAATGATTGGAGCCGGTGCGAGATGTCGTCAGTGACCTTTACGTTTCACACACAATTACACAGCTATTTGTGCCTCCCAGGATCTCGGACTAGGACACTAACGAAGCCAAGGGAGGCGGATAAGCCGGATAATATTTAATATAAAAAATTTAATTATTTTATTTTTATCTCACACACTGTTTTATTTGTTTTTTTTATTTTTATTACTCTTTAATGTATAATATTCTACGGTTTCGAAATTTGTAAACATGTGAGGAACATATACACTAACTTTTTTTAGTATAGTATTATTATAGGAGTACATTGTCTTCTCATATAATTATTTAACTAATGTACATACAAAATATTGTAAACCTATTTTAAAAGAGTAAGTGTGCAGATTCTTGCCCATTCTTCTCCACACGAAACCTTTTGAAAGGGTCAAATTAGTTTGAAATAAATGATTTGACTTGACTTAAGAAATGTAGTTTGTAACACATTGCAAACGGCTTTATTGTTTTTCGTTCAATATAAAATGTTATTACTCAATAAGGGCTATAATTCAATATTATTTAAATACCTACTTAATAAAGATTATAACAGACACGTTCCACTAACTTTATTGTAGATATATATTTTTATGAATTCTCGTTAATTACAAACAAGTAACGAAACGTTGAGTTGCTAAATTCAAGGTGATAGAGCATAAAATTGCATGTGTCTAACTCGTTATTTATAAGATCTTGCTTAGGGCCACTCTACAGGGCAATTTTTACTTTCATTTAAAAACCCCAGAGGTTTTTACCTGAAAAACGATAGACAAAACGATCCGGGGTTGCATTTAATTCTTTTTTTTTCATTTCGAGATTCTAGTCCAACCACAGACTCGCGACACGTTCTATTTGACAAATGACAATCGAAAGCAACGCCATTTTTTTGTCTTTTGTTTTACTTGGCGATTAATTAAATCTAAAAGTATAATAAATTAGTGAAAAGTTTCCAAGTTCATTTCGTAGTTCTATTGACTTTAAATTGATATATCTGTTCAATAATACTTTTTATAAATAAATCTTTAGGACTACTTTTAAAATGGTCATAAAACGTGTTGGAACTATAAATTATATATGGTTACGTAAACAACTTTATCTGTACAATATATTTTTTAATATTACTTTGTCCTAATTCAGTTAAATGTTTGCACAATGTGACCACAGCCCAATAAACAAGATTAATTCGAAACATGTCACGACTATGTTTGTCCACCTGACATCGTCTTATAAGGAACAGTGAACGTGTGATTGGGGTAGCCTAGACCCGCTCATGACGTATTGTGCTAATATTCGATAGGTATAAGGTGCCCAGGTCGTGACTCAGAGCTTTATTTTTTACTTCTATGAATATAACTAAATTATTATTTGGTAACACAATATGGCAGAATGATTTATTGAAATGAATTGATGTTATTAAATCACCGTTCAATAATTTTTAGCAAAACTAAAAATTTAATCCGAAATTCTTCTTAGATTAGCGTTTTTTAACTTGCCTTTAAACCTCAATTTGAGGACAATAATAGGTTTTAAAATAGATAACTTTTATGACTTTTCTTACCGCTGACTTCATTATATATATTGACAAATTATGTAATGGATACCTTCTCTTAGGAGAACCAAAGACAATACAAATAAAATTCTTAAGTGTACATAACTGTTACTTTCAGAATTCTTTCTTAATAATAAGAATACTTACCGTTTTTCCGATTCGAGAAAAAAGAAACGTCACATTATATACAATTACAAAAATTGTTCGTGGCATTATTGTCGATCATTGACTTGTGTTTACATAGCCGAATGTAACATAGCAGAATCCCTTTAGTATTTCGAAAGCCAAAAATCTCTCTATAAAAGGCATCGACCAGTCATCAACCGCCCAAAAAGGAAGAACACGAAAATTAAAGGCGTAAATTCACTCGTGTCGTTGAAACGTAATTAATTTCATATCGGTAGAAATTTTTGCATAAAACCTCCTTCATTACTTCGACCATAGATTAAAACTTTTTTAATTAACATGACAGCTCGTGACAGGCACAAAATCATTACCATAATCTTTGACCTCCTTAAAAACTGCGGCTTAAATATCGTACCTTTATTGATTTGATTGATATTTTTGATTATATTAGAAATTAAAAAAACAATAATGTTTAAACTAACCAGTTTAGGTATTTATTTTCGTATTGAAAGCGATAGTAACTTTTACACATCCATATCACATTGAGGTATAATATGAAGTTTCTAAAATTCTATTTTTTTTTCTAAAAATAGGATTAGTCTTTCCTACCTGGATAGGAGCAATTTACTAGATTTAAATCTAGATGTAAATCTGTTTAGGGTAACAACACAACGTACCTAATAAGTGTCTCGCAACGCATTTTTGGAACTCCATCTTGAACTAAATTCAAAATCGAAATAATACGCACTTTTTTATTAAAGTTGCGCGACGATAAACCATTAAAATATATACTTTACACACATTTAATAAGTACAATTAAACGAATTTATGAATTTGGTCAAAAGTTTTATTATTAAACACATAAATAAGAACAATTAAAATTTTAAGTGAGCAAGAACAACTTTGATATAGATCAAACCGAGCCATAATAGGCACAAAAGGTTTAAAATTGTCGTATTTGGATAAACAAAAATTAATGTCGCGTATTTAAGGTGAAAATCAAGTTAAAAGTGCATCCAAATATGGTAGTCACGTATTGTTGCCTCCAAAATCCCGGTGCAGATGAAATCTCTTTGGAGTAACTGTCTGGCGCCGGAGTGCTTAATCACAGAGTGTTAAGACTTTGCGAATTATAAAAAAAATATTGGTTGTTTGTAAAGTAGGTTTACGATCGAGATGTTTACGTGATAACGTCTTATTGGTGATATAAGTTTTTGGGAAGTAAGGAATTAATGAAGATAACAATTTTTTCAAATTTTAAATTACATCTATCGTTTTATTCACACTTTTGATGATAAATTTCGGGTGTAAAATGACAAGTTTACTTATTCGACTATGATATACATTTTTCTTCATACATTCACGGAATGACTGGCAGCGCTCGAGATGAGACGGGAGATCGGTCCGTCTCTCTCGTTATACCTGCGATCGCGCTCGTGAGGTTTTAGTGTGACACAAGTTTCGGACAAAGATTTAGTCTAGCTATTCAAAGTGGGAACGCTGCCAGTATATTCGGAATCTTGCCTAAAGGGACTCCTTTAATACGGTATTATCTAACTTCTAATGAGCATGCGAATTATAATGTAATTCTTATAAGCGTTACAATAATAAAATTATAATAGTTACAAATGCCGTTTTATTCAAAAAAATATAACCTTAGACGTGTGTTGTACATAAACGTATTTATGTACAACATAAGGCCATGTCCATGAAACAGCCACACTTCAGTTTTTAGTTCTGTTGGTAGTCAGATCACCTGCAACTCCCACAAAATGTTTTTGCTTTTAACGATTTTCTTAGTTGTATACTAATATTACCTATGTTCAATAAATTTCTTTTATTTACATGTAATTGAGCCACTGTATTAACTTAATATTTTTATTTGAACTTATAACTATAGGCTGAACTTTTGCATTAATAAGCTACGTAAGTTATATTTAATTTTCTCATGTAAATATTATGTTGTTAAATTAGATTATCTAAATGTAAATTAATGGGATTCACAATTTACTAGCCAAATTTCGGAGTGCGTTGTCAATATTTCGTCCTAAGTTCGCATTAAAGTGGTCGCAAGATTCAGCATTATCGGGTCGTATGATTCACGCTGGGGTCAGGATATCCAGTTTGTGGCAAATGACTTGTTCGTATTTCAACAGATTACGCGTTAAATATGACCTTTCGGTATCAATTTTTACCCAGTGTAATGAGCGTGCCATTATGTTTTGTCATTTACAAGAGCGGACAAGGTATTTTGATAAAAAATAAGAATAGTTATATCTTGCAAACCGTACCACAGCTAACAATTTTATTGAATAAAACCCAAAGCCTAGCTGGCAGAATGGATCTCGACTACATATTTTTACAGTACAAAAAAACCATTCGTTAATACACACATACTTTATTATAAACAATTAAGAAATAAGCGTTCGTTAAGTGTTAGTAAACAAATTAATAAAAAAAAAACAGTGGCCCTACTACGTGTTGCCTTATATTTCTGAATCTGTTTCGTGATTATTTGTTCTTACTAAAAGGCAAGAATGAAATCCTTCTGTGACACTTGGATTTGGATGACATGCATCAAATTCTTCACGAAATTTCCCTTCACCGTACGAGCGACTGTTATATGCAAGTCCATTGGTGCAAAGTTTTGACATTCTTACCGCAATTTTTTTATATGAGAGATAAAAAATTGCACAGAACAGCCACAAATAGCAGCTGCCACAGAGCATGGACTCCCATGTTAGTAGGCAGGTTTGCGGCCTTTAAAAGACTAGTATGCTCTTTTCTTCGGAAGTCGACTCCAGAGCTCGCAAAGGAAAATGCCTAGAGAAGCAGCTATGTCTCTATACTGAGTATTTCCCTTTAAGCCATCAAGCATATTTTGTCGTAAACTTCGTTTTTTTACTGACATGGCCACAAAGAAGACATCATCTTTTTTTAAGGCTAACCTGCAGTAGACTGATTTCCTTATAAAAATTCCCAATAAATCTACCCTATAACCTATTGGGAGGTTTACGAGACGACTTTTTCGTTCACCTCTGGGCCAATTTAAAATATACTACACAGAGCAGTGTTGGCCTAGTGGCTTCAGCGTGCGACTTTCATCCCTGAGGTCGTAGGTTCGATCCCCGGCTGTGCACCAATGGACTTTATTTCTGTGCGCATTAAACATCGTGTAGAAACCGGCTTGCCTTAGACCCAAAAAGTCAACGGCGTGCGTCAGGCACAGAAGGCTGATCACCTACTTGCCTATTAGATTACCACATGATCATGAATCTGAGGCCCAGACCTAAAAAAGGTTGTAGCGCCATTGATTATTATTAAAAAGTACACAAACTCCAACAAGAATTTGTTAATTAAGATATTCTGTCTCGCACAAAATTAAAACTATAACCATGAAAAGGTCTTTTACCTTTAATAGAAAAAAAACTATAATGCACGTATACCTATAAACAATTACTGTGATTTCCGAAGCGTAACAGACGTATATTTTATGGCTCTAATCATTATAATTAATACCGAAAAATATAATGTAGACAACTAGACTTTATATCTAAAATATTTTTAATGAAATTAAAATATTTTTTTATCAAGCGCAATATTAACATTTGGGATTTGTCTATAGAGAATAGAAATATCGTAACCATGGTAACCGAGTGTATACAGTTAACTTAAGGTCACGGTACATATACATATTTTAGTACATGTTTTTTAATTGTGTTAATAATAAATAAACTTTTTTTTAGCTATAGCTTAACTTAGAGAATGTTGTAGCTGTGTAGCTGAGCGATGTTATAAGCGTGCGTGCGCTGTATCAGAGTTAATTTTATTTTTAAATTAAACTTTAAATTTCTTTGCTTTTAAAGCTATCAATCAACCTGCGGCAAATTAACATGTAATTAACATTTAGCAGGGCAAATCTAGTAAAAAATAAGATTTTAAGCGTCATTGGTGTAATTTTATACTAGAAACAGTGTTAGCTTCCATTTCATTTTGAATGTACAAAATCTTATAAATATAAAGATAATTTACTTCCCTCAAATTTTAGCCATCTTACTGTCGGGGTATTCTCAACCCTTATAAGACAAAAGACGAAACTAGGCGCGTTTTGTAGATTGAGAAGTAAATAATAAACACAGATGAGTCTGTGATTAAATTAGAAGACGTGCTTATTTGAGAAGTCAAAAGAAATGCCATCGTTTCGTCTTCACTTTTCAAAGGCCGGGAACGCACCTAATAACATGGCTGTCCATAGTGGCCTTCTACGGCTATTCCGTAAATTTATTGACCTACCTTTGTAAATGTTTTTTTTTAATATTAAAAAACAGATTACAACATGATTTTGACATTATGCAGACAGTAAGCATATGTTTAAGTTATTATTTAAGTTATCGACAATTTAACAGTCTTTCATATAGGGTCGGAATTATCTGATTTACATATAAAATTCTCACAAAAAAAAGAATGAAAACACTAGATTTAAGTCTGACATTTTGTAATTAATTACTATAATTAAATATTCATTAAGTACCTACTCCTATAATAGTCCATGGCCCGGATTTTTTAAAAAGATAAAAAATTTGCCCAAGGTGTTGTCAAACATCCAAACACGGTTCGTAATTAGAATTTGTCCATTTAAGTTTATGCATGCAAATTAGAATCTTCTTTACCGGCCTCCGTTTTTACATAATTTACCATGAATGTTGTTTACTTGAGTAATATGTAATTACCTGTTCATATAAGATATATATAAAATTGTCTTAAAAATAAATATTTTAGTTTGGCAAATTCTCTCTCTATATACTTACGTACATTGTATTTTTTTTCTGATGTGACATGAATTGATGATGATATTATTTTTCTCTAATGGGATAGGCAAAGGACTTTAGTCCATACAGCCATCTCATGTGACAACAAGAAGACTTTTTACGCGCCAAACTTTGTTTTTTTTGTAGATTTTATGACCTTGTAGCGAGACCTTAAAGCCAAAACATAAATATTATAATTATACCACAGACAATTGCATTGGTTTACTTTAATTGTCTTTGTTAATACGCATTACGTTTATTTTGGCTTAAGGGTCTCGTTAGCAGGCCATAAAATCTTCAAAAGAAAAAAAATCGTATTTTCTTCAAACATTTTCGCAAAATTAAACAAATTTATAAGTACGTAATATGAACAAGAAAGTTCTTATAGTATTGTATTTTATTGACATAACTTTTAGAAATAGAAAAACACTTTTTTAACTAAGTTTTTGAGAAAGTTCTTTTTTACTTACATACTATTTCTATACTTTGTTATTTCATCTTCTATTTTACCAATTTATGTTTGGCGGCATTACCGACTAGGTTCTAGTTAGACCTAATGAAATAAAAAGCTTACACATAAATGTGATGATAGAGAGGAATTCGATAAAATCACTGCCGTTTCCGAGAAAAGTTTATAAAACTAATTGCCATTATTCCGACCATTATAACAACAAATCTTAGATGTCATACACTTTTGAAACAGGTTTTATTGAAAACGCAAGTTCTTTAACTTCTGCCTGCGACTTCACCGACCTATGAAAAATTGAAAGTCCTTACGATAGAAAATAATAGGATTTTATAAAAACAACATATATAATTACCGTCCATAAATAAAATGTATATATTAATAATTAGTATTTATTAATTACTTTATTCATATTTTACTATTTTATTTTATTTCTGTTTGTCTTTAAAGCCATTAAATCATCAAAAATCGAATATACAAACTTTTAGATAGATACACATTATGCTTCCATGCATTCGAAAAATTCACATAAAAACAAGTAATTTAAAGACAGGATTTCTACTAACAGTATATCATATTTCTTCAACTCCTAATGATGTGTTTAGTTCAGAAAATGCTTTTAAACGCATAACTAACTCGATTCGCTGTATGATTTATTTTTTCTACACTTAATTAAGCTGAGGTCCGTATGACATTCGTATATCGGGTACTAAAAGCAGAAGCATCCATTCAATTATATCTAACGGTCTTAAAGGTCAATAACAATGTAAAGTAAGAAACAGGAACGACTTAGTGAATTTTTGACGTAAGGGAGTCATACTTAGCGCTGTCTAAAGAGACTTACAGTCAAACTCGGAGTTGTAAAAAGTGAAACAATACCTCAATTAAAATAAAAAAAATTCAGTGGCAGTACAACCTTTTTACGTCTGGTCCTCAGATTTATGTATCCGTTTCATGATCATTTTACAATCTAATAGGTAAATTGGTGATCAGCCTCCTGTGCCTGACACACGCCGTCGACTTTTTGCGTCTAAGGCAAGCAAGTTTCCTCACGATGTTTTCCTTCACCGATCGAGCGAATGTTAAATGCGCACTTAGAAAGAAAGTCCATTGGTGCACAGCCGGGATCGAACCTACGACCTCAGGGATGAGAGTCGCAAGTTGAAGCCACTAGGCCAACACTGCTGCAATACCTCCATTATCTTTCGTAAATTTAGTTATGGAGCTTTAAATTTCGTAGCTGAGTTGCACTGTTGCTATTAATCTTTTATTAATATGTCAATGAAAGTAATATCTGACATATTTTATCTCTAAAGAATATTTTGACAGATTCAAAGCTATGTACATTGTCACTTGAGAATCGTTTTTGAATCCCTAAAACAAGTTTACCCAACAGAAAGTATTTATAAATTGAAAACAATTAGATAATTGCAAGCGTAGATATCTTTCCTGGTACACTTACGAAAACTATGTCAGTGAGTTATACTGGTTGCTGTTAATTTAATGTACCTATAAAGAATAGACGGAAAAGGTCGTTTCCCGGTGAAACAGTAGACACGAAAGACGATCCCTTGTCTACGAACAAAATGTCATATCAAATTAGTTGTTACTTTATATTAATAGAATATTTCGGTGTTATTTATAACTAAATTAAACATCTATAAGTAGCAAAATAATTTTGCAGTATAAATATGATTTAACTCGCCTTATGCAAAAACGAACATGATCAAAAATTGCAAACCATGTCGTAAATTACCAATAAAGTGATCAATCAATCAGCTACTAACATAAAACCGTCTATTTATCTACATCGTGAACATTTAGACAGACTAGGCGCCATAAAAGGAAAGGGTGCCACTTGCAAGGTTGAGTCATGCTGCCAATAAAAATAATCACTCCTCAACAAAATTGGGAATGATAGCGATAAATTTATTTGAAACTTGACCTATTACTTTTTACTTGTAGATAAAAAAATCTATTTCACAATCATTATAGATTATTTATAGTTATGTATTTGCTTAAACTTAAAGAGAACCACTTAAAGTATCTTTACTGTGTAGTAGGAGATGTATTGGAGGAATTCAGGAGGAAAGGTAATGAAATAATTACATTAGATTGTCTGATCAGGTCAAGAGATGTTACGTTTAATGAAAAACTTAAATATTCCTTTGACGAACGCCGAGAAACTAAAGAGATATTTATTTTAGAAGGTAGTAAAACTGATGGGATTTAAGAGATTGATCATTAACTAGACACTGACAACAGAACTGTTCTCATAAACGGAAGTATTAACTAGCAAAGGGATAGAAATGTTTAGGAATGGACATAAAATTTTTTAGAGATCGCTATAAGTCGATCTTGGAAAAGTTACAAAAAACTGAAAAGTCTAAAAACCATCTTCGTGAGTATTTCACATTAAGTTATTATTAAAATAGGTCTATAACGAGAGGTGTAAATACGTAACTTCTTACGTATATAAAATCACCTAAGTATGGGTAGTAATTTAATTTTTGATGCTGTACCTCTTGCGAAAACTCTTGGAGAAATCTCTTGTACGAAATATTGTTTGCGTTGTTATAAATTGTTTTTTTATTGCTTATGATCTTATTATTCCTCCTGAATTCAATCTACAACTCTCCGACTGCACAGTAAAAACATCCCTTTTCACGTGTTAGATCATAAAAGTGTTTCAACAAGCTTAAAATTTCAATTAAAAAATGTATTTCAACAATATCCCGCTGCTTATAACTTACAATATATAGATAGAGTATGGCTAATGAAAGAAGATAATTGAATTATTTGAAAACTTTCGGATGGCAACACAGAATGTATGATCATTGTGTTGATACTTCATGCAATTACTCATTTTTATTTCTATTATATATTTTTTCCGAATAGTTATAATAGCCTAAACTTTGTTTTTATTGATAGAATATTTCGTTTCTTTCGCAGGATTTTGATTATTCCGAATAAAGTTGTGTTTTATAATAAATTTAGTTTTAGTTTTCCATGCAATGCAATGCTAGTCATTTTAAGTATCAAATTAGTAAAAGACTAAATACGTATAGTATTTAATTTCATAGAAATACAGTTACTATCAATGTAAAAAATAATAAAATAAAATCAAGTATGAAGTAAGTTTAATCCACAAAATATATCAAACTTTTAGGGATACCATACTAAATTTTTTTGAATTTGCCGCGCGTTTTGTTATCTTTTTTCATTAGCCAGGCTCTAGAAATGACAAGAATGAAGAAGGACAAGGACCTATGATCTTGAGTGTTGACTTCTTGATTGTAGAATAATATGAATATTCTAATAATCTAGTTGATTTTAGTCTGTGGTTGAATCATAAATGTTGACAAAGGTGAATCGTGGTAATTTGCTTGCTCTTTACAATTAGTATAGCTCTTACAATATAGTATATTATTATTTATTTAATAAATTCAAACTTAAAATGATGTAATTTGGTTGGTCTTTTTAATACGCCAAAAACTATAATACATTCCACTTTTATTTAATTTATTATTATGGCCGGAACGCCGATCAAATTAGGATCTATTATAACCTTTTGTGTTGTATTATATGCGGTATATTATAAGCGAAATGATATTGGTGATGAAAGATTATCTCCCGTGAGAGAGTATCTTTTATTTTTGGAGAGAGAAAACGCAGTTGGCTCAGGAATAAGACAACCTAAAGTGGCTCTTGGTTATGGAGCCTGCCACGATTTATTTGTAAATGCAACCTCATTCCTAAACTTTAGAGATTTAAAAGGAGCCCCGGAACATTTTAACGAAATTTCCACAAAGGACGAGTTTTTAAAAAGTTTTGCATATTTCTTCAAACATGGAGCAGCTGCAGAGTAAGTAATGGCATAAAATATTATCCTTTATTATAATTGGTTTAAAAATTTAAAGTGATGACTCGTCAATGCAACAAATATCTGGAACATTATGAAAATTAAGTCCTCTCTAGAGTTTAAATATAGTCAGATTGTAATTGATATGCCATTAAATGATTACATTAGATTGAATTGTTTGTGATAAATATGTAACACATTTTAAACTATTCCAGGCGTTTTATGTCAAATAGTGAATTGTATGATCAACTTGTGGAGCAAGCATTAAAATTACCAGACACAAGATGGGCAATTGGTGGAAATGCCCCTCTAATGGCCAGAAGATTTTTCATGGAAGGTTGGAAAGTGTTATTTGCTGCGAAAATGAGTGAACAACTCAAAAAAAACATTCCCAAAGAAATAGAAATAGTGGGTGTTGATGAAAATGAGGAAATTAAAGATGATATTCATATGATTTTGGAATATAAGGCAGATGAACAATTTGGTATCTATAAGTCACCAAGAGCAAACAGATATATAATGCATAATGATGAAAACAATCCTCTACTGAGCTCATTAGAAAAGCTTGGAGAACATTTAGGAAAATTTAAGCCCAGTTTACTTGTTATAAGTGGTCTACAAATGATGGATAATTTCCCATTCAAAAAAGATGGAAGAGGTAATTATATTAATTCTCAAATTGTATGCAAAGTTATTTTTAAATAATGATTTAGGTAATTATTTTTACGATTGTCATTACTAAATTACTTCTTTTTTTCAGATCTCAGAGCTGAAAGGCTTGACCTAGTCAAAGAACAAATTTTGTCACAGCCCCTAAAAACATTGTCTCATTTTGAAATGGCCAGTTATGTGGACTTGGAGCTTCTTACACACCTAACAACAAAAGTGTTACCTTATGTAGACTCTGTGGGGATGAACGAACAAGAACTCTCAAATTTGTATAATGTTCTTGAATATGGAGAAGTTGTAGTTGTTGCAGATTCTAACCCTAGAGTAGCAACAGCATTAGATCAAATGCGAAAAACATTCCACCTCATAAGAAAAAAGAACACAGAATATAATAGCAAAAGAAAATTAACCCGAATTCATGTACATACACTAGCATATCAAGCTATTTTAACAGTCAAAGGATCGGATTGGAAGAGAACTCAAGCTGCAACTGCAAAAGCATCTCTAACAGCACACAGATATGTTTGCAACAACCAAAAAATATACCTTGACAAATCAAAATTACTACTTGATGATAGTTTTTCAACAACAACTGACAATGATAATAATAGTCGAGTATTCTTTGAACCAACAAAGCCTGTAGCTTGTTGGGAAGAAGAATTTGATTCTGCAAAAGTAGAGATTTGTGTGGCACCTGTACTTATTTGCACAGAGGCTCAGTTGACAGCCGGAGCAGGTGATAATATTTCAGCTGCAGGCCTAGTTTTACAAGTAGAAAACTGAAAAACTTAGTCATTAGTTTTAATTGGTTGTTGGTTCCCATTGAAATGTTAAATTATTAGTCATATATATTAAAGTAGATGTTAATAGTAGTGAGCTTAAATGTGCCATGTCACAGTGTTCCTGTCCTATCTAACAATTGCAATCTAAGTAATATGCCTAAATTTGTGTATGTGATTTAAATTCAGAAAATGTATGTATGTATGTACATCAACTACAACAAATCATAAGTGAAATATCTATGTTTGTATTTTAATCACAAAATTTTTCAGTGGTACTTTACTTAAATTATTTATTATTGTATGAAAGAAAGTCATGGCTGCTCCTCCATTTTATTAAATTATTTTTAATATAAATGTACAATAATTTACAGTATCTATGAATTTGGCTCTAAATTTATTTTATAAACTTTAATTTTGTAATGTTTGGATCATGGTTGTAATTTTAAAATATCCTTATTCTTAATACATGAAATATTTATTCTAAATACATTCCTTGTTGTTATATGATTTTTATTAAAAAATCTGTTTATTTATATATATTTTTTTCAATCTTTATACAAACTTATTATATTTTATACAAATTTGCATACCTGGCCACATATTTTAAATGCTATGCTGCATAAAGATCTATAATTTGACAGTATGAAGTATATAGGATAATATAATGATTATATTAATTATGTAATTAATTTAAATCTTCCTGGATCAAAATGCAATTCTTGGCAGTAAACACACATTAGTTAAAGCTAAATAATAGTCTACTATCAACAAATTAGTCTGCCTTAAAATTTAATGAAATCTTATACTTAAATAAAATTGAAAAAAAAATAGAAATTGATTCTTCATTTCATTTGTTTCTTTAATAATACAATTCCGGTAATGGTAATATTTTAAATATTCAACTTAATGTTTAAAAACAATTCCTATCATACTTGCCGGCTAATCAAGTTTGTAGAAAATTCAGAGAATGACATAAGAATCAACTCTGTTTCTTATTTCATTTCAACATGTTACTTTAAACTTTACCAAACTTAAACAGACCCTTACTATGTTAACTAAACCTACTTATTTACTTTATTTTATTTCATTCTATTAGAATATAATTAAATTAGTGGTTAAAAATTATTTTACTGTCATTTTCAAAAATTTTGCTTTGTTAAATTTCAACACTAATATGTCATATAATATATTTATCGGGAAGTTAATATAAATAAAAATATTATAAAGGTTATTCTCATAATCATTTATTTGAACATACATTAAAATTTGTTTAGATTTCACAAGCTTTGTTGTTTAAGACAAGATTGATTAACAGAGTTTTTATAGCCACGGATCAGTTGTCATTAAGCTTATTTTTCTTGGTAACTGGTTCCCCTGAAGGGTCTGGACGTGCAGCACCCTGGTAGCGATCATACAAGCCACTTTTAATAAACCTTTTTGCAACAGCTATATCAACTGTTGGCCTTTTATCTCTGTCTTTCACTGCTTGCCATTCTTCCATGACCATTTTAACTCGTACCAGCTCATATTTTATTGGATGCTGTGAAGTATCCATACCATTTAACTTCAATTGTATCCAAAACAATGTATTTAATGTTATAGTTACTATTAAATCTATGTCAATTTGAGATGGCAGTGGCATCGTATCATACTTTGCTCTTAACGGCAAAATATTTTCAAGTAATTGTTGTAACTCCATTAAGCTCGTTTTAAGACCCTCAAAATTTGTGACAAAGGCCTTGTCAGAAGCCAGTTCACCATAATCGATGTTCCAATTAATATTTAAGGCGTTACCAATATTAATTAACATGTTAGCCTTTCTCTTTTACGAATAGAAGTATACTATCGTTATACAATCGTTCACTATTTGGTTTATAATTTATTCTACAAATTGTGGTAAATGGTAATTTATACATATAAATTTGAAAGTTTGAAGTTTGAACCACACTACGGCTGTAGCCTGTAAGCTGTTTACGAATAAAACGACGGTTGACAATTGACACTGGTAGTGATCAAGTTCATAGGTAATATTATACCGTGGTATACAACCCTCCCATCATCATAGACCTTGGTCTTATCAAAGGAGCCCCAGATACCAACATCAAATTACAAAGCTATATTAATCAAAATTGGTCAAATCATCTTCTTATTTACACTGACGCATCAAAGCTGTCTACAGTTGGCTGTGTTGGTGCTGCCTGTTGGGTTCCTTAGTATAGTATTATTCTGAAATTTAAATGTCCTCCTGAGACATCAGTGTTCACAGGAGAGGCCACTGCTCTATTGGAAGCAATCCTGTTTGCACACTCCCATAACATACAACAGACAGCTATAAACTCTGCTCTCTTGTAATCAAAAAGGATTGTCTATCATACTAGTTTGGATTCTTAGCCACTCAGGTATCCCTGGAAACGAGACTGCTGATTCATGTGCCAAATCAGCTGTTGAGTCAGGTTCTCTAGATCATTTTTAAATATTCAGCACAGGATCTTTGTGCTCTTGCAAAGACATATCTGGACAGAACCTGGAAGACATTTTGGAATGACTCCAAATCGGTTAAGGGCAAGTTTTATGCTTCCATCCAACAAAACATAGGTACCAAGACAACCCTGCTTTTGTCACAATCGGAATTCAAATCGCTGGATTACATCCACAATCTCTCGTCTGCGTTTTGGTCATGCTTGCACCCGTGTTCATCTAGCCAATGGATCACTCTATCTCTGAGTGTGGCTTGGATGAAGGCACTGTATCTCACATTCTATTTAATTGTCCCAAACTAACCTATCCTCTCTATGACGTTCTTCCCCCTAAAGTCCCCCGTCCTTTAACTGTTTGTGTTTAGTCCATATTGTAAATATATAGAAAGCAATAAAATTAAAGTGTAATATATATATAAATTATTCGTAAATAGGAAAAAGTAGGTATTTAATAATTTTATTACTCATATTTGTGTTGTCTATTCTGTCTTAAAACTAACAATCGAATTTCAACTTTTTTTAATTATTATTTCCACCGATCAATCTCCTTCGTGCCTTTATCTACACGACACTGGCGTAGTACCTTGTGCCCACTTGGCACAAATAAAAGCCATTAAAAAAAAAATATTATACTGCTAAAATAAATTTTCTAGTTCAGTAATTAAAATATTTACTCCCAAATCCCAATTCATATAATTTTACATAACAAACTCATCCCACATTCAAGGAAGAAACCATGAAAAGCAAACATGCTTACCAAAAATATATGAAAATTATTCTAATTATAAGTTATTTAATAGAGACAGAATTAAAAACAATAATCTCGAGTTAAAATCGACGGCGGTGTTTCCTAGTGCAATATGCAGAGCTTAGAATTAGCAATAAGTATAACAGCTATAGTTGACTTTGCGCTAAGTCTCGAATTTGAACCTTACCCTTAGTTATTAATTAATGTTTGCAGACAAAATAAAATAATAATATGAATTAAATGTTATTTATTCTCCACAAATGAAATTATAATTCAATAATTAGTGTACTTTTATGATTATTGTACATTGATAATACATTTATCTAGTTTTTATAACTTCGATATTCAAGGAATTATTCATCTAAGTATTCAAAAGGTTCCGGAGGCTCAGGTTCCTTTTCTTCTTCAGTTTTTGGACCAAAGGCTGCAACTGGTTCAACAAGGGCTTGCTCACCATCACCGGTATGGTTTAACATTACTATTCCACCAATAGTAACGTCTTTCAAGGGAGTAAAGCCTGATCCATCGACTACAGAAACTCCTTTGAGTTGTTGACGCACAACTCGAGCTGGATTGCTAAGAATTTCAAAGTTGGGTTCAGGTTCCTTTTTTTCCTTAGTCTCTTTCTCTTCCCCTTCTTTATCTTCTTTCTTAGTATCCTTCGAAGACGATGGCTCTTTGTCCGATTTTCCGTGAACTGTAATGTTAGGGTTAGGGGACTTGGATGGCTTCTTTTCCTCCTCATCTACATCCATTTTGGATGTTGATGATGACGTAAGGCTAGAAGATGCATCAGAACCATGCGCGCGTCTTCTCGCTCTAGCAGCTGCAATACTCAGTACTGCAGTAGTAACTCTTTCTCGCTCTTCACGTTTCTTTTCTTCTAATGGCGCAGGATAGGCATATAGTGATGGTTTGGCGTTGGACTTCAACTCAAGTAGTGGCATTTTTAAATCAGAGTTAAGTGCGATGAGACATGTTGGAGTAAATGCCAAGGACAAGCAATGGGCCAATGGGAACCAGTACCAATATTGAGTAAAAACAAGCATGCCTACAACTGCAAGCATGTTCATATGGCCTGTCCTGTTCTGTAGGGAAACTGTAACATTTCTACCACCAGCATCTATAATACCTTGAGCTAGTATCGCTCCAAACTTTGCCATGACATCCTCATGTTTATTACTAATAACTTGAGCATAAAGCTGACGGAAGTAGGTTACTTTAGGGCATAAAGCTTCAGTCTGTTGGATCAGAATCATGGCTGATGCAATAAGAGCTCCTTGTCGTACAAAGTTTACAGGGTCAAATTTCACCATTGGCTCTAGTAGACCAATTGCCTCCCTATTACCAGTTCCGGCACAAGCAATACCCAAAGCCATAGCTGCTCCATAACGGACATGGGGATTGTATGATTCAGCTAACAGAGACACAACTGATGGACATTGTTCTGGTGTACGGAACAATAGGAATCCAAGAGCTGTGACAGCAGCTCGACGAACATCATCGTTTACGTCAGACACGGCAACATGAAGCAACGTGCGAATAGAGTCGTTATTGCCTGTACCACAGTAAGCAGTAGCTATAGTATAACAACCAGCTCGGCGAAGTAAGGGATCTTTGTCACGTAACAACTGTTGAACAAGAGCATCAGCTTCCTCAAGGCGCCCGTACATGGTAAAAGAAATGCCAACAGCTAAACCTCTTAAAATTTTCTCATGCTGTGTTTCTTGGGCATAAGCAACCATATCTTCAATCGCTGCAGCATTCCTGGACCCTAACATCACCATACCCATAGCAATTCCAGCAGCCTCACCAGTTACAGCATCATCTTGATATAAATTGAATTTAAGTTGTTCATATACATCTTGTCTATGAGTACCCATTGCAGCGAGTCCTAGTCCCAGACATCCACCATGACGCACCATTTCATTCTGCGCATCTTTTAACTGGGTTAAAAGGTAGTCAATGATATTGGCACCATGATTAGCGTGAATTAAACCAAGAGCGTAAAGTCCACCACCCTCTGAATACCCAGATGAGGGTCCAGCCTCCTTTGGCAAATATGACTGCATCAATGCTAATGACTCACCTTCGTGGCCTCTATGAATCACACCAAGAGACGCAGTGACTGTTAATTTTGCCCAATTTGTGGCTCTAGCAAGCCATTCCAAATTATCTCTTAAAAACTGATCACTTGTAGTTCCAGCATGCATAAATGCATTAGCAATTACTGTTGCTGTGTGACAGATTGATACTCTAATTGCATCTTTTGTATTCTTTAGTATCAGCATGTCCGCATGATTGGAACGAATTAAGAACTGTAATTGTAGCCCTATAGATACTTCACCACCTAAAATTGATATTAATTTTTCAACCCTTTGTTGATGCTCTTTTTCTTCATCACTTAAGCTTTCTATATCTCTTTCTGGTTTTTTTGATTCTTCTGCTGGTGTTTGGTCTACTTCCATGGATGATTCTGGAAAAGGTCCACCTTGAGGTTGTGGCTTTCCCCCAAGAGCACTTGGTATTGGGGCCGTGACTCTGAGAGCTTGCAGTACTCTTCCTAAAAACTGTTGTGTAGCTGAGTCGTACAGGTCAAAAGCAATTTGATATGCCATCAGAACTGATTCTTGAGGGCCATGGGTCAATTTGTCCAGAATTTCAGCAACAGAAAGAGGATCTTCTAAAAAGATTAGGCATTGGCACATATTTACATAGTCAGGGATATTTAAGCCCCTGTAAAGTCCTACTAAAGATCTAAGAACTGTGCTTCGGAAACCCCGGTTCTGAAGGAGGCTCATAGCCACTTGAAAAGCATACTGTAGCATTCCTGAAATAACAAAAGAAATATCATTTATAGATTTTCTTTACTTTAAGTAATAAGAAATCTATATATATATTAGAGATAGTTTTTGGCTATAACAAATAGTAAAATCTCTATTTCTAAATTTAACATCAAACTCAATTAGATTAGTTTGGCTGTCTTACAATTATTAGTCCTATATAATTATTATAGTAAATAAACAATTCTTTCCATAGCTTATGTGGTCTCTATAACGGCTGTAAATAATTTTCAGTATTGATATACAAATACTACACAGTAACATTGTTTACAATTTTTGTAATAAGCACATAATTTATTTCCTTTAAAATAATGCCTTCTTCAAACATACATTCTGTAATTATACATTAACTTATAATATTAGGACTCTTACCTGGTATATCATCAGATTTCATAATGGATTGTTCAAATATATCCATTCTTCGTGTTTCGAGCGCCAAACCCAGAGCTTGTCTATACTGTCCATCATCTAAGCATCTCTGGAACATACGATTGACAATGGCTTCCAATCTAGGATCTATCGTCTCTGTTGAACTATCAATGAAAATCGATTTACGCTTCTGGGTATAGAAGTCGATCGCTTTCGCAATCGTTGTATCTACATACTCGTTCCTACTGTTAACATCGAAAAGATCACCAGCTCCTAGGGCATACGTAAGCGAGTCTTCAAACGCTCCTAAATGATAGTACACTTTACTAGCCACAAGCGCTGCTAACTGATGCTGGGAAAAAACCTTATCCTCGTGCAATATTTCAATCTTCTCAATTGATTCAGATATTTCAGGCCAGAATTCGTCGACAATGGTGTCCAATCTTTTCAGCGCAAATTCTTTTACTTCATGCATCGGTTCATCGAGCAGGGATATGATCCCCGCTGCTGATGTGATGTTCATTTTAAGATATTTTACGAACTTATTCGCTGTAACTTACTACCTAGCTTTTAGTTTTATACACTATGCACAAGAGGACAAGCGAACACAAAATTTTCACAAAATACGATGTACGATGATTTGACAAATTCATGAGAATTATTGAGATCCAGTATCCACAGACGATAATATCACAGATTATGATACGCGTAAAAGACTAAAATTTATAAAGTAAAACTGAAGGTAAGACTAAAACAGACAAAGAGGACTGAAACATCCATTAAACCACAAGTTCTGTGTTATTAGTCTACTTACTTTTGTTTCAGTAAGATTTCTTGGCCTGGCAGAGGCTCTAATTTTCACTTATTAATTGTGTGTAGATTGCGTTTTTTGATTGATGATAATAGATTTTATTTTATGTATTCAATCGTCTACTAAAATTACTATAACATAAACACTATACAATTATTTATTTTCAATTAAGTTCAGCAGTTTTCACCCAAGGACCATTTCAAAACCACAGGTTTAATCACATATTTTTACTGTGATGCTTAGGAAACTTGAAAGATTTGTCACGTCACACGATTTATGTGACGTCAACACTTAAGGAACGAAATGTCAATTGACTGTAATTAACCTACTTGAACTGTCAAATAGGAGTGTGTTGGAAGTTGGAACTTGAAAGTTGAAACATTTTGTCTGTGTTGAAACAGCTGCTTTTGTGTTAGACCAATTTTTTAGTTAATTATTACAAAATGTTAGATTTATTTAGCATTTTTAGTAAAGGAGGTATAGTGCTTTGGTGTTTTCAAAGTACTAGCGAAATATTTTCACCATCAGTGAACGCTTTAATAAGAAATGTAATCTTACAAGTAAGTAAAATACCCGATCGCAAAGAAGCCTGCTTACGTTAATAGTATTTGGTGAAGGCCATCTACTAATCTATTTAAGTTAATTATTTTCGATTATTAATCATACACTTGATGTTTCAGGAGCGTTCGGGGAATAATTCTTATAATCATAACTCACTAACACTACAGTACAAACTGGATAATGAGTTTGAGCTGGTTTTTGTAGTCGCTTATCAGAAAATACTACAACTATCATATGTGGATAAGTTCCTAAATGATATCCACCTAGAGTTCAGAGATAAATACAAGAATGACTTGCAAAGTGGACACTTGGCTACGGATTTTAATTTTAAAGCATCATTTGATAATGTTCTCAGACAATGTGAACAATGGGGTAAGTGATTTAAACTTTCATTACTTATCAATATATATAGCCTATTGTATATTTGTGCACCTATGTGTATTATGTTGAATTTGTTGCAAATCACATGTATATGTAATGAAGTAGACGCAGATGCATAATTTTTACTTCAAAGTAATGGATAATACCATAATATAGTCACATCGTTTAATAATAAAAACAGAGCTTCTAATTAATTCTGACACCTATTTTAGCTAAGTCACAAGCAAAACTACCAAAACAGATGAGGACTTTTGAAGACTCATTTAAATCTAAGAAAACTGTTGCGTCAATGATTGAAAGGAAAGGTGATGAAAAAAATAAGAAGACAGGTTTGTACAAGAATTAAAATCTAGTACGAATAATAATAGAAGAATAATGTACATTCATACAAAAATTTGGTCTATTAGCATTTGATTTCAATAACTTCTATAACTTAATGTGGCATGAGTTGTGACATTTTGTATATTGTTTTGACATTTGTAGAGCAACAATAGTAAATGTAATTTAGAGGCAAGACAATTGTCAAGTCCATGCAATTCTTGACATAGTTAAGTCACAAATCTGCACTAGGGCAAATTGCCCTTGTGGACAAAGGAATTTTTTTTGCTAAGCAAGGCATGGAAATTTGTTCAAATTTATTAATAGAATGTAAAAAAAATCATGGCGTAATTTCTTGCAAAGATATACACTTAATACTAGCTGACCTGGCAAACGTCGTTTTGCGATGTATATCATTTATGATAAAAAATAGGGGTTGATCGTAGAGGGGTGAAAATAAGGCTTTATTTAAAAAAAAATTATTAAAATTATCTTAAAAATAAAAAAATAAAATAATTTAGGGGGATGAAAAATATATGCTGTCCGATTCTCAGACATACCCAATATGCACACAAAATTTCATGAGAATTGGTCAAGCCGTTTCGGAGGAGCTTAACTTCAAACACCGCGACACGAGAATTTTATATATTAGATAATAAAGTAGGGTAAAACAGCTTCCATTAATTATGTAAGTAGGAACTCGGCCTTACATACATAAAAAATGTTTTTTTACTTCAAGTTTTTTCATGTAAATGCAACTTTGTATTTTATGAGAAATACAATCTTTAAACCATTAGATAATGTAACAAAATCTGTTTTTAAAGCTTAAAATTTACTATATCAGAATTTATTTGTTATTCAATTAATTTCAGATAAAAGTACTGTTATTATATAGATTACAAAATGTTGAATTCATATTTTTTTGTTTTACAGTAAAAATAGTTGAAAATAAAAGCATAGCCAATGGTAAAGTGGAGGAGTTTGATAATGACGATGACGTCATTGTGGCTAATCGAGCCAAGCTGGCGCAAAAACTAGCTTCTAAAGGCAAAAAGGATGTTAAGTAAGTAGAAGGAAATTAACAATAGCATTATATATTATATAACAAATTAACAACTATGTTGTTTGTATAAATACTTGGATTTCCCTAGTTATTTACTTACATTTTATTCCAAATAAAATAAAAACTTAAAATCAATTACAGAATGAAACGGGCGGCCTTATCCCTTTTAATCAATCTCTGCCAGACATCTCTAGTTGAAACAATTGTGAAAATGTAAAATAAAAGTAATGTTAATATTAATCGATACAATAAAAATAGGAGAAAACTAAAGTAAAGTTAACATGATCATTAATATCGACGGCGATTTAGAGGAATACGATTGAGTTTTAGCTTAAAGAAAAATAGTTCACCATCTCGTTTCTGAATCCCCATTCTTTTGGGTCCATCTATGGACGTAGCCCTCCTCCATATTTCTCCAAATCGACCTGATTGTAGCCAGCTTTGTATTTTGGATCTGCCTTGTCGGTAGCCAGGCGGTGTTTTGCTCTGCCAAGTTCTCCATTCAAGGTCCATGCTAGCTATATTAGTGACTTCATCGTTTACAACCATCTCTTCTTTAATTACTTCATTACGAATACAATCGCGAAGGAACATGGCGTTTTCTATGGCTCTCTGTGCAACTATTAGTTTTCGCAAACTACTCGTTCTGACGCAACGCAACATACATACTATCAGAATTACTATTATTAACTTGATAAATCTACAAGCTACAGGCTCTTGAATTCAGATTTGTTTCTTAAATCATATTTCTTGTATGTATGTAGGATATTGTTTGTGACTTGCTTTAGCTATTGGGCTGTCTTATTCAATGATTTAAAAAAAGGTAACCAATTTCACCTGGATGCTTGAGATAGAGAGATGATCTATTTAGGCTTCCGAGCTCTTTTAAATTTCGTAAGTATGTTTGTCCATTTAGTGGACTTTCTGTCATTCCGAAGTGGTGGAGGCCTGATGACCTGTAACACAAGTACTCTTACCTTTAGCAGGTATCAGTCTCACACAAAATAGCATTTTCCCTAAATAGAAGAAATACATTTATTTATAATAATATATAACTGTCACTTGTTTATGAAGGAAGTTTTTGTAAGAAAATGAATATAGATTATTATTATTATTACTTAGTGGGCTGTCCAATGCTTCGCCGACTGGTTCTCGGCCTCCATTCCTTGCCCCATCGGCAATCCGTTCTTTGGGTAATGTACCCCACACATTTCTGTTTAAGCTAATACGCCCCTTTTGGTTTAATCTCTTTATTATTAAAGTCGATATCGTGGAGAAACACCGAGCGTAACCCTCTTCATAGCTCGTTGGGCTCAAATAGAACGTGATAGAAGGACTGATATAATTTCCGATTCTTTTTATTGTAGAAAATCACCTAAAAGCCCAAAACCAGTAGTGGAGAACCGTACCAAGAAGCCCCGTGTTTGGGAACTGGGTGGTGACTCCCGCGACCTTCCTACGTTGGACTTCAGCACTGACAAAGAGGGTGACGCTGAAGTTTCTGCCGACACACAGGTATAATAGTCCTAAATATAACACTATTAATAGATAATACCTACCTTTATTTACTATGCATTAATACGAAACTAAAAACGTGAAAGTTCTAACACGTTGAGCGGGTCAAAAAGTTTTATCACCAAATAACTGGCCACTTAAATTTACCTTAAGAAAAATGAAATTGATTGCGTTCTTTTTATTAATTAATTGTACTTTAATCGAGATTTCGTATGTTTCTCATAAAATTGTATAGAAATGCTTTATTCATTTAAGTAACTTGTACACTTATGGGATGTCAAAAACTAAATAATAAAAATAAAAAACATTCTAATTATATATAGATTTGAAATCAATTTCAAATCCCTTTCAGTTCAGTTCCTTTTTATTTTACTAGATACATACTTGCAAAGACATATTAATAAAAAAAAAATCGATGACATTAATTGATTATAAACACCTCTATACTAACTATAGGGGTCCATATTTTGTAGAAATGATTAAACGACTTTATTATAGTTGGTGGGTCAAATGACTGGTGCTATCCGTGACCTGGAGGTGGAATCTGATGATTCCAGCTCCGAAGAAGAAGAACAAGGGAAACCTAGCCCGAAGAAGACCGGTGGGATGTTCAGCATCTTCAAGGGTATGTGAATATTATCGTCAAGGGTAATAATATTCTTAAAATATATGATGCAATTGAGTTAAATATTATGAAATATAAACAAGTACTTTAGTAACTTAATCCACCTAAAACCCATTAATATATTCATGACAATAAAACATAATTTATGTTTTAATAAAAGACATAAAAACATTATATATTTAAAATATTTATGTATATCCGTTTTTACTGCGCATTACTTTTGTAATAGGCTGAGGTTTGGTTATTGGAATTATGAATATTTGATTCGAATTTTTAAAGATAAATACTTACCAGAGTTAAAAATAACAATTTGTGTAGGTTCTATGGTTGCTAATGAATAATCTAAAAAGGTTTTCAAAATCCTATCAAATAGCTTATTGTTAATAAAATTACAGAAATGTATTTTATTGACAATAATCACACCCATAGACTTATATCGTATGTACGTATATAATAACTCATATGATACGAACAGAAATATATAAATTAACTAAAAATTTAATTAAAATTATAACTCAGTTTAATAATAAATAATGACTGATTTAAATTGGAAGACCTATTGTAGAGTCTGTGCAGAGAACCACACCACAAGACAACGCAAGCTGTCATCTGTAATCTTTATGTCAAAAGCTAAATCTTACCTAATCTGTGGTGATGAAATTAAAGATCCTTATATTATTTACATTTATACATTATTTTAGTATGTACAATTTAAAGACTAAATTTAGTACCAACCTCAAGAAATAAATAAATAAACAGCCTACTGATTTATTAATGGTTCTGAGTACCGATGTTTTATTAAACCCAGGTCTAGTGGGCTCTAAAGCTCTCAATGAAGAAACAATGCGTCCAGTTTTGGACAAAATGCGTGATCACCTTATCGGGAAGAACGTTGCAGCGGACATTGCCAACAAGTTGTGTGATTCTGTGGCTACCAAGCTTGATGGAAAGGTATTTAATAATTAATTAAAAAACCAAAATATAATAATTGGCCCTACAATCTTTTTCGGTCTGGGCCTCAGATTTCTGAATCTGTTTCATGATCATTTTTAAATCTAATAGGCAAGTAGGTGATCAGCCTCCAGTGCCTGACACACGCCGTCGACTTTCTGGGTCCGTTAAAGCATTGAGAATATACTTTGATTCCCGGAGAAAAACAATCTTAAATAAAAAAATAAAAATAAAAATACGTAAATAGGGACTTAATAATTATAAATGCCAAATTGTGTTACACGACTTCTGTCTATTTGTGTTATATTATTTTTTGACGTTTGACATTTGTGTTGACAGATCGGTTTCCTCTATATATCTATGCTTATCATACATAATTATTTTAAACCAATTAGACAGGTATACCTCTATCTGTGAGAGGTAAGATGCAGACAAGACGTCTCAAAAATGCCAAGATTCAGAAACTTGACTTATCACTAACTTATGACCGTCAAAAGAGCGTACCATTCCTAAAAGACCGGCAACGCACTCGCGACCTTTGGCATTGTATGTCCATGGGCGGCGGTATCACTTGGCAATTGGCATCAGATAAGCCTCCTGTCTTCTATAAATAAAGTCTGCACTCCGTATTAAAAATGTATTGGATTTTGACACCTTACCATTAAATAATGCTTTGGTGGGTTCCAACGACCTATAGTTGTATATCGTTATTTCCAGGTTCTAGGGACATTTGACAGCGTGGCTAAAACAATAAAAGCGACTCTAACTGAGTCCCTGATGCAAATATTGTCTCCGAAGCGGCGTGTGGACATCCTTCGGGACTGCCTCCACGCAAAGCAACAGGGCAGCCCGTACGTCATGTCTTTCTGTGGGGTGAGTATTTTAATGAAAATTAATTTATTAATCAATTTTAAAATAAATACCTTACATGGATTATTAATTTTTTTGGATCCAAATTTTTTGAACTATCAGTTATAAGGGTTGCCTGGAAGTGTGGCTAAATAGTACAGCCGATGCACTATTTTTTTAAATTTAATATAAAAATAAAATTTGGAAAATAAAATATCGAAAATAATAACACAAAAACATGTAAGTTTTTGAAAACTTGATAAGCAACACAGAGTTGACACATATTAACCCATAGGTTTAAATAATACAAAAATAAATATGATATATGATTTACCTATACTATAAATTATATATTCATTTCTTATAGCATTTTTAGATATCTAATTTAGAAGAAATAATAAATATCAACGGGGCAAATGCATCAACCCGTGGTCTTGGCTTTGGATTTCTGTATCTTTTTTTTTTTAAAGACAATTCACACCAATTAACCGAGCCCCATGCTAAGCTTGTGAAGCTTGTGTTATGGGTACTAGGCAACAGATATACATACATATTATAGATAGATAGACATATAAATACATATTTAAACACCCAAGACCTAAGCACAACACCAAATGCTCATCACATCGATGTTCGTCTCAGCCGGGGATTCGCAGTCAGGGGTACTAACCACTAGACCAATGAGTCGTCAAATCTATGTATATGTATCTGTTTGATGATCATGTTTTTTTTAAAGAGCCAAATAGGTGATCAAAGTCAAAATCATTTATTCATATAGGTATCACAATGTACACTTATGAACGTCAAAAAAAAAAATGATATGCTTCTAATTTTACATTTACTGCCAGTTCTTAAATCAAGGGCGTAGAACGGAAGAGAAGAACTGGCAATAAACTCGCCTTCTGTGCCTGACAGAATTTTGGTAAATCGCGTTTACAGATTTTGATTAGTTGCTTTTTGAATAAAATGCTTTTTATTAAAGTCAGAATTATGAAACTTCACCATGTTACAAGTAGCGGCACGAAACTCTAGCGCTGACCGTTATTGCGCAGAAGTAAAAAATAAGGTACCTGAGGGGGGCTAGCGGAATGAAGAGCGTCGATTGGCTCTCCAGTCGCATTTTGTCCCCCGCGCGACAGTACACATGCGCAGCAATCCCCTCCACGTTTCGGCCAGCGCTAGACTTAAGGCCGATTTACATTATCTTAGTGTTTAGGAGAGTGCTTTAGGATAGTACTTTAGTTGAAACATGTAAACGCTACTTGCTTTAGTAAACGCTACGCTAAAGAACTTGCCTTTTAAGTTGTACTAAAGCACTCTCCTAAACACTAAGATAATGTAAATCGGCCTTTACGTGCCGCTGCCTATACGAACCTACGGCCGGCATTTCGCATAGCTATAATTGATTTGTGGTTCTAGGTGAACGGCGTGGGTAAATCCACGAATTTGGCAAAGATTTGCTTCTGGCTTATCGAAAACGATCTATCGGTTTTGATAGCCGCATGTGATACATTCCGAGCTGGTGCTGTTGAGCAACTGCGGACTCATATGAGGCGGCTGCTGGCCTTGCACCCGCCGAGCGCTCATAACGATAGATGCATGGTCCATTTGTATGAGAAGGGATATGGTGAGTTAAATGAACGTGTTCATTTTGATTTACTTAAGTTTTTATAAATAATGGAAGCTTCGAGAAATATGATTTTGTTGAGGCAGTGTTGCCAACTCCTAAACTTCAATTACCCATAAATATCGATTAAAACCCCTAAAAGTTTTTGTACACTTTGAGTTGTTATTGGAAATATGTATTAAATACATATAGAATGGGGCGTTTAAAAAAAAAACATCTTATTGAATAAAGTACAGAATAGTTCTCCTATATAAATGTCCCCCTCTCAAAAATCCCATGGACATCTTGATTCCCCCAAAATTTGGAGGGAAAACCCCTAAGTTGAATCACTGTATAGAGAACTGTAATACCACAGACTAGAGAGAACAAAGATAATAAAATGAGTTAAAGACATTTTAAGGCGCGAAATTTAAATTGACTGAATTTTGATTGAATAGGAACTCAAAACCTACCGATTTTAATGCATCATTAGAATGCTGTATAAAATTTTATTTAAAAACATTAAAAAGCAGTTGTGATGTCGGGATAGGACTCTCATGTTTTGAGGTTCAAATTAATCTAAATATTGTAGCTGTTTTTAGATTTATTACTTAATTTTATGCTTTGAACTCTTTGTTAGGAAATTTTAAAGAAGTTTAAATTGCGTTATTTCTGGGTTTTTTTAATTCTAGTCTGGGGGTTTTCAGAAAAATACACAACTTAATATCACTCTGCAACTACAATCATTTTGTGTCTAAATTCTGTTCAAAACATAGGGGAATACGCATTTCACTATTTAAAGTTTTAATGTGCATTTGATTTATTGATATAAAGCATGATTTGTCTTTTAACCCGACTAACACGAAATTTCGCTGCGAATCGAACCTGGGACCTTCCTGTGATTGAAAGTAAACAATAAAAGTACTAAATATATAAATTTGTAACAAAAGCTGGAGCGATACTGATTCTTAAATTTCAGGCAAAGACGCAGCTGGAATCGCCGCTGAGGCAATAAAGTACGCGGCAGACGCCAAAATTGACGTGGTTCTAATCGACACAGCTGGTCGTATGCAGGACAACGAGCCGCTCATGCGCGCTCTAGCCAAACTCATTAAAGTCAACCAGCCCGATTTGGTTCTATTCGTTGGCGAGGCACTTGTTGGGAATGAGGCGGTCGATCAGCTGGTTAAATTTAACCAAGCGTTGGCCGACTACAGTTCGTCAGTTAACCCGCACGTGATTGATGGGATTGTTTTGACTAAATTCGATACGATTGACGATAAAGTTGGTGCTGCCATCTCTATGACGTATATCACGGGACAGCCGATAGTGTTCGTTGGCACGGGGCAGACGTACACAGACTTGAAGGCTTTGAACGCGACTGCTGTTGTGCACGCGTTGATGAAGTAGATTTGGGACCGGTTTCTGGGGTTTTGGTAGATTAAGTATTTTTAGTTGATATCTCGTCATGATCGTAGAACAATGTCGGTTTTGAAAATAATCCAAAATCCACTTTTTATCATATTTGATACTTTAACTAAATATTACGGCTAATTTAAAAAAAAAACATGTGTTTTAAATTTCAAATTTATCAGTCGGTAAAGTGACGGATTTGATAGACGCTCATTGATTTTTCTAGAAAACTGTGTAATTTAATGTTATTATATTTATTTAGTTTCAAAAGATACCCTTTTGTTTGCTTGTATGGCAATTTTCATAATTACAGAATATGAATTAAAAAAGTTATGACAAAAAACTAACATGATTATATTATTATGAAATGGCTGCCCTGTAAAGTTTACTATTTGTCAGATCCGTCATTATTCTACGACTATGACGATCTGGTTGGTAGTTTTTCAGTTGGGATTTTTCATCTTGTAATTAAAACCTTGTTTCGTTTAAAGGTTTTTAATACTTAGGGTCCTTCACTAGCGTACCAATTATTAAAAGGCCGGCAACGCTCTTACGAGCTTTCTTTCAATGTGAGTGTCCATGGGTGGCGGACATCACTTATCATCAGTTGAGCCTCCTGCCCGTTTGCCCCGTTATATATAAAAAATAATAATCTTTATTGGTTGAAAATGTTTTGTATCTGTAAAAATATTGTTTAATTACTAATTAATTTGACTTTATTATTGTGAATGTATAACCTTTTCAGAAACCGGAAACTGCTTCATCCATTTGTCATCGTATTCTTGGGTATTTTAAGTATTAAATCATTATATTTTGAACCGCCGAAATAATTTCCATATTTTTGTATGTTATTTTTTTTATTCGATCACAAATTATGTATATTTTATTGTTGGTGGTAATGGATTTTATTATGTTAAATAAAAATTATTTTTCGATTATTTTGTTTTTATTTTGTTTTTTTGACGTGACAACGTCTAATAAATCGATGAACGCCGGCACGCACGAAAAGTATGACTCATTGTCCCGTTACGCTCATTGTACGCTTGCGCCGCATCTATCTCTCTTCCACTCGACTTAAGGACCGATCTCGTCACCAAACTCCAAAAAAGTACATTGTTTCTTTCCATTCCTCGTCATCGTTTCTTAAAGAAGGGCGAATGGAAAAAATATATGATGGAGTTGAGTAATTTATGTATCCATTTTGAAAGATCGATACACGATTTAAATAACTTCGCTTGATAGAAAAAAAATCTAAACATAGCCAATTTTTGACACTGAATTCATTTTATGACGAAAATGTACAGCAATTCGTGCTGGGATAGGGCCTTAAGTATGCAATACTTTCATCAATGTTTTGTTATGACGTTGTCACGTTAAACTATCGTCCGTAAACCTTTACAGACAACCATTTTTGTATGATTTATTTCTACATAAAATTATCCGCTTATGGAGTTTTAAGAGTAGCAGTGCCTTGTTATCATAGTTCAAGGCTATTAAAATGTTTAGCAAATTTTATATTAAAGATTTCATTGCTATTAGTGAAAATTTGCTAGACGATTAAAGCACGGATACATTCCCTTTATACATTTTATAAAAAACCTAAGAGCGCTAAGTATGATAAATTGTTGCGTTGCCCCTTCCACTAGCCTTCCACATTTATTCGTATATTCCACTCTAGTGAATTCGCTTTTACTTGGTACTCTGTAAATTTCAATAGCATTCAGGATTATTTTGATATAGTACTCTTAATATCTGTAGTGTTTTTGTAAGGCCGGATTTAGAGGTCTGGAGGCTTCGGGCAACAAAGGAGTGGAGGCTCCTTCGCCCCAATTTATTTTTCAAATAAAATGAACAAGTTTCAAAGTTCAGGCGAGTTTTCTAACAATAATTTATTGTGAAACCAAGTAGATTCTTTTAGTTGTTAAAAAACATAAAATTTATCAAAAGAAAAGTTGTTTACTAGTCGGAATTTAAAACATTTTTTCCGAAGTCTCTATTGATTGGGTCTTTCGTAGAAGTCCCGGTTCCCTTCTCTATATCCGGCCCTAGTCGTGATCCCGGTTGGGTGTTATTGTACCGGTGCTCTATAATCTTTGAAATTTCTTTATAATCTATGTTGATTGGAATCGGCAGCAAAATTACAGACAGAAAATTTGACAATCGTTGTATTAATGAAAGTTAAACACATGTATTGTTTGTATACTTAGCTTACTGGCTTACCAGATACATACTATATTCAGTAGATTTATATCTGTTAAGCTAATAACATAGTAAATACAGTTATCCTTCCAATAACACGGTAGATTGGTTCCACGTTTTAGGAGTATTAAGAATATTAAAAAAAATGTAATTAACGAAATATATACGTACAAATCATTATGAATGTCGCATTACAGAAATATAACGTGTGCAATTCCCGCGTTATATGGGGTACATACCCTGTTATACGCGGGCCTGAAATCGCGTCATATAATGCGTTATAGAGTACCGTGTTATAAGGGGGTTTACTGTAATACTGTAAATGTTTACTTATTGTAAGGTTAGACAGCCGATTCCAACGAAATTTATTATTATATAGAATGTGCGCTGTAGTATGGTGCGGGAGACAGTTGCTTAATTTTTCTTTCAATTTGATTTTATTTGTAGACTAGAACATTCTGGCTGGGTTGAATTTAAGTTTCTACAGATATTAATGATTTAATATATTACGAATGTGGTACAGCTGAAATACTAAGTTATAATTTGTAAAACTCGGCAACTTTCAAGAGTGAAACGAAACGTTACTAAAACTGTCACCCGGACCATGCTAATTGCTACAGCGCACACAGTATAGTCTAGCGCTGAACAGATGAGTGAGATTCTGGAACTAGTTCTAAGTATGTAACGTGTTAAATTACGCGCCTACTTTGATAAAATTAATGTAAAGATAATTCTATTATATTCATAGATAAGGAACACAACGAACATCGACACCAATATTAATGTTTTTTAAATCTATATTTCGATTTTGATTAAATTTTACATAAGCAATTATGTATTTATTACAATTTGTTATAAATAAGGAGTTTTATTTTACCTTTAACATCTCGGGTCATGGTTCATGGCTATAGCCTATATTTCAAGCAATTCACGTGTTTCAAGGTTTATAGGTTACTAGCTGACCGGGCAAACGTCGTTTTGCCATGTATATTATTCATAATAAAAAAATAGGGGTGAAAGTTAGGGGTTGTATGTATTTTTAATGCTGTATCATAAAAAAATAAAAACAGAAAAAATATCTAAAAATAAAAAAATTAGGGGTTGACTATACGCTTAACATTTAGGGGGATGAAAAATAGATGTTGTCCGATTCTCTTCTTGTCTATATAGACCAGAAATAGAACTTCGACTAGTGAGACTATCTTTAATTACGGAGAACGAGGTTTAATTCAGTTTAAAATTCAGATTAATAGGATGGGAATACACTTTTTAGATGTTCAGAAGTGTCGTAGGAATATCGTCATAGTTCATCGTAAAGTTGTTTAATATGTAATAGAATCACAAAACATGTCTTCAGCGAGAAAGCTGCTCCGAGCGTAAATTTCCTGGAATAAGCTAATTACCATTATTTGTTATTAGCAAACATTTATTTGTGTTTCTACCCATAGGTTCTTAAGCTACTACCACTATTATCGAATCACTTATTAATTCGTATTGGGTTTTTATAACATGGACAAATTACATGACAAATCTCCTGAGAAGTCAAAAGGTAAGAAGGGCAGGGCAGGGCAGGCGATTGCCCGCGGGTCTTTTCGCCCAAAGGCGTAACTAAAAACGGCAACTTCTTTTGTCAATGGGAACTATCCACGGTATTTTTACTAGGTACAATATGTTGCTTGTTGTAAAAATGAATAAACATTATTGTGACCAAACGGCTTAAAAGATATAATACAATGTCTATCGCTTAAGATCGTTGAGATAAAATTGATAGCAAATCCATTTCTAACAAAGGTGTTTCCCTGTGACCACATTTTGTGTGAGTTTCATCCATGCTTGAACTTGGGAAATATTTAAGTATCTAGTAGTTCAGTCCTACCTACGAGTTTCATTATCGGATGTCAAGGCAGAATATAAAATACCCTCCGCATAACCTCGACGTCCGTCGTTCCACATCTACGCGTTTCGTAAGGCAATTTTTGCCGCGCACCACCACTTTGTGGAACCAGCTGCCCATTGAAGTATTTCAAATACTGTATTTCCGAACCACTTCGACTTAGGGTCGTTCAAGAAAAGAGCTTACAATGTCTTAAAATGCCGGCAACGCACTTGCGAGCCTTTTAGCAATGTGTTCATGGGCGGCGGTTCACTTCAGGTCATCCTGTTACATTTAAAAAAACATTAAACATTACAGCAGTGTCGACCTTTTCAGGTAGAAATAGTTGTTTTAATATTTATGAGTGTCTATGGTTCCTGAAATAAAACGGAATACATAGGCAAGAGCCAAATGAAAGACAGGAGGAAATTTATATTTTATTAATTAGAAATAATAATGGCGTCGCCGTTCTATCACTGGATGTTCCAAGCCGTCTCAGTTGGTCTCAGCTAATTTTCTTGCTAAACTCAAATGACAGTTGACAGTTGATTTATGTTTATTAGAAATTTTATCACGATAGTGAAAATAAAATTGTTTTATCGGAACGAGAAATACAATATTTTAGGCAAATATTAAAAAAAAACTGAAACATACATAAACATAAACAAAAAGTCAACTGTCATGAACGTTGTGTCAAATTAATAATTTAATCACTGACTTATCATTTTAACGCGTGTACAAAGAACAGGTAATATCAATTAAGTAGCTATTTCTCTTAACATTTATATAGAAAATATCTCTTAGGTAACTTTTGCTGACAACACTTATGTGATAAAGTACTAATATTAGCATAAGCTTTACAAAAATATTTCTATGTTATTTTTAAAGTCAATCTGTAAGCCTGTGTTTTTTTTAATAATACCATCATTTCGTAATATCTACGCTTAAAACGAATTAAACAAAACAACTTATTGAAAAGGCGTTAAAAATCTGGTAGTTACAACAAAAATTTCTCGTATAAAAGAGAATGGTAGATCTCTCTCTCTCTCTCCATATCCAAAAAGTAGTCAAATTTGACTGTTTAGTGTTTACTGATTTTCAAAGATATCGTAAATTGTAGATAATCATTCGATAATTACGCGGCTTTATTATTTTTTTCTTGTAAAAGCAAATATTAGCGTTTGTTATATATAATCAAAATTCAATGTCAAATATCATTTCTTAAACTTAGGTGGTCTGGATACATTTCTTGCCTATCAACAAAAACTTATACATATTTAAAAAAAAGAGCCCACATCATAAGGGTTATTGATAAGCTTTCTAAAGTAATTAAAAATGTCAAAAGTAGCCGCCTTTAGATTGCCAAATTATTCTTGACAGCCTGTGTTTATGTCAAATTATATTTATTAGCGCATTTCACTTCGATACTTTATTAGAATTTTCAGTTTTCAATGTTTTTTTTTTTTTTTTTATAAAACAGGGGGCAAACGGGCAGGAGGCTCACCTAATGTTAAGTGATACCGCCGCCCATGGACACTCTCAATGCCAGAGGGCTCGCGAGTGCGTTGCCGGCCTTTCAGGAATTGTTTAGACTAAAGGACAGATTAACGTGAAAATGTTTCTTAAAACTTACAAAACAATACATCATTTGACAGATGACAGACAGAAGACTTATGAGACTTATGAGGTGTCAATGTCATTCTTGTTTATCTCTAAATTTTACAGCTGTCATGTGAGCTCTCCCATTTGTCATTTTTAGTCTATGTATAATATATTAAAAAACACCAACAATTATTAATAATTGCTTAAAGCATTACAACGTTTTATAAATGTTTAAGAAAAAAAACATCTTAAATATGAGATTTATACTCTGCCGAGTGCCGAGTACTTGTTTAATCACATTTACGACTTAAGTAAAATAACGTATTTTTTTTGTTTTATGAAATTACTTAAATTTACTTTGGCTGTTGATGGAGCCGCTGCTCTTTCCTGTAAATAAGTTTGTATCATATTAGTCTAGTGTCGATGGTTATTGGCAGAATATAAAGGATTTTTGTATGAAAACCTTGATCAGCGCTGTGGTCGTAATTGGAACTACATATATGAAAACACGGAACATCGAATCGCAATTATTGTTTGTCCGCTATGGACTCCTAAACTACTGAACCGATATGAATCAAATTTGCACACCGTGTGCAGTTTGATCTAACTTAAAAGATAGGATAGCTTACACCTCAATTTATACCCAAAATATTATTTATTTGACGGTCACAATATGACGGCTAACAGATGGCGCTGTCTTAAAAGTAGCAACGTTTCACATAAGCTACAATTTAATGGCATAAGCACCAAAAAAGCATGGTGGTCCCCATTGACTGGTGTTCTCTTACCGTTTCCCTTGAATAGTTTACTACTATGTAATATAAAATAAATAAAAAATGTGTGCGTGTACTAGGTGTACACACGTAAGAAGTGAAACTTCTTTATGACCTCATTTTTCGAAAAATGATCTACTATATGCAACTTTACAGAAATTGGTTAAATCAAGTTAAATTAGATAAAGTTTAACAAAAGGCTTTTATTATCATAGACATTAATACAAATACAATTATTTCATTTTAACTTATTACTGTACTACTATGTAGTACTAAGATTATTACAGAATTTCATTAATTGTAATAGAATTATTAGTATTACTATCATTGTTATCGTTATTATATATTTTTGTTACTAATGGCTTCGAATCTCTTCGGATCAACCGTGGTAGGGACAAGAAAAAGATGGCGCGTAACCGAAAAATGTGACAAATGTGTGTAAATTTTTTTCCAACGCCGATAAAGAAGTTTGACTTCAAAAAGCAACATGGCGCGTAACCGCCATGAGACTTAGAGAGAGGGAAAAAGGAAGATAATATGTAAGGAATTTAACTGTCATTAAAATATTAAAAGTGTCGATAATTCATACAAATTACAAATTTAATTTTGTTGAATGTATTTCTTCGATAATAAAAACACGTGGCATTTTACGAGCCTCTCCCTTTTCATCAAAAACGCTGCAAATCTTCGTGACACTAATATTATTATTATTGCGTTTCATCTGTAAAAATATTACATATATAAAAATATTTTGAATACTCACCACGACCCATTGATCTCGATAGAGAAGGAAAGTTTTCATCCAAATCAGGTGCAATTTGCAGTGCGTATTCTGTTGATTGAAATTATTTTCATAAAAAACTTTCTAAATAAAAATGCTTCGCAACTCTAAGGCCGGCTCCACACGTTGGCAATATTGGCCCCAACGCTATTCGTCCAACGTGTGGATCTAGAAAATGGCATTGGTCCCAACGTTGGGGCGAGTGTTGGTAGTTGGCCGGCTCGTGTCGATTTCATTAAAGGAATCTGCGCCAACGCTCGCGATCTGTCCACACGTTGGCGCTTTGCTCAGTTTTGTTGCAACACGCAGCGAGTGCGTACGTCGAGCGAGAATGGCTTCCTCATCCACAAAATCGCCACCGGCATGGACAAATGAAAAAGAAATAGAATTTATTGAACTTTATCAAGCACATCCAATAATATGAGACGCAACTCGAAAGGATCATAAAAATAATTTCTCAGTAACAAATATAAATGTATCATTACATACTATAAACGCGCTCAGAGCAGTTTCGATTTCTGTATCGGACATCTTCACATTGGCCCTGACGGGACAGAACTAGTTTATTAGCCAACGTGTGTACGCCTCACCGAGTTTGCAGTCCAACGTTGGTACGAGCGTTGGGACCCATGTGGAGCCGGCGTTACAAATTCTACTATCGCATAATTTTATGATTTATTAGTAATTTTGTATAAAATAAACAAATAATAGAAATACTTACGTATATCAACAGGTCTACGTAACGGCGTCATGACGCGTTTGTTTTGTGCTGAAAACAAATTTTAATATAAAATAAAGCTAATTACCTATTACCATACGTATTAGACGAAATGGAGTCAGACTCGAATATAGGACTTTTTATATAGAAACGGGAAGTAGGCTCAACTGATAGGCCATCCCGCTCATTGACACTCACAATGACAGAGGGTTCGCGAGTGCACTGCCGGCCTTTTAAGAATTAGTTCGCTCTATTAGTATTATAAGTCGAAAATATAGAACACAATGTATATATTTTTTTAAGAACACTTACAGAGTACAGATGTATTGGCACTGCTTGATGCAGTTGCAGGTGCAGGTGTAGATGCTTGCGAACTACAGCTTATCGACAGGGCACCCATTTTCGCCTGTCAAATTTTAAATCGCATTTTATATATAATAAAAGTAACATCACTTTTTGGAACGAAGTTCCTTATCGCGCGTTGTGAAAGGGGGCTAGACGGAAAAAATTCTTACGAAAAGTTGTCACGACACTTTTTTTGTCTATTGTAATACACCGGTTCTCGTCCGATCACCGAAGTTAAGCAACGTCGGGCGAGGTCAGTACTTGGATGGGTGACCGCCTGAGAACACCTCGTGATGTTGGCTTTTTTTTTTTTTTTCGTCGTAAGATTGGTGTCGAGAAAATCTATCATACTGTTATGATACCAATTAACATATAAATTAATCGAAAGGAATTTCGTTCCATCCGGGTGTCCCTTGACACCTCTAAAGTTTTTTTAATTACAGTATAAACTCTTTATAACTAATTTCAAGGAACCGAGCATTTTTCGTCTTTATAGAATGTTTTCGTTATATGCAGGGAAGAGAAAAAACACCAAATTTAAACAATTACAATAATTTATATATATGTCAGGAAAACATATTTTCCTATAAAAACTCTTTTTATTTATTTTTTTCTTCTTTGCCGTCAGATCGACGATGTTTAATTTGTCACTTGACATAATAGATGTAAGATGTTTTAATTTTATTATTTTATTTTATAAAACATAGTCTTTAAATGTAGTTTCTTTTGTATTCACAGAGAAACTCAGTTGCGCCTTATTTATTCCCAGTACTCGTATAAGCGATTGATACCATTATATATATATAGATATATATAATATGGTGCGTTTAGTAACTGAGACCAAAATTTCCTACAGGCAATGTAATCTAAGAATAATGGCACACCTGTAATACAATTAACAATAACAAAGGCGAGAAGGCTGTTTATGAGGCTCAGGTGTCTTTCTTAGAAATTTCGGCACCTCAATAGGTTAGTTTTGTAAGTTGATTAAAAAAACAATTACACTCGTATGTTGTTAATATCTAATTATGAAAATATTTCTTCAAAATTATATATAAATATATATATATTTGACGACTCATTGGTCTAGTGGTTAGTACCCCTGACTGCGAATCCATGGGTCCCGGGTTCGATCCCCGGCTGAGACGAACATCGATGTGATGAGCATTTGGTGTTGTGCTTAGGTCTTGGGTGTTTAAATATGTATTTATATGTATATCTATCTATAATATGTATGTATATCCGTTGTCTAGTATCCATAACACAATCTTCACCAGCTTAGCATGGGACTAGGTCAATTGGTGTGAATTGTCTTTAAAAAAAAAAATAATAATAGAGGATGGCTGTTGCATTAAAAAGAGTGAATTAATGTATGGGTTTTGTGTTAAACCAAACAAATTTAACTCATTTTTACGAATGACGTTATAAAGACTGTATGAAAATAAATCGGTCTGGAACCTGTTTGTTTTCTCTCTTTTCATCGCAGCATTAACACAATTTGACAGAAAGAGACTGTAGTCAAAGTGCAATAAAACTATTTTTATAAATTACTATACGGTCTTTCGTATTCATTATGCTGAATAACTCTCACAGTCTCTTTATTTACTCCACATATATGAGATTTCTAGACAACTGTTCGATTTTTTTTCTATTATACAAACCTTAGAGATTTCGCACAGATTGATAATGTAAAAAATTGTCTTGTCTATGACGAGGTAAAGCAAATCCAAGCCGTCGTCTTTTGTTTATTCATTTAAATTCCAAAAAAATCGGCAAGTTTCAGTTTAAAAGTGTTTTTCGTAAGACCACTCTTTTAAAGTACTAAAAAGTTTTTATTTTTATTTCTCTATACACAATTTTTCGCTATGACTGAATGAGGGAAACCGCGAACCGTTGCTAGTTAAATATAAGAATAAGAATAACATTTCGATCTGAAGGGAAAATCAAAAGACTATTTGCTTATACATTATAATACATTATAATATTATAATTAGGGATACTTACAACCGTAGATATAGGATCAAATTGTCTCTTCTCTTTCATTTCCATTATTGCCTGAAATTAAATTATATGAAAAATTACTTTTTACACTACAATAACATAATATAGTATGATGATCTATTAATGTATGTTTGTACATAATGTGTTTTTATTATGTAAAAAATTATCCTAACCAAAGTCATATCGAGATGGTCTTTTTTTAATCAGCTATATTGCCGATATACTCATGATTAAATATTTCTTTATGTAAAAAAAGGAGGCAAACACTAAACAAAAACAAGACTGAGAGCTCGCAAGTGCGGTTCCGGCTTTTAAAATACTTATTAACATGTACATATTTGAAAAATAAGTTTTTTTTATTGATTTAAAAAATGAGTTTTTTTTTTAGTAAACTCAAACTCAAAATAACTTTATTCATATAGGTAACCAAGTACCTTTATGAACGTCAACAGAAAAGTTGTTAAATTGATTCTAAATTTTCATTTACTACCAGTTCGCAAGTCAAGAGCGTAGAGCGGGCAAGAAGATCTGGCAAGAAACTCTACGCCACTTCAAATCATTTAAATAAATTACAAATAATTTAAGCTTCATTCTTACAACAACTCTCATCTGAAAGATACGTAGTGTATATATAGATAGGTAACAAAAAATAAATCAGTGGCGCTACAACCTCTTTAGGTCAGGGCCTCAGATTTCTGAATCTGTTTCATGATAATTTTTAAATCTAATAGGCAAGTAGGTGATCAGCCTCCAGTAACACACGCTGTCAACTTTTAGGGTCTAAGACATAGCGGTTTCCTCACGATGTTTTCCTTCACCATTCGAGCAAATGTTAAATGCGCACATAGTAAGTCCATTGGTGCACAGCCGGGGATCGAACCTACGACCTCAGGGATGAGAGTCGCACGCTGAAGCCACAAAGCCAACACTGCTCATATAGATAGTAAAATATATTACATACTTATATTAAATTAATTAATTTCTTTATATGGACATTCCATATAAACAAATCCTTCCAAAAAAATAACTTACTTCCAAATCTACATCAGCCGGTAAATGCTTTCCCAGTTTGAGCTGAATGGCGAACCCATAGCAGCAATGGTCCATTATGGTGAACGCTTGACGTGTCACACGCGACTTCGAACATTCTGGGGTCATATCTATACTGTTGTGGTGCTAAAAACATACATTCCCTTATCGTCTATTAAAGATTGCAAAATACACTAAATACATTAAATTTCTTTATGTGCCTTGTACTGTTGAGAGAATTTGTTTATACAGAATATAAGATTTATTTATTCACACTTCGTTACATTTATACAAAATAAATAACATAATATATAAAAAATTTAAGGGATGCAACAGGCGGCCTTATCGCTTGCAAGCGATCTCTTCCAGGCAACCCTAGTAAGGAAAAAACTAAAAAAGATATATGATGGATATAGTGCAAGAACTGCATAACCAAATCTTATAAAAAAATATTAATATTAATCTAAAATAACAAAAAAAAATATTAATAAACTTTTACTCAATGTTTATAAGGAGCTGCAAACGTTACACCATGTTCCACATGACACATCTTAATTAATTAATAATAATAAAATAAAAACAAAGATTTGTCCTCTATCAGCAGGAGGCATGGTCAAATAGGAGCACGCACTTACATTCTTGTGGGAACAACACGCAAATACATCGAAACAACTAACATCACCCGCATACACGAATTCAAGTCCGACCAGTCACCACAAGCAGCACCCGTTCACGAGTATCGTGACCCGAGTATCACGAGGCCAGTCATCGGCCGCCATAGTTAAGGGAGAGAGTCTAAATACTTACATCGCATCCGATTTGCGGTGTGTACAAGAACAAATCCTTCTTCAACATACTCAATGCAATGGCCTCTGTTGGAATTTGTTTCTTGAATGTTTCATGGACATTTGCTAAGTGGTATAATAAAGTGTCCAATCGGTACACACGGAAGATCGATTCCACTTCCCCTGTTTAAACAATTATAAATATATCGCACAGCATATCATAACAGTATAGTAGATTATACAACTGTCATATAATACCTAATTATATGCAGTTGCATACAGTACTTTATTTAATCTCATAGCTACAGGTTTCCAAGTCATAAAGTCTTGGTAACATTTGTCGTACGCTTTTCTTGATTTTTCTGGCAAAAGACTATTCGTCAGTTTCGTAGCTGTTTCTAGAATGTCAATTTTCATCGGTATCGTCGGTGTTGCTTGACATTTTTGCTACTAAAGTTTTATCCAACAAAATATTACTCAAATTCGTATGTACGAAATAGCGCCAAAATGGAAATAGTCTGTTATTGGTCTATTGGCTCTGAACCAGCGCTCACTACAAATAATGTGTTATGTGTACTTAAATTGAATTGAAACCTCCTTGTTCAGGACACATTAATAAATAATAAAAAAAATATTTTAAAGCATTGTTTTGTTAGGAGAATAATGCTTAAATTTAATATTTAATTTTCTTAAGGGGGCGTCCATAAATTACGTGAGGTGTTTAAGGGGCGGAGGGGGTCGAGTCAAATCTCATTTAATCTTACGATGGAGAGAGGGGGGGTCTCGGCAAATATCACGCAATTTTTTTTCTGATTGAAAAAAATATATAGGAAAACGGTTGACCCTAAAGGCCATCTCTGCAAGTTCCCGCTAACTCCATACCTAAACTCTCAACATTTCACTTATTTTGTTTTAGTCGTAAATAAAAGCACGAAGCAATTTTTTTTTCTTTTTACAATAACAATCCAACGCGTTTACGTAAGAAACCCAAATTTTGAAAAATCTCACGTGAGATTGGGGGTTGGGGGAGGGGGTTGAATAAAATCTCACGACATCTCACCAGGGGGGGAGGGAGGTACAGATAATTTTAAAAAACACCTCACGTAATTTATGGACGCCCCCTAAGAAGTATGTAAATAAAAAATGCCAATAAAGGTCTGTAATTAATTTCATAATTAGAATATTACCGAATGAGATTATATAAAGTTAATTCTTCTGTTATTAATATATTTTAGGAGTTATGATATAGATTTGGCTCCAAATTGCAGTTTGGTTTAGAGAAAATAATAATATCAGCTTGGTAGGCTCCAACAGCTGTTGACTTTTAAAATTATTAATATATAATATTAATTAATTTTAATGTAATAGACGCAGACAATTGCAACAAACTTCTTTAGGTGCATGAAGGTAAAATTTTACGGATGAAACGCAATATTAATATTAGCATCTCGAAGATGTGCAGCGTTTTTGTCAAAGAAAAGGGAAAGAGCGATTGAGAGAGAGTGAGAAAGTGCGAACATAGCATGAAACAAATCATTAGCATGTATACAGTGTGAATATAGATATACAAATACTTGGAGTGATCATATACTGGTACATGATCATCTATTGGGGCTTTTACCTTAGTAATAATTAATTTACAAAGAAGTTTCACTTCTGACATGTGTACTGTTTTTTTCTTCTATTTAATAGTATATTAATTTCTTACCAGCCTGTCTACACATTTGAGACAAAAAATTTGAGACAATAGGCACTTTATCAGGCATCACAAATATTGGAGGCAAAACATCAACACTCGGGTTGCTCTTCTTAAGGTATTCAATGATATTGGCAAGAATTTGCATGTAATTACTCGGTTTCTTTGTCTCATCTGGTATTTCTAATCCAAATTCTTTAGAGCCAAGTTTAACATCATATGCATAGCCCATTGGAATTCCACCTGCAAATATACAAAATTTTAAGTAAAAATTGATTACATAAGAATAATTTTTTATTACATGTTTTCTCAATATACTTAAGTGTGAATCATCAACTATTGTTTTTTCTTAAAAAGTTACATATAAAATAAAATTAGACTATGAGCGGTCTTAAAGCTAAGAAAAAGCTGAATAAAATAATAAAAATACTATACTAAAATCTAAATAATATATCTAATTAATACTTAATATATATTTTTTGGTAATATGAATTTCCACTAAAGTCTAATATTAGTTGCTGCTATAAGATTCATCTATTAACTCAACAAAAATCCCATGAATCTAGTTTTTAATCTGCCTAAAAAAAGAAGAAAAAATGTATCTACTTCTAAACAATTATTCTTATTTTTAACTTTTAATTTAATTTACATTTTTATTAATTTTACTATACACCTTTACACAAGACTTCATTATGTACACTGGTAACTTTTATTATTATTTTTTTTCTACTAAGTAATAAATACATTCCTTTTCTTTCTTTTTTTGCGACTAAGGCACAAACTAGGTCTCTGGCAGAATGACCAGCGCTAATGCTAATGCTGAGCCAGGGCATATTGCAGCCACAGCACACTTGAAACAAACTTTTGATATCTCTCATTTTAGTTTTTTCTTTTATTATTGTTATTTTATGTCTAAATGGTGAATGTTGATTTTAAGTAATTAGGGGTGCTTTATTATAACAGACTAGCAAACTCGGCGAACTCCATTTCGCCACCAGATGGCTTCGTTTTATGTAACATTTCGTTTGATGATCCCGCTTTTCTGTTGAAATTTTTCCTGAATTTTCTTTGCTACCTACCTACCTACCTAACCTCACGGAGCCCGAGACCTTTCCAACGAATGCAAAACCGTGGAAATCGGTTCGTGCGTTCTGGAGTTATAGCATCAGGAAGGAAAACCCAACTTATTTTTATAAAGTAGATTATCTTTTATAGTAGCTGATGTGGAATTTCTTTAATAAATAACCTTTGATTGAAATGGTGTATTAGGACTATAGTACTTTACCAAAGATTTTAATATTCTTTTATTAACCTTTGGACTTACCAGGATTAATGATCTCGTGGTATACTTCATCTAAGCCATCCTGTAGAGTGAACCTTAACATTGTGCTTTCTCCAATTAAATAGTCATCCTTTATTTTGCAATAATAATTCACATCCATGAGATAAATATCTATGTTGGGTGTACCTACAAAATATGTACAATAAAGTAAAACATACTACCTACATATATATATAAATGTATAACTAGTTTGTTCATATTTAACAATAAAGGCCTAAATAACCATTTACTACCAATAAAATATTAAACAGCAGTAACATTAAAAGCATAACTGACAAAGCTTTGGTTTGGTTCTTTATACAAAGAAAAAATCAAACCAGTGTAGTAAAACTTATTTAATAAAATAATTATTCTTTATTTTATTTTAAATACAAACCTAATACTATTGTCAAATGTTACAAGCTATAAACTTACTTACTACTTCTGCTGACACTCAGGACCTAAATTTAAAGAGATTTAACAATTACTTACCACCAGAAATCTTGTTAATTGCCACGAGATTGCTTATATCTTGTTTTTCATATTCTTCAGCTTGTTTTTGCTCTTGTTCGTGTCTGATAATCTCACTAATTGGGATGCCATAAGATGTGTATTTTTTTTGAGGCACATTGTTTTTGTTCTTCTCTGCCTTTGCTTTTGCTTCATATTTCGCTCGGACAGATGGCTGTGCAGACTAAAATTGTGATGTCATTATTAAATCATCATGGTTATCAAAACACATATACCATGTACCAATACTCATTTACATGAAAACAATTACCTAATGCACCGTTTAGTTAGATTAACAAGATCTTAACAATGGGCTTGTTTTAGAGTGACAACAAAACTTCCCATATTGTTATTAATATTATTATTAAAAAATTGAAAGTAATTAAAAAATGTGCTGATAAAAATACATGTATTTTTTATTGAGCTTAGACCCAAATTACATACGAACATTTTGTTATCGAAATGACATTGGCACGTATACTATACATAAGTAGGCTACTTTTATTCTTTCATTCCTGGCATTTGAGGGTCGGATCATGCGATTTATGAATACTTAGTACTCACCGTCCATACTGGTGATGCCGCTTCCACCGCCTCAGCCAAGTTCTTTAAATGAATTCCCTTTTTCGCTTGTTCTGCTTTATAATCTAAAGCGAAGTAGTAAAAGGCAGTTTTTGCTGGCTTTTTCGGCATTTTACCATGAAGTTAAGTAATAATAAAATGAAAGTTTACTAAAGTCTAGAATTTAATCAAATAGCCCTGACGGTAGGTAAATTCAAACTCCAAGCGACCGACGACAGTTAAATTCTTATCTTATTAGGTATGATTTATGAACCCAGAACCATAGAGAAATAATATATACTGGGAAATGGGAATTAACTATGAACTATATAAGAGTAAGACACTAAAGGATATTTTTTATTTACTGTGTAACTATTTACTATTACTATTTAGTATTTACTGTGTAACTATTTAGATTTTAGCATATTTAACATTTGATTGTATTTAAGGAAAGTGATAGTATACAAATACAATATACATTTATTTTTTAATCACAGTAAAACATAAAACATTTGACATTTGAGTTGTCGTTGGCCATATTAAAAGTAACTGTCAACTTCATTGAACTGAACTTTACTTAAAAAAAAGAACATGGATGTAGATATGTAAGGTCAAATCCACAGTACACCTTTTTATTTTTTGAGGTTCATTTTCATGTGGAAATGTCAATGCCCAATCATTTCTGTTCGCATTTTATAATTTGTCATGAAAAATTATGTAATTTTGATATTAATCAAAATTAATATTAAAATTACATAGTTATAAACATCGTAAATTATTAAGTTTTTTAATAAAATTAATACGCAATTTGATATAGTGGACGTACTGAGTTGAACTGCAGTTCACAGAACACTACTAAAACGTCAAAAATTAACCACGAATATCTCCATAACTATATCGGCAACAGAGATTTTTTTTTCGTGAAAAAAATGTATGAAGTTTCTGAAAATCCTTTTTTGGCCGTGCATTGAATACGATACATGTAATTTTTTTCTCATTTTAGTTCGATTTCGTAAAATTCCGGTACGAGTAACAGGTGTTTTAAATAAAGCTTTTATTCTCAAATATTTCTTTCAAATTATTGGCTAAGTCCCTTTTTCTTTTTTCCAATCGGTGCAGCGTAATCATCTCTATTATATATTCAAAATTTATCGAAAGTTAAACAAGATATATTTTATATATATCCTTAAAAAAATTCTTCTCATAAGGTTTTGTTAATTAAGAATAAGCTTTATTTATTGTCGAGACTGAGAGAAAGTTTTAGAGTCGTAACTTAGCACTAGTTTAAACTAATCAATTATAGCAAGGGCAACGCTCGAGCAATGATAAAATATAAATACATTAGGATTTGACACTGGAAAGTACAGTATAGTCAGTTTTGTTTCTGAAACTTATCATTAGCGCTTCACTCCCGTGTGTCAAAAAATCCGATTAAATGTTAATGATAGTCATATTCTTTAAATTGCAATAGGTTTTCATTTAAAGCAACTAACGTCGATGTCCTCGTTATGATTGCTCTTTTTTAATTTATTAATAAGATTGCTTTATTATGATTGCCGATGATTCTAACCACAGTTAATAAATAATATATCGCTGACAGTATACAAAGATTGAAAACTGACTTCTGAGTTCTGATTCTTCGTATATCAATTTTATTTTAACAAAATTGTATGTCGTATGATGCACGTCTCTAACATTAATTTTAAAATGCTAAATAGTTGTGATTTGTGAATTTTCAATTATATTCAAATGATATAAGATATATCAAATACATAACTAAAATAACAAGTAAATCCCTACAAAACTATATGTTACTAGTGTTTTTACGGTGTAATTCATTTTAATTATTACTGGTAAGTGTAATTCATTTATCTAATTTTAATGTAAGCCGTACTTATTTCAAAATTGATATACTATCTATTTTTCATTCTTTTAGTTCTATTTACACTACCTATCGTAGCTAAAAAAATGTGTTTCATATCTTCTATATCTTGGTTGAAAATCTCTGTAGAATATAGTTTAGTTTGATTGTGAATATCCGGACATCTAACCAATGTAATAAAGAGTTAAGAACTACATGCTATACAGTTGTATATATATTTTAAGTTCTCATATTATTATGCTATGTGGTGGTGTAGTTCTAGGCTTGATTCATGATGAAATTGATTAGATAGAAGCTATGTAAAAAGAAAAATCATGAATGTAAGAGTTTGTGGTCAACATCCAATTGCTTACAATAAAGTCCATTTTTAAACATTGTATCTGCATTTATATGTATGTAATTATAATATCCTAAATATTATTTATTTTTTTAAGAAGATAGTGAATTCATAGACTTTGTTAAGATTTATTACTAGTTAAAATTGTTCTCATTTCATATACAATATAATAAAATATGAATACAAAAAAATAATAATAGTAATAAATTCTTATATATTATTTAAATGATCTTTATAATTGTGCCTGATTTATCAGTGATAATTTTAAGTTCTAGCTAAGCCTTTAAAATGTAATCTCATTGTGTCAAGATCACATCTGGCTTGACTTTTCTGAATAAAATTCCAAATTTAACAATCATTTTACATTATTAATGGAATTAAAGTTTTGAATTGAAAAACATATTAAGAATATATTATAAGGATCTGACTTAATTATATTTTATAACAAAAGTCATAAAATTAAATAGAATACGCCTTTTGGGTATGCAAAATACAACTTAATCTAATAATATTAAAGGATATTGGAAAATTTACACTTAGACACAGCTTTTTTTCCAGTATATTTTTTATTACTTTAGCTGCTGTATAGTAGCTGCAGTTTTACTTGAGATTGTATTTTTCTTATATTGTTACTTTTATGGATTTTAGATGATTATATTACACATTTTTTCATGAAAATAAAGTCATGAGAAATACAAGTTTTCTTTGCTACTTCATCGCTATATATTTTTTCGCTTTATGTATGACCAATATACTTAATTTATTGGGTTGGCCTAATTATCTTGCAGTCTCATACATTCTATTCTGTTTGCTATATTTTATGGCCTTTCAGCACTCAACAAGCCACTTAAGTGGAACCATGGCTCAGGAGATAAAAAGTTATCTCCAATAAGAGAAAAAATTTGATAAGATTTCTCAAACGTAAACATAGAGAGATATATATAAACAGACAGTTTTTGACTGTAAGTTAATTTTAATTTTGTATTGGACTATGAAGCCTGTTACTCTATTTAGATATCAAAAAAATAAGTGTAAGATTAACTCTCAACTCGCATCTTAGAGTTGAGTTTGATTTCCACATGTCAATGTTTGCATACTTAGCAATAATAAATCTCTTTTAAATATATAAATATATATACACTAATACTTTTAAATATATGCAATAATAAATACTTTATTAAATGTGTAAATAAAGCGATTCATTACCTCGTTTTTAAATAGAGCTAGGCTAAGCTACGTTGTTTTAGGTTCTATTATGAGATAAGTGGGTCGTATATGAAAAGACGTGTTTCAACAACGACACCGCACTGCAGTCGCATTACTATCTATTTACACTGTACGACACGTTTACGATATTTTTGCCATAGTAAAAGATAGCACTATTGTTTTGTATGTTTTTGTTTTTGTTATTATCATATTTGTATAGTATCGAATTGAAATAAAGATAATCTATGCCATTAGAATCCTTATTTCAATACAGTAATGCATATGTAATATCATTAATTCGTATTTTACACCATTGCCTGATCTATAATAAACGGGTTATAAATGATAAGACTGACTTTTTGAATTAAAAAATAAGAAAACGAGCATGGTTATTAAAGATTTCAATTAAAGCTTTTCAATACTTGTACTACCTGTACTAACACATGGATCTCAAACTTGGGCACTCACTAAACCGCATACAAAACAGGTTTGTCTAAGATCGATGGGATGATGTAAGAAAACAATAGATAAAATAAAGAATACATCATTGAGAAGAATAACTAAGGTAGTAGCTGTCTCTATGATAATAAATAAAGTTGAACTGGGCGGGTTAATTCAACAAAGTAATTAGCTGAGCTGGTGCCCAGTTACAATAAAGCAAAAGAGGAAGAAAATTTAGGTGTAAAGGCCAGATTAAGGAAATAGCAAGTGGTACATGGCAGAGAGTGGGCAGTGCCGAGAGTAATAACGGGATTTGGAGGAGGCTTTTGCCAAAATAAAGCACACAAATACCCAGGAATGAATGAGATAATCTAATATATAAAATTCTCGTGTCACAGTTTTCGTTGCCATACTCCTCCGAAACGGCTTGACCGATTTTGATGAAATTTTTTGTGCTTATCCGGTATCTATGAGAATCGGCCAACATCTATTTTTCATCCCCCTAAATGTTAGGGGTAGTCCACCCCTAAATTTTTATTTTTATTTTTTAGACAAAATTTTTAATTTCTATTTTTTTATGATACAACATACAAAAATACATACAACCCCTAACTTTCACCCTTCTACGATCAACCCCTATTTTTTTATTATAAATGATATGACAAAACGACGTTTGCCCGGTCAGCTAGTCAAAATATAAATGTATTTAAATGTAAAGCTGCTAAAAAAATGTATTTTCAAGCTATCGATCGTAATTAATTAAAACTGAAGTACATATTTCCGAACCAATTCGACTTAGGGCCCTTCAAGAAGAGAGCGTACAGATACTTAAAAGGCTGGCAACGTACTCGCGTGCTAAAAAAATGTATTTTCAACCTATCGATCGTAATTAAGCTAAATTGAAGTATTTCCGAACCAATTCGACTTAGGGTTCTTCAAGAAAAGAGCGTTCAGATACTTAAAGGGTGGCAACGTACTCGCGTGCCTTCTAGCATTGAGAGTGTCCATGGGCGGCGGTATCACTTAACAGAGCCTTCTGCCCGTTTTCCTATTGTTCCATAATAAAAAAACATTTCATGAGAAATATGTGTAATAAAATTTGACGAAAATCGCGTCGTAGGCTGTTAAACCAGCCTTTCGCAGATTAAAATGGAGGACATAGTTGAAGCCGCGTCTGCTTTGGACATTGAAAACTTTTTCGCTTTGTTTTTTTTTTTATAAAACTTTTCAGTCTGATCTATTTTAAAATACCGAAGGGTTGAAAAATTCTCGAGGCATTTTTCCACTAGACATAAAAGGAATTGTTATCCACGTTTGCGTCAGAGCGTAATGTAAGCTGCGGGATTCTTTGTAATATTTCCACTGACTTTACTTCTTTGTATTATTTCCACTAAATTTGACATAACCGGATGCTATCTTTATACGATTTTTCTTATACATAGTCATAGCTGGTGTATGGAATTCCTATTCGTAACGTTCGTAATTATCTTTTATCTCTATATAAATAAAAATGAATGGCAAAAATGTTGTTAAGCGCAATACTCGAAGACTGGACGAATTCGAGTTAAAAAAAAAGAGCAGTGTCGGCCTAGTGGCTTCAGCGTGTGACTCTCATACCTGAGGTCGTAGGTTCGATCCCCGGCTTTGGCCCCCGTCACCAATGGACTTTCTTTCTATGTGCGCATTTAACATTTGCTCGAACGGTGAAGGAAAACATCGTGAGGAAACCGACATGTCTTAGACCCAAAAAGTCGACGGCGTGTGTCAGGCACTGGAGGCTGATCACCTACTTGACTATTAGATTTAAAAATAATCATGAAACAGATTCAGAAATCTGAGGCCAAGACTTAAAGAGGTTGTAGCGCCACTGATTTATTTTTATTTTTTATTTAGAAAAAGAAATCTTTTTTAGTGTGAGGTCTTTATGGAGAATAAAAAAAATTATTTTGCACTTAGGTTTTTATTCCTTAAAAGCGAATAGTGTCAATGGGATAGCATAGAAAAATGTTTTCCATATATTGTAATTATTAATGTGTATTTAATTACTAAAAAGGTAGCTTTAGTAAAAAAATCATATTGAGGCGAAACGATGCAATGTTCCCGGGCGCAGCTATCTAGCCCGCAGCGCCCTAGCTGATTAATCAATTAAAAAATAATATCACCAAATTAAAGAAAAAAGACTTAAAAATAAACAGTTACGATTCAAACCCATGCGACTTCTTTGATACAAAGAGTCCTCTTGTGAGTTGTGTGCTGCGATATTGCGGGCTGCTTTATTGTGAGGAAGTTTTTTTAAAAATAATAATATAATAGGAGGCAAATGGGCAGTAGGCTCACCTGATGTTAAATGATACCGCCCATGAACACCCACATTGCCAGACGGCATTTTACTTGAAGGACTCTAAGTCGAATTGGTTCGGAAATAGTGCATAGAATTTTATGCAGGTTGTATTAGAGGTCGCTAATTATGAATATGCCTTTATTTTGAGATATAGCTTTCGGACATAATTTCGTACAAGTCACATTTAAACTTCAAATCAACCGAGCTGTTGTTTTAATCTTTAAAACATTTTCCACGGCGAGAAATATCTGTAAAAACATTTCTCGCGATAAGATTTTCTGGTCTTCGATAGAGGAAGTGTTGTTGTATCTGGTGATAGTACGATATACGAACATACGGCTGATATGTCTGGCTTTTGAAGTGTCTGGAATATCACCAACAGCTCCATACCCACGTTGTGCAAGGCGATCAATACAATCCTATTTTCTTTAACACCACATTCCATATTGTAATTTGTCAATGAACACGAAAAAATATGTGAAATGGCGCGAAATAGAATGAAGTTTTTAAAATAATGTACTTGTTCGAAATTCAAAATATGTAATTAAAAAGTTGAAAAAAAAAGTTTTTATGTAACAGTATTTTTGGCCAGTTGTGTGTATATTTTTTTTTATAAAATCTTTGTTTCAGATAGTCAAATATGTGCCGTCTGCGTTCATGATGAAGCCGTTCGGTAGCGGGCCCACCGTCAATGGATATGTTATGATGTACATGTCTAGATGGAAGCGATTCGCGGTTGTGCTGCTGCTGATATGGATCGCTGTTACGTATCTCGTTATATCACCACTGAGGTAAGTTTTTTTATTACGAAGGTACTTGCTATTAAGATACTGTGTTTATTTTTTACCTTAAAAATGGCATTATATGTATTAATAGATGATAAATCTTTACTTACCTATGGGCTGTGTACATAGGACGCAATTTTTGGAGATAATTGACCCCCCGCCCTGTGTAACGCGCCTGGTACCTAGTGGCTCTTTATACCTAAAAGTTACCATTATGTGGTGTAAAGTATTGGAAAGTCGAAAATAATATTAACAATAACTCGTAATTCAATCCCCGCCCCGCATCGTAACGTTGTAGAGACCCCCCCCCCCCTCCCCCAAAATTCGTTACATAATACTTGATTCGAGCTAGTGTCGTGCGGAAACCGGCATACCTTAGACCCAAAATGTCGAGTGTCAGGCACAGAAGGCTTATCACCTACTTGCCTATAAGAAGAGAAATAATCACGGAGCAGATACAGAAATCTGAGGCCCAGACCTAAAAGGCTGTAGCGCCACTGGTTTTTTATAGTTATACTAGGCTAGATCCGCTCTTGATACTTTGATATAAGCGAGAGTATTATTACTTGAATTAATATTTTGAAACACCTGTTTGTAATACAATAGTCCCAATTAATATTGGTTTGGCCTTCAATATGTTTATACCTACTATGCTAGAAAGCTCCTATATTAAGTCAGAAATACAGTTTACTTAGCTGGAAAAATGAATAATAAAAAAAACGTGTGACAACTTATGCAATTATAATTATTTATTTATTTTTTATTTATGCAGTTTCTAAGCTCAAGACTCAGATTAACACGCCTATATAGTCTGTCTCACTCTAACGCGCAACAGCTGCACCGACCGCGCCTACGCTACGTCACCGATCTCGTCAGAGAGATGTGAATACGCAGTATGCGTTCTGTCCCACTCTAACGCACCTGCGCTACGTCACCGATCACGCCAGACCGATGTGAGACGCAGTATGCGTTCTGTCCCGCTCGTTTTGGCCTCGCCTATATTACGTCATCGTGTGTTAGCTTTTTATTTTGGTTACGGAATTTCTTGATTCGGTCGCCGCGCTCAAACCCGCGATGAAATCTATGCAATAGCTTTAAAATTTGTTTAACGATTTTGATGAATTTTAGGATAGAGTTAATTGGTTAAACTGTTTAATTCCTTTTTTAAAGGAAGCCAGCACAAACCAATCAATATTAGTATACTAATACAATTTATTATTAGTTGATTTTTTGGTAATACCCTCTTACAAAAAGTATGTTATCTGCTGGGCCTGTATATGACATTGCTGGAGTTTGAAAATAATTCAAATTTCTCTGAAGACCATATCGACATTTAACTTTTGAGTTATAATAATCATGATCCAGCGGCTTCAACGCTAAATAGGTCTAGGCCTTAGATCGCATCCGTTTCTGGATATTTTTTATGTTGTACAGAAGTAATCTGTGTCTGACTCGTCATGTATTTGACACAAGTTTTTTCACGATATTTACCGTCACCGTAGCAAGTGCTAATAATTGCGCTATAGAAATAAAATTCTATTCTCACAGAACAGCCCTGCGATTCTGTAACTCACTTCACGAACTCACACAGCGGTTTTCGCATCGGCGGTCTCTCTCAAATCAGTCGTGAAGCAGTCATTTTATGATTTGGCATTCTGATAAACAATAAAGTACAAGCTCCCACCTTTTCAGAATGCCAAATCATAAAATTACTGCTTCACGACTAATTTGAGAACGACCGCCGATGCGAAAACCGCTGTGTGAGTTCGTGAAGTGAGTTACAGAATCGCAGGGCAGCTTAGTGATGAAGGTAGCATGCTTAAGTCACTAGGCCAAAGCACTGCTCTTTACATAGGAATCATATATTCAAGAGATCTTGAAGTTGTTTTTTTTTGGGAATTTGTTAAATCTCGGCTCCACATTAAAGCAGCTACAATTTTTTCTATAGTTTTTTACGATTTGTATGTAGTACCCCAAGTCATATGAAGGAGGCGCATGACTCTAGACCCCTTAAAAATATTAAAAAACTAATAATATTACATGCATGATGTACATGATACTGTCTCAGTTCACTGGGACTCAGTGAATTATATTAGGTTAGGTCAGATTTTTTTTTGTGATCAGATGAAAAGGTTTAAAGCCAAAAATTTGTATCTTTTTTCATTCATTTCACAAATCATAATGTTTTAATGGATGATAATATGTAGAAAAATATTTGGAGCTGTTTAAAGGTGACGTGATTCGACAAATTTACAATTTTTTAATTACTTTTTTCTTGGCGAGTGCGTATTTAAACTTCTAGATAATATATCTTGTGACATCTGCAGCTTATGTCATGGTGTTTTGTATTTAAATAGTTTGCGTGAAATCCTTTCGATACAATTAATGTGGAAACCGAATACATTACTTGCGAACAATTATTTCTAGACATACAATTTAAAATTTCATTTTTACAATTGAAGAATCGTTTTTTGGTCTTAAGAAAATTTTGGTAAATTTGTCGAATCACAATTAAAACAGCTCCAAATTTTTTTCTCCAGTCCATTTGTCTAGATTTGTCAAGTCCATAATTAGTTTTGCGTACCTTTGCACCTGTTTCATTTGTGTTGATAAAAAAAATCAGTGGCGCTACAACCTCTTTAGGTCATGGCTTCAGATTTCTGAATCTGTTTTATGGTCATTCTTAAATCTAATAGGCAAGTAGGTGATCAGCCTCCAGTGGCTGACACACGCCGTCGACTTTTTGGGTGTAAGACATGTCGGTTTCACGATGTTTTCCTTCACCGTTCGAGCAAATGTTAAATACGCACGTAGAAAGAAAGTCCATTGGTGCACAGCCGGGGATCGAACCTACGACCTCAGGTATGAGAGTCGCACGCCGAAGCCACTAGGCCAACACTGCTCTACTGCTCTCTGTGTTGTTATTAAATTAAACTAAATATGTAACTTTATTAAATGATTGCTATTATTATTAAAATAAAACGGTTTTACGAGAATACTCCTACAACGCGATTTCCTATAATGCGGTAGACCAGGACCGGAGGGATTACTGTATTATTTATGAGGATCACAAGCGATTACCAATTTCACCAGATAATTGAACCTTTTAAAGAACAGGACAAATGGGCAGGAGTCTCTCCTATGGACACTCTCTCTCTTTTAACAATCGCCTGTTTTCTTGAAGGACCCTAAGAGGAATAAGTTCGCAAATATTTAATTGGGCAGCTGGTTCCATATACTAGTAGCGCGGAAACTTGTAATTACACATCCTTTTCAGATGCGAAGGAGGTACAGAAGATGTTTCGGAGTTCCAAAATAGATTAAGGACGGTGTCGATGCAATTAGAATCTCTTAAAATACAGCACAATAAACTTATTTCTCAGGTTAAGAAATCCGTAGGGTAAGTGGTTTTTAAAGTATTTTGAGGTCAATACGACGTTACTTGGTTATGAACGCAATGCAATATGAATTTGTTAAGTTAAATTTTCTTCAATTTAAAATTTGTCTTTGATAATCGATCTAGTATCTCTCAAAGGCGTAATAATAGGGTGGCAGGACTGGCAAAATGCCCAAGAGATATTATGGTCTATGGATGAATGTGAAGTCTCCAATACGCATTGGGCTAGCGTAGGGACTACAGACCATTCCCTCTCGCCTAAGAGAGGAGGCCTATGGCCATTAGTGGGACATATACAACGTGTAATTGAGTACGCTGAAAATCTCGAAGTTTATTAAAATTAAACTGAGTAGGGACGATTTTTACTTATAGGGCCCCATCAAAAGAATTGCCACGAAAGAAGATTTGCCACGGGCCCCAGATGGTATAGTTACGCCACTGGTATCTCTTTAAAGTTTAAACAGTAGACCAAAAATAAAATAAATTTAAATAACTCATAAATTATACAATATTTATAAAACTCGCTAGTAAAAACTCTCGGCCAAACTACTGTGCTATAATTCAAATTTTGTCTCTTTAATAAATTAAAACAAAAACGAAAGAATTAAATCGAAATTAGGCACAAGTTGGAGGTGACTTTGTGTTTTTTTTGTATCGAGGAATTTAAATTGTATTGTGTTTTTAATTAGAGTCAACTATTGAAATTATAGTGAAGGATCAATACTTATTTATTGTTTTTTATTCAAGCAACACATACTTATATAAAATCAAATCTACGATGAGTGATTTTGGTTAGTGCCCGCTCAAAAAGCATTAATACATTTATTGAATTGTTAGATTATAGAATTTTCATTAAAAAGGTCTCGTTAACACTGTTATTATTATTTTTTTCTTACAATAAAGTTCACAAGAAAAGAGTGCAACTTTACATGAATTACAAGGTTTATTAACTCAAAAGGTTTAGTTCTCTTTTCTCTTTAGCTGTTATTTAAAATGTAATATGTACTTATAAAATAATTACAGAGATTATATATAGTTGTATTATCACAATAATGTTTTATATAGAATCAGGTACCATTACCCACTGGTTTTAAGTTGTTAATAAGGCCCAATGCTTCGAGCTTCGGCAAGTTTCAAACGTATCTTTTTTTTCAGTCTGAATTCCAATCTCAAAGATATAGACATGGGTTCGCTGTTCGACTCCGTGGGTGGACCTTCAGAGGAGTATGAGAATCTCAGGAGAAGGGTGTTTTCAAATACGAAGGAGATTTGGTATTTTATCAACCATGAGCTGACTAAACTTAAGAAAGGTGATATTAAACTAGAGAAGTTGACTGACATTTTGGAGCAAGTTGAACATAGAAAAAGGTGAGGGAAATTTTTTTAGTTAAATTTTTCATTATGTTTTGATAATGTACTGTGTTTTTAATTAATTTAATTAATTATTAACTATTTCCTAGCATTTTTTCCCTAAAACCTATGATTAAAGTTAATTAAGTCGTATTTTTTTTAATATAAAATATTATGTATGTTACATAATAATTTCAAAAAGGGCTAAGATAGGGCATGGCACAAGGGTTGGGAAACAGTGACATAGATTATGTTTTTAAATATAGTAAGTACAATCAAAATCTGTTGTAACGACATCGAATAATACTCATATTTGGTCGTAAAAACCGATAATCGTAACAGCCGATGATGTTGTTTTTAAGTACCTAATACATAGAAATCAGCCGGGACCTTTGATTTTGGTCAATATAACCGGTATGTTTTTCTAAACGATGTCGTCGTAGATGGTTTCCAACGATTCCACGTTTCTGTAAACAGGAAAATTTCTTCCAAATAGACATTATTTATATTTAATAAACACATTTAAGAACTTCTGAAATGTAAATTTCGGATCGAAGGACCAAAAGTTATCATAAATATTGTATTGCAGCTTTATACTGTCAGACCAACAGAAGCTTCAAGAGTTAGATGGATACCAGGACTGGAGGCAACAGGAAGCCGCGAATGTCAGTGACCTGGTGCAGAAAAGGCTCAAGTACCTTCAAAATCCGAGTAATTGTAGGGACGCTAGAAAAGTTATATGCAACTTGAATAAGGTAAGTGTGTGTCTAAGAATATTACAACATTCACTTACATGATTATTTAAGTGATCCTAATCCTTGGGATTGATTTGCTCCAGTTCAAACAATTTGTATGACTTAAAACTTGGCGATTAAAAAGAGTGGCGGAGAGTTTCTTGCCAGTTCTTCTTTAGTAAATGTAAATTTAGAATCAATTTAACATCTTTTCTGTTGACGTTTATTTGTGTACTTGGTTACCTATATGAATAAAGTTGAGTTAATTAGTTGTATATTACAATAGTAAATAAAGTACAACAGCAGGCATGAAACAGAAGACTAGATAAAAATACAGCAATTACAATTTTTTTTAACAGTTACACAACACAAAAAAGAAAGAAATCTAGTCTTCTATATTGTAGCTTACCATTTCGAGATCCCCTATTTTAATTATTCGTAAAGGATAACAATACCTCTCCAGCTGAAAAAAAAAATTCGTTTGTTGATAAAAAAGGTGCCACTAGAACCCTTGGGGTTGCAGATTTCTGTACCTGTTTCGTGAGCATTTGTTTATTCTAATAGATAAGGTTGTCAGTCTCCTGTGCCTGACATTATCGACTTTTTGGTGCTAAGGCATGCTACATTCCTCACACACACACATACAGTGCACAGCCGAGCCAAGATTTATTATACCTTAGTTTTCAAATACATCAATCCAATTAAAATCTTAATTACAGTGATAACTCTAAACCAATATTTAACCGCTGGTTAAACGTTATCAAGACCGATAACAGTTTTTATTAACACATGAAGGGAACTATGATTAATCGTTTCGTAGTACGTAACTTTCATTTATTACATTTGAATAAATAATAAATAAATCAGTGGCGCTACAATCTCTTTAGGTCTTGTCCTCAGATTTCTGAATCTGTTTCATGATCATTTTTAAATCTAATCGGCAAGTAGGTGATCAGCCTCCATTGCCTGACACACGCCGTCGACTTTTTGGGTCTAAGACATGTCGGTTTCCTCACGATGTTTTCTTTCGCCGTTCGAGCAAATGTTAAATGCGCACATAGAAAGAAAGTCCATTGGTGCACAGCCCGGGATCGAACCTACGACCTCAGGTATGAGAGTCGCGCGCTGAAGGCCCTAGGCCGACACAAGTGTTGTTTGCCATAGTAATTTTGTATGATGGTTTGCTATTTTAATCTTTTCGGTACTCTTGTATCGAGAGTTTTTTCTCTCGGCCTACACCCTCTGTCTTTTTTGCCGATGAGTAGGGATGTCTACCGATTCAAATTTAATGACGTGGAATAAGTGATACCTGTATCTTATGTTCCATAATAAATATATTTTGTTTTATTTAATTTTACTGCTCTCGTGTTGACTCGAATGACCTTTTCGTCTGTTATTGTAACTTGTGTGCAATTTAATATTAATAAATATGAGTCGGAAATTAATGTCGAAATCCGAAAGCAGATGGTATATTTTACGTTTCCATGCACCAGGTCACGATACGAGCGGATGTTGTAGCCCAATTCTTATTTTTAAACATTTTCAATCTCAACTTTGATCTCGAATGAGTCTTTGTAATAAACTGTCAACTTTATGAAACAGACTATTTTGTGGAAGAGAAGATTTTAATATATCAATAGTGTAAACTGCGCCAATTTATGATTGATTGTTTTCGACATTATATATTTATTAAGAGCTTGAAAAAGTGACTTGACTTACTAGCGCAGAATTGTGAGTTAGCGCAATTGTAATAGCTCAATTGTTGCGAAATTTCCAAATAATATATTTCTTAATAGGTACGTAAAATGTTTAAAGCTATTCAAACTGACAATACATACGCCGCGATGTAATAACTTTGTCAAACAAAGGCGAAATAACATAGCGGAACGCAAAAACTCATGACATGTTCTGTTAATTTGAATTGCTCTAATTATAAAAGTCAACAACCGTATTTACTGTACTCAGAGTCATTATTTACGTTGATTTAACCTTACCGATTGGAAGCAAAATGGCCTATTAGGTCTTGGGATGATCGATGTTAGAAAAACATCTATATTGACATCGATGTCATAATCGAAAGCCCAACATCGATGTTGGATAATATCGATGATTTTTGCATTAATAATTGCTTGAAATGGTTCAAAATTTATAAGAAATAGAACAAATTATTACATATTCCGATATTTTTTATCAACTGAATGAAAATTCATTTTGATTAAGAACCTTTTAATATATTTCTTTGTTATTAAGAAATAAAAGTATAGTATTTTTTTTAAGAGTAGTGAGGAAGTGTGAGATAGAAAGAGCGAACAAGACTGCGAAGAACGAACGAAGGGAACGACCTGGGCGCAGAGAATGATTTGATCTGATTTGTGGATGCGTTTATAGAAGACATAAGCATCCCTAATTAGGTCTCCATATTTAAGTGTTAATTTAAAAAAAACTGTATTTATCGAAATTATAATAGCAGAACCAATAAGTTCAATATTACCTATCCGTTTCACCTCGACCGTCGTTCCACAACTGAGCGTTTCTTAAGGCAGTTTTTGCCGCTACGTGGAACCAGCTGCCCACCGAAGTACTTCCTAACCAATTCGACTTAGGGTCCTTCAAGAAAAGAGCGTACCAATTCTTAAAAGGCCGGCAACGCACTTGCGAGCCTTCTGGCTATGTGAGTGTCCACTGAACCGTTTTATATAAAAATATATTTAACACAGAGTTATGTTCATTATAACTTAACAATAAGCATTTACTTCATAACTTAGAACCAGACTTATTTCATACTATAACAACTGGAATTCTCCTGAATTGTAAGCTTTTTGCTTTATTTTGTTTTATAATTATAATTTTTATATTTATTTATAACGGGTATTCAAATGAGCAGTGTTGGCCTAGTGGCTTCAGCGTGCGACTCTCATACCTGAGGTAGGTGGTGTCGTTGGTTCGATCCCCGGCTGTGCACCAATGGAACTTCTTTCTATGTGCACATTTAACATTTGCTCGAACGGTGAAGGAAAACATCGTGAGGAAGCGCCATGTCTTAGACCCAAAAAGTCGACGTCGTGTGTCAGGCACCGGAGGCTGATCACCTACTTGCCTATTAGATTTAAAAATGATCATGAAACAGACTCAGAATCTTAAGACAAGACTTAAAGAGGTTTTAGTGCCACTGATTTATTTATTATTTATTCAAATGTAATAAATGAAAGTTACGTACTACGAAACGATTAATCACAGTTCCCTTCATGTGTTAATAAAAACTGTTATCGGTCTTGATAACGTTAAACCGGACGTTTAAATATTGTTTTAGAGTTATCACTGTAATTAAGATTTTAATTGGATGATGTATTTGAAATCTTAGGTATAATGACCGTTTGCCTCCTGCTACATAAAAAATAATTAATAATTATACGAGAGAATTGAAGTATCAAATAAGTTTCTAGACCTAATACTAGACCTGACAAGTAAATTGGATACTATACTTTATAGGTACGTACGTCCTTTAACAAATTTCTGTTTGCTTTGAGTTGAACTCGTAAAGTGGCATCTAAAAACGCTGCAATTAAGCAACAATTCATCACGGCTAGGTTGCCTCAGTTCTGCGTTATGGTATCCTTTTATGGGCGAATTACGTTTTTATTACTTAGAAAAAATATAAGGGCTATTATGGGTGTCGTACCTTTTGTAAGCTAAAGACTTTATATATCTGTATCTCTGCCTTTCAATAAATTTAAGAAATGTATTAAAGAAAAGCTGTGTAAAAAGGCTTACTATAAAGTCAACGATTATCTAGTTGATAAAAGGGCCTGGGACTAGTGCTATACAGGCTACCTCTAATTAATTTGCGATATTTGTTTTAAAATAAGTGTTGTTTGATAATTTGATATTTTAAAAGAGTACCGAGAGTTTTTTACGCCGGCTTTTTCTCTCGGCCTACACCCTCTGTCTTCTTTGCTGATGAGTAGGGATGCCTACAAATTCAAATTTAATGACGTGGAATAAGTGATACATGTATCTTATGTTCCATAATAAACATATTTTATTTATTTATTTTTATTTTATTTATATTCTAAAATCAGTTATGACAGTTAAAAAGTACCGAAATGTATTCAAAACTTTGAAATATATTTGCCTGTACCGTACCTGTCCAAAACGCGAACGCGCTGTAATAAAAAAATAGTCCGCCATTGCAATCAAACTATTTAATAAACTTCCCACATGTACTATAATATAATGGTAAAGGCACAATGCATCAATATTGTGGGAGAGTTCTTAGATTTTTGAGTTCTTAGAGTTTTGAGATCTCTATCTCTCTCTCTCTTTAGTCGGTAGGCTCATGTCTGAAAGTCATGGTCAGCAAAGAAACATCTGGAACGAACAATCCATTACCACCAGTGTCCAGCGCGTCTTTATAACAGCGTACAGTTTTGAGGACGATGAGTCTTTCACTTGATCGGTCCCATCTGGTCGGTGAAAGTTTTGGTATACAAACGTGGAATATAACATAATAAATAATTTATCTCCTCGTATAAGACATTTGCATGTGTAATTTGGCGGTTTCTAATTCGTCCATCATCATACTTTCAAGGTATATAAAGGATTTCAAAGCCAAGCTAATTCCTGGCTTCAAATTTATCTGTTTTGTGATATTATTCCCTTAATAGACAAATAGTTGCCATATATATCAGCCTTCTGTGCCAAGAAATGCCGGTGTTTTCACGATTTGGCGATTAAAAAGAGTGGCGTCTTCTCTTCCGTACTACGCCCTTGATTTGAGAACTGGCAGTAAATGTAAAATTAGAATCATTTCATGTATATTTACGTTCATAAGTGTAGTTCACCTATATGAATAAATGATTTTTGATTTTGAATTTAATTTCGAAAGAAAGTCCATTGGAGCACAAATGCTTCAAGCATTTGTGCTGACACATGATAAACGTTTATAGTACATTAAAGAACTTGTGTATACTCCTAAGTGATATCTTATTATAAACGCGTTAAGAAAATGTTTTTGTTTGTTAAAGATGATGCTCAATTTGTAAAACAAGGAAACGATAATGAAACGTCTGATAAGAGTTTATAATTAAAAGCGATTTATTTTTCCTTATTTTGTTTTAACTGTTTAATATAAAACCTTTTAACAAATATAAATATTAGCTAACCATTATGTTATGAATATCAGAAGATAAATAAAACCGGTTGTTAACCGCGGCGATCTAATCAAGAAATTCCGTAACGAAAATAAAAACCTAACACCCGATAGCGTAATATAGGAGCGGCCATTACGCGTTCGAGCGGGAAAGAAGGCAATACTGCGTCTTACAACAGTCTGGCGTGATCGGTGACGTAGCGCAGTGGCGTTAGAGTGGGACAGAACGCATACTGCGAATTCATATCACTCTGACGAGATCGGTGACGTAGCGTAAGCTCGGCCGCTGCAGCCGGTACGCGTTAGAGTGAGACAGACTATATAGGCGTATTAGTCTGAGTCTGGTAGAGTGGTAGATTGAATTAATATCAAAGAAAAAAAACTGCATCAGTAAAAAAAATTGCATAAGTTGATATAAAACGCTATGCAATAGCTTTACCGCGGCAGTCCCCGAGTGCCACACTTTTTTTTATATATAGGTCTCATTCCTAAAAAGGGACTTTATTTGATTAATAATTTAGGCGACAACTACTCCGGAAGTATCTTCATGGCCAGCTGGACCCACGTGACGTCTTTCATCACGATCGCACGCGGGGCTCGTCTTTATTATTATTCTCTATAGTATTTTATTTACTTAAGAGGGTACTGATGTCAATGTTTCTTGCGATAACCTTCACACAAAGGTCACTATCGTAATAATTAATCTCGGCCTCCGGTTATTAAATATAATTTCTTCCGTTTTTGAAAAAACTCGCGCTTATAAGTCAGTGTTATTGGGCTTCTATAAATAAAGAAACTTGGGTCCGTCAAATTATTTAATGAAAAGAGATTCTAACAATTCCAGTCGTAAATAAAATGAAAAGGGTTCAATAACCAGAGAGATTCAAGAGCCGAAATGCATCTAGTGATATGTGTTTTTATATTAGCTACTAGCTGACCCGGCACACGTCGTTTTGCCATGTATATTATTTCTAGGAAACATTTTTTTAGTTCAATAAAAATAACTATCTACTACATATAATACAAAATAGAGGTTGATCGTAGAGGGGTGAAAATTGAGGATTGTATGTATTTTTGTATGTTGTATCATAAAAAAATAGAAATTAAAAATTTTGTCTAAAAAATAAAAATAAAAATTTAGGGGTGGACTACCCCTAACATTTAGGGGGATGAAAAATAGATGTTGGCCGATTCTCATAGATACCGGATAAGATAAAAATTTCATCAAAATCGGTCAAGCCGTTTCGGAGGAGTATGGCAACGAAAACTGTGACACGAGAATTTTATATATTAGATTTAAAGCCTTTTTTTATTTCTACTCCAATAATGAAAAAACAAAGAAAATCTCGTAGATAAGTTAGAGGGATGATCTACAAACCACGGCGGGGGCTGTGTGGCTTAGATATTCCCGGGATAGACAAAACATTTATATTATGTTGTATTTAAAATTATTTTCTGGTCTCAAAAATATTATATCAACTAATGTGTTCTTAATATCGATTCATAATTAAAAAATCCGTATCGCGTAACATTTTTGAAATGTCATTTTTTACGAAGTATTGAGCAATTTAACGATATGAAATTTAACATATTTAGAAGTCCGAGGTGTTTATAACAAATTATATATTATATAATTATTTATTGAATACTTGAAAGTGAATTTATTTGATAAAAATTTCGTTATATGGAGAGACGAGAAAAAAAAACCAAATTTAATCAATTACAATAATTTCTAATTTTATAACTATCAATTGGTAAGTTATTCTTAACACATATATTCTGTTAACTATGCCTGACGTGTTTTGCTATGACAATATTTGTTTTGTATTTTTTTGAGTATTTTGTCTGGCCGTCTTGACAGTTTGTTTACGAATAATATTGTACACGTGTTAATGCAATTAACAATAACAATAGACCAGTGCAGATAGCCTTCAAAATAAATAAAAAGTGAAAAAAATTACAGTAGGATGAAACCCATTAGAAAGGCAGGGGAATATGATCAAAATGAAAGGAAAAATAAATTACGGTCGATCTGAGGTCGGGAAAGGGTAGGGGGGGAGTTTTAAGGGTAAAAAACGGTTTATCTCGATTTCCGGCAAAACTACAAGTCTTATCGAAGAAAGTTAAATGGCAAAGTTGGAGGTAATAAAAAGATCTAAAACTTTTGTATTTACACATTTTTCACATAACCTCAAAATTTATGTGAAAAATTCAAAAAACCAAGTTTTTGGTTTTTTATTTTTATCTTTAACAAAAATATTTTTTTTTTAACGAAATTTGGTGAAAACTTACCTTTCTATGTCCCAAATACACTGTAATTTATTTGATTAAAAATATTTATTTGTTCGCCTTATTTTGAATTAATATCGAAAAAACACCCTAATTTTCAATCGAAAATTCTGACGTCAAAATTTCAGCTTTTTTCAAAGGGTTGGTGTGCTTTCAGTTCGTTGAAATCTCTACTTTCCTATGGTAAAAAAATATATATATATTACCATAGTAAATCTTCTCAGAAAACGCAAAAAATCGTATGCAGTAACGCCCAGACCTGTCATCCCCTTCCTTACTTCTCTATGAAATACGAAAATTTTAGCCCATCTAAAGGCTAAACTTTTTTTTTTAGGTCACTCAGGTATATATAAGTCATCTTAAAATAGTAATAAATAGGCATCTGATTATAATTTAAAGAAGATTCATAGAGAAGTAGGGAAGGGTATGACGGGTCTGGGCGTTACTGCATACGATGTTTTGCATTTTCTGAGAAGATTTACTATGGTAGTATATATATATTTTTTTACCATAGGAAAGTAGAGATTTCAACGAACTGAAAGCACACCAACTTTTTGAAAAAAGCTGAAATTTTGACGTCAGAATTTTCGATTGAAAATTAGGGTGTTTTTTCGATATTAATTCAAAATAAGGTGAAAAAAAAAATATTTTTAATCAAATAAATTACAGTATATTTGGGACATAATAAGGTAACTTTTCACCAAATTTCGTTTAAAAAAATAAATTTTTGTAAAAGATAAAAATAAAAAACCCAAAACTTGGTTTTTTGAATTTTTCACATAAATTTTGAGGTTATGTGAAAAATGTATGAATAGAAAAAATGTAGATCTTTTTATGACCTACAACTTTGCCATTTAGTTTTTTTCGATAGAACTTTTAGTTTTGCCGGAAATCGAGATAAACCGTTTTTTACCCTTAAAACTCCCCCCCTACCCCTTCCCGACCTCAGATCGACCGTAATTTATTTTTCCTTTCATTTTGATCATATTCCCCTGCTTTTCTAATGGGTTTCATCCTACTGTAATTTTTTTCACTTTTTATTTATTTTGAAGGCTATCTGCACTGGTCTATACCTCCAACTTTGCCATTTAACTTTCTTCGATAGGACTTTTAGTTTTGCCGGAAATCGAGGTAAACCGTTTTTTACCCTTAAAACTCCCCCCCCTACCCCTTCCCGACCTCAGATCGACCGTAATTTATTTTTCCTTTCATTTTGATCATATTCCCTTGCTTTTCTAATGGGTTTCATCCTACTGTAATTTTTTTTGGTTTCAAAAATTATCGGCACTGGTCTACAAAGGCGAGACGGCCATTTATGACCTCAGGTGTCTGTCTTAGAAATTTGGCACCACAAAAGGTTAGTTTTGTAAGCTGATTATAAACACAATTACACTTAAGTATGTTGTTGATGTCTAAATATGAAAATATTTCTTCGTAATAGAGCGGTTTTCGTTATAACGAATGACGTTATAAAGAGTTGACTCTGTATTAAGAATCCCGAGGAAGCCGTCTTCATATGTTAAATATTAGATTAATAAAAATCACCTTGTTCTTTCCAGGGTTGTGGCTTCGGATGCCAGCTTCATCACATAGTGTACTGTCTGATTTTCGCGTACGCCACTGAGAGGACGTTGATACTCAACTCCAAGGGATGGCGATACAATACTAAGGGCTGGGAATATGTCTTCTATCCTATTTCGGAAAGCTGTCTCACTGCGTATGATGATAAAGTCATTCAATGGCCAGGTAAATTTTTTATTTGTATTGCTTTTTTAAACAAAAGTTCCTTCACTTAAAATACTATATCTCGCATATAGCACGACAGTTGTCAAATTTATACAGTTATACACGTGTCTTTCTTGTCACGTCACGAAGGTTTGGGCTAACTAAAAATCATATTAATTTCACTAATTGTCAGCCTACGAACTTTTCGGCCCAGGGAGCGTTCAAGTATTACGCCACGCAATTTTTGGAGATTATTGTATTTATGTAACTTTTTTCTGTACCCAATAGTAAAACGTTTCGTGACCACCCAGTGACTCTTTATACCTAAAAGTTACCATTATGAGGACTAAAGTACTGGAAGTCGAAAATAATATTAACAATAACGCGTAATTCAATCCCCGCCCCTCATCGTAACGTTTTACAAAAGGATGAGTAAGAATATTTTGTATGTATTAAAATAGTTTGTTAACATTTTCAGCCAACTACGATCCAAAGGTGGTGTCTCTGCCCTTCATAGACTCCATCTCACAGAAGCCCAAATTTCTCCCGCTTGCGATACCCACAGATCTGGCACACCGGTATGCTCATTAAATAATTTTATTTTGGTAAAAAATGTATATCAAAATACGATATATTTTAGGGAACTTTCTGCTGTGTTTTGTTGGAACCAGCTGCCAGTAGTGGTATTTCTGAACCGATACGACTAGTAGTCTTCAAGGAAAGATATCATTCCCCCAAAGGTCAGCAACACCACTGTAAACCCTAGGCGTAATAGGTATCAGTGGGTGGTTACAACTTTATTTAAAGTGCTTCCTCTCCTTTAAACAAAAATTTAATCAAAAATACTAAATAAATAGCATCAGATCGTAATAATTTAAATTAAAGAATAAATGAAAAAAAAAAAACATAAACCTGTGTAGGTATTCAGTAACTTCCAAAAGCTATTCCGACTTTTTTGTGTACAATTTCGATATAGTTCTTTTATTTTTTGATAGAAACATATTAAAGTAAGTTATGTTATCTTATTAGAATGTATTAAGACATTATTATATAAACTTTGACTTAAGAAATTTAGCTGAAAAAATCTTTGAATTTAAATCGCCAACTCATATTCAAATGTGTTATATTCGTTAATTAATAAAATTGTGTAATATTAATAATAGATTTGTAATATTTTCAGAATAGTACGCTTCAATGGTGACCCATCTTCGTGGTGGATCGGTCAAATGCTCAAGTACGTGCTCAAGCCGAAGCCCGCGATGCAAAAGGCGATCAATGAGACGATAGCTAAGATGCACTTTATGCGGCCTATTGTTGGGTAAGATTTTTACAGTAAAACTACATAAAAATAATGAAAAATCAAATTTGACAGATGACAGTTGACAGTTCAATCAACTTTTGACAGATGACAGTTGGTTGATCTTTTGGTATTGCCTAGAGATGTGGGGTCAGTCTGAATCTTCTATCGCATTTACCATGGAGAGTGTTCAGAGGAGTGGTTCGGATTAATACCTGCAGTTGAGTTTCATCATCGGACGTCGAGGCAAAATACAAAATACCATCCGTATCACCTCGACGTCCGTCGTTCCACAACTGAGCGTTTCTTAAGGCAGGTTTTGCCGCGCACCACCATTGTGTGGAACCAGCTGCCCACTGAAGTATTTCCGAATCAATTCTTCTTCAAGAAGAGAGCGTACCAATTCTTAAAGCACTTTGTGCAAGGCGATTAATGCAATCCTATTTTTTTTAACACCCTGTTCCATATTATAAGATAATGAATACGAATGTGAAATGGCGCAAAATCTAAAGAAGTTTTTATAATACCCGTGTTCCAAATTCAAAATAATTTAAAAGTTGTAAAAAAGAAAAGTTTTTATGTAACATTATTTATGGCCAGCTGTATTAAATTTTTTCGACATTATCGTGTTAGTTTAGCACTATAAGGATAGTGTATGTATTTTTAAATAAATAAGTAAATTTTGTTTCCAGCGTTCACATACGTCGTACGGACAAAGTGGGTACGGAGGCGGCCTTTCACAGTATAGACGAATATATGGTTCACGTTAAGCAATATTATGACCAGTTGGAATTAACTCAACACGTCGACGTCAGGAGAGTGTATTTGGCCAGTGATGATGCTAATGTGAGTTAATTAATGGAAGACCCAACAATCCAGTCGCACCGCGGTAGGGTATGCGCAATGCATTTCCCCAAGTAATTTAAAAAAAAAAAAACCCCGACAATTGGGGGCGCGTTGAGAGTTAAGCTTGATTGACTTCAAGAGAGTACTTTTTGTTCTTGAAACAATATATATTTTTATTTTAATAAATTTTGTTAAGTGATCTAAAATATTTTGTCTCGGCCGATCGTCACATTTAGACAGTTGCTTCTTTGTTTGGCTCGGGTTGTGCTAGACGTTTTTTTATTTGGCATACTCCATATCTTCTTTATTAGCAAATCTGGTAGAACTGAACTATATCTGCATAAAAAAGAGTGCGTGCGTACAAAGTACACGTCAAAAGTGATCACTCCATGTATTTGTATATCTATATTCACACTGTATACGTGCTAACGATAATATAAAAAAAACTGCGTTTACTGCACAAGACGTTATGCGACAGAATTGGCATCTAAAGTTCTAATATGTAACCTCTAAACGAATACATCAACCAATAGCTTGTATCTTTTCTTGATCTCCCTTCTCTCTCTCTCTCTCTCTCTCACACAATCTTTTTAACTATAGCTCCCTCCCACCTCTCGCTCGCTCTATCTCACTCTCTCTCGATCTTTCTCACTTGCTAGCTCCCTACTCTCGCTCTTCTCGCTATTTGTTTCATGCTAAGTTCGCCGTTTCTCACTCTCTCTCAATCGATCTCAATCGCTGTTTCCCTTTTCTTCGACAAAAACGCTGCACATCTTCGTGACGTTCCGTAAAAATTTTACCCTCATGCGCCTAAAGAAGTTTCACTTCAAAAAGAAAACTTAAATATCATTAATATATAATTTCAGGTATTAGGAGACGCTCGCTCAAAGTATCCGAACTACGAGTTCTTGGGTGACCCGTCTATAGCCAAAACGGCCGCTACGCATCGTAGATATACGCCGGTATCACTCACCGGACTATTGGTGGATTTGCATATGCTGGCCATGAGTGATTATATTGTTTGCACGTTTAGTAGTCAGGTAAGTAGTTTTTTACTATGTAAAAGTCAAACGCTTGCGTACCCTGTACATTGAATACGTTATGTTATTGACCGTACGTACCAAATGTGGAATCTGGCCGTCGAACTCTTTGAGAAATGAGCCGATTTTGAATTCAAAAAAGACCGGTAACGTAATCGCGAGCCTGGAATTGTGTTCTTGGGTGCATAGGGTTAACTTTTTTGTCGGGATTTCGTCATTTATAAAAAAAAAATTTGAATGGAAAATAATCTTTCTCCTAGCTATGATATTTTGTCTTAGACAATTTATATTTGTCAATAATTATCAAAAGCATTCTATAATATATGTGCTTGTGTAATTAGAAAAATATAATTGGCAGTTAAAAAATTTGTATGTGTTTACAAGCATGGTACGTCATAGGGACTGGTGCGACGCCATCTTGTCTAGAGAAGTGTTTTGGCGGGTTTTTTGAATATTTAAAGCATTACGGAATTAATTATCTGAAATAGTATTTAAAGTCAAATACCGAGCACACGTCGAACCCTGACCTTATTGGACATATACGCCTAACTCCTAACTTGAAAAAATTGCAGGTCGGTCGTGTAGCGTATGAAATGATGCAAACGAACCGAGTGGACGCATCTGATAGTTTTTACTCTTTGGATGATATTTATTACTTTGGGGGTCAAAATGCTCACAATCGTCGGGCTATTATGAACCATACCCCGCGGTCCAATCAGGAGATCGCATTCCAGGTATGTTATGGCTTACATTATTAAAAAAAAAAAATATATATATATAAATATATATATATTATATATTATTCATTATTAAGGTAGAGTTTTGCTTTAATTTCCACGAGATAGCGTAATAAAATGTGTGTATCAATATTTCTTTGGGTTTTTTGAAGTTATAATACTTCTTATGATGTGTTAGGGAAAAATGATGAAATTTTTGCGTTGCGCGCACATCGTCACAAAAAACCGACACCCTGAAGTTAGCTATAGTCAACATTTTTTCTATTGTTAGTGTCGTTTTTCTACAAACGTAGAATAAAATTTTCGAAAAGATTTTTATCTTGTTACGCCAAAGAAGTATAACTTCTAACGCGTGTACATAAGTACACACGCGTTTTTTTTTAAATCATTTTAAGTTATAAATGAAGTACATAATACTGTATTAAATAAAATGAAAGTAAATTATTTTACATACATAATTTTGGTTAAACACTACTTAATTTAAATAGTTGAAAATTCTTCAGTAATCCCTCCCTCAAAGGTCGGCAACGCACCCACTAAAATGGGTGTCCATGGACTGCGATGACTGCTTACTGGGCTCGTTTATAATAAAAAAGTAATTGTTGCCGTGGTAAATGTACTAATCTGAAATCTGACCAAGTTTGCTTGATCCTTAATTTGGTCTGTTTGATTCCAGGCGGGAGATCTGATAGGAGTGGCTGGGAACCATTGGAATGGTTTCGGTCGAGGGACCAATAAAAGAACTAATATGGTGAGTATGAGGTTTTGATAAAAAAAAAAAAAAGAATAGAGTTAGCTACATCTTAAGTGATTCTCAATGCACTCAATAGGGCACGCGAGTGTGTTGCCGGCTTTTTAAGAATTGGTACGCTCTTTGACGTTTAGTCGAATTGGTTTGAAAATACTTCAGTAGGCTGCTAGTTCCGCATAGTGATGGCGCGCGGCGAAAACTGTCTTTCTGAGAAAGTTAAACCATAAAAATGTATAAGGAGAAAAAACAGTTCCGTTACAATACTCAACATTCCGTACATAGGCCGGCAACACACCACTGTAGGTTTTATATAGACTTATATCCTTATAAATTAAAAAACTATTACCCATATTATAGTTTTAATTATTTTTTCAGAATGGCCTAATCCCGTGGTACAAAACGGCTGATCATTTAGTGCTTTATCCTTTCCCCGAGTACAAACACGCAAACGAACGTCAGAATGAGTTATAGGTGTTTTATAAGTTCAGTCAGCAAGTAAAATGATTAATTTATTACATTATTTATATAATTTAGTGATTTTTTTGTGAAATCAGAAAAAGAAAATCTACATTTAAATATAATTAAATCCAAAATGGCGGCGTTAATTGCTTGAACAAGTTTGGTAAAATATGGCCTAGTTTTCTATTTTAATATTAACATGGTTTTTTATAATTTTTGTTGCTGACTGTACATAGCCGATTAAACCCATGTTGTTAATATTATTAATGAATTTATTCGAATAAGTCTAATAATTTGTAAAACAATACGGTGTTATCGGGGTTCCTATATTTAAACTACGGATCTCAATTATAAGCGTTTGTAACAAACTTATTTGCTGTCTCTATACGGGACAGTTCAGGGAAGCTTTGTGGTCTTGCGTTGGTGTTTTCTTCCTATAACTTTAATTAAGTATCGTAATGCGAAGAAAAACTAAAAAAAATTCAGACTTGAGATTTAGGTCAAAACCGTATTTTGACATACCGGAGTTTGCTCTAAGTCTGGACTTAAAAAATTATCTATAGCATACCAACAGACAGAGATAGCTATATTTTAAGGAACTGTATGGTTTATTATAAACCAATGTTTAAATAAATACCTACCGGTTATAAAAAATAACAACGCATATTCGTAGTTTAAATATAGGAAGCCGTTTTACGTCACAAGGTGATAGTTTTAACATTCTCCACTTTTTGATTCAATAAAAATTTCGAATCTCAAACTAAACTCAACATTCCGTAAATAGGCCGGCAACACAACATACAGACTAAATCTTTGTTATATTTGCGCCACAAAGCGAACAATCGTAATTAAAAATACAGATATTAATGCTTAACACATAACAAAAAAATATTTTTTTAGATTTAACAGATTAGTAAAAAAGTAATGTAATCACCAAAAACAATAGAGTCTGGCTAATGAAAGAAGATAACGCAAAAGCGCGGCAAATTCAAAAAAAAATAGTATGGTATCCCTAAAAGTTTGATATATTTTGTGGATTAAACTTACTTGATACTTGGTGTTATTTTATTATTTTTTACATTGATAGTAACGTATTTAGTATTTTACTATTGATACTTAAAATGACTAGCATTGCATGTAAGACTAAAACTATATTTATTAAAAAACACAATTTTATTCGGAATAATCAAAATCAGAATCCAAAAAATCAATATAGATTCATCAGAGTCATTGCTGTTATCACTGTCTCTCACATTGATAATGAAACTTTCTAAATGTTTAGGCTATTATACCTGTTAACTATTCGGAAAAAATATATAATAAAAAAACTTTAGAGGTGTCAAGGGACACCCGGATGGAACGAAATTCCTTTCGATTAATTTATATGTTAATTGGTATCATAACAGTATGATAGATTTACTCGACACCAATCTTACGACGAAAAAAAAAAAAAAAAGCCAACATCACGAGGTGTTCCCAGGCGGTCACCCATCCAAGTACTGACCTCGCCCGACGTTGCTTAACTTCGGTGATCGGACGAGAACCGGTGTATTATAGCAAATAGCAAAAAAGTGTCGTGACAACTTTTCGTAAGAATTTTTTCCGTCTAGCCCCCGTTCACAACGCGCGATAAGGAACTTCGTTCCAATAAAAATGAGTAATTGAATGAAGTATCAAGACAATAAATCATACTAACCTAAGAAATTCAATGACATTCTGTGTTGCCATCCAAAAGTTTTCAAATAATTCAATTATCTTCTTTCATTAGCCAGACTCTAGAAGATTATAATCATACATGTATGTACATGTACACAACAATGTTTCTGAGTAACATTTTGTAAACTTGGCTCACCCTGGACTTTGACCGTCTCTGAATCTCAGACTAAGACTTGAATATTAAAAATATTGTTATATAGTGTCGCTAGCTGTCAAATGCTGTCAAAATGTCAGATGTCATTAACTTTAAAACAACAGAATAGAATAAATTTTTAAAAGGACACACTTTTTCGTCTCTTTCTTTCCAATTGTGTCTACGCTGTGGTGAAAAGAGTTCTAGTAGAGTTTTTTATTTAAAATGGAGCAATTATTAAATGTTTTTTCATTAGGTCTTTTGGCAAGCGTTATATGACAGAATTTCTACGACCTCTAAAGGTCAAATAATCGAGAGATCAAAGTCCAAATTTGAATTGAAAATCAGTTAAATGTGTTGCCTGTGCCTACCTGTGTACCTGTTTTACAAAAGTCTAAAAAAAAAACTATTTGAGAAACTTCATACCCGATTATCATTCCATAGTTGCGTTAATCACTTTTCATACTTTAAAGTACTCAAATATAAGAAAATAAGTACTACTGCTCAAAGATCTGCATTTTGTGATGTATTTTACGTGTGTATACTCAATAAAGTGCACTGATTGTAATGTGATAAATGTATGGTGTGATTTGGTAAGATTTTTACGACCTCTTTAAAAAAAACATTGTATCAGTATTTTACATGTGTACGGAATTTAAAACTAAACATTTATCTGGAAACGCACTATTAATGGAAACCAAATACATTAGTTGTTTTTGAGTTTTCATACAGCAGTGCTAGAATATGTGGGAATTCATTAACTTCATTTAAAACTTACACTGGTAAATGCTCATTTTATTATAATAACTCAAACTCAAAATAACATTATTCATATAGGTAATCAAGTACATTTATGAACGTTAACAGAAAAGATGTTAAATTCATTCTAAATTTACATTTCGCAAGGGTGTAGAGCGGCCAAGAAGAACTGGCAAGAAAGTCTCCGCCACTCTTTTCAATCGTTTTGAGTTCTGTGAGAATAAACACTATTTTAAATAGGTACACTAACGAAACACATACACATGCAGAGAACACACATACATTTGATAAAAGTTACAAATGATTCATACGCGAAGTCGGCGTTACATATAACATCGGTATATGTTATTTTTGTCTAAAACATCACACATGTTAAAAAGAGGAGAATCAGATACTTATGAAAATTAGAATAGGATATACACGTGTAAAAATGATATCAGAAATTAAAAAGGCGTAGGTCCTCACAATCGAGTAGCCCGCAATATCGCAGAACACAACTTCCGAGGGGTTTTTCTATTGAAGAAGTCGCATAGGTACACCAAGCATCCGCGAATATACAATGTAAATACATAACCAATTATGTAGTAATATAACAGGGCAAAAGATAATAATAATAATAGCAAATAATTAGCACTGGTTGCTAAAACGAAAGGTCTCTATGGAGTTTTTAAAAATGCCCATTGAGTCATTTTTAATCACAGTTTTATTGTATTTCCACTATCTATTGTATCCACTGTATTTTTTTTTTAAAACATTGTGCCAAAGTTTGACAATTGACAGCCATTTATCAACCCAACTCTATGCCAATTTATTTTAGTGTATCTATGATTATCCATTACAAACAGTGTATTGCGATGTTTAGCCAATAAATAAACAAACATATAAATTGTGTAACCACAGCCTTATAGTGTTAAAGGAATTTTCCTTAAAGCAATATTATTTTAATATTCAGTTTTTATCACAAGCAATAATAAAATTTTACCGTTTTAACCCAATAAAATTGTATTTTATTACCTTTTATACATTTAATATTGAAATAATAATGCTTTGTGCTTCGAATCCCTAATGTTATTCTTGTACGAATCGTAAACATGGACCTAAACTGTGTATATATAGCTTTATATAGTAATTGTATATAAAATGAAATTAATATATGTATAAGTATTTTAAGCTTTATGGACTTTTATTGCACCCTTTTCTCCTAACAATAATGTGACCTTTTACTCGAAGAAACATTATTTATAGAAATAATCAAAACTATTGCAAATTACCTACTTTTAGATGTACACTAGCTGCCCCCGCGAAATTAGTTTTTCCTTAATGTGATTTTACTTAGCCTACCTTTTTAGTACAAACCAACATGGAACGTTTTGCTATGCTACCCCGGAGAATGTTCGGTTTTCTGGAATGAAAACTTTTCGGTTTTTCTTTGAATTTTTCTCTATATTAACCTCTGAGTTCAGACTTCAAGTTATAACATTTTAATTAACAAATAAAAAATAGGGGTTGATCGTAAAGGGGTGAAATGGGTAATATGCATTTTTGTATGCTGTATCATTAAAAAATTATCTACTTATAAAATAAAAATTTTGGGGTTTGAAAGATAGATAGTAGCCGATTCTCAGACTTACAGAATATGCATAAAAAAATTCATAAGAATCGGTCGAGCCGTTTCGGAGGAGTATGGGAACGAACATTTTGACACGAGAATTTTATATATTAGAAGATTATTATTATACAAGAAGTACTTCAGGTGGTGTAAAAGTATTCCCCTAAGGTGAGCCTAGAAAACTGTTTGGCTTTAGTTCTTTTTTATTAATAAATGGCCAGTTTTGGAGCTTGAATTAAAAAGAAATAAAAAGAAACAGTGGCGCTACTACCCTTGGTTTGGTCTCAGAGTTGTATGTTTCGTGATAATTTTCTGTTTCTAATAAAATGGGTGGTCAGTCTTCTGTGCCTAACACTACTTTTTGGGTCAAAGGCCGGCTCTCTCACGATGCTTTTCACAGTAAGAACGACTGTTAAACTTTAGTGAGAGGTTGGACTGTGAAGACCTAGAAAATATTTGATGTAATTCTAAATTTTGATACAATTTATTAAGAGTCTCATTGTATACATATTGGGTTTTACGTGATAAAAGAAATCTCGGAAACTGGGTCAGCTGCACTCGCTTTTCGAGTTATTAATCGGCGCCGGCGTCGTGTTGTGGTTACGAAAATAGCGATTTCTTAAGGAATCTATTCTATTTTTATTGGTTCAATTATGGCCAATGGGGCCGTTCAAGTATATTACATAAGTACTATGGGGGGGGGTGACTCGATGTCAACAAAAATTATTTGCTTATTTATATATACATATCAACCATTGTCTATGCTTGAAAACGAAATGCATCTTCGAGGATTTCTACAAAAAATAATAGTAGGTACGTTTATGTACATACTATTATTTTTGAGAGATTTGCTTACTTTTGCTGACAAGAGGAAGGGGGAGTGGGATAAATTTCAGTAAATCTGCTTACATAATACTTGAACCGCCCCAATGTAGTAAACGTATTCAATTGTTTATTTTTTTATAAAAAAATTTATACGGTTGCTAATGAAATAAAATTTATTTATTTGAGCTAAAATGTCAAAAATTTATAAAGTGTGGAAATTTTCAGTCTGGCTTCAAAAATAGATTAAAAGTTAACAGTCTATAATATTTCAAGAACTAATATTTTAACATTTCTTTCCGCAACATCGTATATATATTTTAAAATGCGTACAAGACTACACTAGCATATTTAATAGCCGCGTAAAAGTCCGGGCGAAAGTAGTCTCTCTCAAGAGTCAAGTTCAATAACACAACATAACAGTACCGTGTACCAAGCACACGCTTCCTTTTTATCATTGCCGTAATTACACATCAGGCGTTAAAATTTCTATAGAGTGTTAATGGAGTAATAATGAAGAATTGCATATTTATTGTGGTTTTGGCGTGTGTAACGCCAGCTGTGCTACCAGCTAAATATATGCTGCCAAAATGGAAGAAACAGGTAAATTAATATTGATTTATATTCTACGAAATAATCACAGTATGTGGTCTATCAAGTTTTCATATTTAAGTTAATATTTCTAATAAATACATATCTCACTTTAATGCCCGATTAATTAATGACTGTTATTTATTTAACTTCCGAACTTTGAATACGGTTGATAGTTATTTGTGCCTTTTAATAATTTTATTATTAATATATACCTATCTGATATTATTTTACTTACATTTTAAACTATCAGCATTTTATATACTAAACCACAACGAAAACCTTTTAATAATTTAACAAAAAGTTGTCAACTAATGTTTCTGTTTGTAAAAGCCTCCAAATCCATTATACGCAGAATAAATCATGTTTTTTTCGAATCATTCCTAAATCCGTCGAAGCCTTATACATCCGACACCGTGTAAGTACCTTTCCGGCACATTTCAACTACTGGTAAATATATGCTAAAACATACAGAAAGGAAATAGCCATGTCGAAATATTTGGATTTTACTTTATTTTAAACAATTTTAGCTTTCGTGATATATACTATAGTTTCTAATTTTCTTTACAAATTCATGTAATACGTATTATCAAAATTCGTCCTTATTGAATGGGATATATTTCTAATTCTTATTAGCTGATATATGACCAGCCTTCTTTGTCTTCTAAACCTGAACGTGTTGTGTCGATCGAACGGGCACAAGTAAGCCAGAATGTTGTTTCTTAGACAGAGATAATGTTTGAACTTAAAGAAATTCCTTTCAATACAGTTCAACAATAGTAGGATCATTTTCCTAACAAACTTCCTTCCCTTCATTGATAGAAGTTGGTCCAATGCAAATATAAAATACATTTATTCAACATTAAGTAAATCCACTCCATAGTATTTATTATACGTTTAGTACATACATTATCTTTTAAATTATCCTATATTCGTACATTTGATATTGACTTTTGGTTTGGTATATTTGTTAATAATAAAAAGTTCTACGAAACAAAGCAAGCAACGTTACATAAAATAGCTATTGTTTATTCCGAACAGGATTTCTCGTCCCAAAAATGGGCACTACTTTCGATTACAGTTAAATGAAAGTAAAATTATATTGTTCCAACGAAAACCTACGTAATAAAATATAGCTTATAAAGGATATTTATGCAAACTGAATTAGAATGAAGTGTGGCTTGGTCTTGCGTTTTATTTTAAATATAAAGGTTCGAGTACTTTTCGCCGTGGTACAATATGTAAAAGGCCCTAAACTTCCCTAAACTTCCTTCTGCCATAAAACCTAAATGAAAGTAACGGGTAAAAATGATTTCTGGTTTTTTATGTATGGAAGGGGCATGAGGCTGATTGGTTTATTGTCAATACAAAGTAACCAATTAAACAGACTCAAAATTGTGTCTTCTTCATGACCCAACGAATGAGTAATAAATGCCAAAACAAACAGAAAATATGAAACTGCAAATTTTGATGATATTGTTTTTTTATATTACGCATTTTTACTAGATATTTTTATTTCTTTAGTACGAAAACTTTAAGTTAAAGTTAAAATCAGAGCTAAAAAGCTGCAATAGCTGTCCTTCGGACCTTAAATTGTGGCTTCTTTGACTTAGAGCGAACATTAAAATTCATAATTCAGTACTAGAAGTGTATATTTAAATTACAACTGAAAATTCGTTTTAGAATAGTTAGTTTACATTAAAAACCCTTTGACATTTATTACTGTTAATAAAAATGTTTTTTAAATATTTAATTCTGTATTGTAACGGATTTTCCTTATATTTGTAACATAATCTGTAGTTTGTATTGCATTTTCTCTTGAGCCGACTTTCGCGTGACTTTCTACAGATATTAGAAAGTTGTGAGTCAACATCCTGATAGGATGAAAGGAGCTATCGTCAAATTCAACCCAAGCGAACAAAAGCTTTAATGAACAGTTCACGGTTTGGACAAAGCACATTCAAATATATTGGGGTCACTTTCGTCAAGTTTTATTTAAGAAGCTTTGTTGATCTTAATCTTAGGTAGCTTAGGAATGTTGTCTATGTTTTTGCATATAATTATTAAACATAGCAACGTTGCTTTCGCGTGCAACTCTCTGAGATCGTAGGTTCGATCCCCGGCTGTGGATCAATAGACTTTCTTTCTATGTGCGCATTTAACATTCGCTCAACCGATGAAGGAAAACATTGCGAGGAATCCGCCTTGCCTTAGACCCTATAAGTCGACGGCGTGTGTCAGGCACAGGAGGCTGGAGTACTTGCCTATTAGATTGACAAATTATCATAGCGCCACTAATTTATTTTTATTTTTGATTAAAATTAAAGTATATTACCTTTCAAGAGACTATCCTAATATTTAAAAAATAATAGATTAGGTTGGTATAATTTCGTCCTAAAAACGTCTGTTGTTTGTCATCTTGTTTTGTTCAGAGATAAATACATTATATATGTATATAATTTTATTTATTTACACAAATACAGTATTTACAATTTTCTTAACCCATAAAGTAATAATAAAAATAATTAAAAATAAATAAAATGAAAATTAAAACAAATTTAAAAAGTTTGGTCCCTGTGGCAGTGTACCTTTAACGCTGGTAGCATTTCCTCGCTGTATTGCAAGACTTATAATAATAATTTACTTGCAAGAATATGGTACATAAATGTTATGGTGGTACAAATTTGTCTTAAAATTCGGAAATTTAACATAAATAATAAGTCATAATTATAAAAAAATTATATATCAATTGTAGTGATGAATATCACGTTATTAAAATATATCTATATATATGGTTATGGTTATATATTATATATTTATTGCGCTATGAAATTAATATGAATAAAAAATACATATAGAAAATAAATTAAACAAAATCTTTTAATGATAAAACTTCTTAAATCCAATATGTATGTGGTCTCATTTACCCAATTTAAATACATTCAGTCTCAGCTTGTGCAACTGCATATATTTGCATGTCATTAATAAATAATCGATTAGTTGAAATGTATCGACTGATCTAATTAACCCGGCTTTTTTACTGACTAATGTATAAATGTATTAATATGTAAAAGTTTATGTTTAAAGCTTAATTTTACCAATTAATATGTAACCAGAGATGTAGGTTGTATATATTATATATTTTTTTAACGAAAACTTATTTATTTAAACGATACACTACAAAATCCAAAATAATTATTAACAATTCTTAAAAGGCCGGCAACGCTCTCGCCCTCTGGCATTGAGTGTCCATGGGTATCCCATAACATCAGATGAGCCTCCTGTTATATTACTTACAACTACTACTTGTTGTACTACTTGTACTACTTGTACTACTTGTTATATTACTAACAAAAATTCTTGTTTGGGTTGTTTGGAAGTTGCTTATTTTTGTTTTATCAGTAACATTTACACTCACGCTTTTTATGTTTTTACACTGTCAACTAAATCACAAACCAAATTTATAATCACCTTTTTACGTTAACAACCTGTATAAATACTCTATTCACCAAGTGACAGCCAGACTATTCGTCACCTGTGTGTCACCCACCCTGTGCTAATCACTATGCACGTAACTGACTATCACCTGCATGTAGCCTTCGACGGTGGCTCTATACGAGAAGAGTGTTCAGGCGTGCGAGCTGCCCGCAGTGCAGAGTGAACACAGCCATTACATCTGTGATGACAAGGGAGAGCCGAAGTGCCTGCCGGGATGGCAAGGAGATCTCTGCGACGTGCCCATTTGCAGGAAGGGATGCGATCCTCTTCAAGGTAAGTTTCAAAGAAAATATTAATGAATAAGTGCTGCTATCCCAGTACGAATTGCTGTGTCAGTGTCTCGGGGTGGACTGCGGGTCGCTGGAGAGCTGGAGCACTGAGGCGCGCCGACCCGTAATAACAATTAGTTATGTAAAACATTAAATTAATGTAATTTGGCTTGAGATAAAATATATCATGTAAATTTCAAATGTCATAAAATGAATTCAAAGTGTCAAAAATTGGCAAAGTTTGGATTTTTTTCTATCAATCGAAGTTATTTCAATCGTGTTTCGACCTTTCCAAATGGATACATAAACTACTCAACTCCACCATATATTTTTACCATTCTACTTCAAGAAACGATGACGAAAAATGGAAAGAAACAATGTACTTTTTTGGAGTTTGGCGACCAGATCGGTCCTTAATTATTACAGTTATTTAAATGAAATCAGTCTAACGCTGAGTCACGTTCTTAGCAGCATACATAGTAACAGTAAAGTATCTGGCCCAGATAAGAGCATCGCTCTACTTATTTCTTATTAAAAAAGTTGTTACTCAAGGTTGAATTGTAAATTAATTATCACAGCAAATTTAACAACATTTTTAACTGTTTAGGGTATTGCAAAAGGCCAGGGGAATGTAGGTGTAAGATGGGATTCTACGGCGAAAGATGCAATAAGTGCATACCTCTTCCTGGATGTCAGCATGGCTACTGCAACGTATCCTTCGAGTGCGTCTGCAGAGATGGATGGGATGGAATATTCTGCTCTGAACGTAAGTTGACAATTCCAAGATTTATAGCAGCAAAAAAAATCTTCAGAAGATCTTAATATATATAAATTACGTGTCACGTTGTTTGTCCGCTATGGACTACTAAACTATTTGCACACCGTGTGCAGTTTGATCTAACTTAAAAGATAGGATTGTATGATAGCTTACATATATATATATATATATATATATATATATTTCTACTGTACGTGTGTATGTCACTGAAGTCCCTCTTAAACGGGACCGATTTGAATGTTTTTTTTTGTACGCGTTTGGGTGTAGTCCTGGATAGTTTAGATTCACAAATCAGCCCGGCAGATAGCGCTGCAGTCGGTACTTTCATACTTTGTTTCATAAATCGCTTGAAATATCATGCAGGACAACGTTTATGGGGTCCGCTAGTATTATATATAATACTTTGTCTTAAAATATTCTTTATTGTAGCAATCTGTCGTTCGGACTGTCACGCGACCAGGGGATTCTGTGAGTCACCAGGGGAATGTCGTTGCCGGCTAGGTTGGGCGGGACCGACGTGTCGGGCTTGCCAACCATTGCCCGGATGTCAACATGGATACTGTGATAAGCCCCTTGAGTGCAAGTGTCTGCCAGGATACACCGGACTTTTATGTCAAACACGTAAGTTATGACTGTGTTGCCAACTTTGATACAATATCAATATTGAAGCAATCTGACGATCAATTTTAGGTGGTCTAATTGAAATAAATGGTTTGACTTTGACTTGACTTTGTATTGAAGTCGCTGTTGTAATTACGTGGCAAGCTTGCAATAAAATAATCAGGAATATGGAACTTGATAGATATTAACCATGTCTAATGTCAGTACAGTCTATATAGTCAAACCGGGTCTTTTATGTAAATAAATTAGCAATAAAATACTTTATTTTATATATGTAATGTAACTTTATTGAAGTGAAACTTCTTTAGAATCGTTGTGATTTCAAACCGGATGCAACGGAAAAAGCGACACTAAACAGAGACAGACGCATAAATTCGTAGGATTTAGCGTGGGAGAGAATAAGATGGGAAGAATTGTGCAGTGTATAAACTTTAAATTGGCGTGTATTTGATCATTTTCAAATTTCAAACTTCCATTATTTTAGTTTTTATCAAATTAAAGATTGATATTGATATTAATCTTATAAATGAAAATTTAACATAGTCCTACATTTAGTTAGTGAAAAAAGTATAATTTACATATTATTCATTATAATAACTTTGTTTTTGATGGTTTCACTTCTACCACGTGTGAATTGCACACATGAGTTTTTTTTATTCATATGCCAGACGATATATCAAGAAATGTTTATATTAAAAACAAATGAATGTCGAATATTAACATAACAAATGAATTAACAATTCCTTTACAGCAATCTGCTCCACTGGTTGCCACGGAGAGCGCGGTTACTGCAGACGTCCAGGAGAGTGTAGGTGTAAGGTTGGGTGGACAGGCCCTACCTGTTCCCAGTGCCATTCGTACCCTGGCTGTGTTCACGGAACCTGTAGCAGACCATGGGAATGCATTTGCAAGAAGGGATGGGGAGGAATGCTTTGTGATGAAGGTATATAAAAAGAATCTTTCCGTTACCTTTAAAACTATTCATTAGACTTAGGAACGTTTTTAAAGGAAGTTACATGCAGTGCAGTAGACATATTTATTGTTAGCTTATGTTCCAAAGAAAGTTGCATTTTATTTTTTCAGTAATGCTACACAATATATGTAACTGGAGCCTGCGCATTTGTTATGTAATCTGTATTCTGACAATAAATAAACCAATTATTATATATTTATCTAAAACTTTCATAACGTCTATCTCAGAAAATCGACTTCTAAGTAAATACCAACCAACGGATTTTGCGTTCTGGAATTGTAAAATTTTCATAGATATTTTATTGAATTTCCGCGCTACTATAGCTACAGTCCAAAATATAGCGACATTTTCGTTCAACGCACTTTCAAATGAGATCAAGCTTTTACGACATCTCCTTATAAAGTGCTATCATAATTGACAGCTGGTTTTAATTTGATGCGAAAAGTACTTGCTGGTATTTCAATATCAGCCGATGGAGAAATTTGCAGAAAATTACAGATAAAATATAGACGAATTGATGAAAATAATTAGAATGCCCGACATTTATGGAGCTTATTTAATACATTTATGGATATAATTTATCGTGTAAATTATTGTAATAGCTTCAATAAACACCTATTGCTGAAGATGATATTTATTAATCTCTTATTCAAGAATTAACTAATAATTACGAGCAGTGTTGGCCTAGTGGCTTCAGCGTGCGACTCTCATCCCTGAGGTCGTAGGTTCGATCCCCGGCTGTCTACCAAAGGAATTTCTTTCTATGTGCGCATTTAACATTCGCTTGAATGGTGAAGGAAAACATCGTGAGGAACCCGGCCACACAAGGCAACAAGTCAACGGCTTGTGTCAGGCACAGAAGGCTGATCACCTACTTGCTATAAAATAAAACAGATATAGAAATCTGAGGCCCAGGCCTAAAAAGATTGTAGAGCCACTGTTTTCTTTCTAAAACTAATAATTATTATAAGAATTCTGTGGCGTATATAGAAAGAAACATTCATTGATACACAGCTGAGACTCGTACGCACGGCAAATGAGTAGCGTTTAATATTTTTTTTTATTGCAGAACTAAACTACTGTGAAAAGAACCTAGACACCTGTAAAAATGGAGGAAAATGCCAATCTCTGGAATCGAACGATGGTTCCTTCAGATGTCAATGTCCTCCAGGCATCAGCGGAAAATTCTGTGAAAATATACCAGACAATATGACTACTCCCAATAGCACTGACACAACTACTGAATCGATTGTGGTAGAAGTTTCTACTAAAGCTGATGATGAAGAAGATGATGATGAGGGCAATGATGATAATGAGACTGAATGAATGAATTATAAATAGCGCATTATAAATTACTTGGATGACGTTTTAATGTATTAACAATAAAGACGTTTTGAATTACACTTAACACACATATAACATGAATGTATTACAAAGACAATTTTTATTGAGATCCATTAAAATTGTGCGACTGATGTTTGAACTTAGTATTTAAGGTAGATTAAGTATTTATTATAGAAATAAATTATTGATGTCTACTAGTATTTCATTATTATTATATATCTGTTTTATGAATCTGCTATGGGTTAAAGTGCTGTGGTATTTCTATTTAGACACGTTCAGGCGTGTGAGTAACCACTAACCATAGGTATCTGATTATATATTTTAATAATAGAGGGAGCAACTTTATGGTTAGAGCAGCTAAATGATTTAATGAGTTAACTATTGACAATGATAATATGTTCCCCATGAGTGTGGTGACAGCATAGAGAGCTTTGACACAAAATTATTTCGATCATGATGAATGAAGTACATTCATAACCTTTCATTGTCAACTAATTAAATTCTGTTTTTTCTTTTTTCTTCTATAACTAAATATTTGTTTCCCTTCTTATTTAAAAAAATATACTATATGTGAAGATTTTTAATCGTCCCACAATATATACTCGTACATCTATTTCTGTATTGTGCTGTAAATCTTCTTAATAAACAAATATATTGGTTTTTCTACAAAAAAACTGTCATCATCATCAGATAAGATCAGATGTTCCAGTTAAAATGAACCGCATTCCGTCAGAAAAACGAAAGCTTAACACTTATTTCGGTCAGTGTTCTATGTTTGATCCAACCGCATAAATTACTCCTTTTGGATATATTCCTTACACGAGTCAATGCATTCAACAGATCAAGTTTAATAAAAAAAGATGGCTGCTCTCTTAAACTAGACGCATGGTTCTGTACTGTCTGTTAATGTTAATGCGTGTTGTTCTCAAGTAAGTGCGTGCTCCTATTTCACCATGCCTACTGCTGATAGAGGACAAATCTTTGTTTTTTATTATTACTTGACTATTAATTACTTAAGATGTCATGTGGAACATGGTGTAATGGTTGCAGCTCCTTACAAACATTGTGTAAAACAAAAAACTTGGCGAATAAAAAGAATGGCGGACAGTTTATTGCCAGTTCTTCTCTTCCGTTCTACGCCCTTGATTTGAGAACTGGCAGTAAATGTAAAATTAGAAGCATTTAATATGTATTTCTTTTTGACGTTTATAAGTGTACATTGTGTTACATAAATGATTTTGACTTTGATTTGAGTTGTTAAATATAGAAATAGTTGAATAACACGTGACTTTCAATTTTTTAAGGCGCTCATAAGAAGCTTTATAAACATTATTTTAGAATAAGGACATTGATATACAAAAAACCCAAGATGCACAATCAACGTCAAAAAAACGTCCTCAAAAAATGAGCGCAACATTCTAAATTGTGCGCTCATTTCAAATAGTCTCGCGTCTAATAAGTGGAGTCGATGTTATTTATTTGTGTTTTTTTTATAAATAAACTTATGTATTTTTGAACTTTTTTGTGTGTAGTTTTTGACAAATATATTTACGCTATATAAAGTGGAGGTCAGGAGGTAGCCAATTTAACTTTTTTTTTTAATTTAAAGAAAAAACTTTTTAACCGGATTAAAGTTATGTATTATTATAAATTTACAACTATTTAACATCCAACACCTTTTGTCTTCAGTCACCGTGACCACGCACGCTGTAAAGCACCCGAAAAGTCGGATAAATTTAAAATTATGTTATATAGTTGTAAATAAAAAAGTCATGTTCGACTCCACTCAATACCTTGTCCTACCGACCACGGTCGGTCGTAAAATTTTATTGCTTTAAGTACGTATACACTGCGTTGTAATAACAACTTTAAGCAATTCGCGTAAGGTTGATTTTGCAATAATATATGCTTGTAACATATACTGTTATAGACATACTGTTATAGAAAGGGACAGAAATAGTGTTTCGGGACACTTTCGAGTGTTACTTTTATTCGAGACTGTGCATCTTGGGTTTTTTGTATATCAATGAATAAGGATAATAATACCTAAAAGGTTAGTCGATATCACAGGAGACCGAAAAGCGTGCACCTCGGACAAATAATTAGTCTAGCTATTCAACGCTGCCAGCATCTTTGGAACCTTGCCAAAAGGGACTCCTTTTAATAATATATATTTAGTTATTATATTATATTTTTTAGATTTTAATTAATATTGTTTAAGCATTAAATAACTAACAAATTATCGTTTTGGAATATTAAAGTGAATAACTATATTTCACGAAAACATATTTAGAATAATGTGATTACAGTTCATTAGTTTTGTATACTGTCTGCGATCTACTAATTCGGAACAAAACTTATAAATGTATAAAGTATTATTATCTCTCACGATCTCGAAGTCTTTTTTTGTCTCGACAATCCTCTTGGAAACGGCGGACAGCGTGTTTCGGCTGAGAGTCGAGACTTGCCGCAGTTTGCTAGTTTGCGAGTTACGCAAGGAAGACAAATTATTGTATTTGCATTACCAAATTGCCTCAAAATCATATCATAAAATCTGATAAAAGAGGCTGATTGCAGATGGGTAAAAAATAAAAAAAAATCTTTATCGACATATATAGAACTATATAAAAACGAAGTAATTATTGCAAAATATTTACGTAAAAGCCTACGCTTACAAAACATCCTTGCTACGTATTTACAAAACCTTCAAAACAAGAATTGTATTCATGATTTATATCATAGAAATCTCGTGTAAATATAAAGTTTATCTACGATTTATAAGGATCTCTAAAATGGTAAAATTTACGAGTTATTTACCATAATCGCTCTGATTTGGATATACTTCGCCTTAAAAAACTTGCAGAATGCCGTGTTAGGAGATTTAGATGCGAAAGGACATGCTTGTGCACCACGCCTCGTTCTTTATAGTTGATTAACAAAGATGAGTTGATGGATTTAAACTCTATCTATATGAATTTAATTTGTTTATAATTGAAGAGCAGTATTGGCCCAGCGGCTTCAGCGTGCTCTCATCTGTGAGGTCGTAGGTTCGATCCCCGTCTGTGTAGCAATGATTTTCTATGTGCGCATTTAAAATTAGCTCGAACGTTAAAGGAAAACATTTTGAGGAAACGGCTTGCCTTAGACAAATATAATGCATCAAAAACTTTCGAGCTGGACGCCCTCAAGTTAGAAGAATTTGAGATTTTCAGACACCACAGCCTCTGGGTTTTATGAGACTCAAATTGAATTGTAGATTTTTATATAAATAAATTTCAAAATAAATTTGTAGGGAAGCAAACGGACAGGACACTTACATTGCCAGAGGACTCACAAGTTTGTTGCCGGTCTTTTATTTGTATGCTCTTTTCTTGAAGAACTTCTTAAGGATCTGGGCAGCAACTGCCCACCACACCCACAGGGCAAAAACTGCCTTAAACACGCTTAGTCGGCGGACGTCGAGGTGATACGGGTGGAATCTCGAATTCTGCCTCGACGTCCGATGATGAATCACAGCTACAAGTTAATCCGAACAACTCCTCTGAACAATGTACTGTAATTGAATATTGGTTAAGATTTCTAGTATATGTTATGTTGCTTTGTGTACGGTTTGTGTGTTTCAAAAACTCAAAAAGTTCTGTACCAATCGAGCTGAAATTTTAGCATGATATATAATAGTATTGTCTTTGATTGACATAACTTTTATACATTTAAATTAAAAACTTTTTTTGAACGGATTGAAGTTATGTATTATTATAAATTTACAACTATTTAAACATAATTTTAAATTTATCCGACGTTTCGCGTGCTTTACAGCGTGCGTGGTCACGGTGACTGAAGACAAAAGATGTTGAATGTCAAAAAGTATCACAGCTGCAGAGAAAGTTGCATTATCTGTATTTATTTCCCCGGAGTTGGTATCGACTAAAAGATGGAGGGTTTTGGCAAAAATGGCTCACGGTGTCCTCTATTTTCGCGGATTGTTTTTCTTTTTGAGATTTTAATTTGGATATTATTGGATCCCAGGTGTTTGACAATTTTAGGCCGTCTTCTCTATTGAAATTGGGGTATTTTTTGATTTCAATGGCTTCGCGTACCAATCTTGGGAAGAATCTTTTCTCTTTCGCAAGTACTTTCGGTTGGTCAAAGCGTATGTAGTGATTAGGCCTATCTAGTATGTGTTCACAGACTGCTGATTTTGTGTGTCGTCTATGTCTTATGTCTGCAATGTGTTCTTTGAGTCTGCTGGACATATTGCGTTTAGTTTGCCCTATGTAAGACAGGCCACAGTCGCAATCCAGTTTGTATATACCTGCATCTTGCAATGGGGTGTTACTTTTGATTAGTCTTAGGAATTGCTGAATCTTCTTTAGGATAATATATAATATATATATAATAATATATACATAACTTCAATCCGTTCAAAAAAGTTTTTAATTTAAATGATATATAATCCGCATCAAGGATTGTTTTTCTCTATTTTTCTTTTGTTTATTTTTATTATTTTTGAAATTTGTAAATATAAATGTATAATGGCAGGGAACAGCTAGTTAATAATAAATATAGGTTTGCTTAGAAACTAATAGTGTCTTACTAGTAAAAAAATAGTATAAAGAGTATATAGATAAATAGAAAGGTCTAATTATCTCGGAAGTCTAATCACGGTGTTAGTAATCCTTAAGTACGTCATCACATGAATGTCTTAGAATATACCATAGCTCACAAAACACTTAATAAAATAATCACAAATATTACACAGAACAATTGTTCGCGGAAGACAGCTAGTTCATGTATCTGTGGAGTCCTCCGCCAAATAATTCTCAGTCTAAAAGGGGTTTTCTTTATTTCGTTTGATTGTTATACATTTTTGAAATTATATAAATGATGACTGACACCTTATATATTATTAAACGTCTAATAAATTACCCGTCATGACATATGTCCGATACATTTCTTGGTTAAAGTCAGTGGCGTAGCTAGGTGACCAAGGGCCCTGGGGCAAATTAAAAAATGGGGCCCCACTACTATGTAAACTGATTAGGTTTTATCAAATAAAAATATGAAATATACAAATACTTTAAAAATGCTAAGCTACTCAAGCTCTTTTTTGTGCAGGGCAGGTAATAAAAATATTAAACAGTAACAACATAAATTACAATTAATACTTGGTGTAGGTTTGGCGAATTGAAATACAGAAGATTCAAGGGTTTATATAAACTATTCGTCAAATTGACAACACTGCCAACCTACAGAAAGAATTTAGGGGAATTCCCTAGGTAATAACTTTTGAATTTCTCTCAAATTAATGTCTTGATTAAAGTGCGGTTGCAACCTGTCATATTTATTTTGAAAATGGGAGAAATTTCTTAAAGTTCAGAACGATCGAGATTTCTGGTGAGGATTCGAGGGCCCACTGAGCTTGAGGGCCCCGGGGCACTGCCCCGCCTAGCCCCTAGGTAGCTACGCCACTGGTTAAAGTAATATATTTAAAAATTTACTAATTATATTTAATTACGCTGCCATACTAGCCAGAACGGGTAAAAAATAAAAAAGGTGTACTTGAAGCTAAATTAATTCCGATCGTTTCATCAGATTGCGACGGAACTATGTTGCATGTTAGGTAATTTATGGCTTAATTATAATAAATGATTTAAATAGCAAAATTAATATCTAATAGATAAGATACATTAAATAAACTAGCGGCGTTAAAACCTTTTTAGGTCTGGGCCTTAGATTTCTGTATCTGTTTCATGATCATTTGTCAATCTAATAAGCAAGTAGCTGATCAACCTCCTGACACAAGGCGTCGACTTTTTGGGTCTAAGGCAAATGTGCACATAGAAAGAACGTCCATTGGTGCACAGCCGGGGATCGAACCCACGACCTCAGAGATGAGAGTCGTACGCTGAAGCCATTAGGCCCACACTGCTCCAATAACAATATATGCACTTTGTTTAAATTTGATTTTCTCCGTTCGTTATTCTACTCTTGAAATTCATTTTTTGACATGGTTTTAAATTAAGAAGAGTAAAGAATAATTTAGTGATAGTTCACTATATGGAAACCATTCGTGGAAATGTCTCTATTTCAAAGACTAAATCAGAATCATAAATGGACTCTTAACTAAAGTACTGATCTATCTCTTTGCATCACAGCGTGAACTCGATTTGACACAGAGAAACAATAGAGTACTCACAGTTTAACTAGAAACATAACTTATATTCCATATGAATTAGAGCCAACTTCGGACTTCAAACTTTAACGTGGGATGAAAACTAAATTCTTTCGCTTCAACGTTTAGAGTGTTATATTCCAAGCGACACGGGAAAAGCCACCACAAAGCCAGGTCTTTGTCAACCAGCGCCTGAAACAGATCCTAGGAATCTTCTAGACTTAGAGATTTCTAATGAACAACAGGAACGGTGCTGGGAAACATCAATCGGTCACCAGTGGAGATGGATCGGAAACACTCTTCAAAGGGAGCTCTACCACATCCCCTAACAGGCACTAGATTAGACACCCCAAGGAATAAGGAAACGTCGCTGCTCTAGACAATCCTGGAGACGCTCAGCCGTAGCTGAGGGACGAGGGTTGACGTGGTCCGAAGTTAGGTGCGCTCAAGAAAGAACCTGATATCGAAGCATTGTCGACGCCCTTTGTACAATACATATATATAGTTATATTATATAGTTACATGAAAAGCAATACATACATACACACTTTTAAGTTGGTTAAATAAGGCTTACACTGCATAATTTGCATAATGTCTCATAGAATTATTGTCGAAATTTAGAAAAAGATAGGACTAAACCTTGCGTAGTAACGCACTTAATAGATTTGTGTCTTTGATGAACAAAGTCCCGGTTTGTTAATTAAAGACACATATCTGCGAGGTTGACCCTGCAGCCATTGTTTCGGCACTAATAAAAGTTTTAATGTTTTAGATATATGAGTTATACATTTTTTTTCTCAGAGCTTGGGTTTTGTTCTTTTACTATGGTACATTCTAGTGTTAATTAGCGTGTCTTAATAATAAACAAATGAATTGAGAGTTCAAATCGACGTAAAAAAAATCCAGACGCAATCCGCAGACATCTCCGTGTCCTCAACATTAGAGCAACCGGTCATTTAAGGTAACTTAAATGTAAGCCTGCGAAATACGATCGCAGTTCAAAGTATATAAGCTCTTAGGTCCTGCCTTATCAATCAGACTGACTGCAACCGTCTAATCCACAGCCAATGTGATTTTGTATATAATATATAAGGATATATTTAAGATGGCTGCGGTACAGATATTTATGGTGAGTGATTTTTATTACACACGTTAATAAATAGGAAATATAAAGATTCTTTTTTCAAACTGGGAAAGCTCGATAGTTTTCGTTATTATATAAATTATATAATATTATCTATGCTGAAATAGGTATGGATAGAGATAAATTTAATGTAAAATACAACTCATTTTATCAAAATTATTGTTTATCTGTTTCGATATAGAGCAATTGTTGTTTTTGACTAAAGTTCCATAATATTTGAAAATCTGCCACAACTATACTAATCAATGATATCTATTAAGTCCATTTGAACAAGTTATAGAATGTATAGTGAATGTTAGTATACACCACTAAACCTGTAAAAAGTTATAAATTATTAATTAGTGTTGACTAAAGCAAGTAATACAAATGTGTCAGATTTATTTTTATTAATTCACTATTTTCTTCATAAGAAATTTTCGTAACATAAACTATATTGGATATAATCGAGTATTTTTATAGTGTAGAAAATGACTTTATTGAATTATTGGACATCAGCGGCCTACGAAAAAAGGCTTGAGAAAAGATATTTGGACAGACTTAACCAATCATATGTAACCATTAGAATCGTTCCGACTAATGGAAGTTACAGAATACCGCTGCTACTTATTAAAAAGAAACCTTTTTGCGCGTGTTCATTGATCAATTCTAATATTTAGTTAACATGTTTTCCGTTACCCGTGCAACGTCGTAAATTTAAATCGCAGGTGTGCAACAGGAGATTATTTATATTTGCATAATAATTAAATAGGGAAGAAAGAGCCGCGAGAAAACTTTAGTCAAAAATATGTTTAATATAAATCGGCGGTATCTCAGGCAAAAAGCCTCTCCTGGAAAGAAAAATTATTAATGTAATATACAGAAATCTGAGGGTTGTAGCGCCACAGTAAATTATGATTTAATTCATTACTTAATTAAGGTTATATGTTCTTAAAACTCGTTACGTATTACGCAATTTCGTTCGCCTATTCTAAATCATATCCTATTGCCCTTAATGTGTCATATTGAATATAAACAAACGCGATCAATAAATTGTTACTTGCTTGGCCGGTCAAACGGTCACTTGTATGTATGTATGATAATTATTATATATCCAGTGGTACCTCGACATCGAGTTTAATTCGTTCCGTAACTTTGGATGTTAAATCAATTTTCCCCATTGAAATGCAATTAATCCGTTCCAGCACCCAAACACCACCTCACTAGTTTTAGAATTATAAAATGATTTCACGCTTTAAAAGAGTACCGAGAGTTTTTTACGTCGGCTTTTTCTCTCGGCCTACACCCTCTGTCTTCTTTGACGATGAGTAGGGATGCCTACAAATTCAAATAATGACGTGGAATAAGTGATACATGTATATTATGTTCCATAATAAACATATTTTTTTTTATTTTATTTTTTTATTCTATAGACATCTTCTTCGGACCCATGGTTATAAACATGTGTGATAACTTTTAGTAAATTCAATTCAATTCTCATTTCAAAGTAAAATATCGGCTTGAAATTAGTGAAGTATCATTTTGAAAACTACCACTCACACACTTTTTTAGTCTTCATAACAATAAAATATACAGTATTTAGAATGTTCTAAAAATTATAAAAAAGATAATTTATGATAGAAACAAATTTAAAAAGTTGAGTCCCTTCGTACCTTTAACGCTGGCAGAATTTCCTCGCCATATTGCGATACTTATTCGTTGAACGAGCTCTGTTACTAACACATTTCAAATAAGAAACATATGCGGCTTTTAGAGACAGTAGTTCACAGTATTACGTTCTTTTACAATTACACAATTCTGTGTGACATGCCTAGACCCCCCCGGGTCGAGATTTACGAGGTTCCGTGTGTTCTAGATTCCGGAGTTAACTATATCAGAGATAACTTAGCGATTAAATAGTTTTTACTGTAGACGGTTTACTATTGAAGTAATGTGAAAAAATACGGCTTTAAATTGGATGTGCTTTAATAGACAGTAGCTTTAATAGATATTTTCAAAAATTAAAGATTGATGTTGCGTCTTACATTGTTGGCAATTGTATGCATTTAAGGTAATAATAATTAATAACTATTCAAAAAGGGTATTATTAAAAAGTGCGTGATAAAGGATTCTTTCCATTTACATTATCTCCTTTTTCATCCTACTAATATTATAAACGCGAAAGTTTGTAAGTATGGATGGTTGTTTGTTACTCTTTCACGTAAAAACTACTGAATGGATTTTAATGAAACTTTACAATAATATATTGTGTGAAATATCCAAAATATCAAGTAAGTAGGAAAAAATCTACCATCTGTGAGCCAATCTGGCGTGCGCTGCCAAAACCGCTAGAGTTACACATAATTATGTAATGTATGATGGAAATGTTTATCTTAAATAGTCCTACAAAAAAGACCGCCATTAGTATATTTAACTAGATGTCTTATGTGTAAGCCATTATAGCCAAAAAAGTGAACTCCTACAATAATAATTAATAATTTTCAAATGCACATAATAAATTGATTCCTAAATAAAAATATATATACTTTTATCGCTTCTGGTATTTAAAGTAGATGTCTTTCACAACATCATTTGGATAAATGTTATTTTAATCCTGCGCAGACGCTGTCCGGGCACCAGTATTGTTTAGAATAATAATTAATATTTTTATCAAGAGAATTAAAAAATCAGAATATTGAATTTTAATACAGGTTATAAAACAAACCTTTTTCTAAATAACTCCTAGAATTTATTCTTTTGAATACCAATACCATTATTGATTAGAAACTATGCGTCCATATGAGGCTTAGACTTCACCTTGACCTACGGTAGTCTTAGCTCATAGCTGGTAGACATTGATCTACAATACTGCATAATATTACCTGCTTATAAATAGATTCCGACTTTTCTAGAGTAGCCCAAGTACAATGGACTTTGATTTAATTATAAAAATCGGAGTATCTTAAGAAGTTATTTTCTGTTCCAGGTACTCCTTCTCGGGAGCACTCTAGTACTGAGTAAGGAAATAGAACAGAAAGCAAAAGTATCTGAGCTTTTAGAAAATGGAATCAAAGATGGACCATCCGGTAAACCAGTTAAAAGAGGAATCATTTCCGGCGGACACGGATATATTTCAAGCGGCATTTCTCAAGGATTCGGTTATGGTGGTGGATTAGGCTACGGTGGCGGTATTGGAATCGGCAGTGGAATAGGCAGTGGAGTGGGCATCGGCAGTGGAATCGGTATCGGTAATGGAATCGGTATCGGTAGTGGAATCGGTATCGGTAGTGGAATCGGTATCGGCAGTGGGATTTCTGTCGGAAGTGGTATGTATTATTGTAATAAAAAATATATGATCTGAAAACACTATTAAAGTACCAGACTACACATAGAAGTATTTAACTTAATTATTACTTTTTCTAGCATTTCAAATTTCAACATAATCTTGAAAAAGAGATATTTTTTATATATATACGTGTTTATAGTTGACACATGTTAATTTATTTTAATGTTCAGGTATTGGAAGTGGTGTTGCCTTAGGCGGCTCAGGCATAGCTATTGGAGGAGGAGCAATCTCCGCTGGCCCAGCTGTGGCCGTGTCAGCCGGCCCCGCAGTTGCAGTCGCCCCCGCCCCAGCCGTTCAATCATCAGTCTCAGTGCAGCCAAACCCTGTTATTCTTCGCCAGGAAGTCCCCCGATACATCACGAGGACCATCACCCATAACGTACAAGTTCCAGTCCAAGTACCCGTACAAGTACCTGTTGACCGACCAGTGCCAGTTCCGTACAGAGTCTCAGTGCCTGTACCAGTCGACAGGCCAGTTCCAGTCATCCACAAAGTGCCAGTTGAGATCACCAGACAGGTGCCAGTTTACTACGAGAGGAAGGTGCCATACCCAGTTAAGGTACCAGTTTCTGTGCCCGTTCCATACCCAGTCACGGTTGAGAAGCAAGTGCCTGTGGACCGTCCAGTCTACATTAACCGTCAAGTGCCAGTACCATACCCAGTCCACGTCGATCGCCCAGTGAGCGTCCCAGTGCCAGTTCAAGTTGACAGGCCCGTACCGGTCCCACACCCCGTTGTTGTTGACAGACCTGTGGCAGTACCACACCCAGTCGTCGTTGACAGACCCGTAGCGGTACAAACCCAAGTTGCCGTCCCAGTTTCAAGCGGTGTCTCGCTTGGCGCTGGTATCGGACAAGGCATATCTGTAGGCTCCGGCTTGGGCCTTAGCGGTGGTTACGGCTCCGGCTTGGGCATTAGCGGTGGTTACGGCTCCGGCTTGGGGCTTAGCGGTGGTTACAGCTCCGGCTTGGGGCTTAGCAGTGGTTACAGCTCCGGCTTAGGCCTTAGCAGTGGTTACGGCTCCGGAATCGGAACATACGCCAGCTCATACGGATCTTACGGCAGTCTGGGCAGTACTGGCCTCGGCCACTCTTACTCAACCATCGGCCATTCCATTCACTAGATTATAAGTCAGAATGTACACAAAAATACGGATTGAAATTGTTATATATTTATTAAATATTGTATTATAGAATCTTGTCAAATAATAAGTTCATGTAAAGTATGTACCTTATAAATGCACTTTATTATCGTAAATAAATAAATTTAAAGCTTTTAATTGTATTATTTTATGAAACACACGGCATTAAAAACAGTAAACATTATTATTGTCGATCTTGTACTTTATGTTGGATATTACGACTAAAAGATGATACATCGTTTGTTAGGATTCATCGGAGATCCAGGGGGACAACGCCATGTCTTGGCAAAGTCAGGGTTGTTCTGTAAAGCTCCTCGAGCGCGTAAATGCTGCGGCGCATGCTCATCTTCCATGTCTGCTTTTAAAGCTTCTATTGTAGTTACTCCGCACCAGAGCTGTTAAGTATGTATACACTATACAGTTAACAACTTTTAGGAAAAAGAATGAACTTTGGAAGGCAATAAAAGTTGTCTACGCATTTAAATAAAAAATAAATAATAGTTTAAAAAAACTAAAAAAACACGCTTTTAAAGCACATCAAACTAAAAAGTGAAAAATAATACCTAATTTAGGCTGAAAATGGGTTGCTCTATACACGAAAAATATGGCACAGAGCGCCCCACGCTTTTTCACAATAATACCAGTATTTTTTGTTCATTACCATTTTCAGCCTAAATTAGGAATTATTTTTCACTTTTTAGTTTGATGTGCTTTAAAAGCGTGTTTTTTAGTTTTTTAACTATTACTATTTTTTTATTTTTTAGTTATATATTTTTTTTTTTCGGATTATTGCATTGTCATCGATCTTTGACAGGTGCGCAAAATTTGAATAAAATCTGTCCGTTTAAAGTGGGTCAAAATCGAGTCCGAAGGAGTCGCTTACATACATACATACAGGTGAAGCTAATATAAAGCGTGTAAAAAGACAGCAATTTAAACGTTTCAATACTAGTCTCACTTCTAAGCTGATGCTGGGCTTACTTAGCTAAGTTTTACTTACATTGCCATATGACAGGAAGAAGAGTTGCTCTGAAGTAAAATATTCAAATCCAGGTAGTTTTAATTCGGGGCTGGTTTTTCTCAAATGTGCTTTTAAAGCTGCATACGCCTCTTTCACGCCACCGTTATCTGCTATATTCTCGCCAAGTGTCTTTTTACCATCGACCTGAAATATTTATACCTTGTACCAACTTAATATACGATACAATATTACGGGTACCATATTGTTTTCAATCAAAAGGTTTATAGATATTTAATCTCAACGAGATTACGATAATTTTCAGAGTAGATTTTAACTCATAAATATTTGGCACTCAACAGATCATAAATTTTAATGTAATTTATGTCCTTTTCTGCGCCAAATACCCTCACTATTTATACATTTATTTATTTCTATACTCATTTATATTTCATTGAAAAACAATTAACATTCGAACATAAAAATGGCTGGAAGCTGTAAAAAGTTTTGATCCTTGAAGGAAATCTTAGGGGTAATTTCCCCTTCACCTCAAGTAAATTGTCTTGGACACTTGTATCTTACCTACTCTCACATACGGCTGCCAAACGTGGACATACAACACAAAAATAAAAATCAAAACTGCCAGGAAACATTTTTTTTTAATTAAATAAGTTGAGCAAGAAATGCACAAGGCTACATAATATGTACAATAAACCAAAAAAACATATGTACACAATGAAAAGGACAATAAAAAAAAGACACACGAATCACGATAATTGCAGTGAATTTTATTCGGATTGATTTTTAGTGAGCATACCCTTTAGGCCCTTTCTGCACTGCTCCGGTCCGGCGTCGGATACCGGAATGAGTCATTAAAAAAATATCGGAAAGCCGGATTGCGCTTCTCCACTATATCCGATCCGACAATAACCGATATTTATCATGCAACACTGATATTAACTAAAACGCATATACTTTATTTTATTAATAAAACGTTCTAAATTCTGAATATTTTATTGCCTGGCTAGTTTATTACTTTTTTTATATTGTCTATCTTGAAATATTATAATCTACTTAATAAATAGTTCACTAATACTTTATGATATAATATAACTATAAATAAATAAACCTATGTATAATAATTTATAACCTCGTGGATATACTTGGACCGATAAAACACCGCGTTCCGATCTAGCAAGTTATCGGATCGTTAAAAACCGGATGCCGGAGTAGTGGAGAAGCACGTAAGTACTGTTGTGAGTTTCTAAATCGGATCGGTAATTAACGTTTGCCGGACCGGAGCAGTGGAGAAACGGCCTTACAGTACTAGGCAAGCTATTAAGAAAATCTAATTGTATAGATTTTAAAGAGAGCTGTGTTGGCTTAGTGGCTTCAACGTGTGACTCTCATCCCTGAGGTCGTAGGTTCGATCCCCGGCTGTGCACCAATAGACTTTCATTCTATTTGCACATTTAACATTCGCTTGAAAAGTGAAGGAAAACATCGTGAGGAAACCGATTTGCCTTAGACCCAAAAAGTCAACGGCATGTGTCAGTCACAGGAGGCCGATCATCTATTAGATTGACAAATGATGATGAAACAGATACAGAAATGTGAGGCAATGTGAGGTAATAAGGTTGTAGCACCATTAATTTTTTATATTTATAGATTATAAAGAGGTACCCATTGCTACTAAAATATCAAACTAAAATCAAAATTTAGCTATTAAGTTTTTAAGCGCCTTATAAGGTAAATTTATATAAAAAGACAAGTGCAAGACAAAACAAAGTATATATCTATGTTAAGGAACATATACTTACATGTTTCCCAATTTGGGGAATGTAGAATGAAGAATACTGATCCACAAAGCATTGTGTCATGTTGACAAATGATTTGATTGTGTCATTCGACCACCATGGTATCAGGTTACCGTTTTTATCAAATTGTCGACCTAGAGTATGCTTAAATTATTAAGGTGTAAGTAACAAATCAGCAATGAATTGTAGGGCAAATGTATTTGTTTTCTATATGTAGATGATTAGCCTTCTATTCCAGACACAGTTAAACGTGTTCGAGGTTTTTGACTACATCAGTAAGCATTTAAAGTATTGGGACAATTATTGGTGCACAGCGAGAGCGAAAGAGAGACTTTATAATAAGACGGTCGAAATCAAACCAAGTAAACAAAATCGAATTCAGAAATATTGTTCCATTTATACTTCGCGTAGTCTGGTTTCGGTATGATTACAGAATTATCGATTTGGTATGATTATAGAAATCATCATCTGTAATGCTATATAAAATGTAATAATACTATACAAAATCATATTTAAACATATTCATATAATCTGAAACTGCAAGAAACATTAATTTGAGAATGTAGGAGATAGAGAAAATAATTTCAACCAAAAAACTACTTTTTAAGCAATAAAAAAAAGGCCAAATTTAATTTATAAAAATATAAACTAATTAATTTGTTTAGTAATAAATTTTAAGTTCTACTTGTGTTTTGTGTTAAATATTACTTCAATCATTATTTCTTATTTTATTTAGAGCGATTTAATCTTTGGGATTTGAATTTTGACAGCTCATAGATAAAAAGACAAATTTAGAGTTAATTTAAGTAACTTAAAATAATAAATAACAATGTTATTTCATTTATATAACAGGGGGAAACGCCCAAACGGCCCATGGACAGAGGGCTCGCAAGTGCGTTACCGGTTTTTCAAGTATTGATACACTCTTTTCTTTAAGGATTTCTTACCAAAGTTGTCAAATCCATGAGTTATTTCGTGTCCTAGAACAGCTCCTAAAGAGCCATAGTTTAAGGAGCTGCAAAAAATTCGAGATCAATCAGAACATCGTAAAATTCCTTAAAAATAATATCAATAAATTAATTATGTTTAGGAAGTATTGATTACAAGAATGAATTCTGATCTCTGATTTACGATTCTAGAGATTTTTGGACAGCAACAATGTTACCAAGACAAAACAGAAGAAGCTAATAAATAGATATTTATATTTATAACTTTATATTTAAAATTTAATAAAATCATTCAACAGTTTGCCAAAGTGTGTGTAAAGGAATTACTTGTATTATAGCACCTAGATGGCTGTGTCTAAAAAAATATCTATATATATATACATACTCAAGCCCTAAATCGAAGAAAGGATATTGCAACATCACCAAAGGCACGGCTGCGTCCGGATTAAGAAAATCTTAATTAATTACGGCTTTAACTTGAAGTGTCATATTTTTGTCCAGACTATATTTTGTGACACTTTTCTGATTACCTATTTGCTTATATGTAGAACGGTGAAACATAAGGTACTTTCATGACTCCAGTATGTCAAATTGTATTGTATTTTGACATGCAGGAGTCATTGTATTTGACGACTCATTGGTCTAGTGGTTAGTACCCCTGACTGCGAAACCATGGGTCCCGGGTTCGATCCCCGGCTGAGACGAACATCGATGTGATGAGCATTTGGTGTTGTGCTTAGGTCTTGGGTGTTTAAATATGTATTTATATGTTTATCTATCTATAATATGTATGTATATCCGTTGCCTAGTACCCATAACACAAGCTTCACCAGCTTAGCATGGGACTAGGTCCATTGGTGTGAATTGTCTTTAAAAAAAAAAAAATTGTTCGTCTCACCAATAGGTCTCAAGTGTTCAATAGAAAATAAAAAAAAGTGTGGCACTCGGGGACTGCCACGGTAAAGCTATTATATATATAGCATTTTTTATCAACTTATGAAATTATATTTTTTTAAAATTTTTATTTATGTAGTTTTTTTATCTTTGATATTAATTCAAGTTTTTTCTTTGATATTAATATAGCGCATATAAGCTATCGCATAGCGATAAAAGCTTTACGATAGCATAAAAGTGACTTTAATTAATACCCATCGTCGGTAAACTACAGTTCAATCATTATTTCTCTTTGTCATCAGAATGTCACTAATTACTTATTCACATTACATCACATTACATTTTTTTCATCATTACATTACAATGCATAGCGTAACCAGATTTGTGATATATTTTTTGTAATATCAGGAGTTCAGCATTCTGGGCCTGACATACCCCGTCGATTCTTGGGTCTAAGAAATGCCGCTTTCCTCATTGACCACTGTACGAGCGGGTATTCACGCACATAGAAAGAAAGTAGACCTCAGGGTCTCACGCTTATCTCGCCTATTAAGAGCGCACCTAATTTGATGCAACATATGTTACGTTAACTTAAGTATATCATTAAGTAGTATATATAGTTATAGAAACTTACTTATAGTATTTTCTTGATAGGTATGATACGCGTTCACTTCTGTTGGATCAGTTGCCCACGTGTAATTATTTCCGATACGAAATTTATTTAAAGCATTCTTCAGTTTAGATTGAACAATATTTATTAGATTTTCTAAGTAATGTTTCGTGTTCACTTCAATCCCTTTGTAGTATTCTTCTAAACGTCCATCTTCAAGTAACCAATCCGGGAAACCTACAAGGGTTTTCATTTCAACTATCTTTTTATATGTTGCCAGTTTAGTATCATCGTCCATCCATTTCGCGACCCCAACTAAATGCGCTAGGGCATTTTTTAACTCGTTTAACATTGTTTCAATCTGGAAATACATATGAGAAATTAAGTCTTGTAATTTCTGTTTGATTAAATCATGCAAATTATTGTATTCTAAAAACAAACTTTTAACGGAATAATCAGCCAAGTTTTTTAAAGCATTTTTTAATGTTTTTGAACAAATGATAGATTCTACTACATATATATTAATGTTTAATATTCAAGGTAAATTACAGAACTTATTTTAATTCGTTATTATAAAATCCAGTTAAATTAAAACAATTATATATTGTGCATACGTGCGTAACTTCAATTAGGGTTGCCTGGAAGAAATAACTTGTTAGCGATAAGGCCGCCCGTTGCCTAATAACTTATGTAACCCACTTACTTTTTGTTTTTTTATATATGTATAATTATGTGTATTATGGCAATGAAGTGTAAATAAATAAATAAATAGGCTGCGTGAAATTTATCAAACGCAAAGTCATAATTTCAGATTACCTTTGGTTTAGTATTATTAAAAAAGTTCTGATCAACAATCGCGTAAGAAACTGCCATCCCAAGCAAATCGTTAACAGCGTTTGCGCAATGGAGGCTGCGTGACAATGTCATGTGTCCAGACTGAAGCTCTTCGGAAGCTCGTTCATATAAAGCTCGAAGCTCTGAGTTAGTGTGCACTGCCATTACTTCTATGACCTGCAAATATTATTTCCGTAATTGCAATGTGTTTTTGTATTTCATTCATGTAGAATAAAGAATTATAATTTCTTTATTGACCTAGGAGAGTGATTTATATTCTACTGGCAAAATGGAAATAGGTTTTAAAGAAAAAGTGATTCGGATGTATTTTCAATTCAATTAAAAAAAATATTTATTGCCGTATTTTGATTTATAGTACTTTATCAGATGCATTAGGAAGGTTATTTTATAGCTATGATTATCGTAAATCCTTTAATTTTAATTACCTTCATCCAGACGAAGAGTTCAATCAGAACGGGAGGCATTTTCGAAAGGTATGCAGCCATAAGTGACATATATTTCAAATCCGGTTCTGATATCAATATTTTCTCGTTCCCAAAATCTAGTTTAACATCACTTATATCAAATACTCCTTCGAGATACCTCCTCCAAATTGGTAAAGATGTTCCGTTATTCATTTCTACTATAGAGTCTGTATATTTTTGAACGTCGTCAACGGTATAGTCGGGAATATTTAGATATAATTCATCTACATCTGTACTGTTATCTGATTCAAGCTGAAAAAATATTGAATTAATGATTACAACGCAAAAACTAAATAACATGGATGTTACGATACTGAGGTATAATATTAATACCTCAATAATACATGGTTAAACTGAGGTGAAAATTGTTATATCGTATCCTAACGGTATCTTCAATCCGATTCTAATTACTAAATGTGTTAATTTGGAACCTGGCTAAAGATTGTAGAGTTTTGTTGTTAAGTGTTGCTTTTTCCAAACCAAATATTGAATTCTAGTAATATATTACCTCATACATATCCACACTCATAGAATAAAATGCATCAGCAGTGTGAACAATAAGTTGATCCAGTTCCGCTTCAGTAAAATTTGATTTTACATCATCTTCAAGAAGAAACAATTTTATAAGATGTGCGTAAAACATTTTATATACATCTGCTTCTTGGTCTTCATCGATTTTGTGTGCGTGTCTCGCGTTTATTAAATTACTTTGTATAATGTTTTCCCTCTTAAATCTGTGTTTACGTTTGTTTTCATTTAACATGCTGTAATAGAAAATATGTAAAGAATTTATTTATTTACAGCAAATTCATCCCAAATTGTATAACAAAATAAAACAAATAACCGTTAGTCTAATTTAAGCACGGTTTTAAATCACATAATACTACCTCCACACGCTTTATATTAGGTCGCTGTCCTTTGAAGAGTCGATAAAACTATAAAGCTACAAGAAGTGGGAAAACGGCGCTACACTCTACGAGCAGAGTACAGCCCTGCGATTCTGTAACTCACTTCACGAACTCACACAGCGGTTTTCGCATCGGCGGTCGCTCTCAAATCTGTCGTGAAGCAGTCATTTTATGATTTGGCATTATGAAAAGGTGGGAGCTGGTAGTTAATTGTTTATCAGACACATGTAGTCAGAGAACAGTGCTACGTCCCTGATGTTCTTTAAATATGTAAATATTATTCCCCACATAGGTACTAATATCAGTGGTAAACGCCAAGGTTATAGCCCTCCATAAATCGGCCTTGCTTAGGTCGTTGGCAAAAAGCCCAGTTTATTTGAATATTATCTTACTAGTACTTACACGCGACAAGGTCTATTTAAATTATTACACCTTCAGTACACATGATATCGGTATCGGAGGAATAATGATTATAATAATAATTTAACTAACTAAAGGCTTGTATAAAGAAAGTTGATGAAAAGAAGCAAAAATGGGTTTGCCACATGCCAGAAGCAAAACAAAGTTTATAACCAATAGGTTTTCTAGTTGTTTTATTAGGTGTTATAATTTTGAAAGACAAAAGACTTTCTAATAAAAACACGTTCCAATCCTACTGTTTTACTTATTATATTATTTATGATCTACTATGGGCTGAGTTTGTTGTTAAACCACATAAAACGATTGTTTGAGCAACGACTCATTTAAATATTTTTATATATATGTATATATTTTTAAAGTTAAAGATGTCATGGGGAACATGGTGTTAATGGTTGCAGCGTTTTTTCAAACATTTTGTAAAACAAAAAACTTGGCGATTAAAAAGAGTGGCGGAGAGTTTATTGCCAGATCTTCTCGTCGATTCTACGCCCTTGATATGAGAACTGCCAGTAAAATTAGAAGCATTTAATATGTATTTCTTTATTGACGTTCATAAGTGTACAATGTGGTACCTTTACATTTAAATGATTGATTGAATTTGAATAACATACCTTGGAAATGGATTCGTGGTTTCGGGAGACCCCATTATAAGTCTATAAACTGATGAATTCTTTGGATCTGTTACGATATCGAAACCTATGAGCACATCCATACTGAGTTGTGTCTTTATTTGTATCACACTTTCGATCCAGTCAAATGTGAAATTAGTGTAATCGACCTCTGTTATATTTAAAAAGGTGGGATATGAGGGTAGCCCTAATTGTTCCAAAATGTTTATTATTGGTTTTAGACCGCGTTTATCTAAGGTTTCTGTAAAAAATAGTTATTTTGTAAGAGACTATTTTAAGATATCAGTCGTTTACTCTGTGATTTAAAAGTCGAGTCGTTAACACCATTTCGGATTCGCTTCATTAATGTATCTACATATACTCTGATTTTTAATTCCGTAGAATTCTGACAGCTATCATTTTTCGAGATGTCAGAGATGGCAAACCTTTTTGGCCGGGCACATTTTCCAATTTCAATACGAGTCAGAACACCTGAGTCTATATAATAGGTACATATGTTTTATTTGTTAGTGAATGTATCCATTTTATTAAGTGTTATTTTTTTATCCACATTAAAAGTGGTTTAACGGCGAGTGATAATTACGTCCCTTTTCATCACAAACAGTAGAAAACGCACAAGTTAAGATAACATTTTGTTTTAGTAAAAACCTGGAATTAGTAGGCAGTGATGCCAGTAAAGAATAAAATAAAGTACCTAATTAAAGTTAATTCGATATATTGAAATATTTGCTATTTTGTGTTATAGGTCACTTGAGTAAGTATTTAGATTTACCTGTTTGTAGGTAAAACATAAAAAAAACGTAGCATTTTATTTTGTCAAAATCAAATTGGGTCAAATTTGTCCCTTTTTTGCTGGAGAACTTTTTTAGTAGGAACACTTATAAAATCTCAGAATTCTACGGAATAAAAAATCGGAGTATAGCTATATACAAAACTACCTGTGTCCATACAAGATGTATAAAGATCCTTAGCTTGTTGCACGGGTTTTGGCTGAAGGCTGGTATTTCTACTCAGAAAGTCTCGCACTACTGTGTACACTTTGGTTTGCTTGTCTCGGAACCAGTCGTAGGAGTGGTATGCGTCTGGTCGAGGGTGCTCTTCAGCCCAGTTTCCACACACGTACTAGAAGGATCAGGAAATAAAGACTAATCTACAATATACTGCACAGCCTGGCACATATTTGAAGGTTTTTGATCTGACACAAAATCCTAAGGGTGAAAGGCTTTTTACGGGTTATAGATAAAAATTGACTTTAAAGGTCAAATATGTCTGACTGTGGTCAAAGGCTTACGCAATAAGGGGTAGGCAAAGAATTTTGGCTAACTAATCAAATCAGGTTTGTTCCGTATATGGGGAAATGAAATTTTGCTTGTGTTAAATAAAAAAGTCAAAGCGACAATATTCAGGTCTTAGCACGTATTTTACGATAGTTTCTTCAAGTCAAAATTATAATTTTAGTTTTTGAAAGCTGACATATTGCATTTGATCAATGCTTGTTCGTGGTTTTAAATATGCCCAAAAAATCTTTATTTTTCTATTATAATTGGTTGTAAGAATAGTATGTATTTTTTCTGGTTGTACAAGGCCCTTATTAACTTCTCATTTCTGTGTTTTTAACGATTGATGCTCCTCTTTTATTAAATCCAATAATCAATGGTACCTGATAAAAATCATAGCAGGGATCAGCACTTCTATCCATCGACAATGCTAAATTGGCAGCTGAACGTAGACATTCTTTACTTTCGCAAACTATTGTTGGTCTGCTCAGCTTTTGCTTGACATCTGTCAGAAAAGTTAACTTATGCATTCTATAGACAGGTAGACCTACTGGAAGTACGTGTTTAAAGGAATCCCTTAGGATTTTTTAAGTAGTGTACACCTAATGTCTTAAGCGTGCGACCTCAATCTTGAGATCAAATCACGGCTGTGGACTTTTCTATGTGCGTATATAGAGTTTGTTCGTTGATGGAAAACTTGAGAAAACCGGCATGCATAGACCTGACCGTCGAAGGTGTGCGTAAGGCACATATGGCTGATCACCAACTTGCCTCTTAGCAAATAATGACGACGTACGAGAATATGAAGTTGCGCCAAAGAGTTTATTTTAGTTCAGTTGTAGACTAACAATTTTCTTGAAAACTCCTGATATATCTAATCTTTTCTAGATTTTTTTAATGACGCTAATAAATCATAGATAATAGAATGGTTTAAGCATTAAATACTTACATAAAACAGTCATTGTTATAAAAAGGCATAGTAGAAGTAATAGACAAATAAATAGAAAAGCAATCATCATTTTGTTTTTGTGTTTTCTTCTGAATCTGTAACGAAATAAATTTCTTAAAAACGTACGTAAAAATTAAATTCTTATTTGAATTAAATTCTTTGTCTCTCTCTGTCAAACTGTGTGTACGCCATCACACATTATGTAATTAAATTAAATACCTGTTAATTGAAGTGGAACCAATTTCTATGTTGAAACGTATCTGATTAGATATAGGACGATGTGCCTCTTAATTTACGAATAATTGGTGGACTTGTGAAGTTTGAAACTAGTTCCAGGAAAGCGTATTTAAGCGTATTAGCGCGAAGAAAAACACTTTGATATCGTATCTTTTTACATATTTATTAAATTTCACCTGGCAGTCCTGGACCCGACAGCTATCAAGTATCCAGATTCCCGTATATCACTCCCATTTTTCAACGTTGGTGTGGATATTACGGCGCTATCCCTGCCTGCACATGAGACAATTTAATAATAAAACTTCAAATCAATTCCGCTATATAATCTACTAGCCGTTTCGCGCCCGCTTTGCTGAATTACGAACGAATTAAAATAAATTTTATGTTTCATTATTTTATTTTTTTTCATATTTTTATTATTCTTCTTTTTAACTTCCCGCTAAGAAAATTGAAATATTTCGAAAATCGAGTTTTTAACAGATGTTGACGTTTAGAGGTTCTAGGAAGCCTCCCCGAATGTTTCCGCGGTGAAGTCCGTATGGATAAATTTTCATAAAAGTAAAACAGCAATAAAAAAATGAAGGAACGTTGGAATTTAATAAATAAATAGCTATAAACCATCTAGGTCTAAATTTCGCATCGAATGGTGGTAGTTTCATGTCGATACGATCAGTGGTTTAGGCGTGATTGAGCCTCAAACGAAGACCATTTTCATTATATATATATAGATCTATTAAAAGTTGAAATTTTAGAAAATATTATTTCCTTTAGCCTTAACCGTTTACAATGTTTAGCGGTGCACGACCTCAAATAAATACAATTTAGAGTATTTTTAACTAGATTCATCATGATTATACCATCAGCAACCTTCTATCTTCTATTAATCCATGACAGGATTAATTACATTTTCGTGTGAAGAAAAATATGCCAGTGCTCAATGATAATATGAACTGTCATACGTGTGATTCCTGTTACTAAAGAACACTGTTTGTGTTGCTATTATATATTTTATAATATGCTATGTGGAATTAGCTGCTAAGGTATTTTAAAACTAAGAAGAATTAAGAGAAGAGCGGACTGATTACGAAAAGGCTGGCACTCGCAGCTACCTAGTAGTGTGAGTTCACTTAACATAAAGTAAGCATCATTCCCACATGCCCTCTAGTTCTGAGTTTTTTTTTAATATCTTGTGGCGAATTAACATTTTAAAGAACGTAGTGACCCAAAGTAAGCCTCGTCTCCTTGTCGTAGATTTATAGAAGATGTATTTGATATTAAAATGTAAACATATTTTCTAAAACCCTTGAAACAATTACGCGTTTGTTTAGAAGATTTATTTTTGTATTGAATTTTGGTTAAATATCTTACACGTAGTGTTCGCTTACTTACGTGTAACTGATGGTCCCATTCCATCACCTTCGTGTTGCCAGGCATTCGTTTTATCACTCATAAGTGACATAGAAGTATTCTAGTGTAGGTACTTTTTTTAAATTTTTCGTAGGATTAATATGTATAGCTACTGAAGTGTTTTCAGTTTGAAGGTATTTTTGTAACTAAAAGCTTGTTGTGGTTACGGTATTTTCATTCGCGATTAGTACTGTGCCCATTATATTGTATTTTGTTGGACAAAGACTTCGCTTTAAAGAAGTTTAATCTCATTAAAAAGATACATGTCACTTACATGAGAAAATTTTGTTTCTCTTCTTGTGAAAAAAGTTATTATTATAACTAAACATTAAATTAATAATAAACTAATAATAAAAATTAATAAAAATAAAATTAAAACAAATTTAAAAAGTTTGGACCTGTAGCTGTGTACCATTAACGTTGACAGCATTTCCTTGTTGTATTGCGATCCTTATTCGTTAAGGAAAGCACCAGCTCTGGGGTCACCGGTACTATCTACTAGACGCCAACTTAAATCTTTAATAAGCGCCTGTGCACTTGAACCCCTCTGCCCAAGAGTCTCTACTCCAAAGAAATTAATCAAAACAAAATCGAAGTAGGAGGAAAGATTTATATTTGAGCCGTTTAATATTTTCCGCCTGCTCTGCGGCGGCCCCAGCTTTTTTGCTTGTCCGAGGAAGCTGAGACGAGGCAAACGTGTCCACACAAGTAGCATCCCATACTAGAGCTCGTCCCATTTTCCAAGGGATCAACGACATCCCAGCTTGCCATCGTCTCTTGCGATGCCTGTTGGCTCCCAAATTGCTGGAACATTAACGGAGGCAAGAGAGCGGCGTATAATGTCGTTGAGTGCAGCGTGGCGAGAAAAACGACCTGCACTCTTTTGGCAATGGTGTCCAAGGCTACTTACTTCAAAGCCACAGGGACACATATGTTTTTTGTAAAAAAATAAATAAAAATCGTGTGGCACTCGGGGACTGCCGCGGTAAAGCTATGGCATAGCATTTTTATCAACTTATGCAGTTATAATTATTAATTGATTTTTTATTTATGCAGTATGTATTTGTTTTTCTTTGATATTGACCGGCCGCGCTCACGCTACGTCACCAATCTCGTCAAAGAGATGGGAATGCGCAGTTTGCGTTCTGTCCCACTCTAACGCGTATTTGCCGCACCTATATAACGTCATCGTGTGTAAGGTTTTTTCGTTACGGAATTTCTTGATTCGATCGCCGCGCTCAAAGCCCGCGATAAAATCTATGCAATAGTTTAACTAACTCTTAAAACTGCAATTTACAAAATTAATAGTCTAAAATTAATCAGTGCAGATTATAAATACTTTGTAGAAAATCCATATTAACATAAAGCCATGGTGTCATTATAGACCCAGGTCAAAGGACAGTAGGGTATAGTAGAACACGCGATGAGTAGTGATGTGCTGTGATATCGATCTAACAATAGGAAATGTCAAATAATATATTCATTCATGCATAAGGTGACATTTTCGATGATTTGTAGGTTAGAGTTAGGCTGTGGTGTATTATACCTATGTTACACAGTTTTAAGTGTTTTTTTTAATGATTGATCTGAAATTGTATAATTATTATGAAGTTTATGTTGTAAAACCTTTTTTATTAAGGGAATGGGATTGATAATGTACTGAGATATTTCTATATTTGTTTTTTCTTTATTCTACTAGGTCTTTTGATAACCGGTTTATAATAAAATTTATCAATGCGACGAGTTTTTTTATAGTTCATCGATTTGGCAAATATTTAGTTTAATAAACGCAAAAAATATTTAGTTTTTCGTTGTGCATTTTTTTTTTCAAGCCTAACAATGTTAAGTTAGGTTAGGTTAGGAGGAGTTTCCCGTCCATAGCTGATGGGGTGTTAGTGGGTGGGGGTCCATTGCACCTAAAAATAAAATAAATAAAATATGTTTATTATGGAACATAAGATACATGTATCACTTATTCCACGTCATTAAATTTGAAGGCATCCCTACTCATCGGCAAAGAAGACAGAGGGTGTAGGCCGAGAGAAAAAGCCGGCGTAAAAAACTCTCGGTACCTCACAGACCGAATCCCACTCTCCCCGTAGCACAGTTAAAAGTTGCCCCGGCGCGGTTGTCTTTAAGTTGATTTAAAAAAAAGCAGTTAAAATCCATTTTCTTCTATTAGGAGATCGGTGCGTGGAATCTTTCATATATTTGTTCTACGACAGGAGAATGACATATATGTTGCAATGTAAGGGTAAACTAACCTTACAGTACGAAAGATGAAAGAGTGCTTTAGTTCACTTATACTAAAGTATTTTTTAAAGTTTTTATGAATATATTATTATAAAAATCAAAAAGGTTAATCAAAACCTCCACGACAACATGTGCGTAGGAGTTCTTCATGAAACCCTAAAAAAAAAGTCACCGAGCTATTAAAGAGTAAGACAAATAAAACTCATAAATAATTGAATATAAATATTTATTCACCCGCCGAACGGGCATGATCTCAACGCATTTATAATTATTTATAATTACTTCTAACCCTTCACCAACCATGACCCCAACCATGGCCGTAGGACGACGCGTAGGTGGCCAATGGGGCATGGGAAATGACCGCTGGGGCCAAAGCTGGGGCGGCGTGGATCACAGGCTGGGCAACAGCGACTGGCGCAGCGTGAACAACGGGAGCAGCCTGGACAACGGCGTGAGTTGATGGGTGGATCACCTGAAGGAAAAGTAAACTAGAATCAGTAGGAGAACTAGATCAATAGAATAGTCTATGATCATCATAGGATCTTCTAAAGCAACAAATTTTACTGAGGGTAATTCTTCGTTCTCTTGGAGGGTTCTCCAAGTACCCTCCAAAGCGCTGAAGATGCGAATCATTTGACACCTAATTACGATCGGAGCTATGTTTGAACATACCTAAACGTTTGAAATGTAAACCTTCTATTATTACCAGGAGGAACTGTTTTAATAAAAGATTTAAAAATTATTGGGTATTTAATACCCATTATGTGCCTCAGTATCCGAATAATCAAGATTTTTAAAAATAATATGAAAAGTGTATTTTAAATGCCGAAAGAGTTGAACCATTTTACAGCTTTAGATTGAGGATAACATTGAGATCCTCATGCGTTTGGTTAAGAAGGAAAAACTCACTACTTGCTCATAAAACAGAAGTGTTATGTCAGGTCAACTGGCTGTTAGACTTACCCTCTGGAAGGAGGAGTAGCTAGTGGCTGGTGCATGGGCGACAGCTACGGGAGCGTGGACGATGGGTGCGGCCTGGATGACGGGCGCGTGCGCAACCGAGATTGCTGGTTGGGCAATTGTGATGGCTGACTCGTGACCGAGGCTCAGCTGTGAATTTTATAAAACTTAATTTATAATATAGAACTTATACTTAAATAGAAATTTTCGAGATTATGACCAATATCTGCCAGACTTTATCAAACCCTTCTCGGTCATAAAACTTCCATATGGATAGGATTTAAAGTTGAGTTCATTCTATGGGGCAATATTTATTATTTGTCAAAAGATTTTTGAAGTTATACTTATTTAGGCGCGTTATGAAAAATTGATGAGAGTGAAATTTTACGATGCGCGCGCACCGTGACACAAAATTAACAGAATGAAGTTAGTGGCGCATGTTGGCACGCACGCCGCCTCTGTTCACTGTGTATTTATATTTATAATATTTATCCACATGCTTTGAGTTTCTATGCGTTTTAATTAATATTAGAAAATAATAATAAATATAAATATTTATTTATTTAATTTTTCAAATGTAAACTGAACTTTATTGACTATAATGACTCCTTTTCCAGTCTTTGATTATTTAATTGTAATAAATTATTTGCATGCAATCAAAAACTATTTTTAATAATGCCAAGGAAGTATAACTTCTTACGCGCGTACGTAAGTACACGCACCCTTTTTTTTAAATATACTTACACCTCCATATCCGCCATATCCACCATATCCGCCCAATCCTTCATATCCTCCATATCCTGAGAGGAAACCTGGAGTTGGTTTGGCCACAGCCACCGCGACGAGGGCAAAGAAAATCTACAAAAAATATATATACATATATAACTAAAACGATGGCAAACAAGACAAACAGTCGAGACTCAAATGAACGTCAAAACGTCTATGTCAAAATCGTATTAATTTTTGAAATACGGGAGTCATCACCCAGCATTAAACAATTACTAAGCATTCCGAAATATATATTTTACAGTACACTTACATATACGAAAATATATGTACTCTGGTTCCTTGATATATGTACGTTATTCCAAATATATAAATCTATATTCAAGATCGGAATTTTCAGGCTAGAATGAAAAAAAGTTCGATTTTTCGTTCTCGTATCTTTTACACATCAGTGCATGTTAAGGACCAATGTACATATTATCACAGTGTGCACGCAATTTTATCTGAATGTATTGCTAATGCTTTTATATTGCATTTAAAATAACATTCGTTTTATTGAATGTAAAGATTCTTAATACCTATTTATTTTATGCGCGAAATTATCCTTAATGGAAAAATTGACGGTATAACTCCTGAAAAATTGTTTAAAATTGACGAAAAAGCTATTAAGCTTAAAACTATTGGGTTAATTCAATGCTATTAAGCAGAGATTTTTATTTCCAGTGATATTGGTTGGAGCCTCCCAAAGGATCTTTTCTAGGGAAAACGAACAATACAATAGGTGCAATCTACCCCTATTGCAACGTCATCATATTCCATTTTCTGTACGTCTCTTTCATTATGTCATTCTTTTAAAGGCCGGCAACACATCCGTTACCCACTAGACATTGTAGGTTTCCATGAAACGCGGTAAGCCTTCTAAATGACTCTCCTAGTCGTTTGACTCGTATTCCATAGAAGTTGATCTTCTGTGCCTTACTCTCAATTTTGGGTCTAAGACAGGAACTATTTAGGAGTCCGAATAACCCCTACTACGAACGCTCACTTATCTAATACAATTCTCTATAACATATAATTGCTATGATTTATATATATAAAATGACTTACGAAGGCACGCATGGTTGAATCGGCGTAAGAATGCTGTATGCTCAATATTGAACCAACGCACCTTTTATACGTTTAACTATTTCGTATGTAGGTATTAGATAAAGCATATGAGCTATGTCCGCAAGGGCGTTGGCCACTCCATATACGAGCAACTGTGATTTAAATGTATCAATATTTTATACGGTAAAATTAAGGATATATTCACGTTGGCCTAGTTTAAGAATTGATAGAAATTGTTTATTTCAAATGTTTTGAATAAAGATTCTGATTGTCTCGAGAATTCTGAATACACTGGTAATATGAACAGTGTTGACCTAGTGGCTTCAGCGTGCGACTCTCATCCCGAGGTCGTAGGTTCGAACCCCGGCTGTGCACCAATGGACTTTCTTTCTATGTGCGCATTTAACATTCGTTCGAACGGTGAAGGAAAACATCGTGAGGAAGGCTTGCCTTAGACCCAAAAAGTCGACGGTGTGTGTCAGGCACAGGAGGCTGATCACTTCTTGCCTATTAGCTTGAAAAATGATCATGATGCCACTGTTTTTTTAACAGTTGTAATATATATGTCACCGTAAAATTGTAAACACCGTTAGATTGTAATCTATCTCGCGAGATTATAAACTGTCGAAAGATTGTGAACCTCAACGAACTGCTTACAATTTAACGTATTATTATTCGGTAGTTATATGAAATTGTTGGAAAGTAAAATTAATCTGTAATTGACCAAAGAAGTTTGAATGATAACTAAGTTAGTGTAGTACAATCTACCGAATAATAATACGTTAAATTGTAAGCAGTAAGCTGAGGTTCACAATCTTTCGACAGTTTTTAATCTCGCGAGATAGATTACAATCTAACGGTGTTTACAATTTTACGTTAACATATATAGCAAGTAAAAATTGCGCACATAGAAAAAAATATTGTACAGTCGTGATTCGAACGCAGGATTTACAGGTTGACAGTCGCACGCTTAATTCACTAGGCCAGCACTGCAAATCCATTAAATAAGTATCACCAAAAAGAATACTGCTGTTAACTGAAAGTTCTGTAATTTCTGATAAATAGATTATTTGAGCAATTAAGGTAATGGTAAAAAGTTATTAAAGAGATATTTGTCATCTAATAACAGCCTTTCCAGGAAAGTTGTTCATCAACATTCCTATTTAGTATTGAGCCATGACCTCTATTTGAAAATGAAATTTATCCTTGTACATTACTAACAATTTAGTAGTAATTTTCTTATAGTATTAATTACAGCTGTTGAGGATTTAATGATTTTTTATTTAAACGCTAGCTAATACAGCTTATTTTGTGAGAAGTTTTCTAATATTATTAGGTCAGCGACATTTTTCAACATTTCAAATGATTTAGCACGATCGAATCACAAAAAAAAAGTCTTGGCCCCAGATTTCTGAATCTGTTCATTTTTAAATCTAATAGGCAAGTAGGTGAACAGCCCCCAGTGCCTGACACACACCGTCGACTTTTTGGGTCTAAGACATGTCGGTTTCCTCATGATGTTTTCCTTCACCGTTCGAGCAAATGTGTAATCCGCACATAGAAAGAAAACCCATTGGTGCACAGCCGGGGATCGAACCTACGACCTCAGGGATGAGAGTCGCACGCTGAAGCTACTAGGTCAACACTGCTCAGCAATCAAATCACGAACCAAATCTAATAATAAATTATTCTTTGCATAAAAATTGTAGTTGGCAAATGAAAAAACTAAAAATAATGTTATAGTTTAAACTTTGAAAAGTAGATTAGAATTACGTATTGAAATTTTGTTGACGTTGATACAAAAAGACTGATGCTAGTAAAAATCAAAACAAAACGAATTGGAAAAATATAATACCAATAGGTTTAAAAGTTTTCCCTTGATATGCTAAAGCTAGACTATTTAAAAGAAGACCAGTCGATGAGACTAGTAGCTCAAATTGCGAAATTAATCAATCACAAGTGGAGGGAATAAGCAAAAAACATACTTTTTACGTAATGATGCTTCATTACCTCACTTATTTCTTTTATAAAGTGAATTTATTAGTTAAAACATTTGTCACAAGTAACTACTTAAGAACTGACCAGTGATGAAAATTCATTGTAGTTTACGGAAATTATAACTTAATTTTAAAACCTAATTTTACCTCCCCTGAAATAGATCGCGACAACCATAAAGATAGTGTTAGTGTAGAATGTAATTCTACTAAATAATCATAAAAGTTAATGTGACCGAAAAATAAATAAAGAAAAATAGATCCCTGTTTCATCAAGGTCATAATATTTCCGTGAAAAGAGTGAAAATAGATTATTACCTTCTAAATATTGTCGTCCGTTATTATGTTTAAACTTTTGCTTTTCAGTCTAATTAATTGAACTACCGTTTAGTTATTTATTAACAATTTACACTAAATACATAACAACAATGTTTAAATCGTCAAATAGGAAAAAATAGCTTTCATTTGATATACATCACTGTAATGTACTAAGTATCTTAGTAATAATAGCATAACCTTTTATTTTTTGCTTTCACGACTTTGATCCTCAAAGCAAGCGAATTTTCTGCGTATGTTATTTGATATCTATGATTTGATAATAGCCACTCGTTATTATTACTTTTCCGGGAATTGAACCTCAGATCTCCGTTTGCCAAATGTGTTTATGGCGTATATCAAACTAAACATTATTCTCATCTCTTTATACCAATAAAAGTATTTTATAATAATTTATTATTTAGTACGGAGTCATTTATAATCACGTTTAAAACGAAAAGTTTGAAATGGTTTTCATAATCCATAAATGCTTTCGTAAAGCTCATTTTGCAAGAACTTACGTAATGTTATGAATGAAAATTGACGTCGTGTTTACTACCAGACTGGAAAGAATGTTTTATTTATTTTGATTGCAAATAGCTAAGCTTTTTTGTTGCTCGTGTGAATTTATGATGCAATAATTATATGAACAATATATTGAAACCAAGAGAGATTGTGATAATATAAATATTAATTAATATTTGAGCTCTCAGATTCAAATAAAATTAGGAGCTTTTGTGTGATTTATTGATTTTATATTGTTTTAGGTTGGGTTTTCGGTGGTAACTTTCAATTGTTTTTTTATTGAGAGCCGGGATTGCTTCAATTTAGTAGGAAAGCGTTCACCAGTGCTTTGAGTAAAGCACTACTTAGCGTTATGTATGCCTCCTATATGTAAAAACGTTTTGGATTAGACATATATTTCGCAAGTCAAGGGCATAGAGCGGGCAAGAAGAACTGGCAAGAACCTCTTCGCACTCTACGACCTCTTTAATCGCCAAGTTTTGAGTCATACAAATTGTTTGAACTGGAAAAATCCCAAGGATTAGGATCATTTACATAATCGTCAAATTTATAAAAAGCTTTGTTTATTTTACGTTTAAGCAAGCTGCACTAGATAACTAAGTATATGTGAGGGTGAGAATGTAAAAACCTAACAACCATACGGAATTCTTAACCCTACAGTTATACTTTAAATAAGTACTGGATGTCTGCACTAGGAGACCTAAGGTAACAGACGGAGTCCTACGAGCCTCTTATGCTTACTTACATTCAAGAATAGCGTTTATCTAATTCGTATCTGTACTTCTCAGGTATCCTGTTCACACTACCGCTATATGTTAAATAGTAACGGGATTCTATTTGTAACTATCCCGTACAATCACAGGTTTCTGTTTGAATACAATGTTTAAAACATGGTCGTTTATTTGTTTTAAAGACGATGGATAGTATGAGTAAATATGTGAGTTACGATTTTATTAGAATTTTATGTTTGTATATGTTAAAGATTATTTTTTATAGCATAGGGGGGCAAACTAGTCTACGGCCCATAAAGGTAAAAAAAAAACCTGTAATTTAGTTGTACAGCCTTGCTCGTACAATTGTCGTGGATTTAATGTCACCAAAGTAAACAAATTATAGTATCATACCGTATGTCAAAACTGTTAGTACAACAAGTTATAAATAGATATATAATATATATAAAGTATACAGTGAAATAGTTTTGATCCTTGAGCACTTTCATATAAGTCAGACAAGCTGTTTCTAGATTTCGAAATGTTTTAGCTAGTATTTTCATCTGTATACATGGCACGTACATGTTAGTTGACCGATTAGGACCTGCATTAGTATTTATGATGATTTACTGTTGAGATGTAGGCCTATGATGCTGGCTAAGTGTGGCCCATTTAGGTGCATGGCTCACGTCGTCTTTTCTGTCTAAATAATAAATAAATAGTTTATTTTCAAAGAAAATGGTACATATAGATCGATTAATTGTAAAAATCCGCACAATCAGCCAAATAAAAATATGCATGTGAATGTCATATGAATTTTCATAATGTCATGTAATATGAACTTTAACATAATGTCATAATAATAAGTTGAGTTTCTATATCGGTCGAAACGATATTACGAGTCGTAATTGCTACTAATGGTTTCAATATCCTGGATGTGTTAATTTCGTGTGAAGAAGATATGTGAATCTTTAAGCGATCTTAGGAAATCTTACAGCTTTTTGTATTTCTCTATATACTTGAGCTTTATAAACAAGAGTACTAGATACATTATCACCGGATTAAATGGTTTTATTAAATGGACGGGCATCCGATTTATCATCGTTTAATCCTTTTTTATATCACCACAGGAAATGCTATGTCCGCATGTTTTCCAATTCTAAAGCTGCGATGGTATATTGTGTTTATCTCAGACTTCTCTTCTACTCAGAGACTCCACAAAGGGCTCGAAAACATCCTGGAGAGACTTCCGGGACCACATTTGCTTAACTTTGAACTAAATTGGATTTCCGGCGCAATAATTCTATAAACGTGAAACTTCATAACGCACTGAACAATGTCAATAATTTTAAATACGAATTATAAAAACATGACAATTTTATAATTATAACACCTACAAATGAATACGTAAAATACGATGGTGAATTACGTATTTTTTTGTTGGATAATTTTCGCATAACATACGCAATAAAATTCTATGTCAAACTATAATTTTATTGCAAAATTCCATAGATTATTTGCTATTAGCGGTTAAGTTGGTATTTATGTTTTTTCTAAACGATTTCGTTAGACATTATGGCATTTTAGTCTTTATTAAACTGTATCGTTTTAATGGAAAAATTTTATTTTCAGCCAGCATTTTTTTAAATTATGTTGTGTAGTTTAGTTGTTCCTGGTTGTAAACTGTCATCTTTATTCATTTATTTGTTTGGACTTTTTTCTTAACTACGTTAAATTAATCTGACAGATTCATACGAATAGTTAATAGTTAAAACTGATTTAGACTTTTAGAGAAATGTTTCGTTGTCATGAGAATATATTTTTTTAGTCATTTGATAATTTGTATATCTCGTTTGCACTAAGATATAAACTAGAATTCTAAATATAGCCAATCTCAATACTATCACTTCATTCATGCGTCATTAAGCTAATGAATGCGACCGTTATGAATATGTACATTTATGGTAAGTTTAAAAAACTTCGCAATGATGTAGTATTTTAACGACGTGTAGTAATTGCTTATTAATATGAATTTCTGCGAGATAATGACATAATCTGTGAATAATTTGTATAAAGAATTCTTGATTATGGACCTTGATTTGTGTGAAATCAGAAGTATGGTTAAAAGATTTGCGAGCCCGTTTTAATCCAAATTCGAAAAACTTATCAAGTCTATGTTAATGTCTACAGTACCTATTATTTTGTTTTCGAAATGTGTTTTCTATTATCTTGAGGCACCTTATTAAATTGGATGACAGTTTCAAAAGAAAGAAATAAAAAGTTATAACGTTTTTTTTTATAATAACATGTTTTATATTTACACGTTTCCAGAGATACAATACCTATGCATTAGTAAATTTATGAGATAAGCATTTTCCCTTGTATATATGAATAATAAAAATATATAAAAACATATTTATCCTACAAGAAGTTCTTTGTATACAAAATATATTGGTTAGTTCTTAGATTTAGTTCAGTTTTAAGTACATCTTAATTGCTGTGTGGAAATTTTTCACTTAAATCTCGAATTGGTTTGGTAGAATTTAGATTAAGATCTAGGCTCCGTTGAGGCTTTGAATTACGCAAAAATATGCTCCACTTTCAACTGGACTACTTTTTGTTCGAATTCGTATAAATATAGCTATGGATGCAATTATAATTTCGTTTTACGCAAGGTATTCCTTTAAATGGGTAGTGATATGTAATATATAGTAAAGATCACATCCCTAGAACAAAATAAAACACGAAATACAGGATATAAATATGTATCAAGGTCTATGAAAATAAACACTGGCAGCATCCTAAAAAAAATTAAAAAGAAATAGAGTGAGTGAAAGAGACAGGGAGTCGCTCTCCCTGTCTCTTTTCCCTGTCCCTGTCTCTATCGGGTATTTTGTAAAACGTGGAAGAAAATAGGAAGAATTGCGTTTGTTATCATGGTTATTTTAAACAAATATTATTTGTAGTCAACGTTGAACAATTACGACATTTTGGCACTATATAAGTGTATTTTCCGTCTTTGTAGTTTTGTATTTTGCAGTTGTTTTTGATATTCAACAGGACCCGTATATTTTTCTTTATCCAAAGACAAAGTAATTTACTTTTATTGTCTTTGCTTTAACTTTACTAATAGTTTTACTCTGTATCTCTTATTCGTACTTATGATATTGGAACATTAATTGTTCTTTTCCTTTTTTTTAAGTTACACGGCGCTATAGTTCGGAAGCGCGAGCGTCCTCTGTGACATTGCGGACATTTAAAATTGTTAAAATATATTTTTTGAGGATTGGTTCCAATATTATATTATAACTTAAGGATCTCATTAATGATTGTTATAAAATATTTCAATTTATAGTTATAGAATAATACTTTCTTTGTATTGATTAGTACGTTACTTATGTGTTGTCAGAATGAAATTTGTATTCCTAAGTTTTAATAAAAATAACACACGTCACGATAAGGAAATGTTAATATCACAAAATGTCTAGTAAAACAGAAAGTCTGTGTTGGACTTTAATTTATTCCATGATTGGTTCGTATTTTTTATTCAACATTTCTTGTCAATGTTAAATGGTAATAAAGGAAGTGCAGAAAAAATATGTGGCCTAGTTAACAAATATAGTAAATGCTTATTTGGATTAACAGCAAACTGTTTATGTATTAATATATTTTACCTAATCATCATAAATGGTTATATAGCCCCTTGTGTGGTACACTTCGCAATAGCAATCTATCCAGTGCTTCCCGCGTCCAACTTCGAACCCCAATAGTTTCGAGGTCATTGACAAATCCATCCCACCAACGCAGACCGGGTTTTCGGTCCTTGGGGTTCTGACGTCCGCGATTCTGTGCATATGTCCCAACCACTTGAGCTTGTTGCATTTTATGAATTGGGCGATGGTCGTCAAGGATCTTTTAACCTAATACACACAGACTTTATTACTAAATATTTTTCCAGCTTTGTAGATGGCTTATATTTTAGAATCCTGTATATTTTTATCAACTCTCATGTAATAATTACGTTTTAATAGAAAGTCTCAGAAATATTATAATTAGAAGTCATAAAATGTGTAATATTTAGACAATATACAACGCCAAAACATAAGTCAATTAAGTACGTTAATTGATAAAAAATAGAGAACTGAAATTAAACATTTAACAAACTACAACTTAATATTTTAAAGAATAAGATATTGTTATTACTTTTTTTTATGGCTCTGGCACGGTTTGTGCATTAGCCAGCGTCAAGTATAAGATTTTTATAATTCGAGCTTTTTGCCTTAGAAATTCGACCATGTCCTCCATGTATGGTTTAGGCACTCGCCCGGTACCGCACAACCCTCCCAAAGGCCGAGAACAAATTTAAATTAAATTAAAACTTGCCCTCGAACCGGGAATCGAACCCGGTACCCCTCACCTAGCTGCCACTTAATAAGACCGCTAGGCTATGGGGCCCCCATTGTTATTACTTTAAACAAAGTCAAGTCTCTTAGAATACATTTTACGCCAAAGATTTGACATACGAAACAGTTATTGTGGTTGTTATGGGCACAGATCTCCTCCAAGCTCTACTTGAGAGAAGAGGAATGCGCAGTATCTATTCCTCGGATATCCCAAAAAGGTTTGTTAAGGTTAGTTCAATTTAACACAATGTAAGCAAGTTGCTAGAACGAATTAATAATTTATTATGATCGATGAAAGTAAATAGTAAAAATCTAGTTCATGGAGTTATTATATTTGTATGAGTTGAAGTCTAGTTTTGTTTATGGGTCGTCGGATCGATGTCTATTAATAATGCATGGTTATCGGACATTAGTTGAAGAGCTTGATGCCTTTTGGTTATAAATATTTTTTATTATGATAGAGTAGAAAATGGATAGCAAAATGGTTAAATACACGTGTATATAGGAGCGAAAATATTTGATCTATATAGGAATACTAGTGGACCAGACAGACGTCGTCTTGCATGATATTTCAAGCGATTAGTAAAGCAAAGTATGAAGGTACCAACTGCAGCGCCATCTGGCGGGCTGATTTGTGAATCTAAACCACTCCCAGATCCCCTTGAACACACACAAAAAATTTCATCAAAATCGGTCCAGTCGTTTGAGAGAAGTTCAGTGACATACACACTCACAGAAGAATTATATATATAAAGATAAATTTGATGATTGAATAGGGTGCAAAAGGGCAGGAGGCTCATCTAGTGTAAAGTGATACCGCCGCCCATAGACACACTCAATGCCAGAGGGCTGGCGAGTGCGTTACCGGCCTTTTAAGAATTGATGACCCCACATCTCTTCGCAAGGGCCAAGGGAACATAGAACATTTCAACTAAAGCAAATTAACTGACGTAATTATTTTTTAAAGAATGGAATAAACTAAAATGCACTCCATTTGTTTATATAATACTATGCGGTATCACAAGTTTTGTTACAAGAAAGGGAAGAAATAATTTTGGCAGGATCTATTTTTTCATCCTTGAAAATTAAACGGTTTTTTTCATGTCACATTGAGGAACAAAGCCAAGTCTGATAATCATATAAATTATGTTATCTTTCCAAATGGACATTAAATATTAAATCACCAATCGTGCTATGCAAGTTATAAGCAACTCTTGGTACCAGTTATCATGGTTGGTCATTACCCGACAGCAAATAGCCTAGATCGTATGATAAACGAAGCCGCCGCCTGCAATTTGTCTAGAAATGGTACGGTGACACGAGATATTTTAGTAAATATATATTTTTTAACAAGGTTTTGCACTATACTTTAATCATTAGGAACATTAAAAACACAATTAAACGGAATGCACTCGCTAGCCTTCTGGCTCTCTTTGAGTGTCCATGGGCACTTAAAATCAGGTGAACCTCCTGCCCCTTTGCCCTCTGTTCTATAAATTGAGGCAAACAAGATTAGGTTTACTGGTTAGACTACAAACTCAAACTAAAAATAACAATATATAAATATTCATATAGGTAAACAGTATGAACGTCAGAAAAGAAGTTATATAATTCTAAATTTACTACCAGTTCGCAAGTCAAGGGAGTAGAGCGGGCAAGAACAACTGGCAAGAAACTTTTCGCCACTCTTTTTAATCGCTAAGTTTTGAGTCTTACAAATAGTTTGAACTGGAGCAAATCAATCCCAATGATTAGGATCATTTAAATAATCGTCACTAAATAAAAAGCTTTATTGATTAATTTACGTTTAACGAGAACTTTGAATTTAAATAAATTGATGAATAAATAAAATGACTAAATAGTCATAATTCTCTAATTTCGCTTGGGATTTTGTTGTAAAAGCGAATACAATTTCCATATAGGTAAGGATGTTTATCTTCTCGTTGGTCGTACACTCAAATTAGTTCTGTTTCGAGTACTGGTGAAAGTCACCATTTGTAAGGTCTTGAGTTGAAATGCCGAGGAGTCCAAAATATAAAATGCTATTGCAATATTAATGCTATTCCATGACAACTTTCAATGGACCTCGGTGTGCACCACTTATGTGTCTCAATGGGATAGATCTGTGTTTATAACTGAGGACCATTGAAATTTTCTTGCTACAAACGTTACAATACCATTTTCGTGTTGGTAGGCTCATGCAACATATAGATCAAGGGGCAAATTATCTACCTACGTCATTAGTCTCATCCAAAACATTATTATTACTTCATAGCTTCAAGCATTATAAATTATTTTAAATCAAACAGATTTAATCTACTCCAAAAGTATTTAATAAGCGGTACTTTTTTATTCTTATGGCTTTGGCTTTGTATTACAATAATTTGTATATAATTTACGACTAAGTTACTACTTTACGACTAATTTAAGACACACTTAATTGGTAAAGGATCTTGAAACAGACGCAGAACCTGTTTCTTACATTGAGAGGTTCTCGGACTTCAAATACGGTAAAGTTTAAAACTGACCATTTTTGTAATTAGTACCTTATCAATTGTAATTTCAATTTGAATTTAAAAAAAATGTCTAGTATGACGTAGTTCTTTCTACGCCAATGCTACGCCGTAGAAGTAAGACTTCGAATGTAACAACCGCCATCTATGTTTAACTTGTCCAACTACAAAGATATAAAATGAAAAGTTGGTTAAACGCTTTCAACCGACTAGTTTTGTGTTTACGGTAGCGATACAAGATGGCGCTTTTATAAATCTTTAAATATTACTACACAGTAATACTTTTTTAAATAATTGTATTAGGTCGATACTTATTACTATATATTTAAATAAACTAGCAGTGACAACATATTTTATTAAATTGAACTTTACTAATATTCTTAACATACATAGTAATCATTATTATATGTAAATGGATAAATAAAAAACTAAAATTTTAAAAGGTTTGGCCCCTGTGGCAGTGAACCTTTAATGCTGGCAGCATTTCTTCGCTGTATTGCGATACTGATTCGTTTCGTTTTATAGAATTATATATTTACTTTGTAAAATATGTTCGTAATTAATATTTTTAATTTATACAATTTGCTTGATCATATTTTTTGTCACGGCCGACATATTCGATTTTCACTATTTACACTATTTATGATTGTAATTTAAGTTTTTGTTATCAATAGCATTTATTATGAGCCTCACCTTTCTCATTGTTTCTGTAATTTTTCTTTCCGTATCCTACTGACAATTTTAGCCATTTTCGGTAGTAAGTTCGAGGATATATCGAGGTTTGTTTTTTTTTTCGAATGGATTCAAGCTGTTTGCGGCATTAAGGGCCTTGAGAGCTCAGCTCGGGCTGTTTTGGCGGGCATAGCTCGGCCGGAATGGGCTTTCTCCAGCGACTAGCCCAAGGGCGTCTCCTGCGAGACTCGGAGCTCGGTTTGGCCCGACGAAGGGTAGTAAATCGCCTGAAGGGTAAGACGGAAGCTCACTGGAGTGAGCGAAGTAAAGGACCACGAGGTATGAACTGGAGGTATATTTATTGTTTAGAAATTGTGTATCAACTGCCATTGAACCGTTGTTTGTGGTATTAATATCATAGCCCGAAAAATAAATACTTTTTAACATATACTACTATTGTGTTTTGACTTAATACATATTATATAATGTGGAAATAGTTTCCGTATGCGATGCCAGTCACGTGCAACATGGCGTTACAATAAGTGGCCCTTGTTAGGTCACTGTTAACGTTTTCATTGACTATAAATTAGCTTTTCACGTATTGCATTCATATAACGTTATTCCTTCCAAATGTTGTTTCGGCCTTTTCGATAATTAAACAAATAAAACCAACGGGATTGATTACCCAGATGTTGACAGGTCACGGTGGATTCTTGTCGTATCTTTACAGGGTCAGGGTTAGACAAAGTGCTGCCTGTCCAGCTGAACAGACGGTGTTACATGTTCTGATCGACTGTCCAATGTATGGATACGCCAGGTATAACACTGAACAAGCTACGGGCATAATAGTAACAGAGACGAATTTAAAAGAAATAATGTTCAATAGGTTAAGAGGCATCTTTCTGGAACTTGCTGTAAATGTTATACAAAAAGTTGTTAAAAGAAATAGGTAGTAATGCTTAATCGTTCGGATTACCAATACCATTTACTTAAGTTGTACATATGCGTAAGTTATTTAATACCTTCGACGACAACATAGTCGGGAAATTAGCAAGAAAATATATATAAAAAATCATTATCAGTATCGCGCTTGTGTTATTTCGAATGTAAATATAAATGATAATATATTATGATATGTATCGTAAATAATTTCTAACACATTATGATTATGGTTATATGTATAATCTTTATTTCTGCTGTAGCAGAGTTGTACCTTTAATTTCTACACAGGAACATATACATATAATTTGTTGGCACCCACTATTAACAGTTCGCTTGCCCCGGGGAACGCAGAAATTGAAAATGCAAAATCAATTTTTTTTTAGGAAAAATAAAAGAAGGTATTACTAGGATACTAAATACATATACAATTATATAGATCAAATGAAAGATATTATTCTTCCTATTGACGATTTAAACATTGTTTTATTTAGTGAAAAAGTTAAATAATGAATAAATGTATTGTACGGTAATTCAGTTAATTAGACTGAAGAGCAAAAGCGTGTACGATTGTTTCACTGTTTAAACATAATTACGGACGACACAGTAACCGCACCTAACGACGATACATTATTACCACAATTTTCGTGGAAATATTGTGACCTTGGTGAAACAGGGATCAATTATTACCACTCTTTATTCGATTTTAAACTGTCGCATTAACTTTTTATGATTATTTGGTAGTATTACAAACTAAACTAAAACTGTCTTTATGGTTGTTGGGATCTATTTCAAGAAAGCAAAATTAGGTAAACGTATGTTACTAACAATTAGCACAAAATAATTTCTGTAGAATATAGACATCCTGGTTATCTTTTATAGTAGAATATTTTGAAACAATTCCGAAAAAAATTACAATTATAGTACATTACCCAAATATATTTTTTTTTGTATTATGTAGTACATTATAAAAAAAAAATATATAATACATAACAATTATAAGGAATAAAACCGTAGTAAGGGAAAAAACTAAAAAAAGAAATATGATGGATGTGAAAGTGCTTTCACTTTCACATCCATCATATTTCGCATAGTGCATAACCAAATCTTAGAAAAAAATTATAGAACCTTAATCTAAAATAATAAAAAAACAATTAATAAAACAAACTCTATGTCACTATGCAGGACATGGTTAGGAATATATATAATATGATAGTTTACTTTATAAGAAATATTATTTACATTCCTTAGTATTTTTATCGACTCATAACAGCTGTTTAAAGAAATAGAATTTTCCAGAAAAACCAGTGCATACATCTTATGACTTAACAGTTATAGCGTGTTACATTAGGACTGGATTATGCAATTCATTCCATTTCTGATACCGGCATGTCGTTGATGTAATAACGGGTTGCCACTTGGATTATGGATTAGGAGTGCATTGTGACACTGAACTACGTGATTTATTCAGAATAGAACGGTCATATGATGACTTACTAGTATGTGTGTGTCCCACACACGCACCTGTTGAATATTATGTATTAAATACACGAATCAACTAACCTACAATTGTGTGTTACCAAAGTATCCTGAGCTTCTTTGGACGGGATGAAGAAGTCGTTGAGTGGAAGGCTAGACCCCGAGGCCGAGCTCCTACTCGCTGGACCGTAGTAAGTTAAGGTCCTTATAGGTCAAGTATTACAAATACAGGGAGGAATGGAGGAAGATATGCAACACCAAAACGACCTTTAGTAATGAAATCCGCGACCAAAGAGAGAAGCGATACACGAATTACTTGACGCGCTAGTTGTACAAATGACTCTGGACAGACAGACAGACAGACTGACATAATATGTATTACTAACGAAACATACACACAGAAAAACAAAATATAATAATAATTTGTGTGTTGTGGTTGTAACTGGCCCTGACTCATCATTATTCTGTGGAGTAGACGTGTTCTACAGCGCTGGTTATTCTGCCAGAGACCACAACAGTTAGTTTGCGCCTCAGATGAAAAAAATAAAAACAATGTAATAATAATAGTAGAAAAAATAATAATAATAAAAAAATTAACTGTGTCCGTCTAGGCTAGGGAGTAGGATAGGGTTCTTACCTTAGCCGAGGACGGCAAACTATGGAAAGAGGGACTTACGATGGAAAACAATTTTTAATAGCTTGCCTAATACTGTTAAAAGTGTGCATTTACCGAACATCTTCAAAAGCTTAAGGAATACTGAGGATATTTGGTGAATGCCGGTCAAACAGATTCGAAGTAATGTATTCTCATAATATAAGCGATCATTATAATATCTAAAAACCTAAACTATATTTCTATTTCAATACAGTTATAAATTAAAGAAAATATTTGGAGTAAATGTTATTTTCTTTAAAACAATTTTGTCTATAATTAATAAATTTCGTCTTTACAATTATTGTGATTAGTTTGATAAATATTAACACAGTTTTTAATATTTCAATTACCGAAATGGGGCAGAAACAGAAATAGTACATCAGTATTTTGTATATAATGAAATTAGCATGATGGCTTTCTCATGCTCATGGACGCTCTCAATGCCAAAGGGTGCGTTGCCGGCCTTTTAAGAATTGGCGCACTCTCTCTCACACTCCCCTGATGCATTTGGAAATTATTCGTTATAAGAAATATTCCACTTGATTCCTGTACCGTTATGAGCATTAAAATCCCATTATTGATCGAATTCAAACCCACGACCACAGAATAGAGGATCGTGCTTTCAAAAGACGTTTAGGCGTAAAAATATATAGGATTGTAAATAAAATATGTAAATAATTCGAAAAGTTTATTAAAAATCGTAATAGTATTTAGTCGACTGCGGTCGATATAAACTCGTAAATGAACTTAAATCTAATTAAAGATACTATATACAATACCAGGTACATAATTTGCCCCCATATAGAGATCGCAGTATATATATCAAAACGAACAAAAACATTTACACAGAATACAAACAGATAAAACAGATATTGGCAGGAAAGCTAAAGTTCTGAAGATTTCTCAAACTATCGTAGAACTTTTAAAATATTAATATATATTTATTTTGTTTACATTGCACGCCCTCTCCCATATAACCTAGATCACAAAGTGACTATAGCCTCTAACACCACCTTTCTGGTTATTGGATCAGTCAAGTAAACTAAAAATTATTTTCAACGTTTAGATCCGAAATATAGCTTTGAAGTTTAAATATTTGCTTTGAAATTATTTTTCGATTTTCTTCCAATAACCAGGTTCGACCATTTACCAGATCTTGTGGCCATAGCTACCTCCGTATCCACCTCCGTACGAACTGCCATATCCACCTCCGTATGAACCTCCGTAACCACTTCCGTAACCACTTCCGTAACCACTTCCGTAACCACCGCCGTAACCACCTCCGTAACCACCTCCGTAGCCGCCAGAGTATCCTAAGCCGATTCCTGAGGAGATGATGCCAGAAGACACTGGAACCGCAACTGGATGGGGTACAGGAACAGCCACTGGCTTAGCTACTGGTACGGGGTAAGGAGCTGGTACTGGTACACCAACCTGGAAGAATTTTTATTCTTTGTAAATCCAATATTTATTACGTATGTGATAGAAGTTATGCAACTTATTTAGATTAGTTAATATTTTACAAAATGCATCCCAAGTCCTAATAAGACGGATTTAATTTTTGTGTCTGATTTTAAAATTCTTTTTAGCAAGAGTAAGAGGAGAGCTAGAGTCTGGCTAATCAAAGAAGATATGCAAGTACATAAGTTTTTATATATACTAAAGAATGCAGTGTCTGATATATTCTACATATACCTCCGCGTTGGGTCAAACATCTTACCTGTTTCACAACTGGGTAGGGTACAGCATGAGGAACGGGCACTGGTACTGGCCTGTCTACTGGTACTGGAACGTGCTTCTCCACAGTCACTGGGTAAGGTCTGGGAACGGCAACCGGGTAGGGACGGTCCACTGGTACAGGCACGGCAACCTATAAGAAATTGATTTCAAATAAAATACACTTTGAAAAGATTAATATGATATTAAAGCTATTGTAATAAGTGTTGCTATGCCCTAGTCCTCAAGAAATAATTACTCTAAACTAATGGATGGATAAACAGAGATAGACGATATAAAGAGAATAGGAGGCACAACTTGGATAAGAAGAGCTAACACTAGTAAGGAATGGAAGCAGCTGAAAGAGTGTGTGAGCCTATGTGTCACAAGACACGCTGATCACCAAAACATTTGATGTATTACGTAGATTAGGTTAGGTTATGTAACTAAAACAAATATATATACTTAGGTATAAAGACTCAATAATAATAATAATGGATGGAAATATTGGCTTGTATCTTTAATTTGATAGATTACCTTAATATATTTTTAAGTGATTATAAAATAATAAATAAAATGTGTTGGACTGGAGCATTATAATTCCTGTTGTTTAAGCCCTGAGCCAGAAGGCTCGCAAGTGCGTTGCCGGCCTTTTAAGAAGTGGTACGCTCTTTTACGTTGTTTTATATAGGAATATAATTTTGCATTTCGTATGATCTTTTAAAGTTATATCTTGCAAAGGCTGTTTCGCACTTAATAGCGAATATCATTGAGAGATCTCAGTATTACGATTTCTATGAAAAAAAAAAAAATGTTTATTATGGAATATAAGATACAGGTATCACTTATTCCACGTCATTAAGTTTGAATCTGTAGGCATCCTCATACTCATCGGCAAAGAAGACAGATGTAGGCCGAGAGAAAAAACGGGCGTAAAAAACTCTCGGTACTCTTTTACAATAGCAAATCATCAAACAACACTTATTTTAAAACAAATATCGCAATTTAATTAGAAGTAGCCTGTCTAGCACTAGTTCCAGGCCCTTTTATCAACTATATAATCGTTAACTTTATAGTAAGCCTTTTTACACAGCTTGTCTTTAATACATTTCTTAAATTTATTAGGCAGACATAAAAGAGCCTCTGGGATTTTATTAAGGAAGAGTATACGTTTTCCCAAAAATTCGGTTGTCTGTAAAGTAAGTAAACCGTTACTGACGATAGTTGAACGTGACAACGTCATAAAAAAATATTGATGGGATGCAGATGGTTGCATTAAAAAAAAAAAAGAAAAAAAAAATTTGTTTGATAGGTATTTTGTATGGATATAGAGAAGGAGGTAAATGGAAATCACAATTGAATTGATCAAGTTACATTTATTTGTACGCATAAATACAATTATGTCAATTTTAAATGGAACGCCTCAGAGCGAGGTAACGCCGCATGCGTCATGTTTTTTCGTGCGTGCAGCCGGCTCCATCGAATTATAAGACGTTGTCACGTCAAAAGAATTACTGACTTTAGATAGTGTACGGGGAAATTGCAGCCTGTGTTTATTCCTAGTATTAATCCTATCTTACCTTAACAGGCACAGCTACAGGTCTATCAACAGCCACAGGGTATGGAGCGGGAACTGGTACACCAACATGTTTAGTAACAGTTGTGTGTACGTTAGCGCCTACTATGGCCCCGCCAATTCCAATTCCGCTTCCATATCCACCGATGCCGCTTCCAAATCCGCCAATACCGCTAGAATATCCGCCAATACCGCTAGAATATCCTCCGATGCCGCTTGCGTAACTGCCCAAACCGTATCCACTGCCTATTCCGATACCCGATGAGTATCCACCTGGAACAGAATTGATTTATTATCTGTAAATTATTGATAATATGTATTTTTTCAACACTACATGAACGCAGTTTCAACTCGCGTAATACCAGTATTATTGTGTGCGCGGAAATAATTAAATAGTCTGTATTTTGGACACTTTTATAGACTACATAATGTGGTGGGTTAACTTCCAAAACTGGAAACTACTAGTATCATAATGGAGCATCTCTTTTACCGCCACGACGTCGAATTTAGAAAAAAAGTGTGGAAACATTTATTGACTGATCCAATCCTTGGTCCATGAACTCTTGGGAGTTGGTAAACTTAAATTTACGTAATGTTTGCTTAGATAGAGATAGATAGCTGTCATTAAATTGTTTCTCTGTACTCACCATAGCCATGCCCAAGTCCGCCATAATGTCCGACGAGGCCACTTCTCTTTTGAACCACTTTGCTTGGTTCTGGCTCGCTAGCTAGAACCGAAGCGGTGAGGGCGAGGACTGCAATCTGAAATTAAATGTTTAAATCAGTTTCATAAAGTCTGTATTTAAATAAATGGATTTTCTGTCTCTTTCAGTCTTATTGCGTTGACACCGAGATGGAAAGAGACAGGTGAGTACTTTAATACATATAAATAAGGGGACCTAAGAGAAGTATCAAGATATATGTATTGGTGCGATTAGCAATTCAGTCGCAGTTAGTATCCGAAATATACATAGCGGTCACTAAAGCTGATGCCAGGAATGTTGCAAGTACCTAACGCCTTCTGGCTCATTCTTCTATCATGGTTTTGGTTTTTCTCTGTTCTTGTGAAGCCTATGTTGCTACTTTCTTGCTTGAGTCTTCCGAACAGTTCTTTCATATCTTACATGGATGTTGCCAGAAAGACTGTTTCATCGGTATGCAGTAAGTTTTCTATTCTCTTTCAGCTTACTGAAAAACCCTTCTACCAATTCAGAATAGGTATTTCCTTAATAGGTTAAATGTCCTAAAAGGTATCGTTTAGTCATTCGTTAATGAAATTAGTGTGAGCTGGTCCTTCGCACCTATTGTCTTCTCACGGTTTCAAGGCAAAAGAGTGGTAAAAGGTTGTGTAAGGATTCATGATGAATACTTGTTTAATAGCCTAATTTTTTGTGTATCGACTCTCATCCCTGAGGTCGTAGGTTCGATCTCCGGGTGTCTAATGGACTATCTATGTACGCATTTAACATTCGGAAAATATCGTGAGGATACTGGGTCTTAGAACCAAAAAGTGGGCGTTGTGGCAGGTACAGGACTACCTTGCGGACAAGGCTACGCTGTTACGGTGTCCTGCCCCGGGCGATTGCTGGTTGCGCCGTGGGGTTTTGGTGGGTATGCACAACAGCGAGACCCATATAACCCTTCCCCACCAGGTCAACCATGCCGCGGGAGGGTATGCGTAACGCATTTCCCCACGAAAAAAAAAGGGTACAGGACTACCTACTTGCTTAGATGGAGTAATCATGAAACAGATACAGAAATCTGAGGCCCAGAACTAAAACGCTTGTTGCGCCACTGGTTTTTTTAAATTACAGCAATAAAGGTTTATTTATTTTATATATTTACAATACATTTTCTTGAAAACCCCGAAGTATAGTTAATTTTTGTTATTAAAAATCGATTAATTGAACAATTGCCAAAACTTGGACATCACGCGTAGTGACTTCACTGACATTACGTCCACGAAATCGAAATTGAACTCGTGCTTGGAATAATATCAATAAGGCACTTGTTGAATGATTGATGTGTTTATTGTTTGTATTTTTGTTTTCGCTTTCGTATATCAAACGATATTAACAGTTATCACAAACATTTCGTTTTCTTTAGCCCCCGTTTGTATTTGAGTGTCACCATGTTTTTGTTTTTTATGTAATAGGAGGCTTTGCATTAAACTCATCTGATGTTAAGTGATACCGCCGCCCATAGACACATTGCCAGTAGGCTCGCAAGTGCGTTGCCGGCCTTTTAAGAATTTTAAAATTAAATAACGCAACCTTTTGACAAGATAGCGAATGTTGTATTATAATTTGTTAAATATTATTATGTACTGTAATTATTTTTAAATAGATACAATTTTAATCTAAATAGATTTAAAAAATCTTACTTATAAATTATTTTAAAATATATCACGAATTTTTTAAAATTAATGGTCTTGGGTTTGTTAAAGACTTACCAAAATCGAAATTAATAAAATATTAGGATTGGTATTATTACAAATATTTGCATTTATTTTTATTTACAATATTACTAACGACTGACGAAAAACTATCGAAATTATACTTAATTTTTCTTTAATACGAACTTAATAATATAATTATTTATGTAGTAGTGTAACTTACATAAAACTTCATGACTGTAACACTGAACACTTAATGTTGCACTGATACCCACTGAAGGAGCCTTTTGCTTTTATAAGAATACACCCCACTTAACAGGGAGTTAGGCGAACGCAACCATACACCAGCGTTACGTTGTGGATGCCTGATGAAACGGACTTGTATCGAAATAACGGGGTTGGGAATTATTTATTTATTTAATTATAAGTAATCTTACAGCTAACATACATAATATTACAAAACAAACACTTAGACAGTACAAAAAGCCAAAATAGATTACATAGATAAACAATATTATATACGGGAATTAGTATTTATTTATTTCAATTTAATGGTTAATTTGAGGTATTGAAAGTTGAAATTTAGACACACAAAATTTGTCGTCTTAGTAATGAATTGAGGTTTATTGTGGAATTTTTGTGAGTGTCAAATTTATTGCATATACCTTTCCTTGAATAAGATAAATAATAAAAGAATGTACCAATAATATTTTAACTTTTTAACCAAAATTCTAAGCAATGAATTTTTAAGACCGCACCATATTTTTTTACTATGGAGAGAAGACAATATTTTTAGCTCGTATTATGCCAGTATAATTGTTAGTAATAAGTTCTCTATATTAAAATATTTGTTCAATTTTGTTTTTTTTGTTAATACATACAAACATTTGATTTGCTTAAATAGATAGTATTTTTATTTCTACAAATACCATATTCTATCTTTAAACTATAACATAGTCAGATCGCTTCCTGAGCATTAAAAAGGACAGTAGGTATCGACCCACATTTAAGATTAAACCATTTCAAATTCCTCGCCTGATGCAAGGGTTATTAGTTAACCTATAACTAGAAAGTCTTTGTAATTTATGCAAGCTGAACTATATCTAAACCAAAGAGGTTTTAACAATGTTTAATAAATACATGTGTAAACCTTGAAGGGCTTATATCGTTATATATGTAACGATCATTTAAGCTCGTAAAAAAATATAAAACTGCATTTTAAATAATGTAAAGATATAACTAACCTCTTTTAAAGATAAAAAAAATATTGGCACTTAAGAAAAAAAAATAAACTGAAGATAGAACTTGCGGCAATCCCTACAGAAGTGCAGATAATTAAAACAGTCGTAAAATATAGTATTAAATGTTTCAGAAAATGTGAGATAAACGCTATTAAAAATATTTTGAATTCTTTTCGATTTTGCAACAATAACAATGAAAAGAGTTTTTATATTTTTGATTGTTTCCGTACAATACTTGGTACAACTTATAGACATTGTGACTCTATGGTGAGAGCGACATTGTTTTGGCGGGAATTGATCACATGTGATTACGTATACATTAATTATTATGGCATTCTATGGTATTCCACTCAAATATAACCATAAATTGTAGAAAAATGGAACTGATCGAGTTTATAGCGAATGAAAGGGATTCAAGGTAACTTACAAATCTAGTTTAAAGATATGTCCAAATTATTTTTATTTAATTTGACATTCGTTTCAAGTTTAATTAATTGCAATGTTAATGATCTTAAATATTGTAAACGAACCGGTTGAGATTTCTCAAAGATTTTATTACTTCTTTTGTAATTGAAATATAACATTTAGTTCATATTTTGTAAGTAGGGCATATAACGATAATAAACCTGTTTTTAGTGTAATTGATATGACAAAACTCTTGATACTTTGACTCTCAAAAACAGAGATTTTTAACATTCAGTTTTTAACTAAGTATTTGGAAATACATTCAGTTATTTATGCCTTTATAGCAAAATAAAAAAATTCATTTACATGTACGCAAGAACACATAATTCGTTGTTCATTTCTATATTACTAATTATCGTTGCCAGTTAAGACTGATGATCAGTCTTCTGTGGTTCACCTATGTGTGGAAATCCTCGTCTATTCACTGACTCACCAGCCCGAAGGCACCAGAGGTGTAAGTCTATGTGGATCAGATCAGACTCTTTCGGGGGCAAATGTTCGCCATTTTGGGAACAGCCCCTGATGGCAGTGGGGAGATTCACGGACGCTGATGAAGAGCGACTCTGGGGTGGCAATAGCCCTTGATGTTGGTGAGGCGAGATGACACGCCTCAGTCAATCAGCGGTCGGCAACACTTCGATAGCATTAGCGCGATTCAATGTCATTGAACTGATTGTATTCATAGATTATAGGTGTCGGGTGTCTCTTTAAATCGAAATCTCTATATTTATAAAATTCTCGTGTCACAATGTTCGTTCCCATACTCCTCCAAAACGGCTCGACAGATTCATATGAAATTTTATATTCATATTCAGTTGTCTGAGAATCGGCTACTATCTATCTTTGAAACCCCTAAGTGATAAAATTTTCTTTTTTTATGATACAGCATACAAAAATACATACAACCCCTAATTTTCATCCCTCTACGATCAACCCCTATTTTTATTATTGTATATGTTATTTTTACTGAACTAATAAAAAAATTCCTAGAAATAATATCGACACATGGCAAAACAAACGTTTTCCGGGTCAGCTAGTAAACTTATAATTTTTTTAAAGATTTGGTTATACACTTCTTGCACTTTACCCATCATATTTCTCTTTTTAGTTTTTTTCCCTTTCTAGGGTTGCCTGAAAGAGATCGTTTGTTAGAGATTTAGCCGCCCGTTGCATACCTTTTTATGTACTATGTTATTTTTTTTTATTTAAATGTAACGAAGTGTGAATAAATAAATTACTCTGAGTAGCACTTTATTATCATTACCCCATATAGAATTAGCCAACAATTGCTATTCATTTCAGGTATATTTAATGCTTCAGTAGAATTAGAATTTTTGAATGGTTCGTAATTAATTAGTTAATAACCCACAATTATAACGTTGATGTTGTAAAATGTCAAAATCAAACACGTTGTTACAAAATGATATTCAGTTCATTTAATTGGAGGTCAGACACAATGTGTTTGTTATGATTTCAGGATTCTTATTAATGTTCATTCGAGAAAAGACAGTGAGACTGTTTACAAGTTTTTGTCAAAGAATAAAGTTTAAGAAATGTGGATTTAGATATAAAAAAACGTTGATTTGAAGTAAATATACCTACGTATGACGTATGTTTTCAACGAAGTGGGGTGTTTTTTTTTAATTTTTTTGTGTTACAGATGGCATATGATGTTAAGTGATACTCGCAAGTACGTTGCCGGCCTTTTAAGAATTGTTACGCTCTTTTCTTGAACGACCCTAAGTCGATTTGGGACCCTAAGTTTGTATGTTTTTATACGAATAATGTGAGCATTTGAAACCTTATTTTTAAAAAAATATAAATCAGTGGCGCTATAACCTTTTAAGGTCTGTGCCTCAAATTTCTGTCTCAGTTTCATGTTCATTTGTCAATCTAATAGGCAAGTTTCTCCTGTTCCAGACACACGCCGTCGACTTTCTGGGTCTAAGGCAAGCCGGTTTCCTAACGATGTTTTCCTTCACAGTTCGAGCGAATATTAAATGCGCATACAAGTCCATTCGTGCACAGCGGGGGATCAAACCTCCGACCTCGTGGATCGCACGCTGAAGATACTAGGCCAACACTGCTCATTTCAGTACTAAATACTAATTTAAATTATGTTAGGTACTTGGTTGCTCACCGTATTTCCAAGAGTGTCTCATAAAGGGCCATTATACGCAGCACGTACATTGCATAACAATGTCATTTGAGCATTTTAAAATCTCAAATTGGCCAATAAAATGTATTCGACAGGTTAAACTTGCTCACACACCTTTTGTTATAGTTTTGAAATATTCGCGATGTTCATGGCGAAATGTATATTAATCTTATGAGCTGGGCCTATACTTGGGGCCTGATTCTTGGAAGCGTGATATTATATCGGTAATAATGTGTGTGTAATCGATAAATTGTTTTTAATTACTTATAAGAGCAGTGATTTTAGCGTGCGATTCTCATCCCAATGGTAGGTTTACGACTGTGGGGAAATGTCTTAGACCCAAAAAGTTGACGGCGTGTGTCAAATATCAAATGATCGCGAAACAGATACAGAAATCTGAGGCCCAGACCTAAAAGGTTAAAGCGCCACTGGTATATATATAACATTATATAAATCACTAATATAGAACATACAAATTTGAATCAAAAAGTTTGATAGTAAACAAAATACTTAATTAATTTAATTGATACTAAAAATCAGTGTTATAATACCAATTATGTATAAATCTTATCTTATCGAGACGAAACAACCATCATTTTATATTATGCGTTATTTTTTTAGTAATACTACAGCTTACAAAAATCATATATAAAAACTAACAATTACACTAAAAATGTAGGCATAGATGGAATACATAATATTTACAAAAAGTTTCAAACATTTATAAAAGGGAAAACACAATAAAAATTTTCAATACATTTAACTGAGTTAATTAATTTGGCTGTATTGTGTGATGGTGTGAAAGTGAGTGTATGTACGTGTAGGTGTGTATTTGGGGTATGCTCATGATGCAGGTGATTTTGCGCTATGGATATTTTTAATACTCTTAACCATATTCCGCGATGGCTTAAACAGGTCAAGGTTTAAATATTGGTCGTTGTATGTCCGGGCTGGGCGATACAAAATGAGATTTTGCATAGTTAGTGTTGATGTGAGGCAAATGAAACAATTATATACACAAGTCTATATTTTCAAATCCAAATGACATTCATTCGGAATTTTGTATTCTTTGTTCACTTCTATTGTACTATTAAAATAATTTTTACAGCCACGCCCTTTCGTAACAATGTTTGTTATAATTCGTTATAATAGTTTAGAATAACACTCTTAGATCAGTTACAAACTTCTAGATTGATTAAATGTTGCAAGCATTGAAAATTGAACGGTGATATTAATCATAAGATCCTTGCCATGAGTTATGCAAATCCGTGTCGCTTTATATCGACAATTAATAAGGTTGTATGAAAAGCAACTAAAGCCTATAAAATTTTGATTTTCTATTCGATTATGGAGAAACAATATAACATATCAGCGAAAGCTAACCTCTCGAAAAACGTGACATTGAATGATTATAATGAATGCATAGAACAGACGCTTTTAACTGTCTGTTAAATGAACTGACACTCACATTCTGGCAATGTGAAAGGAAGCAAGAAAAAGGCTCGCAAGTGCGTTGCCGGCATTTTAAGAATTGGTATGGTTTTGTTTATAAATGTAAATAGTTGCCACATTTCAGTAATCGGTAATGGGTAGTTTACTTTGTTAAAAATTAAGAATTAACAAAGAATTCTCTAATAATCAAGACACCCAAACAGAAAAATTACAGATAACTTATGAAAGGTTACCAAATACTAGAAAAAATATTCAAATTTTTCACCAACCTTACAATCCTTAACTATTTAATATGTGGTCTGAATATATATATTTAAAAAAACTACACCAGAATGTTTCTGGCTAGTTCTTCTCGCTATGCCCTTGACTTACGAGCTGGTATTAAATGTAAATTTAGAATCAGTTTAATATCTTTTCTGTTGACGTTCATAAGTGTACTTGTTTTTAGAATATAGTAGGTTTATAGTCGCTTATAATACAAGTTAGTTTACGTGTTTAATTTTCGGGTAACTACTTCTGAACTCAACGATTGCAAAGACTGCAGGATCAACAGGGTGGAGAATTGCAATTGAAGGAACCTTTCCTTCAATAGCTATATGTGAAACGAAGAAATACATTTTGGGTTGTATTACAACTTGTAAAGCTGAGAAATCTTTAGATTTGTAATATGTATGAATCTTGAATAAACCGATGTTCATAATCGATTTCTTTCTTCTTTCAAAAGTTATTATTCGACTTTTGTTTGAATACTAAAACAATATGACCATTTTCTGTCATGAATAAAGTTTCATAATTATTATTATAGCCGCTAAAACCACTACAGTTATGTCTTAAGACAATCTTACTGTCAATAATTGCAGACTAGTTAATAATAACTCGTGTTAAACACTACGTAATATTATAATACAGAGATTAAGGACATTACATAACGTCTCAGGATTTAATCAAAGTATCAAACTGCGGTGACGAAATAAACTACTAACAATTATTACTAATTTGCATATTGACTATTCGTACATAAATTCTATGAAACCATGAAAGGGACATTGGTTCCCACACAGTTTGGTACGAAACGATACAGTCTATTTAATTTACAGTAATACTATAAATATATCAAGAGTTTAAATTTCCTTAATTTTTAGACTAGACAAGCAATTATGATAATGAATTGTTTGAATCAGAACTACATGAAAGGGGTCGTTCAAATATTACGCGAACAGTTTCCTGCAATATATCCCCCACCTTCCTCTTGTCAGCAAAAGTAAGCAAAGCTCTCAAAAATAATAGTATATGAACGTATTAATTTTTGTAAGAATCCTCGAAAGTACATTTCGTTTTCAAGCATAGACAATGTGTGGGTAATATATGTAAAAAAGTAAATAATTACTGTTGACGTAATCACCAAATAAGAAAATAAAAAAACTCCCCCCCCCTGTGATGCTTACGTAATACTTGACGACCCCAAACACACAAAATTGTATAGCTAATGAAATTGGTGTTTCCAAAACATAGAACTTCTATCGGTATCGGTATTAGCCTGATCTTGTTTATCAGGAAACCATGATGATAAGATGATGATTTATCTTATCATCTGTGATACATATCTGTGGATATGGATATATTGAGGGTAAAACTCGAGCTGTAAATTAACTTAAGTAGTTAAAATTCTAAACGTTGTTTGTCTCATGGTTCACTTTAATCGATAAATGCATTTATTGCAGTTACCTAAATTCAAATTTTGTGTCCTCCCAGGCATCATCCCATTTGACCCTTTCAGAAGAACGCGTTGCCAAAACACAAATCTTGATCGATAAACGAGATAGGTCTGGATATCCATAGTTGTTTCAAACTTTGAAATCAATTTTGTTATGTTAGCGTGCTTGTCAGATTAAATTGTAAATTGTATTTATTTTTCTTATGTATTTACCAATGTAGAGGGTAGGCTAGCTTTATTAAATAACATATGAAGATACAACTAAAAATCTCTATACTGTATTTCGGACGGCTTCCTCGAAAGTCAGATCATAAACACACCTCTAGGCATACATTTAGGCTACAATAAAGTTCAATTTGCCTTAACTTATTTTGGGACCTACTTACCCAAGGCCATAATTACGGTTGCGTCCGTAAAACTTGCTCCTTGTTTACTCTTACATTTGCACTACCTTTACTTGAAGGTAGCGGTTAGTTAGTAAACTCCTACGCATTGTTTATGTGAAATAACTGTTGATTTTGTATCTATAATAAATTCTATATTTGTCTTAGCTTATCTCATAACGTCCAATAAGACACATTTTTTCGTCTGTTACATTGATAAATTGTCTTACAGGCCAGGCCTTCTTAGTTTCTTTCAGATTTATCCAAATCATAATTCTTTGTCTAACAACAACTATCTAGTTTTTATTCTAAAACGGGTCGGTTTCATTAATATGGTTTCCCTTTACCGCAGTTTGTATTTTTTTTCTAATTCACATTTTAAGTCATTTCTTTAGAGTTAAAAGTGGCATATAAACTCAATATAACTTCTTAGTTATATAGTTCCCAATTAATTAACAATTAACAGCTAAAGCGATGTGATAAAAATAAATAATATACACAAAACAATACATATAAACATGTTTTCTGTATTACATACGTATACGAAATATGTTCAACTCCTAAAACTCAGAACCCCTTATCTCTGATCACCCACAAAGTTTTAAATTAGAAAAAATAATATTTATAAGACCTCTTTGATTACCGAGTACACCTCTAGTAATTGTAATTGGCTGAATTTAAATAAGTAAAACCGGTCGTTACAACATATCCTATAACGTTTTGAGATCTCATTTAATTTATAGGTCTTCCTTGTTGTATAAGTAACATTTGAGTCATATAAGCTTGTTAATAATGTTTTTGGTTTACTTTGGAGCCTAGTTTCAGACTCAGATTGCCTGAGATCGCATAGTAATGAGGGCATCACTTGATTTTTGTTTGAAAAAGCGCTTTCTATTTAAATAATATGTCAACAACACAACTTTACTACAATATTGCATAGTTATAATAATATAATAATTAAGCTATTTCCAATCATTACAAATTTAAAATAGTTGAGTTTTTTTTTAAATTTATGTACATTATCATTTTTCTTGTTATCCTAATATCCTAACTTCCTTCACCACTGATCGGAACCCCTTTAGAGGTAAAGGCGTCAAGCTTTCTCCCAAAGGCCAAATATCTTAATAAATTGTATTTACGAAATTTTAATAATAGAATTTCTATAAGGTTATTCACCCTTCTCACTCTCTCTCAATCGGTCTCCATCGCTCTCTCGACAAAAACGCTGCACATCTTTGTGACGTTTTCGTAAAAATTTACCCTCATGCGTCAAAAGAATTTTCACTTCAAAAATATATATAAATTCCTATTCTATCAATCCAATGTAATTTCATTATTAGAAAACGTATTATCCAATAATCGTTTAAGTCAAGGTTAAGTGAGCTCATCTTACGTTCATTCAGTTAAAGCAACGGTCATATTATGTAAGTTGCGTCGTATGTTACCAGACGTAGTTACAATGTCGTGGGTAACATACGATAGTATTTTTTTTATAGAATAGGGGTCAAACAGGTAGGAAGCTTGCTTGATGTTAACTGATACCGCCGCCCATGGACACTCTCAATGCCAGAGGACTCGCGAGTGCGTTGCCGGCCTTTTAAGAATTGGCACGCTCTTTTCTTAAAGGACCCTAAGTCGAATTGGTTCGGAAATACATCAGTGGGCAGCTGGTTCCACACGCATGTACGGTGAAGGAAATCATCGTGAGGAAACCGGCTTAGACCGAAAAAGACTGTGTGTGTCAGACACAGGAGGCTGATCACCTACTTGCCTGTTGATCAAATTTTATTACAAATGATCACGAAACAGATACATAAATCTGAGGCGCATACCTAAAAGGTTGTAGCGCCTTAATCCTTCAATTGACGGCAAAGCGGTAATTTTGAGACACTATTGGCAATTAATTTGTTTATAAATAATATTAAGACCATGGCCACTTTAAACACAAGTAATGTGGTTAATTATTCCACTCCATATGTAATTTATTTAACAGAACCTGTAATATAAAGGAAATTTTGGACAGATCGCTGTAGGAAAAAACCATTTCACAATTTTCCTGCTAAACACAGTTAAAGGATCGATCAAAATATTTATGAATGACTCAGGAAAAGCCATATATACGCAGCCTACATTCCGTTTCTTTGCGTAAGCATGAGGCAAGCCATCCTACCCCTTTTGACATGGTAATTAGTATCAATGTGTATTATTAACATTCACTGTTTCCTTAGTTCTAGTTTTGTATTGCAATTGAATCTTGTTTTAAATAAACTTGCAGATACATTGATACTATTCTATATTTAAAAATTTGCTTTTTATTGTCTATTAGCAAGTATACTGTGTGTAAACAGTGCGAATATAAATATACAAATACATGGAGTGATCATATACTGGTACATGATCATCTGTTGGTGCTTTTATCTTAGTAATAATTAATTTACAAAGACGTTTCACTTCTGACATGTGTACTCTGTACGCACGCACTTTTATTTTTATTTAAAAGGGTTCCCAAATCCTAACACATAATGAATTGTTGTCAAATGAATAAACTAATTTTTACACATAAAGTGCAATATCGTAACAAAGTTTTGCGTATGTTCTAAGTTGATTCATAGTCACTCGTGACTACGTTTAAATACATGTTTAGAATTTCTATTATTCAGTTAAACTAGATTTCCTAGACTCTACACTAGGCACAAGTTTGTGTTCAATTACATTCCAATTTATACTACATACTGTTAGAGGTAATGTCTGATTTATTATAATATATTCTTCTTCTGGAGCAATGTATTATTGCAGCTCCTTAAATTTTGTGTAAAAAAGGCGAAGAGTTTAATTCTTTTTCTCTCAAGAGTCAGTTCTTCTCGTCCGTTTTAGTTCCTTAACCGGCATTAAATGTAAAAAGTTTGGAAAATCCAGAAGTGCACGTTTCAATCATTCACATTTAAAAAAAAAATCATTCGTTTAAATAAAAAATATATAGTGGCGCCATAACTCTAAGGTGAGGAAAAATATACTAAAATAAATGTATATATACATATACAAATACACAGTCGTATTTTAGTTTTTTACAAATTATAATAAAACGACAGTACTTAGAACGCTAATATTAACTAGGAATCAGCCCAGGGTATAACTTTATATAATAAGAAAAAAAGTATTCTGGTACGATAAAGTTTTCGACCAATTTCTCTGCCACATACATGGATCCATAAACACAGACTGACGGACGTCCACGAATGATTGATTTTAATGTTATTATTTACTATGTTAAACAAAATAATTGTTCATAAAAAATACCATATGTGCTTGATAGATTATTTACCTCGATTTTAGTGCACCAATATTATCCTGTAAGTGTTATATTAGTGAGAAAAAAGTCATTCAAGTTTCGAAAGACTGGGTTATTTGACATGTCGAGAGTAGAGCACTGCCTCCGCTCCGCTAATGAGGCATGCAATTGAGAGTTTAACCTTCATAAGTAAACTCTTACGAATAACTGATATTTTCACTAATATTTAATATTATATAGTTTGATTGTACTAACTAAAAGATAATTGATCTTGAATATGACTTTTTTTAAATTAATGTTCGATTGACAATAATATCAGTTGACATTTTTGTTATGCTCTGTGCATGTAGCGAGTTTGTTTACAAATGGAAGAAAATTAAAATTTATTAAAATGTTACACTTCACTAACTGTTTCTTTATTATGTCTCTGCCTTATGCTTACAATTTTAAGGTCGAAGTTCAAACCTTTATTTTTCATACATTGCTCGCAATTAACACATGCTCTTACAAAAGGATGTGTTGCATGCCTTGCGATTCTGTAACTCACTTTTCGAACTCTCACAGCGGTTTTTGCAGCGGCGGTCGCGCTCAAATCAGTTGTGAAGCAGTCATTTTACGATTTGGTATTCTGATAAACAATCAACTACAAGCTCCCTCCTTATCAGAATGTGCGAGTGAGAGTTCGAAAAGTGAGTTACAGAATCGCAAGGCTGTTGTCCGAGACTTTGTGCTGTGACTACAAAATGTATTGGAAAACACATAGACCAAATAATTTACTAAACAGATGCAATATTAAAAAAAATCGTTACAGGGTTTAAATCCTAAACAATTATGATAAAAAAGATGTGTACCACTTAACGTAACATACAAAAACTTATAACTGCGTGTTACGTGAGTATGGAATGTCGGTCTGTCTGTCACAGTGACTTATATGGCTGGGAGATTTCCCGCCTACTTTTCTTAATCGTGATTTCCTTTATGTAATTGAATGTTTTAATTAAGAATTACTATGAATTTCGTAAACGTAATGTTGTATGTTATATGTGTATCATATTGCGAGGTGGAGATGCGCGTACGCATAGCTTAAACCGCTCTACCGTGTTATTACGCTTTATGGCTATTCAGATTATTTTTTACTAACTATAGAACCCAATATACTTGAGCGGAAATGGGCGGGGCACATGGCAAGATGACCTGAGAAGTGTAGCAAGAAAGTACTTGTTACAATAGGATTTGCTTTTGGTTAATAAAAGTTTTGAAGTACAACGAACTGTCTTTTATTATATCACAGAGCAATGAGAGAGATGTTGCTAACAGTCATTGAAAGGCGCGAAGTTTACCATAGAGTATACAGTATATATACAACTTATATTTAACAGTACTAAACTGGTGCTCATGGTACAATAAACGCAAGAGGAAGACAATTTAATGAGCATAGACCAAATTAAGGAACAGAAAGTGACATAGTGCAGACAAAGGCGGGATTTGGAGCTTTTGCTAAAAAGGGCACAAAGATACCTAAAAAGAATGAGATAGAAATATAAATGTGTTTACCTGTAAAAGTACCTGAAATAAAAGGCTATTATTATTATAGAATCTTTACCAATTGTTATGTTAAATTTTGTAACGTATAGGATTAAATTTAAAAATTCATAATTACAAGACAAAAACCCTTCTCTAGGCAAGGTGTTGCCAGTCGTAATGACGTACTATGGGTTGATTATGAGACAAGTTAACAAAACAAAAAAACTTCAATAGTGGAGCATGGACAGCATACCAACGTTTTAAGATGTGCGTGTTCTTTGTGATCATCACATTAGGATATCATTGGTGCTATGCTTAACATAACACTCTTTTCCGAAAGATGGCATTAAAACCTCGGTATCAGCAAAAATACCTGACGCACTGCAAAACCTCGGCTAGCGTAAATAACGTCAACGTGTTGTTATACTGAAAGACTACAAAATACACGCTAAAACCCTTCATAATCATAATTAAATTTATTTGCAAGAATATGGTATAAAAATCTTATGGTTGTACAATCTAAACTCTGCATATTCTGCCACATATAATAGCGTGCAAATTTATCTTACATAATTAAAAATTAGAATTTTACGTAGTAGTTATATATTACAATCAAACCTTATGTGATTTTATAATCACATTATTTATTTTTTATATCCGCACAATCAGCCATATAAATAGGCATGCAAATGTCATAAATTTTTTACAATGTCATATAATAAAAACATTAACATAATGTCATAATAATAAGTCAAGCTATTTATAATTAATTGTTGTCACACTTATAGGCCAAATATTCGCCCGCGCTATAAAAGCACCCTGACTTTAAAAACCTAATCACCTTCTTGTAAACACTTAAACAAACAAGATTTAACATGTATTTTACAATCGTTAAACATTAACTTTATTTCGAAAAAAAAAACAGTCTCCGACGTAATTGAACTCCAAGACAGTATTAGGATTAGACGAAGATATATTACTTACAAGAAAGTTACGTTTTCGTTTGATCGACTAACCTGTGACTGTTTTGTCTCATGTCACTGACATAAACATTAATATATTTAAACAGAAAGATAAAGTATGCTCCTTCCTTAAATACTAGCAACAAACTCACTTAGATGGGTGTCTATGGGCTGCGATGGCTGCCCATTTAGCGCCCCCGTCGTTTCCCCCCTTTACTATAAAAAAATGTATAGATCAATGATTATTTACAGGTTATAGCGCTTCATAACGCTTTTTGAGGCCATGTTTCATACACATTAATATCAATAACACTTTAGTTTTTATACTGTTAGATAGCCATCTTCACCAATATGACCATCTTGACTATCTTGAAACAAATCGACTTAGGAATCAAGAAAAGAGTTTGATTGTTTTTTTTACTAACCAACACTAATAACAAAGACCGAATTGTTCCTTACTAAAATAACATATGTATATAATCTATAACAAATTAGTTCTTATGATTTTTATTGATAGGGAATGTGGCATAATACCAATAAATATCGTAGAACTGTACCCAAGCAGGAAATGATCTAAGGTCCCGTTCATAAAGCTGTCTTATTTCGAAACCTATTACTAAACGATTGCAAAAACAAAGCCTTCATTTGTCTGATAAAGCAACTATTATTTACTAAAGTGGGTCTGGCCCTATTGTGTGAGTTTAAGGTAAGGTAACAAAATCAGCGAGCAGTGTTGACCTGGTGGCTTCAGCGTGCGACTATCATCCCTGGGGACGTAGGTTCGATCCCCGGCTGTGCTCCAATGGACTTCTATGAACGCATTTAAGACTCCATCGTACAGTGAAGGAAAACCGGGTTTAGAGCCAAAAAGTCGACGGTGTGTTAGGCACAGAAGGTTACCCACTTGCCTATTAAATGATCACGGAACAGATACAGAATTCTGAGGCCCAGACCTAAAAGGTTAAAATCGGCGATAGTCCAGGAATACAAAACATAATTCCTTATTTAAATATTATGGTGGTATAATCTAAACTACGCATATTCTGCCAAACATAATAGCGTGCAAATTTGTCTTACTCGTAAAAGAAATTTACATAAAAGTTATATATGACATTACATTATGAGTCATATAACACATATTATTTTATCACTACATCATATTCGTACAGTATTACGTTATCAAATGTATATTAATTTATAATGTTTGACTCAAATATTCATTAATAATACTTTTTTTTTTCAAAAATAGTACATTAATTGGTAAATTATTATAAACCTTGATTGCTATATATTTAGGGTAACCATAACATTAAAGTCTTCAAAGAAAGAACCATGGACAACTAAGGAACTTTTATTAAATAAATCTAATGTTAAAACGAGGGCAACGGAGATAAAAATGTCCAGGGTTCAATTCCTTATATAACGTAACTATTACGTAGAACTAGTTCAGGCCAGACCAGACAAGTTGCCTTAAATTCCTGCCCACTTTTAATGAGGGCGAGTAAAAGTACAATTGTAGAGCTGTTGATATATTAATTTTTTCTTATTTTTGTCTATGTATACGAAAAGAACATTTTATATATATGTCACTTAGCTTGAAACAGAATTAATTAATATTTAATTAACATAGATTTTATGAATTGTTTTCAGTATCACGACAGGATGAGAAACAATCAAATAATTGTTTTGTTAAATTAATATGTATTAAAGTAAATGGTATTTAAGAATATTAAAGATGACATTTTGTGTCCATTGGTATATATGGTATGTATTATATTATATGGTACACGACCTCAAAAAGCCAAGAAATTGTTTATACTTTTTATTGATTTAGAAACTTTGTTGGACGGGGGCATATAGCAAGATGCACAGATGAAACGTGGACTTTAAAGACAACTATATGGTAAGGACCAAGGGAAAGAAGAAGAATAGGTCGCCCTAAAAAATGGTGGATAAAAGATATGGCAGCTGGAAGAGAATGAAGAAAGAGAGCCATGGATAGAGATATTTGAAAGCTGGAGCATGCCTGGATTAATACTGGAGGAAGTTAGGATATTGATTAACAAGATAAAAAAAACTACGTCTGGCACTCGGGGACTGCCGCGGTAAAGCTATTGCATAGCATTTTTTATAAACTTATGCAATATAATTATTTATTTACTCTGTGCAGTATTTTTTTTCTTTGATATTAATTCAATCTACCACTCTACGAGACTCAGACTAACACGCCTATCCGATGACGCTAAACCGAGACGCAGTATGCGTTCTGTCCCGCTCTAACGCGTATTGGCCGCACCTATATTACGTCATCGTGTGTTAGGTTTATTTCGTTACGGAATTTCTTGATTCGGTCGCCGCGCTCAATGCCCGCGATAAAATCTATGCAATAGCTTAAAATCATAACAAAACTTAAGTATCCCAATACAGCGAGGAAATGCTGACAGCATTTAAGTTACCACAAATTTGTTTTAATTTCCTATCAATCAATTATTTGTATGTTAACGTTTAAATAGTATATGCAACCCAGTGAGGTAATTAAAAATAACTTATAAAAAGTGCAAGAACTGTATTTCTTAAGAGAAACTCTGAATTTTTTGTTTAAATTGCAGAGTATTATCAGCTCTATATAGTTAACAACTTTCTTCGTGTGCCGTATGGTCCTTTCCGCACAGATCGCCACACCACATATAATTTAACATATAAATACGACTATATCTAATATTACACCATTACACGATATATCATCAATACACATACAAGATACCAACATGAAGATTTACTTTGTAAGTTTTAGTATTATAAGTTTGTGTTAAATAATAAAAAAAACGCAGATAAGTTTGTAATTTTCTTACACGTGTAAAGTGATTTTTGGTAAATTTAATAGATCACAGATATTAATATGTTTTGTTAATGTAATTCAATTAGACAGATTTAAAAATTAACAATTTTTTTAGTAAAAGTAATTATAATAACAGAGCAGTTTTACAGAAATTGATTGCAGAATTGCTTTAAAGTAAATTTACAGCTTTTTCTTTGTACGTTAAAAAAAAAAACAAATTCTCATATATTAAATTCATATTAAACAGAGTATTAATAATTTTTGAAGTAATATTTCAGAAAATACGACATAAGTCTCGTAAAAATGAATATTGAATACTTACCATCTCAATTTCAGGTATTTCTAGCGCTCTGCCTTCACTCTGTGTACAGCACAGAACAGAAGAAACGATCGGCATCAATACCAGTCAGACATTCCTATTCCGAAATCACAAATACAGTCGCAATACCTGTTCCTCACCCGGTACCAGTGAGCGTGCCAAGACCCGTACCAGTAGCAGTTCCAGTTGGAGTAGCGGTGGATCGACCGAGACCAGTCCCTGTACTCGTACCTCAACCAGTTGCCCAAGTGGTGACTCGACCAATTGCCGTACCAATTAATAGGCCGTACCCAGTACCTGTATCACAGCCTGTTCCCGTTACTGTGACTCAGGGGGTTGGTATTCCAGTACCTCAGCCATATGCAGTTGGAGTACCAGCTCCTGTACCCGTTAGGGTTCCAGTAGCAGTTCCAGTGGCTACTAATGTTGTGTCGGGGATTGGTGGGGGATCTATAGTAGCTGGTTCCCTTGGATTGGGAGGGATTCTTGGAGGTTATGGGGGCTATGCTAGTGGATATGGTGGTTATGGAGGAGGATATGGTGGTTATGGAGGTGGATATGCAGGGGGATATGGTGGTTATGGAGGAGGATATGGTGGATATGGGTATGGAATTCCCGTGGGAGGGGCATCACATGTTGTCAGCTCTGGGCATGGTTATTACCACCATTGAAAAACAGAAGTTTGTTAATGTAGTCTACACTTTTTTTTTTTTTTTTTTTTTTATATACATGTGTCTTTACTAAGACATCATGGCACATTACAATCTAGCCTAACTTAAGACTAATAAGTAATTTAAGTCTAACCTAATTTACTAATAAGGATTTTTTCATAAGAAAGTGTCCAATAACACTACTTACAGTCTCTATTAAAGGGAAGACACTCTGTTCTTGTGTTCTATTTTTTTTTTCTTTCACTCACTGTGTATTTAGTACTGACGTGCACTAACACTAATTCACTAGTTCAAATGGTTTTGTCCTTTTAAGTCTTCTCACTAGGCCAGTGGTGTCTAGGAGTTGAATAGCCTCGACATTCACGTGATGGTGGAGCCTATGTTCGTGGGCTCCAGCAGTCTTTTTTATTATTGTGGCGACGTCCTCTATATTAAGGTCCCGATGGAGGTCGTTATTGCGAATATACCAGGGAGCATTGACTATTCCCCTGAGCACCTTGTTTTGGAATCGTTGGATTACTTGGATGTTACTATTACTGGTGCAGCCCCACAGCTGGCAACCATAAGTCCATACAGGTGTCAGGACTTGTTTGTAAATCAATAATTTATTTTGAACTGATAACGCGGAATACCTTCCGAGCAACCAGTACAATTTAGTGTAACGGAGATCCAGCTCTTCACGCTTCTTTTTAACATGGACCTTCCATCGGAGTTTGGTATCCAGCGTCATACCTAGGTACTTAGCTGAATTTTGGAACGGCACTTTGACGTTATCAATATATACTGGCTGGTAATTTGATGTTTTGTTGGTAAAGTTTATGTGAACTGACTTAGACTGATTTAATCGTATCCGCCATTTTTTGGTCCACAAGCCAACAGTATTTATGGCTTTTTGTAGTTTTACTACCGCTTCCTTTTCAGTATCTGCCGTAGACATGATAGCAGTATCATCGGCAAAGGTAGCGATTACGTTATCTTCTAGTTCAGGAATATCGCATGTGTATAAGAGGTACAGGACCGGACCTAATACACTCCCTTGCGGCACCCCAGCTTTTATTTCTTTCAGTTCTGAATAATCATCTTCTTGTCGTACTCTAAACATTCTTTGTGTTAAGTATGACTCTAGTATATTTGAAAATTGACGAGGCAGTAGTTTCTTTAATTTATAAACAAGTCCTCGGTGCCACACTTTGTCAAATGCTTGAGCTACATCCAGAAAGACCGTGGAGCAGACTTTTTGTTCCTCTAGTGCTTTTTCTATATTATTTGTAATTCTATGAACCTGCTCAATGGTAGAATGTTTTTCTCTGAAACCAAATTGGTAATCCGGTATGAGCTGCTTTTTGGCAATAATAGGGTTAAGACGTTTGAGAAAGAGTTTCTCAAATAGTTTTGCTATAACAGGTAACAATGAGATTGGCCTGTAGGACGTTACTTCGTGTGGTGGTTTTCCTGGCTTAGGAATCATTATCACTTCCGCAACTTTCCACATATTGGGAACATATTGAAGTCGAAATGAAGCATTAATTAAGGTTGTCATTTTAACTACAGCTTTACGGGGGAGATGCTGTAGTACCTCACCAGTAATTAAATCAAAGCCTGGCGCCTTTTTTTTAGTTAAACATTTAATTTCACTTAAAACTTCTTTTGGTGTGACTAGACGGATGTTTAGTTGTTCTGACGATATTTCTTCGAAGTCAAGTGAATCTTCTTCATCGATTTGAAATATATTTTCTAGATGATCAGCAAACCTTCTAACTTTTTGTATATTACTTACAGCCCAATTCCCATCAGACTCTCTCAAGGGAGGAATATGTGTTGTAGGTTTTTTGATATTTCTTATCGCTTTCCAGATGGAGTAGTTGGTGGAACCATCAGAAGTTAATTGGTTTAGGAATCTCTTTATTGAAGTATCTTTATGTATTTTAATCTCTCTCCTCAGTTGTTTAGTGAGGTTATTCAGATGTTTTTTGTCTTCAGGACATCTTGTGTAATGCCACCTTTTTCTTTGAGCTCGTTTTGTCTTTATCAGATTTATAATCTCTTCTGGAAAGTAGTTGTTTTGTACCTTTTTCTTAAATTTTGGAGTATTGCTCCAAGCAGCTTGTTGGATGTTCTTTGTAAATTTATTTACTTCTAAATCTAATTGTTCCTCAGTCTTTAAAGGTACTCTTAGGTCTATAATATTCTCAAGATAAATTTTGAAGCTGTCCCAGTCCGTATGCGGGTTCACGAGACATGGATTCAGTTTCCGCTTTACAGGGTCTTCGCCAATTGTGAGTAAAATTGGTGAGTGATCTGAGTTCATATCATAAGCTTCCTCTATTTGGAGAACATTTGGTGATACTTCTCTAAATATGAAGAAATCTATAAGATCTGGTATTTTATTCTTGTCTGTTGGCCAGTATGTAGGCTTCCCTGTCGAAATTGCATCACATCTCAAATCTTTCATAGCATTAAATAGTTCTTTTCCTTTAGTCGTTATTAATCTTGATCCCCAGTAGGTATGTTTTGCATTGAAGTCGCCTCCCAAAACAAATCTATTTCCAAGACTTTTTAGCAGGGTTGTGTACTGGTCGTACTTAAGTGCATGTCTTGGTGGGCAGTAGATAGAAGATATTGTTAATGGACACCGCTTCATTGATAGGCATACAGCCACAGCCTGAATATGTTCTTTTTCATATTTAAAGACCTCATGGTGTTTCAAACTGTCCTTTATTATAACTGTACTTCCCCCGCTGGATTTATTACTTGGGTGAAGGGCATGGTAGGCGTTATATCCTTTAAGTTGAATGTACGACTCCCTGGTAAAATGTGTTTCCGATACCAAGCAGATGTCAATGTTTTCATGTTTAAGAATTATATGAAGTTCTCTTTGGTGTTTTAAAAGCCCATTAGCATTCCATGCCATTATTTTTAAAGACATCATTGCTTTGGACGTTTAGAAGCTGCTATTTTGGTGCTGCTTTCTAGTTTTTTAAGTCTTTCATCAAAAGTTGTCAATAATGAAAGTATGGTGTTAATCTTTTCATCTAAGCCTGTGTTAGATTTAGTCTCATTTTGTGTTGAGGATAGAATCTTGGGACCTTTAGTAACCTCAGCGAAGGAAACAGTCTTGGAAACTAATTTTGCTGGTTTTACAGGTTTGTCCGTTTCAGTTTTTGATTTGGATTTTAAAACGTTTCTCATTTTTTGCAATTCTTTAGCTACAACACAGCCTCTGTAATTAGCTGGGTGTGACTCACCACAGTGAACGCACTTCGGTTTCGCGTCTCGTGGCTTGTTACAGTCTACTGTGAGATGCTTTGCAGTACATTTTACACACCTCGGCTCCTTGGAGCAGTATTTCTGTGTGTGCCCATAAGCCTGACACCTCTTGCATTGGGGGATCAATTTTGGTGATTTCAATGGCTGTACATCAATTTTGCAGCCAAGTATCGATTTTATTTCATAAATATTTTTTATGTTTTCCTGATGGTGGAAAGAGAGAATGAACATGTTTAGCGGTTCCTTGTTTTTCCAGCTATATTTGACGGCTGCGTCTAAGATTTTAAATCCTTGGAGAATGAGGTCTTCAACTATCCTTTCAGGCTTGCAAGAGGCATGCAGATTTTTTGCCATTACTCTTATTGGCCTACTCTGCTTGTTCTCGTATGAGAACCACGAAGCATTTTCTTCTTTAAGGTGTTTTGTGATACCTCTGTAGGTAGCTTCACTATTGCTGTTAATCTTCACCGATCCATTCCTAAGCATTTTCACGGTGAAAGAGTCTTTATTTAATTCTTTTTTAAGTAAGGAATCGTAAAATGATTGGTATTCAATCACATTTTCGACAATAATCGGAGGTGGAAGGGGTTCCTTTTTGGGTTTTTCTTTGGTTACTTTATTACAAGTAACTTCTTTCATGGGGGAAGGGGAGGTGTTTAGTTTCCTTTTCTTTCTGCTTTTTTGTCGCACCCATTCCGTTTCTTTAGCCAGTTCTTCTTCGTCCGTCTCATACTGAATTGATTCAGCGGCTGCCTCATCCCTTTGTGTTAAGGGCTGATCTATTTTTTGTTCTAGCTGAGCTATTCGTTCCTTGAGTTGATGGACAATACTTTCCAGGTCTGAGCATCGGGCTCTTTCCTTTTTCAGTTCACCCACTAGTAATTGCTCGGTTTGGGTTTTAATTTCAATAACACTTGGAGATGACATCATAAATTTTATATAATAATTAAAATTATAAAGACAAAACCTCGCCTTAATTCATTACACAATAACATGTATTAGGTCAACGATTCATCGTAACGCGATCGCGGCGCTGCGTCAGCGCGTTGCACTTTTTCGATCACAATATTTAATACGCGACGTTTCTAACCGAAATGAAAACAACAACTCAAAGTAGTCTACACTTGAGTGTATTAAACCAAAACTTGATATCGTTAATATCTTATTCTAGAAGAACATTATGTAACGCTTAACCACGCCATCTACTGGCAGTAATATTTAAACCACTGATTTTGATAGCAAGTTAGCAATTAAGCGAAATTACTTTTACATTTATTTTATGTATAGTGAAATTATATCATATTATATTAATTAGATAATATAATTGTCTGACATACGTAAAACAAATTAGTACTGAGTTAATAGATATTTTATTTCCAGTTTTAAGGTGTCGGTTCGGTGTGGTGATCGGTTTTTGTTTATCTAGTCTTATGATATTGTATATGATTTTGACCCATCGATATTATAAGATTGTATTTAAGACTTTAAATGTAACTGATTCAATAAAGACTATTACATACTTTTTTTTTCATTCAACCAATCACGTTATACCGCCTGTTTGCTATTTTTATATAAGTTAGGCTTACTAAAAAAATAGTATAAATTTACTAATTATGTACTAATTTTTAATTGTTTAGTTTATATACATAAAAAAAAATGTTGTCGTGTGAGTAAAATACCTTACTTATAGAGAAAATAATCAGAACAATGCATAGTTTATGTGTTTAAGTTAGTTTACTGTTTACTGAATTGTGCAGTCTTTTGTTTCCAATAATAAAGCGTGGACGTACCTTTGCCTCTCGCATCATCATTTAATTGCGCCTTATAGTTTTTTGATGGTACAAAATTATGATATATATCATTATTGTACTAACATATGTACATAGACAATTTAAAATATAACACATAAAAGAAAGTAAGGAAATTAAAGTCTGATAGTAAATATACTGATATCACAAAATTTAGATAAGGACCCTGATAAGCTATCAATGTCCATTGTTAGTTTAGCGGACGGTTCGTGAAGTTCACTATGATGTCTAGTGAGTATTTTGTACATAATTTTTTAGTCTCTAATCATATTTATTAATATGATAATCTATTTGATTTAGTCGTTAGTCTTTCGGGGATTTTGATATTAAGTGTTAAAAACAATAAGTACGTGAACATTGTCAAATCAGTTCATAAAATTGATAAAAATTTACATAAATAATAACTATACTTTGTAATGTGTGAATTGATTTAAGAAACTGTTTTTGTTCCTTTATATTATTATTATATAATTATTATTGGGTTATTCGTTAAGAATTTGAATTAAAAAATGTAATTACAAAACTAAATTTATTTATTGTAAGAACATTTAAAGGGTGCTTACGAAAAATTTGTTATTCAGACATAGTTGGAGACAATAAAATTAGATAATACAAACTGGCTTTTTTGTTTGTGTCTTTATGTAACTTTACGGCACTACACAGTTTTTGGTTCTAATGAACTTGGTTTAAATATGAAACAAATATAACGTTTTATTTATAACCAATTTACCTTAAAATCGATATTGAAGATTTTTTTTTATTTACAGAATTTTCCAAATCATTGGAAGCAATACCTCGCCAACGCAGCTTTGCCTGCCTCTCATTGAAGTTTGGGAGTTTGTTCTCTGGTTTAGCTATAATTGTAAGTTTATTTTCTAATTCAATATTATATAAATAGTTAACTGTTAAACAACATATAATCATTTGGAAGGAATCCTCCAAGTTCTCTGGTATGTGGACAACAGATAATTAAGCGAGAAAAAAGCATAGCAATGTGGAATAGGCTGTGCTTCCTTCATCCTTAAGGGAGGATCTTTGCCAGTCATACCTCTGACTAGCTGGTCCGAAGCCCTAGTGGCATGGCCGAGAAGTTGTAGATATCTTTAGCTGTCGGAATAACTTTGTTACCACGATTCTACAGTATGTATTGTGTAATAAATATGTTTAAATTTATTTAACTTAACTTTGTACATAAAGTCAATTTTTATTACTCTAAAATATAAATTATTTATGTATAACACTTATGGACAATTTAAAATGATGGCACTGTATGATCGGAGATCTCTAGCTATCACGTTCTTTTACAAATAGTTGAATGGTCAAATACAGAACAGTAACCTCTTACAGAATATTAACATTGTCATCCCTTATTCATTTTAAGTTTCAAAAGGAGGAGAATTTTGCAATTTCCGTCTGCAAAAACCAACCTGTTATCAGGCACCTCTTATTCGAATTCTTCCCGAATATAACAGAATAAACACTACATATAGCTTGATATATTAGGTAGTGGTCTGATCAATTTAAAAAATCCATTGTTAAGCAAAATATTACTAGGATTTTTTAGAATAGTTATATTCACCATAATTGTCATGTATTTTAGAATAGATAACTTGTAATATATAAGAAGACTTTGCATTTATGATGTGGAACTTCAATAATTGGAGCATTGTTGGCCCAGTGGCTTCAGCGTGCGACTCTCATACATGAGGTCGTAGGTTTGAACCCCTGCTGTGCACCAATGGATCTTCTTTCAATTAACATTTGCTCGAACGGTGAAGGAAAACAACGTGAGGAAACCGACATGACTTAGACCCAAAAACTCGACGGCGTGTGTCAGGCACAGGAGGCTGATCACCTACTTGCCTATTAGATTTAAAAATGCTCATGAAACAGATTCAGAAATCTGAGGCCAAGACTTAAAGAGGTTGTAGCGCCACTGATTTTTTTTGGTACTTCAAAAAATAATGAAATTACATATTTTTCAGTTATATTCAATACTCGCACTCGCTCAATGCATCGTTGCGTTCGGTCATTTGCCAAAAGAATTCACTACAGATGACTTCAACATTATCTTTACGTACGCTGTGTTAGTTGGAGTTACCTTTACACATGCCTTGACTCTGTTCCTGAGTGCCATATTACTCGTTGGAGTTATCAGGGTAAGTACTTAATAAAGAAGGTGACTCAGCAGTATAGTATACAACTAGCTTAATAAGCAGTTCAATATACAGCCTAGCCGTTTAACTAAGCTGTGCTATTTAACTAGCGGCCTTAAAGATATTCAGCCAGTTGATCAAACAGCTATGCAAATGACTTGGATCGATGACGTATCATTACCAGCCTAGCCTGTTAATAATTTAAATGTAGTTCCACTTTCAGCCACTCTCAAACTCGAAACTAAACTCATCAAACTTTCAATATGGCGTCGGCTAACCACAACTTTGATGGTGTTTTCTAAAATTTCATGAAAAACAACAAGTACAATGGAAGAGTGTAGTGACAATAATAATGTGAATTTGACTCGAGCAATTTAATTTTAAAACAAATATTTTTTATGTGATATATTTCATCTTTTTTTTCGGCCAAATAATGACTCTATCTTATGAATGGTCTAAGCATTAGCCAGCCAGTTCCTTAAATGTTGTAACAAACGCTACAGCTGAATATCTTTCAGGCCGCTAGTTAAACGGCTAGGCTATGAATTGAACCGCTAATTAAACTAGTTGGCTGCGGCATATATATATAGTATGGCTGAATCGTAACATAATCTAAATTAAAATATTAATAGTATTTTAGAGAATAGCAAGGTATTGTTTAAGGGCAAAAATGTAGAGGTATTACACAAATTCAAAGTTTATCTTTCTGGTTGCTTAATATATAGCGCCTGTAGGATTTTACTAGCAAAGGTGTATGATGTCGAAAGCAATAATCGAGGCGTTTTACGGTTGATCGTTTTCACATCACCTCTTAGTGAAATCAGCCAATCGCTATCTAAACTAATGTTATCTAACAGCCAAGATGGACGTAGGTGCCACGAGCCTAAAGGCCAGCAACGCGTTTGTTCCCTAATTTGTAAGTATCTCTTATCAGCGTCTTTAATGATATCCAGGTTGTGCACAATATACAGATCTCTCTTTTCATGTGCGTACTTTGACTCTAGCTTGAATGGTGAGAGCAAACATCGTGACGTAACCGGCCTTAACCATATGTTAGGTACAGGCTGATCACCAACTTGTTTAATAATGACCAACGAAACCGATGGGATCCGAAACCAAACCAATATTTTCTTGTTTTTCAGGAGAAACTGCCATTAATGAAACCATGGATCGTGTGGACGTCGATACAAGTGGTTATGTCAGTCATGATGTTTGTTTTATGGACTACCTTTAGTCTTGTGAATCACGAAGGAAGTGGATCATTACTACTCTATGTCATAGAGTTCTTAGCTTTAAGTAAGTTATAATTTCATGTATTTGTAACACCAACCAGCAATTTTAAAAGGCTGGGAACACTCTGTCTAGTCCTCCAGCCGCGTGAGTGAGTTACCTGCCTGTTTGACCACTGTACAATAAAAAATCCTTTGACAAAATAGGAAAAAAGTTGCGAGTTGCTATTAATATGATAAGGTATTTAAAATAAAATACACGGTATGCATGCGTCTCAATACACGGTATGATCGAGTCTCTTCTGATGAAAGACGTGAATCCAAGGAGAGACAGAAAGATTGGAGAGCTAGTTAAAAGCCAATCTTAGAGAGAGACGAAGAACAGACGTCTCCGTCACAAATGCGGAAGTAATTATTTCTTTATTACTCAGAGGCTACTGAATCTTTCAGAAATGTGTTGGAGAAAGTGGGTATGGCGCTAAAGCCTTTTAGATCAGATTTCTGTATCTCTTCCGTGATCATTTCTAATAGGCAAGAAGATGATCAACCTTCTGTGCCTGACACACAACAGATAATCTTAAATCCCAGTATATACCATAATCATTAACCACGGTAATATATACATATTTTATCTAGAAGCTGGTTCATATAATTAGGCAGCGAAGTTTGTTTAGTATGTATTATTTTTATTAATATATAAGCGATTTTTACTCTTTTAATGGCTCCAATTGATGCAGCTTCTTTAAATTGTCAATATCGTCTTAAAATACACTTCGTTGTCAATCTATTAGGTCACAGACTAACTTTAAGAATCTAATAAAACTTAATTCCCCTAATTTTTACAAAATTCACCACTTGGTGAAGAACACTTTTGTTGCAGCACATTTATTTTAACTTTAAATATAATATGCAGTTAAGAGTTGGTTAATATTATATTTAATTTCCCTTAAGCTATATATATATAGCTAACCTATTTACGCCAAAATCTATGAAATTTAAAACTAATTCATAATTATTATGAGCGGGAAAGATTTTAGACGGAAAATCATAATTAATTATAAAAATATGCCATAAGTCTATTTTTCGTGTATAATCTTAATATTTTTTTTTTAGTGGTTCGTTTCTACATGCTGATGATTGTGGCCAGTTTCTACAAGCAAATAGAGGAAACTGGAGGAGAGACAGAAAGACTAAAGAATATTAACTTAGATAGTTGGTATACTGCTTGATATACTCTATATGGTCTAAGATCCCGCTATACAACGACCTTCACCGAGATGCTTATTTAATGAAACTTATTTTATATATAATTTAATATGTCAATAAATATAATCCATATGGGTTGCCTAGCAAATTTCAGTCCAGAGTATGTTTAATTAATTTAAAAAAAAAAATATTTTTTTAAACATTTCACCGGTATGATTATTAGATAAATTCTATACCAATCGAAAGTATGAAGCCCATAGAATATGCAAAAGTTAGGTTGTTTTTAATCAATTAATTATTTATGTGAATATTTTTTATGTGACACTAAAGTATATATACATCTTTAGTATAAAAGAAGGTTTTAGTGATACATATATAATACTACCCTGATTAAAAATATTGATTGAAAAAAGTTCAAAAAATTTACTACATGCAAATTATAAAAAAAATTTTTTTTTTAAATATTAATTAAACATACTCTGGACTGAAATTTGCTAGGCAACCCATATGGATTATATTTATTGACATATTAAATTAAATATAAAATAAGTTTCATTAAATAAACATCTCGGTGAAGGTCGTTGTATAGCGGGATCTTATACTAATATTAAGACTATTTCCGGTTTAAAAAAGGAACTTTTTTAGAAAAAAGAACTTGTTTCAATCATTAGGCGAAAAATATTTTTTTTACTTTGATAGAGATTATAAATACGGGTCCTACAAACTGATCTACCTTATTTTTGATTATCCTTAATTACTTTTGTTTTTATTATAGCTAAAATAAACTATGCAAGTAATTATCAATTGTTTTATTTGGCATAAAATCTTATATCTAATTAAATACATCTAAAATAATATTTACAATTACGTGTAAACAATGTCAGTATAAAAATATGTTTAAGGCACTTAATTCTAGATAACAATTTATAATCCTGTATTTGCTATTTTATAGTTTAAGTAAAACATATTCACAAGCATACCATTATATTGGCACCATTGTATATAAAAATAAATAAATATTTATTCTATAGGATTCTTTTTCAGATTCTTGATAATAAAACACAGGGAGTGTTTTATTAGTAATTTTTCAGATAAAATATTTAATTTGACATCAAAGATCTATGAAATAGAGTCTTAAAACAAAAGTCGCGTATTATCTAGTATTGTGGCGTAACTTGGCCAGAATTTGTTTACATAATATTCTCACTGTCCTTTAATAGAAAAAAGTAAAAGCAAATATCTATGGCCATTACTATTTTTTATTCCATAAACTATAAATTCCTATATTCTGTGATATGTCATAAATAGGCCATGTCACAAGTAGTGCATATTTCTATAAATACAACATTTATCTAATGGTAACACGTAATACAAATAATTTTTTAACATTTTAAAATACAGAAGTTTCAGTTGAAGATACAATTTTTTAGCTATGTTGTAATATAGCAGCAATAATAATTTAAACCTACATAGATTAAATGTTGGATAAAAAACAGATGCATATGTATATGTCACCGTAAAATTGTAAACACCGTTAGATTGTAATATATCTCGCGAGATTGTAAACTGTCGAAAGATTGTGAACCTCAACGAACTGCTTACAATTTAAGGTATTATTATTCGGTAGTTATATGAAATTGTTGGGAAGTAAAATTAATCTGTTATTGACCAAAGAAGTTTGAATGATAACTAAGTTAGTGTAGTACAATCTACCGAATAATAATACGTTAAATTGTAAGCAGTACGCTGAGGTTCACAATCTTTCGACAGTTTATAATCTCGCGAGATAGATTACAATCTAACGGTGTTTACAATTTTACGTTAACATATATAATATAATACGTTGAATTTAACGTTATACAAAAGATATCTTTGTTTATTAACTTACGTTATTTAAAGGTTAGACATTATCTCTTTCTCGCGTATACTTTACGGAATCGTCTCGCTCCATCTTCACTATTGAACTCCATATGAGGATCACCAAGTAGACTTGTAGCGCTAAAAAATAATAATTATAAAAAATTGTAACAGGTTAAATTTTTTATAAAAATATCCTGAAAATAAACTAACGAATAATAAAAATACCAAAAATGTTTTTTTGATAAAAGTAATAACAACTATTGATTAAATTTGGATTTCAGACTTTTATAACTAAAGTATATCTCTTTGTAATGATGTTTATGTCACAGATAACTAGCTTAATTAGCCGTTCTCTTAACAGCCTAGCCCTTTAACTAAACGGCGTAGTTTAACTAGCGGCCTGAAAGATAAGCCGTAGCGTTTGTTACAACATTTAATAAACTGGCTGGCTAATGCTTAGGCCATTCGTACGATAGAGTCATTGGCAGTATTTGGCAGAAATTAAAAAAAATGAAACATATGACATAAAAAAACTATTTCTTTTAAAAATAAATTACTTGAGTCAAATTTATATTATTATTGTCAATACACTCTTCCATTGTACTTGTTGTGTTTCATGAAACTTTGGAAAACACCATCAAAGTGGTGGTTTGCCGACGCCATATTGACAGTTTGAAGAGTTTCGTTTCGAGTTTAAGAATGGCAGAAAGTGGAACTAAATTTAAATAAACAGTCAACAGGCAAGTAATGAAATGTCATCGATCCAAGTCATTAGCCAAGCAGTTTGATCATCTGGCTAAACATATTTCAGGCCGCTAGTTAAATGGCGCCGTTTAGTTAAACGACTAGGCTGTTAATTGAACGGCTAATTAAGCTAGTTAGCTGCGACATTAATTATGCCGAGATGAAGAGACTCATGAGTACTTTAGTTAAAAAGGTGCAAAGGTATTTTAACCTTTGCATCTTTTTATTTCTTGAGAAGGAGAGGGCAAATGTACAGATGTTTTAACTAAACAGCATAACCAATGTTTTTTTATACATGATAGGCGTTCAACACTTAACAGAGGGAACTGCCCTGCGATTCTGTAACTCACATAGCGGTTTTCGCATCGGCGGTCGCTCTCAAATCAGTCGTGAAGCAGTAATTTTATGATTTGGCATTCTGAAAAGGTGGGAGCTTGTAGTTTATTGTTTATTAGAATGCCAAATCATAAAATTACTGCTTCACGACTGATTTGAGAGCGACCGCCGATGCGAAAACCGCTGTGTGAGTTCGAAAAGTGAGTTACAGAATCGCAGGGCAGCACTGACTACGATACCCATATATATATACGTACACATCTAATACATTTTTGACGTACTGATCTACCCTTAGATAGCCTTAGATAGATTACACGGCATCACAAAAGTTCTTTGTCCCAAAGTTTATTTTATGATTTTCCGGTTAAACAAAAACGAAAATAAAAAAATGTGTGCGTGTACTAGGTGTACACACGTAAGAAGTGAAACTTCTTTATGACCTTATTTTTCGAAGAATGATCTACTATATGCAACTTAACGAAATTGGTTAAATAAAGTTTAACAAAAGACTTTTATTATCATAGACATGAATACAAATACAATTATTTCATTTTACCTTATTACTACTAAGATTATTATAGAATTTCATTAATTGTAAAAGAATGATTACTATCATTGTTATCGTTATTATATATTTTTGTTATTAATGGCTTCGAATCTCTTCGGATCAACCGTGGTAGGGACAAGAAAAAGATGGCGCGTAACCGAAAAACGTGACGATTTGCTACAAAATTTCTCCCATACGTCGATAAAAAATTCATTCTAACGCCGATAAAGAAGTTTGACTTCAAAAAGCAACATGGCGCGTAACCGAAAAACGTGACGATTTGCTAAAAAATTTCTCCCATACGTCGATAAAGAACTTTCATTCCAACGCCGATAAAGAAGTTTGACTTCAAAAAGCAACATGGCGCGTAACCGAAAAATGTCACGCGTAACGAAAAAATGTTACACAATTTTTTTTCCAACCCCTATAAAGAAGTTTCACTTCAAAATACCTTTTTGATATATAGTTTGCTAATTGCTATTGTGGCACAGGTTTTGAAAAAATATCATTCAATCTTTTTCAAAACTTTTTCATGAAATTTATTCTGGATCTTTCTGGCCAGTCATAAAATAAGTATGAAGCTGTCGGCTGGGAAAAAATATACTTACTTAGTAGGAATAATATTAAGAAGAGCTCGCTGGCCGTTTCCTCACCCAGGAAGACCAGACTGTAGATAAAGCTGACGGTGGAGAACACGATCTCGAAGTAGAGGAATACTTTCATGAGTAGCACGTGTTTCTGTAATAATATTGTATTAATTAGAATCTATTATTACAATTGGGATGTTATGATTGAAAGTTCTTAGGTTTTATGGAAAAATCAATCTATATTATATAGACCAAGGTAGATAATTTTTGAAACCAAAAACAATAATAGTAGGATGAAAACCATTGGAAAAGGAGGAGAATATTATAAAAATGAAAGGAAAAATAATTTACGGGCGATCTGAGGTCGGCAAGGGGAAGGGGGTGAGATTTTAAGGGTTTGCCTAATGGGTTTCATCATACTATTATTTTTTTCACTTTTTATTATTTTTAAAGGCTAACCCTGGTCGAATATAAAAATGTTATGTTGGTTTTTGTACGCTTAAAAAACTCTAAGTTCTGCACCGATCGAGCTGAAATTTTAGCATGATCTGCATCAAGGATTGTTTTTTCTCACAAATATTGCAAAATTAAACTTAAATGAAATGTATTCTTTGTTTTGTTTTATTTCTCAACCATTCATTCACAGTGTGCCACAGCGAAGCGTGGCTGGGTAAAAGTAATAGTTACGAAACGTGATAGGTTTCATTTTTTATCCTACTTCAAAAAGTTGATTATCAGTTCAGCCTGTTATGTGTGTATGGTTGCTTTTCTATGGGACAGGGCTGCTCATGTAGATACACGAGCAGCTTCAAGATTGAGGCTCGCGGCTGACGCCTGCGCAACGCGCGGTCTAATCAAAATCGGTTAACGCACGCCTAAAACGCGCTTGGCTCGAAGCGCGTTTGCTTGTGTACCTACACTTCAATCAGACCTATTTCTGACCGTAGTTCTTACAAAGCATTTTACAAGTAACGGCACGAAACTCTAGCGCTGACCGTTGTTGCAACAACGGTCGTCAAAGAAGTAAAAAAATAAGGTATCTGAGGGGGGCTAGCGGAATGAAGAGTTTCGATTGGCTCTCCGCGAGTCGCATTCCGTCCCCCGCGCGACAGTATACATGCGCAGCAATCCCCTCCACGTTTCGGCCAGCGCTAGACTTACGTGCCGCTGCCTATACCTAAGGGCGCGCTTCAAAACACCTAATCGCCCTTGGGTTGGAGGAACCGTTTCTATTGTTAATATGAGCGAATGAGATAATATTTCTTAAGTTTCTTATACATTTATTATAGTTATAGTTTTTTATATAGTCATTGTAACACTGAATTATGTGCTGTGCATCTTCAAGTCTATGACTATTACCGTTTTGAAATAAGTATTTTATTACATATTGAATACATTAGAATGAGGTTTTACAACCGCCGCGCTAATTACGTAATCATTACGTTATTTTATTGCGTTTATGGTACAAATTGCAGTTTAATTTAGTGATTTTATTGTGAAGGCCTGAAGTAACAGTAATATATTATTCTTATGCAATATCAAAAATAATTTTTAAATGAGATGAGTTACAATTTGCTGCCAGCTGTTACACACATTCATAAACATAACACTCACACATTTAATCACATGCATCCACGGGTGTTACGCGTCGCGTAATGCTGTTTGTTAAAAAAAAATGTGTGCGTGTACTAGGTGTACACACGTAAGAAGTGAAACTTCTTTATGACCTTATTTTTCGAAAAATGATCTACTATATGCAACTTAACGAAATTGGTTAAATAAAGTTTAACAAAAGGCTTTTATTATCATAGACATGGATACAAATACAATTATTTCATTTTACCTTATTACTACTAAGATTATTACAGAATTTCATTAATTGTTATAGAATTATTACTATCATTGTTATCGTTATTATATATTTTTGTTATTAATGGCTTCGAATCTCTTCGGATCAACCGTGGTAGGGACAAGAAAAAGATGGCGCGTAACCGAAAAACGTGACGATTTGCTACAAAATTTCTCCCATACGTCGATAAAAAATTCATTCCAACGCCGATAAAGAAGTTTGACTTCAAAAAGCAACATGGCGCGTAACCGAAAAAATGTTACACTACATTTTTTTCCAACCCCGATAAAGAAGTTTCACTTCGTTTTTTCTCTTGTCATATTTATGGGATAGCAAGCAAACGATTCACAGAGACGTTCACTTCAGCAGCAGATTCACTTTAAAAGCGCTAACCGCTGCTCATAGACGCTGGGCTTGCGGGCGCGTGTACGCTCTTCTTAGAGGCTAAGTTGTATTGGTTCGCTGGCAGCTGGTTTCACTGATGGTTGTTCTAATTGTAACTTAAGACAATTTAAATACATACCATATGTAATGCAACGATGAACATCACAGACATGACGATCTCCAGCACCAAAGATGAGGTGTCAACAATGAGTCGAGGGTATTCCGATTCGTCTGTCAGATTTGTTGAACGGTTGGACGCTATGTATGATAGTATTGCAACGTCTAATATCGACAGGATCTGAAAATTTAATATTTATCTATTAAGTAAGCTTGATCGGCTTGGTAATTGCATCGTGGATAGTTTAGTAGTACCCATCCGTTGTAATCCATTTATTTGAAGGTAAATATTTAAGAAATTACGTTTGTAAGTGTATTAATTACCTACGCGAACAAATGTTTGTTTTTAACTTCAAAGAGCTTACAAAAAGCTTTCTATTTAATAAATATTAATAATAAATAAAGCCTTCTTCTTTTTTGACCGTTTCACAAATAATTGGTAAGAAAAACATTCATTAACATTTTAGTTTTATTCTATATTAACCACTCGCGTACAAAAATAGAATATAAGATAAATAATTAAATGTTAATTGCTATGTAACAAATGAATGTGATGTAACAGTTAAAGAGAGTGCCTACGTCTGGCTATACTCTCACGTAGAGGAAAGTGACCAAATATGGGATAGTATCCCTAATATGGAATACCCCTATTTCTCCCAAATGCAAACTCACATACGCAATAAACAATGATTTTCTGTCTCCTTTTACTCCCGTTTACGCGTACAAGTTGTAGCATGTCAGTTGAGCAAGTACTTTCGTCATTGTGACAGTTTTTTGTTTTGTCGCTACCGCATAACTTTCTAAGGTATGTTAAAAATACGTATTTTTCGTAAAGCAAGTGCACAGAGTATTGATTTTATAGCTTTTAGAGACCGTTTAGACGTTCTTTTGTATGTTTTAGCGGTATTAGATGATATTACTTTCTTAAATATAAAAATCTGAATGTCAGTTTGAAATCGTTGGAAAATCCAAATATGGACAGATCACAGTATCCAATTATGGACTATTCCATAATTGGTTCTCTAAAGTATCAGCTGACATGATGATTTTGTTAATTGTATATTTTTTTAATGTTTTACCAAAATGGCGGGCGTCAACTCAAAAACGAAGCGAAAAGAATGGATTCAGAGCATATGGCGGAAGTAATAAAATTAGTAAGAGAGAAACAAATGGGTTATTTAAAAGCTGGATCTACTTTGTTTTGATTATGTCAGAAAAACGAATTTTCTCCAGGAGAAGCCGCAGCTACTACACTTGGAAAGAAAACTGTCGTGTTGGCAAAAAACAAGAATTAAAAACAGAATGAGAAAATATCAAAAGAAAAAAACCAAAAGAGAAGACTAAGCCTAATTCAGATGATGAGGAGGTGATGCTATTTGATACTGACAGTGAACCCGATGCCTTGATAGGATATACAGCTCCAGAATCTGAAGATTCAGTGTATTTTCTGTGGTGTGCTGTTTTCGAATGATACTCATGGGGAAACATGGATCAAGTCTCTTATGTGTGGACTCTGGGCATGTAATGATTGCGCTGTGCCAGAGTTTGATACCTGGATTTGTGATTTTTGTAAAAAAATTGTGTACCTTTCTATATTATATCAAGTTTCCAAAGAGTCTCGTGTATTTTAAGGTTAATTTTTGATAGTGTTTATAGTATTCCATATTTGGGGTACCTATTCCATATTTAGGTACCTAAATCGTTTTTTAGTTTCTTAAATTTTTTCTTACCTTAAACTAATCAATAAAACCTAAACTTGTTACAAACTAAAGTGCAAATATATGATTGTTAATAATTACCACAAAAAGTTTTTTATTTATAACACTTGTGGAAATTATGCCTAAAAATCAAAATGGTATTCCATATTTGGTCACTCTCCTCTAATTCTGACGATTTAGGAAATCGCCTTGGCTCGTACAGGTTGTATTTTGACATAGGCCCTATATAAGCCAATTCTGCCCTATTTTCGGCGAGCCTGCCCCATCTCTTCGTCAGACCATCTGCCCATCTTTTTACTTGATATCGCTTCCTTCTGTCTTCTCTTGGAAACCATACTAATATCGTTTCTGTTTGACCTAACATTAAATTATGGTAAATAATCTAAATTATAAAATTCATAGGCTATACACAATTTATTATTCACCTTATAATGTAAGCTAATTGCTATTATTTTAATGTTCTATAATAATATAGGTCTTTGTTAATTATTATTATTTAATAGTACAAAGGCACGTATGGACGCTTTGGTTCTATTATTTATATGTTTTATTATTATTATTAACTATAATAATAAAACATATATATAGATACATATATGTAGCCGACATTGACCTCCTGAGAATTGCATAATTAACACATTTCTATGGAAGAAACGAATTCGCACACGTCTACAATTTCACTTTCGAGAAAGTGGTCAGTTCATCCTTGATGAGTGTGTTTGACAACCAAATATCACTTCTGATTATATCTAAGAGTCTGTCACTAATAAAGTGTCTAGAAAATGGCGGATTTGTCTTTAATATTATCATATTTCACCATGATATGCTTATATTCCTCCTGCTGATAGAGGGCAAATCTTTGTTTTTAATTTATTTTATTATTAACTATTACTTAAGATGTCATGTAGAACATGGTGCAATGGTTGCAGCTCCTTACAAACGTTGTGTAAAACAAGAACTTGGCGATTAAAAAGAGTAGCGGAGAGCTTATTGCCAGTTCTTCTCTTCCGTTCGCCCTTGATTTGAGAACTGGCAGTAAATGTAAGATTAGAGGCATTTAATGTATATTTCTTTTTTGACGTTCATAATTGTACATTGTGTTACCTATATGAATAAATGATTTTTGACTTTTACTTGAATCTATTAAAAATCAAACAGCCTGCAGCGTCTTTTTTATAGTCAATGGGCAGGAGGCTTATCTGATGTTATGAGCACTATCAATGCCAGGGCTGGGCGAGTGAGCTGCCGGCCTTTTATTTTGTGCGCTCTTCTTAAAGCCCTAAAGTCAAACTGGTTCGTTAACTTAAGTGGGCAGCTGGTCCCACATAGTGGTGTTGGTGTCAAAAACTACCTTAAAAAACGCTTTTTGTGGAACAACTGGCTCAGCATTATGCTGAGGAGCATACGTGTTCCGCAGCGCTGGTTATTTAGCTAGCTGGTTTTGTCATTGAAAAAAAATTATGTTAATTATCATTTAACTTTCTTTTTTTTCAATTGACAGCCCATTATCGAATATATTAAGCTAAAGTAGTGTAGAGATAGAAATGATATGCTTGGGAGTCAGGACTAAGAATAGTACTAACGATAATACGATAATAGTACTAACATATGAGCCGGAAACATAAAAGTTAGCGATGTCGGCTACTTACTACAGATCACCAATTAGCAAAATTGTTAAGTATTCAAAATTCAAATTAAAAATCATTTAATCATACGGGTAACATGTTGTACACTTATGACTTGTCAGTAAAGAAATACATATTAATGCTTCTAATCTTACATTCAGTGCCAGTTCTCAAATCAAGGGCGTAGAACGGAAGAGAAGATCTGGCAATAAACTCTCCGCCACTCTTTTTAATCGCCATTTTTTTTACACAACGTTTGTAAGGAGCTGCAACCATTAAACCATGTTCCACATGACATCTTAAGTAATTAATAATAATAACATAAATTAAAAACAAAGAGTTGTCCTTTATCAGCAGGAGGCATGGTGAAATATTAGCACGCACTTACATTCACGTGGTTATGAAGTGGTTACCGCTACGGTTCGATTAAGATATATAATATGACTTACTGTGTTGAAGTATGCAAAGGTTATCAGGCCCTTTCGTAGTGGAAAACAGAAGCAGCATCTTGTGAGGATTGGTATTTCCACTGACTCGCAGATTTTCTCTCTGAAAAGTAAAAGTTATTTTGTACTGTACAAATGTATAGTCAATTCAACTGTCGAAAGCGACAAATATTTTTCTTGGTCAAAAAATTTATATAAAATACTATTAGTTATATTTGTCTAGTTTTTTTTTATTTTATAAGTTTACTGATTAAATAAAATATATTAATTATTTTAGTCATTAAAATCTGGCCTTTTTCTCTCTTGTATATCCTATTATAGTCCAAAAAAACGCTTGTATCTTACGTATATACATTTCTCAGAGATCGGAATTGTATGCTTAAAGTGAGCTGGGTTTTCTCTAATAAATATTTACTCTACTTAAATGGACTTAGGATAGGGAAACGAAGATAATTTTCATCAAAACATAGATGATATTTGAACCTTATCACACGAACAACCCATCCTTTTACGATAACAAAGCATATTGTAACAACAGAAACGTGTACATAATTTCAATTATTTATTGTTGATCATCTTTACACGATAGTAGGAATTAGGAGGACTAAGCCCCCCCACCTTAAGGCCGATTTACATTATCTTAGTGTTTAGGAGAGTGCTTTAAGGATAGTACTTTAGTTGAAACATGTAAACGCTACTTGCTTTAGTAAACGCTACGCTAAAGAACTTGCCTTTCAAGTTGTACTAAAGCACTCTCCTAAACACTAAGATAATGTAAATCGGCCTTTAGATATCCAAACAAGGGCCAAATGCTACGAAAAACTAGTAGGGAAAGAAGTAGTATCGCAAATACGGAATATTTAAGAATTACGTCAAAGACTAAAGAATTCCTCTCTTAAGACAAATCCCCGATGATATTTTGAGAGAAATGAGTAGGCAACACAAATCTTTCTTGTTCACCGTCATTATCATCCCAGTCCGATAAATGAGCTAGAATCTCTGTCACTGAAAATAAATCCATTTTGAATGGTTTTGACACGTGCTAGGTATACTCGTATACGAGTACGTATTTTACACAACAAAACAGCACCGCAACAATCGTGAATCAGTCAAAATGAATTCAAAGATATTTTATAAAAAACGATCTGACATTTTCATATAAATATTTATAATATCCAAAAATACCGATGAGTCCCAAAGATGGTTTACAAAAATATATTGACTATCGATCCATCGATCGGTTATTGAAAAGTATTTTATCAAGTATAAGAGTCTTTCCTCTAACTTCGATTTTGTTCCCTTTGGAGTAGAGACTCTTGGCCCGTGGGATTTGAGTGCACAGACACTAATTAAAGATTTAAGTCGGAGCCTGTTAGATAGTACCGGTGACCCAGAGCTGGTGCTTTCCTCGCTCAACGAATAAGTATCGCAATACAGCGAGGAAATGCTGCCAGCGTTAAATGTACACTGCCGCAGGGACCAAACTTTTTAAATTTTAAATTATTTTTACTATTAATATTATGTAGGTTAAGAGAATTGTAGATACTGTATACTCAATTGTTATGATTACTAATAAATATATTATTTTTATGAGAAATGGATTGAAATATCAATCTCTAGTAGTAATATTGGATTGAGATTGAGTTCAGCAAGCGGTCGTAAATCGTTAGTTAGGTCAAAAGGAGCAATAACTGTATTAAAATAGTTTTGCAATTATACCATTTTATAATTCAAAATCTGCCAAGTGCTATCAAAATTAAAATTGGAGGTTTTAATTGATTACTATAGATTGATTTTAGCGTCTTTTTTAGGAACCAACTTCGTTTAAATAAATATATTTACTTATCTTATCAGCAAGTTACAGTTAATTATAAATAGAGGCGGCTGATAACACGTTCATGGAATCGTTTAGTTGTCTCAGTTCAGTATTTGTCACACTGATATGTCCGACATACTATGTCCGTTGTAGTGATTACAGTTAAGTAATTAATAATAATGATTGATTTGCAATAATGGCGTGCAAATTTGTCTTAAAAGGAGTTTTGCATAGAAGTTACATACAGTATGAGTCATGTCATTATAGTCAATTATTATATTTTTTCTAATATACTAATCTATATATATAAAAATTAAACCCGTTTTCCGTTGTCACGACATAACATGAAAACGGCTTGACCGATTTGTCTGATTCATTTTTTATAATATTCCTTGAAGTACGAGGATGGTTCTTACGGAGTGAAAAATTAAAAAAAAATGTGTGAAAAAGTCTAAAAACAACACTTTTCTATATTCCCATACCAAATATTCGTAATAATATTTCAAGGCAATTTGAACTTTAATACCATATCATAAAGTTCAAGTGTTAGTGGAGGGGTTCCGGGAAGGTAAATTTTTATAATGTATTTGTTGTATTAGGAACTTTCTTTTTTTTATCTTACTAGCTAGACCGGTGTCCCTAGTAGCAGAATAAGTATTAAAAAATAATAAAGAATCGACTGTTAGGCGGTACGATGTTCGCCAGGCCAGCTAGTACATAATATATGTAAAACATAGATAAAACCGATCTATACATAGTGCATTAGAAAGCCGTGATTCTACTCATTTCTTAGATAGAAACCTAGCGACAAATGCAAAGTAAAAGCATTTTTTAACGCATCAAAAATCTATTCGAATTCAACGGCCACGGTCACTTTCACCTGACCTTCATGTGATGTCCTCAATTACGTTTGAACTTCAAACCTTGAATTTCAACATAATAATAATAATCAGTGGCGCTACAACCTTTTTAGGTCTGGGCCTCAGCCTCTAGTGCCTGACACACGCTGTCGACTTTTTGGGTCTAAAACATGTCGGTTTCCTCACGACGTTTTCCTTCATCGCTCGAGCTAATGTTAAATTCGCACATAGAAAGTTTATTGGTGCACAGCCGGGGATCGAACCTACGACCTCAGGGAGTCGCACGCTGAAGCCACTAGGCCAACAGTACTCTATCTGAATTTCAATATAAATAAAGTTTAAAGCAGATGTGATATCTCGGGACCTAATTTTTATTATTTAACTAAATTTGTTTTTTTAATCTTTATGATTTTAGTAAATTTAATACTATCTTCAAGCTATTAGTGCTAAGTATGACTGCAGTTCTATACGCTTTCGACACACGGGAATTATAACTCAAGTCTGGAGTAGCTTATCCTAAGTTTCACTGAGTATTAGCATCATAAAGAAAATCTATAGAATTTTTCGTGTTTATAAAAACTTGTATAGACTGCTGGAGCGTTCAATTTGTGTCTTAAATTATTTCTATACCACTGGAACGATGAAGTAAAGAGTATAGTTCTCGGTAGGTATTTCATTAGGCGGGAGTCGTAAGTCATGGTAAACTTTCCCCATCTCGTCCAAGTTCTGTCAACTTATGCCGGCCATACACACTACGGTCTACCGGAGAGGTATTCTGTGCAGGTATGCCTGCGCAGGTCAACCGAACAATGGTAGCGTGTATGGAGACGTTCCGGTGTATCGGAGCGTACACAGGTACACCGTACGGTGTCACTCGAAAGAATCGATTTTCGATCTTGCGCCGGTCGCCTGCGCAGGTTCAAAAACCTGCACAGGTCTATTCCCACACACATTCCGGTCTACCTGCGCAGGCATACCTGCACAGATTACCTCTCCGGTAGACCGTAGTGTGTATGGCCGGCATTACATGACAATATCTGAATATATAGGTAGGAAAACTTCTGTCAAACCCGTTTCGTTTAGTTATTCGTATTGAGTATATATATTACACCTAAGAAATTGGAAGGAAATAAAACTGTAGCGTGTACAATGGACCGGCCAAGTATTAGAAAGAGAAAAACTTTTTAGGTTTCTCTGTGAATTTTTCTCTATATAAACCTCAGTGTTCAAGTCATAAGATTTTAATTAACAATTAAAAATGGAGGTTGATTGTAGAGGGGTGAAAATAAGGGGTTGTATGTATTTTTGTATTTGTACACCATGTATCATAAAAAATAAAAACTAAAAAAAAATCTAAAAAATTACCCCCCTTATCACTTAGGCGTTTGAAAGATAGATAGTAGCCGATTCTCAGACTTCCTGAATATGCATAAAAAAATTAATAAGAATCGGTCGAGCCGTTTCGGAGGAGTATGGGTACGAACATTGTGACACGAGAATTTTATATATTAGATAATTTTCCCCACTGCAAAATGATTTGGCAGAAAGAGACGAAGTACGTTTTATCTTTATTACTAAAACTAGGTTTTTTGTTTCGTATAGTCTATTTTTATTTCCGTAATGATTAGAGTTTAGATGTTTATACATTTTTTGCATCACGCTGACATAAGAGTAAACGATGAAGCAATGTTACGCCTCAGAACTTCTATTTCTACGAAGAGCCTAACATTATTACCGGATGTAGATAATTATTGTTACGCGTCGGTTCAAAGTATGGACGCTACGGAGATACTTTGAACTATGGTCAATGCTTTTAGATAAAATAAAATAGAAATAGACTTTATTCGAGTACTACGTAATCAGGATTACATTAAGTTCATGTAATGTTTAACAAGATCCAAATTCTTCCACTTGTCTCTCATCCTTGCCCAATTTATCTTTTATTCCATCTTCCCAGCTTTCTGGTGGACATCCTCTTCTTTTCCCACTGGGCCATTCCATTAGGGTCTTTTTGACCCATCTGTTATCACAAACGCGGACAATTTGACCAGCCCATTTCCACTTTATCTTTTTTGTATGTCTGTTATTTTTAGCTACGTATTATACCGTTTTTAACTTTGTCTTCAATCATTTTCTATACTTTAAAACATGTGTCCTGAACCTCCCAGTAGGACGCAAAAAATAAATAAGTCAGATCATGAGGTCTCAGATTCAAATCCCAGGTGCGGCCAGTAGTAAAACGATTCAACAGAATTCCAAGAAGAGTCACACAAGGAGGTCACGCTGATATACCATAACATCAACTTAATGACCTGAATGTAACCTTGATCACGCGCCAATGAAACCACAGATCACATTACATCACTTGTATTACAGATTATATAAATTATATTTATGTACTGTGTGACTGTATGTAATGTGTGTGTGCCTTTCTATATTTAATTCTACATTTGCTTAAAGCAATTTGTCTTAGATATACTGTGTACAGAGTAATTAATATTGACTACTTTACAATGTTTACATAACAGATATAATATATATAGATGATGTCCCATTCTATGTCGAGACCCTTGGTCCGTGGGGTCCAAGCGCTATAAGGCTTTTTAAGGAAATAGCAAATAGGTTAGTCGACATCACAGGAAACCGAATAGCTGGTAGTTACCTCGGACAAAGTATTAGTCTAGTTATTCAAAGGGGGAACGCTCAGTATCTTCAGAGCCTTGACTGGGACTCCTTATAATATTATATCTTGTGTAATTGTGTAGACTACTTTGAGGGCGTCCATAAATTACGTGAGGTGTTTAAGGGGGGGAGGGAGTCGAGTCAAAAAATCTTACGTTGGAGAGAGGGGGAGTCTCGGCAAATATCACGCAATTTTTTTTCCGATTGAAAAAATTTTTTTAGGAAAATGGTTGACCCTAAAGGCCATCTCTGCAACTAGCTAGCCCGCTAGCTCCATACCTAAACGCTCAACATTTCACTTTTTTTGTTTTTGAGCTCTCCGAGCTCAATAGTACGAATTCTGTGTTATTTTGAGTTCTCCGAGCTCAAAAAGATAGCTTCTTACGCGTTTACGTAAGAAACCCACATTTTGAAAAATCTCACGTGAGATTGGGGGATGGGGGAGGGGGTTGAATAAAATCTCACGACATCTCACCAGGGGGGGAGGGAGGTACAGAAAATTTAAAAAACACCTCACGTAATTTATGGACGCCCCCTTTGTAAGTTTACATAACGAACAAATTCGACCAATTTTTGAGTCGTATTAAAAAAATACTCTTGTTTTTTATAGCTTCATATTATATTACATATATTATCTACCATGACTACGTATGTCTATTGTAATCTACACATGGCATAGGCCATGTGACAAGTGATCATGGGATGGTACAACACGTACGAGAATAATGTTATGTAAAATTAACAGTAAAATAAAATTAAAATTAATTAAAAAAATTTATATTACTTTGAAAATCAATCAATTTTAAAATATGTGTTCAAAGAACACTTTTATAACGTAACGGGAGGCAAACGGGCAGGAGGCTGATGTTAAGTGATACCCATGAAATAGCCAGAAGGCTTGCAAGTGCGTTGCCGGCTTTTTAAGAATTGGTACGCTGTTTTCATACGAATTGGTTCGGAAATACTACATTGGGCAGGCGGTTCCATACAGTAGCGGTGTGCTGCAAAAAATACCTTAAGAAACCAACTGATACTCCCTCTTGATGTACTGAGCTAGTACAGAACTTTCAAAACGGCGATAGGCCAACAACTCATTGTCTCCTCATCCAATTGAAAAAAATCTGTTTCGATCCATTTTCGAAAAAAACACATTTCATTTTTTTATTTTTTTTATATTTCATTTTATTTTTCCACAGAGTATCTATCAAAGATAAGTCAAAGATATATTGCCTACAACGCAAGAAACCCCGAAATATAGCTATAGTTTTTTCTTAACTCATTTAATACGAGGATGTTATCAAACTCATTTTCATTCTTTACTAGAGTTTATATTTGTATGTGTTTACGATGCGACATACGGCTTAAACTTTTAAATAATTGTATTTCATTATATGGTTAAACAAATCGTAAACTATTTATGTATTTATATCCCCAATCGAAGAATGATCATTAAATACACTGAAAGTAATTAATCGCTTTATGGAGTACAATACCATTACAATGGCTTGATGGCTATATTGAGCTATACCTACAGCCTTATCTTAGTTTTGTGGTTCAAACTTCGTTTTAGTTAGAGCAACAAGCTTATTGCCACCATCGTAGGTAACCACTGTACGGAGAGAGTTTCATGAAGCGAACAAACTAATAATTTATCATAACTAAAACAAATAAGACAATGTACAAGGCACGTGATCACAATTTCTAATACATAGTAGAACTTGTAGATATTTAAAGGATGAGATAATAAACTCTATATCTACATAAAATTCTCGTGTCACAATGTTCGTTCCCATACTCCTCCGAAACGGCTCGACGTATTGAAATTTTTTATTCATATTCAGTAAGTCTGAGAATCGGCTACTATCTATCTTTCAAACCCCTAAGTGATAAGTGGTGTCCACCCCAATTTTAATTTTAATTTTTGGATAATTGTTTTGATTTTAATTTTTTTATTATACGATCAACCCCTATTTTTTAATATAGTAGAGAGTTATTTTTATTGAACTAAAACAATGTCTTCTAGAAATAATATACATGGCAAAACAAACGTTTGCCGGGTCAGCTAGTAATTACAGCTAGTAAATATAAACAGGCGTTACACCCTCGATTTTAGTCTCAGATTTCGCATTTTTTTTAATACGCAAGTAGGTGAACAGACTTTTGCGCCTAACACGCGCCGTTGACTCGAGTCTAAAGCATGTCGGTTTCCTCACGATGTTTTGTTTTACCGTAATACGGAATTGGAGTTTGAACCTACGACCTCAGACATAGGTCTTTACTACATGAATTTTAAAACCGATTTGTTTACTGGGTAAAGCGATAATGAGTTAATATGTCTCATTAGTAGGTTAAACAAGGCAGAAGGGAAATAACCTTGCAAGTTTCCTAGTAATTTAGTGAATAATAGCTGCAACGATGTGTGTAATTGTGCACAATTTGTGTGCATTGAAACCGCAACTTATGAAATTCCCCCGCAGATGTCCCAGTTGAAATAAATCTGTAGTCTTTGGCATAATTATCATAAGATGTTTTGCTGGTAATTCTTCGGTGGAATCTTAATTTTACCCTATTTGGTTTACCAAACAAGTTTATTATACTTGTAAACAAAAAATACATTATTACGATAATAAACAAAAGTTACATACATATTTATTAGACACAAGTATCGAGGTCATGATTTAGAAAGCTGTACGTTTCCCACTAATAAAGCACACATAAGAAGCTTATTAAGCTTTTTTTAATTTCCGAAAAGTTTTACTTATAAAATCCATCATTACACGGCATAGAGAAAGGAGGCCACACACGGTATAGAGTTAGAGATAGGAGAGGTGATACTCTAGAGATATGACTAAAATTATTTTTAATGCAATAATTCTTCGAGAGGAAGAGGCTTTGCGAGTGCGTTGCCGGCCTTTTAAGAATTGGTCGCTTGTGTTTAAGGTCCCTAAGTCGAATTGGTTTGCAAATCCTTCAGTGGGCAGATGGTTCCAAATAGTGTTGGTGCGCTGCTAAAACTGCCTTAAAAACGCTCAGTTGTGGAACGACGGACGACGAGGTGATACGGATAGAATTTCGTATTCTGCCTCGACGACCGATGATTGATGATTCTTTTTTTAAATGTAGATTTACATGCATGTACAAAATTTAAAAACAAAAGTTACAAATATGTTAGCTACTTTGTATTGATAAGTAATAATAATAAGAAATATATCCCGTTAGATAATATTTATTTATAAGTATTAAAAACGTGTATGCATAAAATTATATAAGAAAATATAATATTACAAATTTTACACAAATACACATACACATCAATTATAGTAGCACATAAGCAAGCTAGTCAGGGAAAAATTAAACAAGCAACCACAAAATAAAAAAACAAGAAAAATAATTAAAACTTAATAAAAACTCATTACCTCATTAAGAGCGTGATAAACACAGTTACGGTAAGTAGGAAGATTGTTGTAAAATATATCAAAATTTTCATCAAATAATTCGAGACTCCAATAACATTACCAATTAAACAAAAATATCACTCAACGCGATTAATAATATAAACATTAAATTTCCACTGTTGGAATCAAAACATCGATATTTGAGTTCCTTACTGTTATGATCTGAATATTTTACCCTGACTGAAGATATTACCTAGAATTATTATTTATTTATATTACCCTGCGTGCGAAAGAACCGACCAATCGGTGGTTCATTTACTGGTTGACCGACTATCGAAAGAGCCAGGTGCGATCTGGAGATACTGGCATGAGGGTATCCACGGATGGGCTATCTCGAGCATAGAACGCACCTGGAAAATTTTTGCCACAGGATTTTCAAATATGTCAATAAAACGATTAACACAAGCATGGGCGGATCGTGAATTTGTCGGGCTCTAGGCTATTACTGATATAGAAGACGCACAAAAAAATACAACAACCAAAAACAAGCGACGGGCAATTCCTCGTTCTGTTCGATAGACGCGCAACGCACATGGGTTGATTTATCTCCGGGATTATCATCCAACCTTATAATTGGAATTTGTAAAATTGAAGACATTTCAAAATATCGCCTATTGTTTTCAGTGGGGACTGGGGACCCTTTGTATCCACGGGGCCCTGGCCTGCAGCCCAAAAACCCCTTACGGAGAACAAAATCAAAAAATCAAAATCAAAATACGTTTATTCAATTTAGATGCTTCTTAGAGCATGCTTATGAATGTCAACAACGTTTACAAAATTCACGAAAGAGCAGGACTACGCCATCCGTTCGCAAAACTACCAGGAGGCCTTGTTCTGAAAAGAACGGGCAAGAAACTCAGCAAGTTTTGCCCTCCCTTTACATTACAATTATTCAAAGGAAAATGTCATAAAACACCACGTCATTAAAGTTACATAAGTAAAAAAAATAAAAATCGGTTCTGTGATTTGCCACATTCACCATTACACACATATTCATAACACTTCAAAGATAACAAATCAAATTATAAGAATATAATTAGAACTATTGCCAAGCGTTTTTATCTTCCAGGTAGTCATTGACTGTGTAGTAACCTTTACACATTAAGGTTTTTTTGATATGTGTTTTGAATCTTTTTAAAGGCAGTTCCAATATTTCACTAGGAATCATATTATAGCAGCGTATACTTAGGCCCATAAATGAAGTATTTATTTTCTGCAACCTGTAAGACGGCTGGAAAAGTTTTCCCTTATTTCTTGTATTCCTATTGTGAATGTCGCTGTTCTTTAAAAGAGAACTAATATTACTACCGCCCCTGAACGCAAGACAGCGCAGGCTCCGGCTCGCCCATAAATATCATGAGGATAGTTCTGGAGTAGCTGTCGCCCGGGCTCGGGAATTATTAAACATAAGTTCCTTTTTAGTAAACCCCTGCTGCCTAGCTCGGCCACAGATCTGTCTGATCGCGTGCCAAGGCTTATAACTCACATGACAACAGAGATAGCAACAAGATAAAGTTGTTTTCCGTAAATGATGCAACATAATTAAATGGACGGAGAAGTATGAAACGCGTATAAAGAATAATAAACTGGTCTATAGAGATAATCAACGCAACGTAAACATATTTACAATATGACATCACACAATTCGTGGAAATTTTAACCATATACTTAAAATAAATCAGCACGGTGTCAATCTAGAATATTTAATTATTTAATGTATTAGAATTAATGAATAGACATGATAGGTATATCTTAAATGTGTATGCACACATTTTAATTAACTTAAAGGTTTTCTTCTTGTTATTTATTTATTTACTAGCTGACCTGGCTAACTTCGTTCCGCCCTACAACCTTATAATATCGTTGTTACTTTAATTTAACTTATTTTAGGATTTCATTAATGTTAAGTATTACATTAATACAACTCTTTTGCAAATACAGAAATGTTTTATTGCTTGCCATTGCGAAAGAAGAATGGCAGTTTTACACATTAGGCATCTTCTCTCTAGCGTCAATATGGCGATACTGCATGTTAAGCACTTTCTGATATCCAACATCTTTTGATTAGGATCAAAGCATGGTTATGCATCTCCTCATTCACCTCAAGATCGGAATTTCTTGAACTGACACGAATTCGACGTAAAATGATGCGTAGTTTTGTCAACAGATGGCACCATATGGTTTTTGCATTCGTAAAATTAATTAATTAATTTATTGTTATTCGATAACTTATCCGATATTTTATCGGAAACAAATCCAACAAATCAAAAACCATGGCAATCGGTCCAGCCGTTCTCGAGTTATAAGTGTTGTAACAAACACGACTTTCTTTTATATATATAGATTTACACTTCGTTGCAAATAAAAGAAACACAATACATAAAAATTATAAGGGATGCAACGGGCGGCCTTATCGCTAATAAGCGATTTCTTCCAGGCAACCCTAGTTAAGAGAAAAACTAAAAAAAAAAGAAACATGATGAGTGTGAGAAGTGCAGAATCCTTAATCTAAAGTAATACAAAAAAAAATAAAAATATTAATAACAAACTAAAAACTTAAAAGCTAATCTTACAAATACATGAACAGCGAATAGTTATGTAAAAGGAAACATAAGAATTATGCAAGTCACGATTGATGAGGATAGGATAAGGTTAAGAAGTGATTATACAGAAGAGTTTTAAAAGATGACAGAGAGGTAGCCAATCGAACGGAGTCAGGCAGCGTATTCCACAACTTAATGGCGGAGATCGTAAATGAATTGCCTAAGAAGGATGAAGTGTGGGATGGAATTTTCAATAAACATCTATTAGAAGAGCGTAACATATAGTTAGAAGGACCTAAGAATTTGTGATTTTTGAGATAAGAAGGGGTTTTTTTTTTTTATAAAACAGGGGGCAAACGGGCAGGAGGCTCACCTGATGTTAAGTGATACCGCCGCCCATGGACACTCTCAATGCCAGAGGGCTCGCGAGTGCGTTGCCGGCCTTTCAGGAATCGGTACGCTCTTTTCTTGAAGGACCCTAAGTCGAATTGGTTCGGAAATACTTCAGTGGGCAGCTGGTTCCACATAGTGGTGGTGCGCGGCAAAAACTGCCTTGAAAAACGCTCAGTTGAGAGTTTTCGGATCGAAAAGAATATATCCTTGTTTATAGGACTCTTTCTCTGTAATCGGCAGATCGTCGAGGTCAGCAAGAAAGCACCTGGAGCGGCCTATCTGATTCCACCGGTTTCTGTCCAGCGCCTCTTATCACAGTGTACAGTTTTGAGGACGATGAGTCTGTCACTTGATCGGTCCATCTGGTTGGTGAACGGCCACGCGATATTTTGCCTACTGTGTTACCAACTACGATCAGTTTCTCCAAGTTCTTATCGCCTCCGCCCATTGTTTGGCCGAAATAAGATACAATTTGCTGTAGGCATATGGCGAGTCCGTATGCGGAGTTGAGTTACAAGCACCGTTTTAATTATGTCTCTTTTTATCACAGCGTCAATAGAACTTGACAGAAAAAGACAAAAGACTAGCTATTAAATACTTTAGTTGCAGTTAGTTTATTAATCGCACTAAATGTTCATACATCTCACTGAAACAGTTGATGGCCGATGTGCATAATTATACTGATTTCGTGCGCGGGACCAGCATTAACAAATAAAACTTAATAAAAACTAGAATATATGACGAAATATGCAAGGTTCAAGTCATTACTTTTAATTAGAACCTAATTTTTTATTAATACCAAACTAACAATAAGATTATTTTCGTATGAAATACTACGACCTTGTATAGTATGTAGAAAATATTAAGAAATGATTATTATTATAATTTTCAAAGTACGTTATGTATAATTAAATATTTGAATAAATGAGCAGCGTTGGCCTAGTAGCTTAAGCGTGCGATCATTGCTGAGGTCGTTGGTTCGAACCCCAGCTGCGCAACATGGATTCTGTCAATCGTATTTAACACTCACTCGTGCGTTGAAGGAAAATATCGTGAGGAAACCGTTATGCCTTAAACCCAAAATCAAGGGTGTGTGTCAGGGGCGAATCACCTATTCAGAAAAAGCAGATGGTCATGAAACAGTTATAGAAATTGCCAAGACCAGGGTTTATATCACCACTGGTTTCTTGGTAATAAAAAAAACATGAAAAGAAGAAAATATATTTTAATTTTGTAAAGAAAATTTAATTTTTGCATTTAATAAAGAATGAAATTTTATGTTAATCAAATAATATATTTTGTTTGAATTATAAAATATAACGCTCGTAATACAAAATATGAAAGAAAGAAAAAACAATCTAAGTTAAAGAACTGTCAACCTAAGAACTTTTGGAGAGTCAAGGGATGAATTTTTTTCGCCTACTGAGCTTTTCATAAAAATCTATCTATTCACTTATAAGAACTCTCAAGAAACTCTTACTCTAAACTATTTAAGCTATTCCATAGAGAATATTTTCCGTGTTATAACTTATAGAACCTTCATAGTACTTAATAAATATAATTGACGTTCTTATCTATTCATTTCTATGATTAAACATTTTGATAATCTTGTTTTTTTTGGTTTTGCTCCATGGCTGTCTACATAGTTATAGTAAGATTCTCGTATGTCGAAAACGTATTAGTTTTGAAGTACGAGATATAGTAATTTGACTATATTTATATGAGTAATTCACCGTTTGTGACGATCGTTATATTGAGTGAATATATGATGTTGTAAAATACAAATAATGTAACCTTGAAAATGTAAAATTTCAAGTTTAATACAAAAGAATGTAAAAAATGTTATCGGAATGTTACGGCATTTTATAGTTATTATCAACTATTTCGAATTACAATTACTCCGCAATAACAAAATTAGTATAGTATTTATATAACATACCCACACTAAAATATTTAATTCATGTAATATATCGATAACGTCTTAAAAATTATTTTAAAAAACGCATAATCTAATTGAAAACGATTTTAAACCTTTAAATATAATTTAATATTCTTTACTAGTATTTATTGAAGTATTGCGCAAAACGTAAAATGCTGAATTGTATTTATTATTGTAGTACATATGGCGTAATTTATTGTTTATTTTTAACATTAAATTTGCGATTTACGGTAACGATCTTAAAATCGGTTGCCCGAATCTGATGATACTGATTATGCAGGAGTCTCGGGGCACCTTGATTGGAACACCTCCAAGTGATTTTTGCTGGCGGAAATGCGCCTAGTTTTTATAAAAAAAATTAAAGTTTTGTGAAATGTATTGAAATTTGTAAACAATCAGCCATTTTTTACTTTTCTATTGGTTATAAGAGAGGTGACATTCTCGGTAAATTAATCGATTATTTTTTAGCATGAAAAATCGATGAATAAAAATAATCAGGCAGCAAAAATCACTTGGAGGTGTTCCAATCAAGGTGCCCGAGACTCCTGCATAATCAGTATCATCAGATTCGGGCGACCGATGTTAAGGTCCAACCCAATACATATTATACTATAACAATATTTACAATAGTTTTTCAAGGCAATGATAACTCGAACACGTAAATATTCTCAGACATTTACGCGTAAAAGACATCTTTGTAGTATTACACAATACACTCGCGGCAACACCTAGTTTGTTAAATTCGTAATTAGACTTCGTGTTTGTTTAGTTATAATATATTAAAAATAAATTACTGAACCATGCTTCTGTTATTGTGATGTCTAAAGTTTCATATAAATATAATTATGTGAATTTAAGCCGCAATTAGTATTGGTCTGCGGTTTGGACGTAAACTAAAAAAAAGTAAAATTTTTAGTCGCGTATTTTGAGAATATTATGCAAAATATTGTTGTTAAAGTTTTCACTGTTTTTACGTACAATAACTTAATCATTTTGTGAAAAATCATATTTACATTACCAACAGTTTTTGCTGCGATTATGTTGGTAATTACGCGGTAAATTGAACACTTCCCTGTTAAAGACGTCACTTGAGAAAAAAGAAAACCACAGACTAATCTCTAGATTATGGCATCATAGAAATACAGATAAATAAAGAGATTTACACACTTTACAACAAAGGACTAAATTCAGTAAATATCAATAAAAAAATACAAATTGCAGGTAACAAAATTAACACAAGAATAATACTCATCCCGGTGAATCACAGATTAAAGCGAAAAATTATTGTTGATATCAAAATACCACAGATTAGGACATGCATCCGATAAAAAACACAAATCAACTTTCGCTTTCGCACTTACTTTAAACTTGTTTGGAGAGTGGCTGACATAGTGAAATGCGTCTTTACCGTCGCGCGGTTTTACAATAACTGGTTGGTGCTCATTCTTCTGCTAACATAGGCTTCTGTACGGCGCAATATAATAGGGTCAGACTTAAATGATATCATGTTTATTAAGGATCATACTCGATCAAAAAATCCCCGGAATCCATAGCAAAATATATTTTATCTATTTTTGTTTTGGGTAGTTTGTACAGGACAGGTATCTACTATCTATCAACTAAGTTAATTTTTTTTTTAAAACAGTAATTAAATATAGAATTCAATAAAAAATAAGATTACAAATTTGCATCTTATGAAAAAATGCTTCACAAATCACACCGACATATAATTGAAAATTATATTATTATTTATAAATGTATGAAAAACTAAAGTGTTCATTTAATACTACCAAACCTATTATTTTAGAATTTATTGGATACAAGTGTAAGATGATTAATAACATTTGGTATTCGGCTTTTGTTATTAACTAAGATATATAAGATTGCTGCATCTGGCACAGGACAAGACACGCTTCAAAAGACTGACGGCCTAACTCCAGTAATGGAAAGGCACTAAAAGAAGAAGGAACATTTCTACTAACTGGTGCTAAGATATTTTTTTAAATGGCTGTATTATAAGAATATATGCAATCATACCATTTAACATGCTTCTTCCATGAGATGGCTCGGGTTAAGTTTTGTTTATCTTACCAGAGTTGTTATAATTTCCAGTAATTTGTGTGTTGTCAAGTAGTAATCATGTTTATGAATTGATAAGTTAATGAGCTGTTTCTATCCGAATAACAAATTTTAGTTTCATGTTTGTATATGTTAAGTTTCTTTAATGGATATAAACCATAATATATTTAGAAAGCCTCTGTAATGACCGATTTTAAGCACTCAAACTTTATGTTATATGAATAATATATAGACAATACACTTTTATTTAATATAAAGTATTTATATTTAATTCCCGCTCTCAAACATCCATTAAAATGAGAAGAATCACATATGAAAATATGTTATATATAAAGGATATACACGTGTGAAAACGACATAAAAAAAATAAAAAATTAATGGCGCTACAGCCTTTTTAGATCTGGGCCTCAGATTTCTGTATCTGTTTCATGATCATTTGGGAATCTAATAAGCAAGTAGGTGATCAACTTCCTATGCCTAACGCACGCCGTTGAATTTTTGGGTCTAAGGCAAGCCGGTTTCCTCACGATGTTTTCCTTCACCGTTCAAGCAAATGTTAAATGCGCACATAGAAAGAAAGTCCATTGGTGTACAGCCGGGAATCTAACCTACGACCTAAGGGATAAGAGTTGCACGCTGAAGCCACTAGGCCAACACTGCTCACGAGAAAACGACATAAGATATTAAAAACTAGCAGCGCTAACCAGATCCATGCAACTTCCTCACAATGGAGTACCCCGCAATATCGCAGCACATAACTCACGAAGGGACTTTTTGTATTGAAGAAGTTGCATGGGTCCGCGAAGCATCCGCGAATATACACTGTAAATACATAAATTTGTCGGAATAAAGATCTATTATCTTATATATAATAGCAAATAATTAACACGGCAAGGTTTCAAATTAGTTGCTATTATTATTTTCTTTATGAGATTCAATGCTTAAAGTAGTCACTGACAGGCTGGCTAAGATAGCTCTTCTTTATGTAACAGGAGACAATCGGATCACCTGATGTTAAGTGATATCGCTGGCCTTGGACACTCGAACTGCCAGAAGGCTCAATCACGCTGCCGGCCTTTTAAGAATTGGTACGCTCTATTGTTGAAGAATTCGAAGTCGAATTGGTTCGGAAATACTTCAGTGGGCAGCTGGTTCCACATAGTGGTGGTGCGCGGCAAAAATTGCTTTAAAAAACGTTCCGTTGTTGAACCGTGGACGTCGAGGTGATACGGAAAATATAGCCCAACGTGTGGGGTGAGGAGAAGAACCAGCACTAGGTCACCAAATTCATCAAATTCTATCAAAAAACAATTTTTTTTAGTTAAGCCTACGAACTTTTCAGTACGTCTTTTAGCTATTGTTACAGCCCTTACGCTGAATTTTTTTCTAGATCCATACAATTGCAAGCAGCCACGGACCATGTTTCGAAACGATTACAACCACACACACACACACACACACATGCATTAAACACTTAAAACTTACCTTGTTCTTTAAAGGAAAAAAAAATGGTTATTTTTTATTATTATTATTTTGTGTGTTTCTGTGTGTGTGTTTCGTTATTAATAAATGATATTTTCTGTTGACAGCTCTGTGTATTTCTTTCAGGTTAAGTCATATTTGCAAGAGTCGTGGGAAGCTGCTCAGTTGTTTTTCATTTGTTTCGTCTTGCGTAAGACTATTGCATAGTATTACTTGACTATACGGTTATAACTAAAGGGTGATTATAGGCACGAATTTTAGTATTATTTGATGTCAAACGTTTTAGGTATTCAAAGACAATCTGAGACTTAATTTAGAATGACTACTCAAGTTTCTATTTTATTTCAGCATCTATATTAAGCGTTCATTAGCTGAAACAAATTGGTTTAGACTGATCTTAATAATAAGTAATTTTATTTCTAACTAGCACCAGCGAACTTCGTTTCGCCTTAAAATTATGATATTTTTACTTAGGCTACCTTTTTAGTAGCTGCATACGAACATATGGAAACTGGTTAATCTGAATGTATGCTTTTCCGGAATAAAAACTCGAGTCCAAAATAAAAAGTTTTTTTTATGTAAAACTTCTTTAGGCGCAACTAGGGAGTAGTTCGGATTTTTTCTATCGGAAGTAAAGCTTACACTTTTCGCTTATAGTCTGTGTAGTTTCTGCTATTTAAAAATAACAACGATAGCGCGTTTTATAAGTCAGCGCCATCTAGTGGTGCATTATTTGAACTGATTTAAGTCAGTTTCTTGGTAGTGTTTATTTAGGATAGCATTCACTTGTTTTATTTGATACTGATTCTTGTAATTATGTTATTATTAGTTTATTTATATTTAAAATGAAAATCCATACAAGTAACATGTGACCAAATTAAAATTCCACTAAAGTGGGAAGGTTCCCATCCTAGCTTGCTCTTTGTTGTACGGACAGTTTTTTCGCTTAATTTCGTATTTTTCCATTTTGGAAGGAGTAAATTAATACCAAATTAATTATCCATATAATCTGGTCTAATTTATATAAAAATAACAAAGTTGTATAAGAGAATTAAAAAAAAAATCAACAGTTTTAAAAAAAATATTTTAAATCTCTAAAAACACTTATTGTGTGATTTATTTCTTTTGAAATAAGTAAATTAATAATAAATTTTCTGACGACTGCGACATTCTATAATATTCAATAACAAGGTTATATTGACATGTGCTGATCTAACCTTCGTATTTGAATAATCTTTGTAAAGCACATGAATAATAAATATTATTAAAATATAATATGATATTTATTATTTAAGTTAATATTTAATCATTTCAGTGATATATGCCGTCAATAGACCAGTGCAGATAGCCTTTAAAATAAATAAAAAGTGAATAAAATTACAGTAGGATGAAACCCATTAGAAATGGAGGGGAATATGATCAAAATGAAAGGAAAAATAAATTACGGTCGATCTGAGGTCGGGAAGGGGTAGGGGGGGAGGTTTAAGGGTAAAAAACGGTTTATCTCGATTTCCGGCAAAACTAAAAGTCCTATCGAAGAAAGTTAAATGGCAAAGTTGTAGGTAATAAAAAGATCTACAACTTTTGTATTCACACATTTTTCACATAACCTCAAAATTTATGTGAAAAATTCAAAAAACCAAGTTTTTGGTTTTTTATTTTTATCTTTAACAAAAATATTTTTTATTTAACGAAATTTGGTGAAAACTTACCTTTCTATGTCCCAAATACACTGTAATTTATTTGATTAAAAATATTTATTTGTTCACCTTATTTTGTATTAATATCGAAAAAACACCCTAATTTTCAATCGAAAATTCTGACGTCAAAATTTCAGCTTTTTTCAAAAAGTTGGTGTGCTTTCAGTTCGGTGAAATCTCTACTTTCCTATGGTAAAAAAATATATATATTACCATAGTAAATCTTCTCAGAAAACGCAAAAAATCGTATGCAGTAACGCCCAGACCTGTCATCCCCTTCCTTGCTTCTCTATGAAATACGAAAATTTTAGCCCATCTAAAGGCTAATTTTTTTTTTAGGTCACTCAGGTATATATAAGTTATCTTAAAATAGTAATAAATAGGCATCTGATTATAATTTAAAGAAGATTCATAGAGAAGTAGGGAAGGGGATGACGGGTCTGGGCGTTACTGCATACGATTTTTTGCATATTCTGAGAAGATTTACCATGGTAATATATATATATTTTTTTACCATAAGAAAGTAGAGATTTCAACGCACTGAAAGCACACCAACTTTTTGAAAAAAGCTGAAATTTTGACGTCAGAATTTTCGATTGAAAATTAGGGTTTTTTTTCGATATTAATTCAAAATAAGGTGAACAAATAAATATTTTTAATCAAATAAATTACAGCGTATTTGGGACATAGAAAGGTAAGTTTTCACCAAATTTCGTTAAAAAAAAATATTTTTGTAAAAGATAAAAATTAAAAACCAAAAACTTGTTTTTTTGAATTTTTCACATAAATTTTGAGGTTATGTGAAAAATGTGTGAATACAAAAGTTGTAGATCTTTTTATTACCTACAACTTTGCCATTTAACTTTCTTCGATAGGACTTTTAGTTTTGCCGGAAATCGAGATAAACCGTTTTTTACCCTTAAACCTCCCCCCCTGCCCCTTCCCGACCTCAGATCGACCGTAATTTATTTTTCCTTTCATTTTGATCATATTCCCCTCCTTTTCTAATGGGTTTCATCCTACTGTAATTTTTTTTGGTTTCAAAAATTATCGGCACTGGTCTACAACGCCAAAGAAGTTTTACTTCAATCGAGCGAGTTTGTTTTTTTTTTTGTGCGTAAAATACATATTTAAAAAGTGTGACCGTGTAACCTACGCCACACTTTTTAAATATGTATTTTATCTTATTAAAACGTTGCCTTGGAGTTAGTACCCGTCTTTAAATTTTTATTTATAAAGATTTATATTTCCGCCAATTATAATAAATATATTGTTCCCATTTTTTAACAACATATGTATATAACGATAGAAGCATTATATAGCAGTATATTAATTAATGTTATCCTAATAAAGAGAATCAAAGGGATTGACTACGGAGTAAATTATTTATTTATTAGGATTTCCAATTTATTTATTAAAAATCACTTACAATAATTTTAATCTAAACATTCACCTTCTTGTGGGATGGTATTGTCCGGTAGAGTTGCAACACACCGAGCTTCAGATTCGTGATTGAAAAACTCAAATTGCCCACTGTCTCTCAGCTTTATAAATTCACTCCTCACTAGTAGCATAAGGTATATGTTGAGAACTGTAAAATAACAATATAACCTCAAAACCTTTATTTTATTTTAATGTTACGATTAACATATAAATGTTTTATTCATCTATTAATGCAAAATTATCGATTATATAAAAAAACACTGGCACTACAACCTTGTTAGGTCTGGGCCTCATATTTCTGTATTTGTTTCATGATCATTTGTCAATCTAATAAGCATGTCGGTGATCCTGTGCCTGACACACGCCATCAACTTTTGGTCCAAGGCAGGTTTCCACGTGATGTTTTCCTTCACCGTTCGAGCGAATGGTAAAAGCGCATATAGACAGAAAGTCCATTGGCACAGCAGGGGATCGAACCTACGTCTCAGTGATGAGAGTCCCAATTGATAGGCTTATTAAGGCTTGAACGTTTTTTTTGTCCGTAGAGTTTACATAATATTGATCAGTGACAATAAATATCAACTCTTCAGTAAAGTTTTAAAAATCAAACGCTTTTTGAATTTTTTAAATGTGATTATTTCGGCTGGTTTAATTTTTTTTAAGTATGGCAATAGTTTTAACTTTATGCCAGTTTCAAGTAAAATTTCGGCTGGTTTCAGTTAATTTCATTACAAAGGGAACCTTTTATCTCTCTCAACAAGAAACAATGAACGGTAATAAATGAGCTTATTTTTCCGAATTGAGAGTCAGCGCCAAGTCTGACTCCCATACGTCAAAAAAGCATTGGATTTTGACATACGTGAGTCCTACTTCGCGCTTGGTCTCGTGTCTGAATCTTACTCCAAATCAATGTTACCCAACGTGGAGCCAACGCCCCCCAATTTCAAGTTCAATTTGAATTCTGATTTTCACTTTTTTATTATGTTATGTTAATTTACTTACTGTACAATTTACAACTTTAAGTAACAATTGACTAATAATTTCTTCCTAAAACCCATCATTTAAATGTCTTTGTGAACAATTCAATTAGTTATATACCTAATTATGTAATAATTTTATATTTTTTTTAGCGAGGCACTAAATTAAGACTGGTCATAAAGAAAAAAATATTAGTTAAACAGCCGCCATACTACCCCAGAGAAAAATTTTAAAGATAATACTTACCAAATTCTATAGGAATGCTAATAATTATAATAACAAATGGCATGGCTGATAGCAACATTATCATAAAACCTCCTAATCGTGAGTAAACGATTATACAGAACATTATAAACAATATAGTAGGTATGAAAATGTAGACGAAGTTATATATGTAATAAATTCGCATTATTTTGTAGTTTTTCTGAAACAAAAAGATATTTTCATGCAGGCGCAATTATTTTAAGATTTAAGTCGGTTCTAGGAGAAAGTACCGACATACCTAAATGCTTTTTTCGCACATTACACATATCTATTCTAAATAGCAAGGACTTTCAGTAGCTAACGTTCTATCCTCATGGGACCAAACTTCTTTAATTTATTTTAAAGTGTAGTTCTAAAAAAGTATTTTTGTAAAAGCAATAAACGTTATTAGAAAATCTGAAATAGACGAAATTATTTCTATATTTAATTATTCTATATACCTTTATAATTAATTGCGTCGAGGCATGAAATAAAATATATTTATTATGGAATATAAGATACAGGTATCACTTATTCCACATCATTCAATTTAAGTCGATAGACATCCCTACTCATCGGCAAATAGCTGGGGAGCCAGAGAGGGGATTTCGGGATTTACTCCAGCGTGGTAGATTAATGTACAGGGAGATACCTTGTACCAGGTTAAACTAAAATTTTGACTATAGCTAACTTCAGGCTGTCGGTTTTTTGTGACAGTGTGCGCGCGCATCGTAAAAATTTACTCTCATCATTTTTCCCTAACGCGTCAAAAGAAGTAAAACTTCAAAAAACATGTTTTGAAACGCGTACCGTAAAAAGTTGTGAGATCCATGTAATACCTTCTGTCTTAAGGTATTACTTTAATTTTTTAATCGTAAACGAATTTCTTTTATTTACAATCAAGTATACAGTATTTACAATTTTCTTAACCTACAAAGTAATAATAGAAATAATTAAAAATAAATAAAATTAAAATCAAAACAAATTTAAAAAGTTTGGTCCCTGTGGCAGTGTACGTTTAACGCTGACAGCATTTCCTCCCTGTTTTGCGATACTTATTCGTTGAGCCAGGAAAGTGCCAGCTCTGGGGTCACCGGTACTATCTACCAGGCGCCAACTTAAATCTGTAATAAGCGCCTGTGCACTTGAACCCCACGGCCCAAGAGTCTCTACTCCAAAGGGAACAAAATCGAAGTTGGAGGAAAGACTCTTATATTTGTGCAGTTTATTATTTTCTGCCTGCTGCGGTAAGGTATTACGTAATTAGCTAACATAACAACATCTATCGACATCTATCTATCTATCAACATAACCATCTATAGTTACCATATCAATATTACAATTCTTATGTTTTAAATAAACACATTGAATTCTACTTATCTTTGGGTCACTAAAATATAAAAAGAAAATATGTAAATATATACCTTATGTGCGGCTACAATGAATGCTATTTGAAATAACGAATTAATGGTACCAAACATAATCATCGCCACTAAAAAACTTTTTTCTCCATCAGGTACATGACGGTTAGACATTCTCGCTACTAGTTCTGCTTGTATGCAGAAAACAGTTAAAATGAACAGGCTCAAAATCTGAAAAAAAAGTTAGTATTGTTGTTATTGGATTGCTTTTGAGGAAGCGATGGACGCCCTCTGCCCCATCTAGGAGTTTCAGGACATAAGTCAAGTAAGTCGGATGTGGAAGTCGAAGTAAGAAGTAGAAATGGGCCATAATAATGCCTAAAATCAATCTGGAACTCTTTCGGAAAAACACCTTTTGTATGGCAATTAGGTAAAGCTTACAATAAATTACCAAAAGAATTAAAAGATCTTCCGACTAGAGTCGAGCGAAGCGACTTGGTGTGTTTTGGAAAAAGTTTACTATTCAATAGGTAAATGATTATTTGCGTGAGACACTGTAGTTGACGTGAATTTAGTTAAGAATAATTGACTTTGTCTTGCGCGCCATGCAGAATATGCGAACTTGCGATTGTACCACCTTAACAATTTTGTACCATACTCTTGCAATAAATAAATAAATAATTATTATTATTATTAGAAGTCTTTGAGGAATTCGCTAAGCCGAATAGTCGATGAAAATACCACATGGCACTTTTGACATTTTTTTAAGTATGTACTTACGACATAACAAAATATATATTAACGGTTACAAATTACGACTTCAAATACTATTAACCATGAGGTCATGGGTTCGAAACTAGTGCACAAATTTGCGCAATCAATACTCACTTACATGGAGAAAACTGGAATGTTTTAAACCCACAAATTGATGACAAGTTTGCAAACACAGGCTAACAAACATAAAAAATATCAACGAAACAAATTAATTTGAATAGTGTTAAAAGAACTTAGATTTCATAATTATTAATAAATTTTTCATTACTGAGAATTATAATAAATTCATTTCGTGAATTTTATAATCGGTCCAGTAGTTAGAATTTTGTTGCGCCTGTATTATTATTATTAGGAAATCAGAAATTACATCGAATTTACTAGATTTTTTGGTGTTTTAAATTTTAGCGACCCGCTCCGGCTTAGCACGGGTGCATTGCTGATACTAAATACACTTCAGAAAAACTATGCCGATAGGTTTTTTTATATACACGGGAATAAAATATATAGCCTATGTCAGTCACTCACTGAAAAAAATATTAAAATCGATCCAGTAGTTATATAATATGGAGTGATTTTTGGTATGTTACCGCGATATAATGTACGTATTCTATTGATAAAATAATTGTTATAGGAGCTCATGGTATGAAAAATGCTATTGAATTTAGGAACCTGAATTCATGGCAGTATCTGTAGTTAGAATTTATTTAATACATATATTTTAAACTTACCAGTTTTAAGTAAGTCCATATTAACAAACCAAGCCTTAAGGGAACACAGAAACAACATCTCATCAATATTGGTAGTTCACATCGCATTTTTAAAAACCAGCTTATCATTTCCGTAGCGCGAAGCAAAATAAAATTAACTGACAATTATACGTTTGTTTTATCATAAATGGGATGTGGATATAACCCACGCAGTTAAGTATTCAAGATCAATAAATATAATAATTGTTATCATATTTAAAAGGATTTCCTTTAGGTTCATTTTTAAAAATAAATTATGCGTTTAAATTAGTGAACATACTATTAGTTTTGTAGGTAAAAGAAATAAAAATGTTATTGTTTTGACTGTTTTTTCGTTCTTCTTGTACCTCAGAGAGTTTATTCACCCACAACACACGAATGACCCAGTGTGTGCGTGTGACCAGCGACTGTAAAATAAGCAGCAATTGTTTAATGTGCATTCCCATTTGCAAATATGTATTGTACAACAATTAGTATTATTATAAATTAGCTGTCTCGATATACGTCTTAGACCAACAAATTCAACCATGTGTTACAGATAGCTGACGAAATTGCATTCTAAACATAAATAGTCTATGAAATAGATGACAGACTGGCACTTAAAAAAAAATCCACGGTGTATTGATAACTTCTTCCGGTTTTTTTTAAGTCGATTAAAAAGAGCCAGCGGATGTACGATCTTCTAAATAATGCACCACTATTAATTTATAAATAGACAACTTCATTCATGTATAGTATTTATCAACAGGCGTTAAAATTTACATATGAGGCATGCATTAGGCAAAATCGTTATACAGAAAAAAGATTTGTTCTCCTGTTTATTTGGGACTTAAACTATTTTGTATTATGTAGTAATTTTAATCAAATTAATTGCGTTTCCCATCTACATGGAACCAACACCAGAGCTGGTGCGGCTTGTGATGCGGCTGAAAAAGCTAAAGCCTGCAAATACAGGCTCCGAATATGATTTTGTCACATTCGGTGTCGAGACCCTTGGTCCGTGGGCTTCTAGCGCTATAAGGCTTTTTAAGGAAATATCAAAAAGGTAAGTCGACATCACAGGAGACCGAAAAGCTGGCAGCTACCTCGGACAAAGAATTAGTCTAGCAATTCAAAGGGGGAACGCTGCCGGTATCTTCGGAACCTTGCCTAAAGGGACTCCTTTTAATGATATTATTATTATTTAAGGTTAGTTATTATATTTTAAGGTTAGTTATTGTTTTTATTGTTTTTTTTTGTATTTATTATGAATTAATGACTGCGTTTTGCACTTCAAACTTTAAATGTATACGGATTTTTAACACGAAAATATTTATTTATTTCATATGAGCAATTATTCCTTCAATTCCTTTAAAATTTTATAGACCTAAGGCCTATAAACATGCAATAATTGAATCATGATCAAATTATAAAAATATATGAAGTTATAAATTAAATAAAAAACATGTTTCAATATTTTATTAACATATTACAAAACACATTTTGTCATCCATTTTGTCTCCTCGCTTTAAAGTCTATTTAGGGCTACTATGATCCTAGCCGGAGAGCTATGGCTACTATAGCCATAAAACAAATAGGCACATTCACAATAAGAAATATAATAATAAATGTTAACTTAATTGCTAAAAAAGTTATGGTCCTCACACATTTGTCAATCAATTAAATGAGAATTCTTCTCATACTGTGGTCTGTGTGCCAAACAGAAATAATTACTGCTGCTAGACGGGCCATTTTTTGACGCAAATGTATAGCTGCCAGGGTTCGGCTGGTAGCATCAGCCAGCATTTACGGCTAGACTGAATACTCGGCAATATTTTTAGTATGTCCGGGATATATTGCCAAATATTTTTGAAGTTATACTTCTTTTGGCGCGTTATGAAAAATTTATGAGAGTGAAATGTTACGATGCGCGCGCACCGTGACACAGAATTAACAGAATGAAGTTGCCCACGGAAGATGCTACGGCATTGGACAAAATTTAAAAACAACATTCGAATAATAATAGAATTTAAGTTACACTTAATGTAAGAGAATAATAATAAATATTTATTTATTTAATTTTTCAAATGTAAACTGAACTTTATTGACTATAATGACTCCTTTTCTAGGCTACCTTTTTAGTAGCTACATACAAACATATGGAAACTGGGTAATCTGAATGTTCGCTTTTCCGGAATAAAAACTCAAGTACAAAATAAAAAGTTTTTTTATATATTTGAGCTCATAAAAACGTTCCCCAGAGCTCTTGGAATTAGTACCCGTCTTTGAATTTTTATTTATATAGATTTATATTTCCGCCAATTATAATAAATGCTTTTTTAACGGCATATGTATATAACGAGAGAAGCATTATATAGCAGTATATTAATTAATGTTATCCTAATAAAGAGAATCAAAGGGATTGACTGCGGAATAAATATTTTTTTTATGATTTCCAATTTATTTACTAAAAATCACTTAAGTACAATAATTTTAATCTAAACATTCAACTTCTTGTGGGATGGTATTGTCCGGTAGAGTTGCAACACACCGAGCTTCAGATTCGTGACTGAAAAACTGACATTGCCCACTGTCTCTCAGCTTTATAAATTCACTCCTCACCAGTAGCATAAGGTATATGTTGAGAACTGTAAAATAACAATATAACCTCAAAACCTTGATTTTATTTAACTGTTACCATTAACATAAAAATCTTTTATTCATCTATTAATGAAAATTTGTATCGATTATATAAAAAACCACTCCTTCTTAGGTCTGGGCCTCAGATTTCTGTATCTGTTTCATGATCATTTGTCAATCTAATAAGCATGTAGGTGATCCTGTGCCTGACACACGCTATCGATTTCTGGGTCCAAGGTTTCCATAATATTGATCAGTGACAATAGATATCAACTCTTCAGTAAAGTTTTAGATTATTTCGGCTGGTTTAATTTTTTTTAAGTATGGCAATAGTTTTAACTTTATGCCAGTTTCAAGTAAAATTTTGGCTGGTTTCAGTTAATTTCATTACAAAGGGAACCAATTTTATCACTCTCAACATGAAACAATGAACGGTAATAAATGAGCTTATTTTTCCGAATTGAGAGTCAGCGCCAAGAGTGTCCCATACGTCAAAAAAGCATTGGATTTTTACATACGTGAGTCCTACTTTGCGCTTGGTCTCGTGTCTGATTTTTACTCCAAATCAATGTTTCCCAACGTGGAGCCAACGCCCCCCCATAGGGGGGTAATTCTATTCTTAAATGGGGCTATTCAAAAATTTATTTGAATTCTGGTTTTCACTTTTTTATTATGTTATGTAAATTTACTTACTGTTTAAGTAATAATTTCTTCCTAAAACCTATCATTTAAATGTCTTTGTGAACAATTCAATTAGTTATATAATTACGTAATAATTTTATAATTTTTTTAGCGAGGCACTAAATTAAGACTGGTCATAAAGAAAAAAATATTAGTTAAACAGCCGCCATACTACCACAGAGAAAATTTTAAAGATAATACTTACCAAATTCTATAGGAATGCTAATAACGATAAAAACAAGTGGCGTGTCTGATAGATATATTGTAACAGAACTTCCCATTTGTGAGTAACCGATTTTAATGAACATTAGAAACAATATAGTAGGGATGAAAATGTAGACGAAGTTATATATGTAATAAATTCGCATTATTTTGTAGTTTTTCTGAAACAAAAAGATATTTTCATGCAGGCGCAATTATTTTAAGATTTAAGTCGGTTCTAGGAGAAAGTACCGACATACCTAAATGCTTTTTTCGCACATTACACATATCTATTCTAAATAGCAAGGACTTTCAGTAGCTAACGTTCTATCCTCATGGGACCAAACTTCTTTAATTTATTTAAAGTGTAGTTCTAAAAAAGTATATTTGTATACGCAATAAACGTTATTAGAAAATCTGAAATAGACGAAATTATTCCTAACTTACAATTTTCTTAACCTACAAAGTAATAATAGAAATAATTAAAAATAAATAAAATGAAAATCAAAACAAATTTAAAAAGTTTGGTCCCTGTGGCAGTGTACGTTTAACGCTGACAGCATTTCCTCGCTGTATTGCGATACTTATTCGTTGAGCCAGGAAAATGCCAGCTCTGGGGTCACCGGTACTATCTACCAGGCGCCAACTTAAATCTGTAATAAGCGCCTGTGCACTTGAACCCCAAGGCCCAAGAGTCTGTACTCCAAAGGGAACAAAATCGAAGTTGGAGGAAAGACTCTTATATTTGTGCCGTTTATTATTTTCTGCCTGCTCTGCGGTAAGGTATTAAGGTATTACCGAATTAGCTAACCTAACAACATCTATCGACATCTATCTATCTATCAAAATAAACATCTATAGTGACCATATCAATATTACAAATATGTATAATAATAATATGTTTTAAATAAACACATTGAATTCTACCTATGTATCTTTGGGTCAATAAAATATAAAAAGAAAATATGTAAATATATACCTTATGTGCGGCCACAATGAATGCTATTTGGAATAACGAATTAATGATACCAGACTTAATCATCGCCACTAAAAAAATTTTTCCTTCAACAAGTATAACATCGTTTCTCAAAAGTTCTGCTTGTATGGAGAAAAAAGTTACAAGGAACAGGCTCAAAATCTGAAAAAAAAAGTTACTAACACCTTTTGTATGGCAATTAAAGGTTATAATAAATTACCAAAAGAATTAAAAGATCTTCCGACTAGAGTCTTTAAAAAGCGACTTGGTGTGTTACGTTTGGAAAAAATGTACTATTCATTAAATGATTATTTGCGTGAGGCACCGTAGTTGACGTGAATTTAGTCAAGTATATGTACGGTACAGATAATATACGTATAAGAATTGACTTTGACTTGCGCACCATTGTGTGTGGCAGAATATGCGAACTTCTGATTTTGAACTTAACATTTATGTACCATATTCTTGCAATAAATAAATTATTAAGTATTATTAGAAGTCTTTGAAGAAATCTATAAGCCGAATAGTGGGTGCAAATACTACACGGCACTTTGACATGTATTTGAAACGTTTTATGAAAGAACATTAAATATTTAATCACATTTTTTAAGTATGTAGTACATACGTACGTTACTATATAACAAAATATATATTAACAGTTACAAATTACGACTTCATATACCATGAGGTCATGGGTGCGAAACTAGTGCACAAATTTGCGCAATCAATACTCACTTACATGGAGAAAACTGGAATGTTTTAAACACACAAATTGATGACAAGTTTGCAAACACAGGCTAATAAAAATAAAAAATATCGACGAAACAAATTAATTTTAATAGTGTTAAAAGAAGTTAGATTTCATAATTATTAATACATTTTTCATTACTGAGAATTATAATAAATTCATTTCGTGAATTTTATAATCGGTCTAGTAGTTAGAATTTGGTTGCGCCTGTATTATTAGAAAATCAGAAATTACATCGAATGAACTAGATTTTTTGGTGTTTTAAATTTTAGCGACCCGCTCCGGCTTAGCACGGGTGCAATGCTGATACTAAATACACTTCAGAAAAACTATGCCGATAGGTTTTTTATATACTGTTGTATATAAAAACATATCGGCCCGCACCGGCTTCGCACGGGAATAAAATATAATATAGCCTATGTCAGTCACTCACTGAAAAAAATATTTAAATCGATCCAGTAGTTTAATGCATACTATGTAGTGATTTTTGGTAGGTATGTTACCGCGATATAATGTACGTATTCTATTGATAAAATAATTGTTATAGGAGCTCATGGTATGAAAAATGCTATTGAATTTAGGAACCTGAATTCATGGCAGTATACATATATTTTTAACTTACCAATTTTATGTAAGTCCATATTAACAAACCAAGCCTTAAGGGAACACAGAAACAACATCTCATCAATATTGGTAGTTCACATCGCATTTTTAAAAACCAGCTTATCATTTCCGTAGCGCGAAGCAAAATAAAATTAACTGACAATTATACGTTTGTTTTATCATAAATGGGATGTGGATATAACCCACGCAGTTAAGTATTCAAGATCAATAAATATAATAATTGTTATCATATTTAAAAGGATTTCCTTTAGGTTCATTTTTAACCCTAGAAAGATAATCATATTTTGTAATACGGAAAAGATAATCATGCGTAAAATTTACGCAAGAATTTGAATTAGTTGTAGGTCTAGGTTTAATAGTTTATTTTAATGAACTGTATGTTATTATATATACACATATATTAGAATAATTAATACTGCAGATAATTTTTTAAACTCCTTTATTTTTACTTAAAAAAAAAGAAAACTTTAAACGTGGTCCGCTACTTCCCTGTCGGTGTCCTCACACGGAAGCTCGTCATCACTTTGCATAAGAGCGGCCAGGATTTCGTGTTGGTTTCAATTGATACTCCCCATTGTGATATATATTTGCCTCAATATCTTTAAAAATGAAATTATAATATTAGTTATAATATAAAGTATTAAAACAGTACTAAAACTGTCATATAAGCCAAAATCATAAAAGCACGATAAAGATAATCATGCGTAATTTTGACTCACGCGGTCGTTATATTTCAAAATCGGTGGCACTTACCTTATTGACACTTACGTCACGCGGCAGCTCCCTACCACGAATGAGATGTCCTAAACGCACAGCTATGGATTCGCGCTAATTAGAAAGATAGAGCAATTATTCGAAAACGCATGCGTAAATTTTACGCAGACTATCTTTCCAGGGTTAAAAATAAATTATGCGTTGTTTAAATATTGTGTTGTGTTGAACATACTATTAGTTTTGTAGGTAAAAGAAATAAAAATGTTATTGTTTTGACTGTTTTTTTATTGTTACTGTGTTTTGTGTATAGATGCTTTCTAATAGCTTAGCGTGAGAAAGTGGTGTTACTGTGAGTGGTGGTGAACTCACTTTGACCATTAAAAAGAAGAAGATAGGTTACTTGGGACATGTGCTTCGATACGAACGGTACCGACTTCTTCAAGTCATCATGATGGGTAAGGTCGAAGAATCATCAGAGAATGGACGGGAGTGACCTGCGTAGAACATTTGATGCGCTTGACGAAGAATAATGAGGAGTATGACGAGCTGACGACCAACCTCCAGTAGTGAAGAGGCACTACAAGAAGAAGAAGCTTCGCGTAGCTTCAGAAAAAATATTATTTTTTGTAGTTTGAGGTGGGACAGTCTACGAAGACGGGAGCAATTTTTATATGATCATTCAAGCATACATCCATTCATGTCACGCTCAAATTGATCGACATTTTATTATTTTAATTTTTTCGTTCTTCTTGTACCTCAGAGAGTTTATTCACCCACAACACACGAATGACCCAGTGTGTGCGTGTGACCAGCGACTGTAAAATAAGCAGCAATTGTTTAATGTGCATTCCCATTTGCAAATATGTATTGTACATCAATTAGTATTATTAAGGTGTGAACTGACCAAAGTTACGAGGCAGATGTAGCATTCGCATCGAGCATGTTACGCTGTGTTCTAAAATCGGCGTAACATGCTCGTCAAAACTCTGTGCTCCGCTTTCGCCGCCAGAATTCACGAGACGGCCAACAGCGAGGACGTGTTGATATCTTACATTCTATTTAATTATTGTTTCATCCAAATTAAGAATGAGTAGAAGAAAAAATGTTACTGGACATCAAACTTATTTAAAAACTGTGTTTTGAACGTATGAGGTGTTTTTTTATTGATTGCAATATTAAAAAACCAAATTATTACTGGACAGTATAAAAACTTTGTACGCATGTCTCGATTTTGAAGAACTGTTGAATTTAATTGGACCAAAAGTACTTAAAAAAGACACAATTTATAGAAAATCATAATCATGATCACTCGCGACGTGCAACGCGTACTGACTGAACCGCGTAACAGTCAAAGGATTCGCCAAAAAATTCGCGGGTGGAGCACTCAAAGCAAGCAACGTTTTCCCCGTAACACGACGTACTGACTGCACGAATGCTCGCTGTGTAACGTGTTACATTACACCTCGTAACTTTGGTCAGTTCCCACCTTTAGACCAACAAATTCAACCATGTGTTACAGATAGCTGATGAAATTGCATTCTAAACATAAATAGTCAATGAAATAGATGACTAGTAGGTACTTCAAAAAACTCCACGTTGTATTTTGATAACTTCTTCCGGTTTCTTTTAAGTCGATTAAAAAGAGCCAGCGGATGTAAAATCTTCTAAATAATGCACCACTATTAATTTATAAATTTACAACTTCCTTCATGTATAGTATTTATCAACAGGCGTTAAAATTTACATATGAAGCATGCATTAGGCAAAATCGTTATACAGAAAAAAGATTTGTTCCCCTGTTTATTTGGGACTTAAACTATTTTGTATTATGTAGTAATTTTATTCAAATTAATTGCGTTTTCCATCTACATGGAACCAACAATAGAGCTGGTGTGGCTTGTGATGCGGCTGAAAAAGCTAAAGCCTGCAAGTCGAGACCCTTGGTCCGTGGGCTTCTAGCGCTATAAGGCTTTTTAACGAAATATCAAAAAGGTTAGTCGACATCACAGGAGACCGAAGAGCTGGCAGCTACCTCGGACAAAGAATTAGTCTAGCTATTCACAGGGGGAACGCTGCCGGTATCTTCGGAACCTTGCCTAAAGAGACTCCTTTTAATAATATATTTATTATTATTATTTAAGGTTAGTTATTGTTTTTTTTGTTTTTATTACATAAGCATTATGAATTAATTAATGCGTTTTGCACTTCAAACTTTAAATGATAGATTTTGACACGAAATTATTTATTTATTTCATATGAGCAATTATTCCTTCAATTCATTTAAAATTTTATTGACCTAAGGCCTATAAACATGCAATAATTGAATCATGATCAAATTATAAAAATATATGAAGTTATAAATTAAATAAAAAACTACTTTCAATATTTTATTAACATATTACAAAACACATTTTGTCATCCATTTTGTCTCCTCGCTTTAAAGTCTATTTAGGGCTACTATGATCCGATCCGGAGAGCTATGGCTACTATGGCCATAAAACAAATAGGCACATTCACAATAAGAAATATAATAATAAATGTTAACTTAATTGATAAAAAAGTTATAGTACTACCACATTTGTCAATCGATTAAATGAGAATTCTTCTCATACTGTGGTCTGTGTGCCACACAGAAATAATTACTACTGCTAGACGGGCCATTTTTTGACGCAAATGTATAGCTGCCAGGGTTCGGCTGGTAGCATCAGCCAGCATTTACGGCTAGACTGAATACTCGGCAATATTTTTAGTATGTCTGGGATATATTGTCAAAGTCTTCTTTAGGCGCGTTATGAAAAATTTATGAGAGTGAAATTTTACGATGCGGGCGCACCGTGACACAAAATTAACAGAATAAAGTTGCCCACGGAATAGAATTTATGTTACACTTAATGTAAGAGAATAATTATAAATATTTATTTATTTAATTTTTCAAATGTAAACTGAACTTTATTGACTATAATGACTCCTTTTCCAGTCTTTGATTATTTAATTGTAATCAATTATTTGCATGCAATCAAAAACTATTTTTAATAATGCCAAAGAAGTATAACTTACGCGCGTACACGCACCCTTTTTTTTACTGTTATATTATTCAAGTTTTAGTAAGCATCCCTATTTTTTTTGAAAATGAAATGGCCTATGTCACTCGGGAATAGTGTAGCTTACCGTTGAAAGAATTTTTGAAATCGGTCCAGTAGTTTCGGAGCCTGTTCATTTCAAACAAACAAACAAAAAATCAAATATTTCCTCTTTATAATATTAGTATAGACTAAGATATATATAACTTAACTAACATTACTACTGTGGTGCTATCGTCGCATGCTTCGTATAATCTGGATCCAGAAGGTCTCTAAAGAGGTTCTGAAACGAGTTGGAATGGCGAAAAATATGCAGAACATTAAACAATGGAAAGTTGCGTACCTGGGCCGCGTGTTGCGGAGTGCGCTATGACGGCTACCACCTCCTTCAATTAATTTTAATAGGTAAACGGCGTCTTGGTTGAAGGAAGAAATATTCGCAACGTTAGGGAGTGGACGGGTATTGCGACTGCGGAAGAGTTGCTGCATCTGGCATAGGACAAGACACGCTTCAAAAGACTGACGGCCTAACTCCAGTAATTGAGAGCCAAAGCATCCGCGAATGCGGAGACACTGATGATACGCTGTAAATACAAACTGTAAATACCTCTGCCGGCCTTTTAAGAAATGGTACGCTCTATTGTTGAAGGATTCGAAGTCGAATTGGTTCGGAAATACTTCAGTGGGCGGTTCCACATAGTTGTGGTGCGCGGCAAAAATTGCCTTGAAAAACGCTCCGTTGTGGAACGGTGGACGTCAAGGTGGAGTCTCGACGTCCGATGTTGAAACTCAGCTGCAGGTATTAATCCGAACAACTCTTCTGAACACAGATAAATGCAGATAAAGACTCTAACTTCAGATAAATGCGGTAGAAGATGCAGAGTGACGCTTTTTTTTTTTTTGATATCCGGGGTGTAAATACATTTGCGCATCCCCTGAACAGGGGTATGTGGGACTCGACCCACGCCAAAATCTCTGCTATTCAGAGACTGGGTGAGCAATACCCACTAAAACCATCTCAAGTAGTTCCGACAAAGCCGCGTTACAGAGGCTCCGGGGTCGCTGTCGCATTCTACCGGGACCTCAACGGCATGTTTCACTCAAAAACCTCTGGTGCAGAAAATACTACATAGGAGGTAGGAGATGGGCATATCTTCTCCTATTTACTCCCCGTCTTCTGCCCCTAAGATTCGTCCTAAAGCGCTCCCTCTCTCGTTCTGCTGTCTCCTTCTGTAGCATGACATGCTCACAGAAGGATACCACTGCATTCCATACCTCGTCACTGCCGACCATTTTTTGTACAACATAAGGCAAAGCAAGGTTATTACCCACCACATGCAGAGTGACCCCACATTATATATATATATTACATAAGTGTTTCTGTTTGTGTGTTTCATTTTTAATAAATGTTATGTCTAAATGATATTTTCTGTTGACAGCTCTGTGTATTTCTTTCAGGTTAAGTCATATTTGCAAGAGTCGTGGGAAGCTGCTCAGTTTGTTTTTCATTAGTTTCGTCTTGCGTAAGACTATTGCATAGTATTACTTGACTATACGGTTATAACTGAAGGGTGATTAAAGGCACGAATTTTAGTATTATTTGATGTCAAACGTTTTAGGTATTCACAGACAATCTGAGACTAAATTTAGAATGAAATTCTACTCAAATTGCTATTTTATTTCGGTAATTTATTAAGCGTTCATCAGCTGAAACAAATTGGTTTAGACTGATCTAAAAAATAAGTATCTTTTTTTTACATATAAGGCTACCTTTTTGGTAGCTAGATACCAACATATGGATTTTTTTTAATTTCTAACTAGCACCAGCGAATCTCTCGATCTTTTTACTTAGGCTACCTTTTTAGTAGCTACATACAAACATATGGAAACTGGGTAATCTGAATGTTCGCTTTTCCGGAATAAAAACTCGAGTACAAAATAAAAAGTTTTTTTTAAATATATTTTATCCATTTTTATTTATATAGATTTATATTTTTCCGATGTAAATGCTTTTTTAACGGCATATGTATATAACGATAGAAGCATTATATAGCAGTATATTAATTAATGTTATCCTAATAAAGAGAATCAAAGGGATTGACTGCGGAGTAAATATTTTTTTTATGATTTCCAATTTATTTATTAAAAATCACTTACAATAATTTTAATCTAAACATTCAACTTCTTGTGGGATGGTATTGTCCGGTAGAGTTGCAACACACCGAGCTTCAGATTCGTGACTGAAAAACTGACATTGCCCACTGTCTCTCAGCTTTATAAATTCACTCCTCACCAGTAGCATAAGGTATATGTTGAGAACTGTAAAATAACAATATAACCTCAAAACCTTGATTTTATTTAACTGTTACCATTAACATAAAAATCTTTTATTCATCTATTAATGCAAATTTCTATCGATTATATAAAAAACCACTCCTTCTTAGGTCTGGGCCTCAGATTTCTGTATCTGTTTCATGATCATTTGTCAATCTAATAAGCATGTAGGTGATCCTGTGCCTGACACACGCCATCGATTTCTGGGTCCAAGGCAGGTTTCCACGCGATGTTTTCCTTCACCGTTCGGGCGAATGGTAAAAACGCACATAGACAGAAAGTCTATTGGCACAGCCGGGGATCGAACCTACGTCTCAGAGATGAGAGTCGCTAGGCTTATATTACTTAAATGTTTTTTTGTCCGTAGAGTTTACATAATATTGATCAGTGACAATAGATATCAACTCTTCAGTAAAGTTTTAAAAATCAAAGGGAACCAATTTTATCACTCTCAACATGAAACAATGAACGGTAATAAATGAGCTTATTTTTCCGAATTGAGAGTCAGCGCCAAGAGTGTCCCATACGTCAAAAAAGCATTGGATTTTTACATACGTGAGTCCTACTTTGCGCTTGGTCTCGTGTCTGATTTTTACTCCAAATCAATGTTTCCCAACGTGGAGCCAACGCCCCCCCATAGGGGGGTAATTCTATTCTTAAATGGGGCTATTCAAAAATTTATTTGAATTCTGGTTTTCACTTTTTTATTATGTTATGTAAATTTACTTACTGTTTAAGTAATAATTACTTTCTAAAATCTATCATTTAAATGTCTTTGTGAACAATTCAATTAGTTATATACCTAATTATGTTATAATTTTATAATTTTTTTAGCGAGGCACTAAATTAAGACTGGTCATAAAGAAAAAAATATTAGTTAAACAGCCGCCATACTACCACAGAGAAAATTTTAAAGATAATACTTACCAAATTCTATAGGAATGCTAATAACGATAAAAACAAATGGCGTGTCTGATAGATAACTTGTAGTAGAACTTCCCATTTTTGCGTTAACCATTTTAAAGAACTTTAGAAAAAATATAGTAGGGATTAAAATATAGACGAAGTTATATATGTAATAAATTCGCATTATTTTGTAGTTTTTCTGAAACAAAAAGATATTTTCATGCAGGCGCAATTATTTTAAGATTTAAGTCGGTTCTAGGAGAAAGTACCGACATACCTAAATATGCTTTTTTCGCACATTACACATATCTATACTATATAGCAAGGACTTTCAATAGCTAACGTTCTATCCTCATGGGACCAAACTTCTTTAATTTATTTTAAAGTGGAGTTCTAAAAAAGATTGTTTGTATATGCAATAAACGTTATTAGAAAATCTGAAATAGACGAAATTATTCCTAACCCTTTATGATTAATTGCTTCGAGGCATACAATAAAATATATTTATTATGGAATATAAGATACAGGTATCACTTATTCCACATCATTAAATTTGAATCGATAGACATCCCTACTCATCGGTAAATAGCTGGGGAGCCCGAGAGGGGATTTCGGGATTTACTCCAGCGTGGCAGATTAATGTACAGGGAGATACCTTGTACCAGGTTAAAGGCCGCTTCACACATATCAGGGAAGCCACAGTTCCGTCAACGTGTCCACTCAGTTCAGTATCAGTGATACAGTATTGCGTCAGTAATTCAATTCACACATGTCACTACTCAGTTTTTGGAGCTTCAGTGAAAACGAGTCTGACATCAAGTAAAGTGATGTGCTGTATGGCTCTTTTCAATACTACGAAGCTAGCAATGATAGGTTTGTATACTTGCTTTATATGAAGAAGAAGAGCAGTATCAAGGAAAAAATTGGCATGGCAATTAAGAGACACGGATGGAAAATTCATCACATTATGCAAAGAATCGTAAAAATTTACTCTCATCATTTTTCCCTAACGCGCCAAAAGAAGTAAAACTTCAAAAAACATGTTTTGAAACGCGACCGTAAAGTTGTGAGATCCAAGTAATACTTAAGGGACCTTCTGTCTTAAGGTATTACTTTATTTTTTTAATCGTAAACGAATTTCTTTTATTTACAATCAAGTATACAGTATTTACAATTTTCTTAACCTACAGAGTAATAATAGAAATAATTAAACATAAATAAAATGAAAATCAAAACAAATTTAAAAAGTTTGGTCCCTGTGGCAGTGTACGTTTAACTTGATACTTATTCGTTGAGCCGGGAAAGTGCCAGCTCTGCGGTCACCGGTACTATCTACCAGGCGCCAACTTAAATCTGTAATAAGCGCCTGTGCACTTGAACCCCAAGGCCCAAGAGTCTCTACTCCAAAGGGAAGAAAATCGAAGTTGGAGGAAAGACTCTTATAGTTGTGTCGTTTATTATTTTCTGCCTGCTCTGCGGTAAGGTATTAAGGTATTACGTAATTAGCTAACCTAACAACATCTATCGACGTCTGTCTATCTATCAACATAAACATCTATAGTTACCATATCAATATTACAAATCTTATGTTTTAAATAATCACATTGAATTCTACTTATCTTTGGGTCACTAAAATATAAAAAAGAAAATATCTAAATAATATATACCTTATGTGCGGCTACAATAAATGCTATTTGGAATAACGAATTAATGGTACCAAACATAATCAACGCCACAAAATATCTTTTTTCTTCAAAAAGTAGAGGATGGGAAAATAATCTCGAATTTTCCACTACTATGCAGATAACAGTTAAAAAGAACAGGCTCAAAATCTGAAAAAAGAGTTAGTAACACCTTTTGTATGGCAATTAAAGTTTATAATAAATTACCAAAATAATTAAAAGATATTCCGACTAGAGTCTTTAAAAAGCGACTTGGTGTTACGTTTGGAAAAAAATTACAATTCATTAAATGATTATTTGCGTGAGACACCGTAGTTGACGTAAATTTAGTTAAGTATATGTACGATACAGATAATATACGTATAAGAATTGACTTTGACTTGCGCACCATTGTATGTGGCAGAATATGCGGACTTCTGATTGTGCCACCTTAACATTTTTGAACCATATTCTTGCAATAAATAAATTATTAAGTATTTTTAGAAGTCTTTGAGGAATTCGCTAAGCCTAATAGTGGGTGCAAATACCACACGGCACTTTTCACATGTATTTGAAACGTTTTATGGAAGAACATTAAAATATTTAATCAAATTTTTTTAAGTATGTACTTACAACATAACAAAATATATATTAACGGTTACAAATTACGACTTCAAATACTGTTAACCATGAGGTCATGGGTTCGAAACTAGTGCACAAATTTGCGCAATCAATACTCACTTACATGGAGAAAACTGGAATGTTTTAAACACACAAATTGATGACAAGTTTGCAAACACAGGCTAATAAAAATAAAAAATATCAACGAAACAAATTAATTTTAAAAGTGTTAAAAGAAGTTAGATTTCATAATTATTAATACATTTTTCATTACTGAGAATTATAATAAATTCATTTCGTGAATTTTATAATCGGTCTAGTAGTTAGAATTTGGTTGCGCCTGTATTATTAGAAAATCAGAAATTACATCAAATTAACTAGATTTTTTGGTGTTTTAAATTTTAGCGACCCGCTCCGGCTTAGCACGGGTGCAATGCTGATACTAAATACACTTCAGAAAAACTGTGTGATATATGGGCCGATATGTTTTTATATACAACAGGAATATAATATATAGCCTATGTCAGTCACTCACTGAAAAAAATATTTAAATCGATCCAGTAGTTTAATGCATACTATGTAGTGATTTTTGGTATGTTACCGCGATATAATGTACGTATTCTATCGATAAAATAATTGTTATAGGAGCTCATGGTATGAAAAATGCTATTGAATTTAGGAACCTGAATTCATGGCAGTATCTGTAGTTAGAATTTATTTAATACATATATTTTAAACTTACCAATTTTATGTAAGTCCATATTAACAAACCAAGCCTTAAGGGAACACAGAAACAACATCTCATCAATATTGGTAGTTCACATCGCATTTTTAAAAACCAGCTTATGATTTACGAAGCGCGAAACAAAATAAAATTAACTGACAATTATACGTTTGTTTTATCATAAATGGGATGTGGATATAACCCACGCAGTTAAGTATTCAAGATCAATAAATATAATAATTGTTATCATATTTAAAAGGATTTCCTTTAGGTTCATTTTTAAAAATAAATTATGCGTTGTTTAAATTAGTGAACATACTATTAGTTTTGTATGTAAAAGAAATAAAAATGTTATTGTTTTGACTGTTTTTTCGTTCTTCTTGTACCTCAGAGAGTTTTTTTCACCCACAACACACGAATGACCCAGTGTGTGCGTGTGACCAGCGACTGTAAAATAAGCAGCAATTGTTTAATGTGCATTCCCATTTGCAAATATGTATTGTACAACAATTAGTATTATTATAAATTAGCTGTCTCGATATACGTCTTAGACCAACAAATTCAACCATGTGTTACAGATAGCTGACGAAATTGCATTCTAAACATAAATAGTCAATGAAATAGATGACAGACTTCAAAAAAAATCCACGGTGTATTGATAACTTCTTCAGTTTTTTTTTAAGTCGATTAAAAGGAGCCAGCGGATGTAAGATCTTCTAAATAATGAGCCATTATTAATAATTTATAAATAGACGACTTCCTTCATGTATAGTATTTATCAACAGGCGTTAAAATTTACATATGAGGCATGCATTAGGGAAAAAAAGATTTGTTCTCCTGTTTATTTGGAACTTAAACTATTTTGTATTATGTAGTAATAATTTTAATCAAATTGATTGCGTTTCCCATCTACATGGAACCAACAACAGAGCTGGTGCGGCTTGTGATGCGGCTGAAAAAGCTAAAGCCTGCAAATACAGGCTCCGAATATGATTTTGTCACATTCGGTGTCGAAACCCTTGGTCCGTGGGCTTCTAGCGCTATAAGGCTTTTTAACGAAATATCAAAAAGGTTAGTCGACATCACAGGAGACCGAAGAGCTGGCAGCTACCTTGGACAAAGAATTAGTCTAGCTATTCACAGGGGGAACGCTGCCGGTATCTTCGGAACCTAGCTTTTTAATAATATATTTATTATTATTATTTATGATTAGTTATTATATTTTAAGGTTCGTTATTGTTTTTTTGTTTTTTCTTACATAAGCATTATGAATTAATTATTGCATTTTGCACTACAAACTTTAAATGTTTACGGATTTTAACACGAATTTATTTATTTATTTCATATGAGCCTTTATTCCTTCAATTCCTGTAAAATTTTATAGACTTAAGGCCTATAAACATGCAATAATTGAATCATGATCAAATTATAATAATATATGAAGTTATAAATTAAATAAAAAACATGTTTCAATATTTTATTAACATATTACAAAACACCTCCGTTTTGTCTGGCTAGTATGATCCTATCCGGAGAGCTATGGCTACTATAGCCATAAAACAAATAGGCACATTCACAATAAGAAATAATAATAAATGTTAACTTAATTGATAAAAAAGTTATGGTACTACCACATTTGTCAATCGATTAAATGAGAATTCTTCTCATACTGTGGTCTGTGTGCCAAACAGCCTTGCGATTCTGTAACTCACTTTTCGAACTCACACAACGGTTTTCACAGCGGCGGTCACGCTCAACTCAGTCGTGAAGCAGTCATTTTATGATTTAGCATTCTGATAAGGTCCCTCCTTGTAGTTTATTGTATATCAGAATGCCATATCGTAAAATGACTGCTTTACGACTGATTTGAGCGCAAACGCCGCTCTGAAAACCGCTGTGTGAGTTCGAAAAGTGAGTTACAGAATCGCAGGGCAGAAATAATTACTGCTGCTAGACGGGCCATTTTTTGACGCAAATGTATAGCTGCCAGGGTGTGCCAGCATTTACGGCTAGACTGAATACTCGGCAATATTTTTAGTATGTCCGTGATATATTGCCAAATGTTTTTTGTATGTCCGATGAATGTTTAGATTCCAAGCCGTAAGGCTGGAACGATCGCTTTGCAATCGAAAATACTGCAATATTTCTCAGCCATATCGTTGCCGTCTCGCTTTACGGCCTAAGTGCGTCCCTTTTTCATGCTACGTGAAGTTTGCCACGGTTCGTTTGATTAGCGCTATGTTCGTTTGTATTTGTTTCTGTTTATTTTGGTAATAAGTACTAGCCATGCCATGTATGTAGACCGTGTAAAGACAAAATAATGAGCCATATGCAGAAATATTGCCGAGATATAAATTTTTTCAGCGCTTTTTTATGTGCTGCATTAAAATGTTTTTTTGTAATGTCAGGATATAGTCGGCACATATTTCATTAAAAGTGTATCCCGTGTAGATACCCCTAAACACACACGTGGCCTAATACGTCTATGGATTAGTTGATTACCAAGACTTTAACACATGTGAGAATACATATATCTACGAAGTTATTAACAATTAGATTTAGAAAATAAGCATTCTTCTTTTGTTTCAAGCATCTTTCCATAGTATCAGCATGTGTCTCCGCTTCACCAGAATGCGTTCCTGTCGAGTTGAATTTTTCGATGAACTGAAATGTTATAGAAATTATGATGTGTGTGTATGTTAATCGAGACGTATTTTCATTGTTTCTTGGTTCTTTTTGTAGGTTATATAGCATTATTAATATTTTAGGAGAATTTGGAGTGGAGGTATTTTTTTAATAGGATATACGGGTAGATTTACGCCCATGAACACGTATTTTAGTGGAGGTCGTATCTCCCAGGGAACCCTACCGGGAGTCGATTCCAAAGTTCGCTAGTTCGCAAAAGTAGAAGATATTTGGAAACGAGATACAGCAAGGATGATAATTAATTCACGACATTCTGTCTTCGAACAGAGCTGTTGAATATATTATTATATTATTATTTGGGTAATAATTTAATAAAACTTAATATACAACTCTGCTGACAAAAAGGCGCCAATTTACAAACTAAAGAATCTGTACGCATACTTTATAAAATACTTTTAGGTACTATACAAAATAGTTGTTTTTTTATTTTTATTTAACAGGAGGCAAATAGGGCTGAGGCTAAGGGATGGCGTTCACCACATCTGATGTTAAGTAAGTCATGGACACTCACATTGCTAGAAGGATCTGACTGCGTTGTCGGCTTTTTAAGACAATTCTTAAAAGGCCGACAACGCACTTAAGAAAAGAGCGTACCAATATACGCTCTTTTCTTGAAGGACCGTAAGTCGAAATCGTTCGGAAATAGTTCAGTGAGCAGCTGGTTCCACATAGTAGTGGTGCACGACAAAAACTGGCTTAAGAACCGCTCGGGTCCAGATGGTATTTTGTATTCCGCCTTGATGTCCGATGATGAAACTCAGCTGCTTACTTAAATCAGTCAATGTTATTTATTTGGTTTAAAGATATTAATAGATCTATACGAAATAAATTAAAATAGCATTACATAGTTATTTAAATCAGCATAGTGATTTTTTACATACTTATAAGCTTTCATAGTAATATTATAACCAAAGGAATAGTTTTCAAAGGCGATCAAGATATTTACCTGCTAGTTTCATACTTCTTCTTCCCTAACCACTGCTTGTTTAATGGCTCGTAACTGACTTTTAACCAGTGACGTTAAGTAGAATTGACACACTAGAATAGAAATGTTAGTTAAATTTTCTGCGAAATATCAAATATATTTAGATATATGAAAAAATAAGGTAAGTATATTTTTCTTTCCTTTTTTATCTTTGTTTTTTATTTTATAGCTAAAAATGACGTCCGTATCTCGCAAGCACTGAGAGAGTTTCAGAAGCAAGCAATGATGCCAACGCTTACAGAAACCCCCTACTTTCGGTTTGAGAAGTAATTTTATATACATATATAATTACATGCATTATGGCCGCAGAGCAGGCAGAAAACAAGAAACGGCACAAATATAAGAGTCTTTCCTCCAACTTCGATTTTGTTCCCTTTGGAGTAGATACCTTTGGGCCGTGGGGTTCAAGTGCACAGGCGCTTATTAAAGATTTAAGTTGGCGCCTAGTAGATAGTACCGGTGACCCCAGAGCTGGTACTTTCCTGGCTCAACGAATAAGTATCGCAATACAGCGAGGAAATGCTGCCAGTGTTAAAGGTACACTGCCACAGAGACCAAACTTTTTAAATTTGTTTTGATTTACTTTTTAATAATTTTTATTATAATTTGTAGGTTAAGTATATTGTAAATACTGTATGCTTGATTGTAAATAAAAATATTATTACATGCAAGTAATGTAAAACAGCTGTTTTGAACTTTAAGTTAAAATCTAAAGCCATATAAAATATAACATAACATAGCAGAATAAAAGGTATAATAAGCTTTAAGTTAAAGCCACGCATGGAGTTTGGTATTTTTTTTGTATTTGAGACTTAATATAAATTGTATAGATTTGTGCGTTTAGAAAAATAAAAACGTGAATAAAGTAAAAACAAAAAAAAACCTTAAACACCTGGATATCTTGATTTCCCCTAAATTTAGGGGGAAACCCCCCAAGTTGGCATCCCTGGAAACAATATTTAGCGCGAACTAAGACGTAAGAGTCTTGTCTCGTAACTTTAATACAATATAAATCAATTTTTAATTAAAATGACTTACCAATAACAAGAGCACCGCAAAAAATCATTATAATTGATAATAACCAAACGTAATTCTTCAGTGTAGGATATGATCTATAAGCCTGTAGAGGAATGTACAAGCCAGCAATTACCATTTGAGTTATAAGCATACATAAGTTGCACTCGTAGTATGCTTCTAGTAATGCAGTGCTTCCCTGAAAAATAGGCAGTAAATCTAGTAGCTGCCTTTCAAATATAACGACAGCCTTGCGATTCTGTAACTCACTTTTCGAACTCACACAGCGGTTTTCGCAGCGGCGGTCGCGCTCAAATCATATTTTGTGAAAACAGTCATTCTATGATTTGGCATTCTGATAAGAAGGGAGCTTGTAGTTTATTGTTTAGCAGAATGCCAAATCGTAAAATGACTGCTGCGAAAACCGCTTTGTGAGTTCGAAAAGTGAGTTACAGAATCGCAAGGCTGTTGTTATATTTCTTATTGAACGAGAGCTCACGACCAAAACAAGTTGTAAAGCAGTACGTTCATAAATCTAGTGTGCAACCCAAGTGTGTACTCCAGGAACTGTGTTTCTTTGTACCTATTGGATATGTGCGTCGGCGATTTATTTGCGATATTGCATGCGCCTACTAAATGCTGTCACTATAGGCATATATATGATCGCAGAGTGAATTCACAGTAGCGATACTGTGTATATTACGTGTTTTATATTGTATACTTTATTATATATTATTTGTTTTTCTCGACATTATGGTATCGGTATAGTCTGTAAGGATAATGTATGTGTTTCTGAAATAAATAAGTGTAGGTACATTGTGTTATCTTTATGAATAAATGTATATGTATATTTTTGGAATTTATAATTAAAAAGAGTGAAATGATTTAATATTGATAGATGTTAAAACGTTTCCTTTTTGTGTTACTGAAGTGATGATTTTAATTCATGAAGTTAGGTACTAACTAGGCCGGATCTTTGTTTGCGAACATTTGTATGCCAAAACATCGTAAGGAAATATCGTTTGATTATGTCGCAAAATAAGCAAGTTTATATGTGAGTGGAACCCGTCTTGCACCGGTACCCTACAATTTAGACTCCAACTTCTTTATTGAGTTTTTGTATCTAGCGACCTCAAGATAGTTTGTATTGAAAGAACTAACAGCTACAACATCACAAACAAATAGTAGCAGGTTAGAGCTTACGAAAATTCATATTAATTTATTACTTATAGAGCCACACATACACATAGTGTCATCCTAGGAACTTTACTTTACTTTAAAATGATCAAATACACGCCAATTTAAAGTTTATACACTGCACAATTCTTCCCATCTCATTCTCTCCCACGCTAAATCCTACGAATTTATGCGTCTATCTCTTTTTACTGTCGCTTTTTCCGTTGCATCCGGTTTGAAATCACAACGATTATAAAGAAGTTTCACTTCAACAAAAATGTTGAAACGTATTGGAAGTTACGATATACCGATGGTCCCATAAAAATAACCGAGAATAGCTACAATCTTACTTGCCACAATGTTGACAGAGTTCCGTTAGTTCTCACTACAAGCATGCATTCAAACTTATTTTACAATCACTAGGATATATCCTAGAGAGCTTTTCTAATAGAAAAATTCGGCAAATCTTAAAAGGTTACAAAATATTTTCAAAGATACCTTGTGAAGTCCGACAAGTAAAATAACATCAAAAAAGAACTGAATAATGTTGACACCCAACGCCAGCGAAAGTATAATGTAATTCATGGGATCGGTTGATGATAGTCCCTGGAACAGGTCACTCATATGGCATATTATCGATATTATGTTAAGGTAAAGAATTATCTGAAAACAAAAAATATATTAATGATATATTCCAACCGGCCGGCAATTCACCCACTGAAAATGGGTGTCTATGGGCGATGACTGCCATTTTTGGGCGTCGTTCTCGGCTTGTTTGCCCCCCTATTATACCTATTAAAATGTCTATTCATTTCTCATAATAAACTAGCGGACCCGACAGACGTTGTACACAGACAAAACAATATTTGATTAAAGTAGGTACTCTACTTCGGTCTGACATAATTCATGAAGGCATTACACGAGTTCCCGAAGACTGACAGACCATTTACTGAGTTCATGAATTGATGACCTAGTACTTGCAGATGGGGTTGGGGCCATGATGTTTTGGATTGACTGTTTCCGCCGTGAGGCTTTTGTGCATACCTACCTACATACATTTTGTGCATGCACAGAAAGGTCCATGTAACCCTCCGAGTTTTCATAACTCAGGAACCAATACATTACCTTTATTTATAACTTTATTCATTATAGGTAACCAAGTACACTTATGAACGTCAACAGAAAAGATGTTAAATTAATTCTAAATTTACATTTATATTTCGCAAGTCAAGGGCGTAGAGCGCGCAAGAAGAACTGACAAGAAACTCTCCGCCACTCTTTTTAATCGCTACGTTTTAAGTCATACAAATTGTTTGTAAGGCAGAGCAGCTATAAATATTTGAACTGGAGCAAATGAAGGATTAGGATCATTTAAATAATCGTCAAATTTATAAAAAAAGCTTTCATACAAGAATCATAATGAATCCAGTAAATACTGTGATTCTGTGCAGTAAAGATGTACCAAAGTAATTTATCAGTTATCTGTAACCTTTAAACTGTTTTGTTTTGACATCCCGTTGAGAGATTAACGATAAAACGAGTCTCATAATAAAACTTACGTAACTGATATGACCTAAAGTTAAACTCACAGTTGTAATTTAGTCTATTGGGTAAAAACCATTTATACGGCCATCGTAAAAGCTTATAGAAGAAGCTTTTTAATTAACATATAATATATAACATAAAGAAGAGAGAATTTATGATTGTTTTTCATTAGATTTTTCTTAAAATTCACGTATAATTTTATAGGAGTGGGTTACTAATGTCAACTGTGATCAACAAAGTAATACTTTGGATAAGAATATCACTTGTCGAGATACGTGTTAAATATAATGTAAATCAGCATAAAGAGAAGAATTATTTTCCTTTACCTATACATCTTCTTGTCCCTTAATGACTCCCGCGTCAGGGCCGTTGAGTCAAGTTAGAAGGCAGAAAAGGTTTAAAAATATATTTTTTTTATTGTTCGCAAAATCAAAACTGATTTGTAGAACCAGAGTATATTATGTCTAGTTCATGTCATAGAGTGGTGACACGTGTGTGTACCTATTTATGTACACGCGTTAGAAGTTATACTTCTGTGGCGTAATAAGATATATTTTTTTCTTTTGCCTTATTGTACACACTTACAATAGAAAAAAGGTATTTAATACATTGAAAGTTAAATAAAGTTTATTTATATGTCACAAAAAAGAATTCTACATAATGAAAGAAAAGGACATTTTTTATTTTAAAATTTTGACTAAGCGTTAGCTTAGCCCTCAAGTTATTGAGGGTGTCGGTTTTTTTGTGACGGTGTGCGCGCTCACTGTAAAAATTTACTCTCATCGTTTTTCCCTAACGCCCCAAAAGAAGTATAACTTCAAAAATAATGTATGGTAAATTGTCGATGTTTTCTCCCTTTGTTATAGACTGATTTTGTATAAATGTAATAACATAGCAATATGCTGCATATAAGAGTGATATATACATATTTAAAAATAGGCCAGTAACGAGTTCATTCGTTAGAATAATACAAAAAGAAGATATCAAATTAATATATAAACTATTTTTGCAAGAATACAAGAGATAAAAAAATAATGAAAATGAATCTATCAAGGGTTGAAGTTTCAATTCCGTTTGATAAAATGTTATTCTATTTATTTTGAGAGCAAATAAAAGTGATGCAATAAACGACATTAAAAGCGAAAAAGCCCGTATGTTTTATTAATCAAATACTTACAAGACAAATATATCCAAATGCGATTAATCCAGATCTTAGAGGAAAGCAAAAACAGCATTTCGTCAATCTACACAACATAATTAAACACAAGTGAACTAGCGAATAATTAAATTAATACTGAATTTTTGATTGTAGTATCACTTGAAGATTTTCGTTAAGGAAAATTGTGCATTTTTTTGAGGATAATATTATTTTATTTTTATATTTGCAAGTCTCAGAGTCATTTATCGATAGTTACTAAGCCATTTTTAAGATTTATAGTTCCCTATAAAATAACATCGTTGGTTTACGCGTGAGGCGGATTAAAATCTAAGTTACTTATATAAATGCGAATTCTTGATCGACTTAAGTAAATGGGTAACTAACTTTAAGAATCTTCTTTTTGAGAATTTCTCTTCTGCCTCGTATAGTTATTTCCTCGCTGTATATATATAGGCGCCAACTTAAATCTTTAATTAGCGCCTGTGCACTTGAACCCCACGGCCCAAGATTCTCGCGGAAGCGGAATAAAGTCGTAGTTAGTATTTCTAGTGTTACATGTAATTTTGATTTTTGGAAATTTTTTAGCCACTTCTTGTACTTTACCCTTAATTGGTGTTTCTTTTTTTAATTTTCCTTACTAGGCGTGGAAGAAATCGCGTGTTAGCGATAAGGCCGCCCGTTGCCTAATAACTTATGTTACTTATTTTTTATATGTATGTTTAAAGTACTAAATAAATTCAAAGCCCTTGTTAAACGAAAATTAATCAATAAAGCTTTTTATAAATTTGAGGACTACTTAAATGATCCTAATACTTGGGATTGAATTGCTCCAGTTCAAACAATTTGTATGACAATACTACGATTAAAAAGAGTGGCGGAAAGTTTCTTGCCAGTTCTTCTTACCCGCTCTACGCCCTTGACTTGCGAACTGGTAGTAAATGTAAATTTATGATTAATTTAACTTGACGATTCAAAAGTGTACTTGGTTACCCACTTGAATAAAGATATTTTGAGTTTGAGTTTGAGTAATAAAAAAAAAATAGCCTTTATTCGAGTACACTATAACTACAGTAAGTCCATGTCTTTTAAGTTTTACACTTGTACTCGACCTCCGATGGAGTGAAGGCCTCCTCCAGATTCTTCCACTTATCCCTATTTGATGCGACAATTTTCCAGTTTTTTCCCGCTATCCCTTTTATATCATCTTCCCAAGTTTTCGGTGGGCATCCTCTCTTTCTTCTTCATACGTTTAAAGTAACGAAGTGTAAATAAATGTACTACAATCTTTAAAGGTCTGGGCCTCAGATTATTATATCTGTTTGTTTTTACAAATAGGCAAATAGGAGATCACCCTTCTAACAGTATTTTTGGCCAGACTAGTTTATTTCATAATATTATATAGGGTATCAGCTGATCCGACAGCCCTGCATGATATTTCAAGCGATTAGGATACTAAACGAGCTGTTTAGTTGCAGTATAGATAAATAACTTATATACCGACTGCAGCTCCATCTGCCTAATTTGTAAAGCTAAACCATCCAGGGCGCGACCATACAAAAAACTTTATTAAATTCGGTCCAGCCGTTTAAGAGGAGTTCCGTGAGATACACACGTACAGTAGAATTATATATATATAAAGATGTTAGGCAATGTAATAATATTTCAATAAAGTTATAAAAGACACCAATTAGATATTGTAGTAAAATAAAAATACAATTTTTTATTAATATTTAATTGCCAAATAAATTATTAGGACTACAGTTAAAAAACTACTCGTATAATTTTAAATAGTTAATTCCTTACAACGTCAATAATATTTCATAAATATATATTATAGGTTTGTTTGTATGGAAAATACTTCATATTACGCGATATTATGTATCTTCTATACAATACAGGGCCCTAGACATATACATGTCACCGTAAAATTGTAAACACCGTTAGATTGTAATCTATCTCGCGAGATTATAAACTGTCGAAAGATTGTGAACCTCAACGAACTGCATACAAATTAACGTATTATTATTCGGTAGTTATATGAAATTGTTGGGAAGTAAAATTAATCTGTAATTGACCAAAGAAGTTTGAATGATAACTAAGTTAGTGTAGTACAATCTACCGAATAATAATACGTTAAATTGTAAGCAGTACGCTGAGGTTCACAATCTTTCGACAGTTTATAATCTCGCGAGATAGATTACAATCTAACGGTGTTTACAATTTTACGTTAACATACATACATACAACGGTAGGCGAGATCCGCTAACACCAGAATTTCAACACAGTAACGCTACTAAATGGGGTTTAACTGGCATTTGCGGTTAATAATTTTAAATCTTTAAACCTTATTACAAAGAAGTTACACTGTTTTATCTAATATTAGATAAATATATATTTTATATTCCTACAGATGCAAGTCCCCATACAAGGGATATCTCTGTGTTTTGGGTGACTAAAGCATATGTTTTAATCACGGCCTAAACTTACTTTAAAATATTATAAGTGCAAAGGACGAAAAAAGAAAGAAAGAGAAGCTTCAGTAGAAGATATTTTACGTAGGTAACTCCTCCTATCGCCATGCGTCATACTCGTGAACGGGTGCTACTTATGGACTGGTCGTACTTTAATTCATGTTTGCTGTGATGTTAGTTATTTCGACTATGTATTTGCGTGTTGTTACCACGAGAATGTAAGTGCGTGCTCCTATTTCACCATGCCTCCTGCTGATAGAGGACAAATCTTGGTATTTAATTTATTTTATTATTATAATTGATAATAATAAAATAAATTAAATACCAAGATTTGTCCTCTATCAGCAGGAAGTAAGTAATTACTTAAGATGTCATGTGGAACATGGTGTAATGGTTGCAGCTCCTTACAAACGTTGTTGAAAACAAAAAACTTTGCGATTAAAAAGAGAGTTTATTGCCAGTTCTTCTCTTCCGTTCTACGCCCTTGATTTGAGAACTGGCAGTAAATGTAAAATTAGCTTCTAATTTAATGTGTATTTCTTTTTTGACGTTCATAAGTGTAGAATGTGTTACCAGTATGAATAAATGATTTTGAATTTAGAATATTATTCCGTCACCCGTGGCGAGGCTTGAGTAAAACTGTGTAACTAGTAATTAATGTATATAAGGGGATAATTATATAAATTGAACTAAGATTAATATACGACATAAGGCTTTCGTGGCGAATACGTTGAACTTTTTGGGTCGGACACACACTGCTGCCGCAAGTGGAAGAGATGTCGACGCACCAGCGATGCCACGTAGAGTTGCAATACTGAGAAAACACATTTAATACATATAATATTAAAAAAAAAAAATTGAAGTGAAATTTCTTTAGCACGAGGGTAAATTTTTTACGGATGACACGTCACGAAGATGTGGAGCGTTTTTGTCGAAGAAAAGGGAGAGAGCTATTGAGACCGATTGAGAGAGAGTGAGAAGGGCGAATTGACTATTAAGTGAGATGTGGCCTTTGTCCAGGAGAAGCCTATATAACCGAAAAATCTTGTGCTCAGATATTTGTATATGCTGTCTTAATGTTTTTTTAGGCAGGCATTCCCTTTATGTCCCTCGAAGTTTGAGTTGTTGTCGCAGATAGACAGAAAAACTCATTGGTGGTCTCATCTTTGAGGGAGGCAAGGCTATCATGTCTTATAAGGCCATACTTTCTCTGTCATCAGTGTAGCGTGTAGTGAGTTGCAAAACCGTTAGTGATCTTAGCGTTTTCGCAGAAAGGTCAAGAAAGAAAGCATGGCCAAGAAAGTAAGAGTTTTATGTCATTTAAGAGTTCATCTGTCAAAAGAACGTAAGCTGTAACTGGGCCCTTATAAAATTAGTATTAGTGTTTTGATTACTAATACGTTATCACTCTAATATAAACTGTTGAGTATCTTGTTTCTAGAAAGTGATATAATATTTTTTCTCACCTACTACAAGCAGTATAGCAGCCATTAACATAAGTAGAGGATCATCTCCTCTTCCTGTTACAAAGAGCTCATAAGTCTGAAGAGGCACGTAGATTATAGCAATAAGAATCTGGATACCCATCATCAGGACATTGTAGATGTATGTGACACGAACAATTTTGATGTGTTTCTGAAAAAAAGTCTTCAATAATGATTTCTTCAACTGATGCGATTTTAAAATTAAAAGGCCGGCAACGCACTTGAGAGGCGTCTGGCTATGTGAGTGTCCATGGGTGGCGGCGGTATCACTTAACATCAGGTGAGCCTCCCATTGGTCTCCTGTTACATAAAAAAAGGAGAGTAGGAGAAGGTTTGGTGTATAGTCAAATAGACAGAGAGACAGATATAACATTTATTACTAACGAAACACACACAGAAACACAACACATAATAATATTAATCAAAAAAGAAAAGTAAAAAAATATATGGAAAAAAAAGATTAGGTAGAAGATTTAGATATTTCCCGTGTCGACAGTTATAGTTAGATACTGCTTAATTGTGTAGGTTTCCTTACAGCGTTTTCCTTCATCCAATGAGAATCGATCCACGACTTTAGGGTGGAGAGGAACACTGTTGCTTTAGAGAATAATAAAATAGAGAAAACTTAGCATACCTTGTGGATTCCAGTAATAAGTACAAAGCTGAAAATGAATTCCAGAACCGCTATTATTCCTAATACAATATACTTGTATATATTATCATCTAGGTTACCCAATGACTCTAGCCTGTTACTCAGCATGAATAAGGAGATGATGGTACATATTGCCTGAAAAGAGTATTTTTAATCTTACCAAAGAATACAGATGAGGCTAAATTAATACAATCAAACTCAACCCCACAAAACTTTATTCATATAAGTAACCAAGTACACTTATGAACGTCAACAGAAAAGATGTTAAATTGATTCGCCAGTCGAGGGCGTAGAGCGGGCAAGAAGAACTGGCAAGAAACTCTCCGCCACTCTTTTTAATCGCCAAGTTTTGAGTCATACAAATTGCTTGAACTGGAGCAAATGAATCCCAAGGAATTGGTTTAAATAATCGTCAAATTTATAAAAAGCTTTATTGATTAATTTACGTATATGAATAGTTTAAACTTAACACGTTATATTGATTTATTTATATCACCACCGAATGGGTAAGCAGAGACCACGCATCATCACTTGCTGCGGTCCTGACATATCTCTTGCTTCATCTACTTTTATGACGTTCACAATTTTTTTTTTTTTATATAATAGGGGGGCAAACGAGCTTGCGGGACGACCAAAAAGGGCAGTCTACGCAGCCCATAGACACCCATTTTTAGTGGGTGCGTGCCGGCCTTTGAGGGAGGAGATATCTCTAGATCATTATACTTTCTCGTCGGTTTTCCGTTCTTTTTTGGCCCTTCCCAAGGCCTACCCAACCTGACTTGTGGATGGTGATCCACTGTCGCCTTGGATATCCTATTCCATTTCCACGGCATTTATTCTACTTTCATTCTTTCTTTGCCACACCCAACCAGTGGTGTTTGGTTTATGGTTTGGTTTGTGAACTCAGTTTTCGCACTTAGACGCTCAATAGGTCCGTTGTACGTAAGTGGTGTACCTAACTATACCAACTGGGGTCTGTGAATCTTCTTTTGATGGGGCCCTATCAGTAAAAATCATCCATACTCAGTTTAATTTTAATAAACTTCGAGATTTTCAGCGTACTCAATTACACGTTGTGTTGTCCCACTAATAGCCATAGGCCTCTCAGGCGAGAGGTCTGAAGTCCCCTCGCTAGCCCAATGCGTATTGAAGACTTCACATTCATCCATAGAACATATTATCTCTTGGGCAGGGGCCCTCTTGGGTCGTGGGCCCGTGGTATTTTGCCAGCACAGCCACCCTATTGTTGCACCACTGCACCCAACATTCACTACTGTATGTACGGTAGGAAACGTTGAACTCATCTAGATTAAAAAAAATATGCTTGACGTGTAAAAGTGTTTGTACAAACCTACTTACAGAAATAAATCATTGTCGGGTTACGCCCCTTTTTACGCCTAGTCGAGTTTCGTTTGAGATATCTTGGCTTCACATGAATACAACGCTCCATTTACTTTATTTATTTCTCTTTGTATATCATCATTTCCATCTGGACAAGTTTTATACAAAATAAAACAGTGGCACTACAGCCTTTTTAGGTCAGGGCCTCAGATTTCTGAATCTGTTTCATGATCATTTTTAAATGTAATGTGACACACCGTCGACTTTTTGGGTCTAAGACATGTCGGTTTTTTCACGATGTTTTCTTTCACCTTTCGAGCGAATGTTAAATGAAAGGATAGATTGAAAGAAAGTCCATTAGTGCACAGCCAGGGATCGAACCTACGACCTTAGGGATGAGAGTCGCACGCTGAAGCCACTGGGCCAACACTGCTCTATAAATCGGACATGTTTTATAGTGGGAAAATATCAAACGTAAATTCTTCATTTATTCTGCCCGCTCTCAAATCAAGAGCGTAAAATGGACAAGAACTTTCCATGACTCGTTTTAATCGAAAAGTTCGATTTAGAAGTTGGTTTTGGAGCAATCATCCATATGACATCTTGAAGTAATAAAGAGACCACTTCATCACTTCAATCCCCTAATATCATTTCATTGTTCATTTCCTATGACCCTGAACTTTGTTAATTCGGTCGGCGGTTCAAGTCCAAGTATGTATGCGCCTATGAGAAGAATTTTTTGAAGTATTAGGTTACTTTACATGCCTTTTTTCGTTGTTTGTAGTTATTAATTTATTTATTTGCTTATCAGTATACCTATAGCTACTTATTATACAATATCTACATTATACACAAAAGCCAAAAATTATATATAATAATAAATATCCAGCAGTGACGATAGAAAGCCAAAAATGTGTGTAGGTGGATATAAAACTGGATGATGCAGGAGTAGCACTAAGTGCGTATAGAGTACATATAATTGTTTATTAAAACCTAAACCCTATTGCAATACTTATTCGTTGTCACAAGCTCTGGGGTCACCGGTACTATCTACCAGGCGCCAACTTAAATCTTTACAGAGCGCCTGTGCACTTGAAACCCACGGCCCAAGAGTCTTTACTCCAAAGAGAACAAAATGGGAGGAAAGACTCTTAAATTTGAGCCGTTTATTATAAAACATATTAGATTTTGACGTACACGAGTCCTTGAATCTTGAGAGACTCTGAATCTTTATTTTCCTGGTAGGTATTAAAAGCAATGAGAATGTAAGTGCGTGCTACTATTTCACCATGCCTCCTGCTGATAGAGGACAAATATTTGTTTTTAATTTATTACTTAAGATGGCATGTGGAACATGGTGTAATGGTTGCAGCTCCTTACAAACGTTGTGTAAAACAAAAAACTTGGCGATTAAAAGGAGTGCCGGAGAGTTCATTGCCAGTTCTTCTCTTCCGTTCTACGCCCTTGATTTGAGAACTGGCAGTAAATGTAAAATAAGAAGCATTTATTATTTTTTGACGTTCATAAGTGTACATTGTGCTACCTATATGAATAAAAGATTTTTGGAGGGGTACCGGGTTCGATTCCCGGTTCGAGGGCAAGTTTTAATTTAATTTAAATTTGTTGTCGGCCTTTGGGACGGTTGTGCGGTACCGGGCGAGTGCTTAAACCGTACATGGAGGACACGGCCGAATTTCGAAGGCAAGCACGAATTGTAAAAATCTTATACTTGACGCTTACTAATGCACAAACCCTGCCAGAGCCATAAAAAAAAAGATTTTTGACTTTGACTTTGTAATATATAGCATTAAGGTACTTACGATTTTTAAATAGCATATTATTATTAATCCTGTACGAATGGGTAAACAAAAACAACACTTAGAACTTATAATTTTCATTTTTATTGAACTAGCTAGACACACAACACACACAGCTAAACAATGCTCACTTAAAAATGTTTTTAAATAAAGTATTTTTCGTTATCACATGTGTTAAGGCAAAGCGTTTTCTCTCGATATTGTCACAAATATGTAATCTAATATTAATAATGTTTGTTCCCATACTCCTCCGAAACGGCTCAACCGATTCTTATGAAAATATATGCAAATTCAGTAAGTCTGATAATTGGCTATTATCTTTCAAACGCTTCCGTGATAAGGGTTGTACACCCCAAACAATTTTTTTTTAATTTATAGACAATTTTTTTTGTTTTTATTTTTTTATGATACAACATATAAAAATACATACAACTCTTAATTTTCACCCCTCTACGATCAACTCCTATTTTTATTATAGCAGATAGTTATTTTCATTGAACTAAAACAATGTGTCTTAGAAATAATATACATGGCAAAACAACGTTTTTCGGGTCAGCTAGTAATTTTATAAAAATTACAATTCTTTGGTAAAATAAATAAATTGCGATAAATTTTTAATAATCATGTCATATCTTTACATTGGCTTTTTTCGTTTTTCTCTGTGTTTAAATTAGTTTTATAAGTTACCAGTTGTCTTTCTGAATATTTACATTTCATTAAAATGATCTTTTGTATTATTAATTAAGTTTCACACTTTTTTTATACTTTTTCTGTTTTCTTCAATTAGGAATGCCTAGAAATGATCGTAAAGTAGCGGTAACTAAGCAATTTCTTAAGTTAATTATAACAATATTATTTAATTATTATGCAAAAGAGTGTAAAGAACTAATAATAAATAAAATACATTAGTATCTTACTTATTAGTATCATGTGTATTCTTTCCATTTCAAAGACATACGTACATATACAGTATGTATGTGTGGAATGGAAAGAATACCCTAAGTTTAGACAAATTACTTTTTGCTTTACAAATAGAAAACAATATAATTTGGATATACCACAGTCAATATAACTAAAACTTTTTTTAAAATAATATACAGCATATAATTAATTATGGCGGATATTTGTTATAGACACGTCGCCTTAACTAGCCACAAAACTCCAGTGTCACACTATGACCTTCCAATTTCGTTATCAATATTGTTGAACTTTTGGTAAGTATATTTTCCTATACATTTTAGATATGTTAAATTATTTATAAGAACTTAATTTGCAAACCTTATAAAAGACTTCATTATTTTATCCCACCCTAAGCTCTCTAAAAATCCTGATAGGCATTTTAACTGAAGGGCCAAGGTAAGAGCCCTCTGACATTGAAAGTGTCCATGGGCGGAGGTATGACTTAACATCAAGTGAGCCGCCTGCCCGTTTGCGCCCAGTTCTATAAAAAAATATGACAAGTTAATTGCTGAGGTGCAGTTATTTGCTTCATCAATACCAAGAAGAAGCCACTACTAGGCCTATACATCATGTACAGTGTAGTGGTTTCAGCGTGGGACTCTCATCTCAGAAGTTCGAACCCCGCCTGTACACGAATAAACTTCCTGACTAAGTGCGCATTTATCACATGCCGCATGCAATACAAATACGAAACACAGAAATCTGAGGCCCAGACCTAATAGTTGTAGCACCACTGCCCTGCGATTCTGTAACTCACTTCATAAAATGACTGCTTCACGACTGATTTGAGAGAGACCGCCGATGCGAAAACCGCTGTGTGAGTTCGTGAAGTGAGTTACAGGATCGCAGGGCTGGTATTTTATAAATTCTAATTAATTGTACTTCTTGTATAATCACTTCAAGAAATTACAATATTTTACTGGTCATATTTTGAATTAATAATATCGATATGTAATGATCTAAGTGATCCAATCGATTAATATTTACACTTCTCATTATTCTCTGATAGCTGGTGAAGCTTTTAAGACGCACATGGCAACACTAATTAGACCAGAAAGAAACGTTTCAATTGTCTAAAAACAGATAACTTCGAACGGCGTTTTTTAAAATCACACAACACACACATACATACACACTTTCATGTTGCCCAATTATAATTATATAATATACAAGATGGTGGTAAAACATTTCTTTTGTGAATATTTTAAAGAGGATTCTGTATATTTTCAGTGGGAGATTCTATAACCACTTCAGTGACTTGGTTCACGAAGGTAAGTCCACTGTTCTGCTTTAACCTCTTGATCATGTTCCACACCAAACACAGCATATACACATGGAGAACTGAAAATAAAAATTACATTTCACAGCTTAACAGAACCTTTCGCCACAGAGGCAGTCTTTTTATTCAGTATTTTTTATTTTATTTTGTTTTATTCGATAGAAGAGCATTATTCTACGCATTCCGTCAACACAGGAACTAAAATGAAGGAAAAAAAAGTGATAATAAGTTTTATAAAAAGATTATAGTATTTTAATTTGAGGGTTATTAACATAATCAGAGTATTGTTGGTCAAGTGGTTTCAACGTGCCACTTTCATCTGGGTCGTAGGTTTGATCCCAGGATGTGCACCAATGGACTTACTGTTGACACTCGTTCGTACAGTGAACGAAAACATCTTGAGGAAACCGACATGCATTAGACCCAAAACCTATGACGTGTGTCAGTCTCTAAAGAATTAAAGATCTGGAGATCTACTAACTTATTAATTTTGTTATTGAGAAACAGATCCAGAAATCAAATATTTGGATCTGAAAATTTGCTTCACTGATCCAATAATTGGATAAATTTAATGGGCGTTCGAATCTCCGTTTTGCAGCAATTACTTTTGTACCACGATAAACACTTGCTAAATTGTGAGTTCACCGACATGTCTTTGATTCAAAACCTACGCCGTGTGTCAGTCTCAGAAGGCTGCCCTGCGATTCTGTAACTCACTTCACTGATGAAGTGAAGTGAGTTACAGAATCGCAGGGCAGATCTTAAAAAAAAGTGCGTGCGTACAAAGTACACGTCAGAAGTGAAACTTCTTTGGCAAACTAATTTTTAAGTCTTGTTCATATTTAGACAAATCTAAAACTTTAGATTTCCGAGACTTAGAGGGAGAGAAAAAGGAAGGTAAGTTAGGAATTCAATTAATTTTACTGTCATTAAAATATTAATAGTGTCGAAAATTAATACAAATTATATTTTTTTTTAATTTATAATAAAACCGTGGCATATTTTTTATTTTTATTAGCATGCATAAAATATAAAATACTAATATTTCATAAATTCTCTTTACGAATTTTAATTTTAAATATTCTATAAGGTAATACGCCCGTCTCACTCTCTCTCAATCGGTGTCAATCTCTCTCTCCCTTATCTTTTACGTTTGCGTAAAAATTGCATGAGGGTAGCGCTAAAGAAGTTTCACTTCAAAAATATGGAAAAGCCAATACACAGGAAAATATCAAGATGTCGAGTAGGTATTTTGGTACTTACTTAAAGCAAAAACAATGAATGTGATTTCTATAATCACATTATATAGGTCTCTATTAAATAAGTCGTAGTTAATTATAAACATCGTGAGGAAGGTAGCCAGTGTAGTGGTCACGCCGTAGTAGAAATATATGGTTAGAAGACGAACCCGTTTCTGAAAAGTAATACAAAAACACGGAATGTGAAAATAATAATTATGATTTGAAATTATGATAACAAACGAATGGACGCCCCACTTGGAGAGCATGAAAGGCCGGCAACGCACTTGCGAGCCTTTTGGAAATGTTAGTGTCCATGGGCGGCGGTATCACTAATTATCAGATGAGCCTCCCGCCCGTTTCCATACTACTACATAAAATTACTGATTCTTAAACCTAAGATGATAAACACGAACTCTATGCACTTACTATATTTTATTATAACAGTGTTGGCGTAGCAGGCAGTGCTGTGGCGTAACTATACCATCTGGGGCCCGTGGCCAATTCCCTATCATTAAAAATCGTCACGTTGTACTCAGTTTAATTTTAATAAACTTCGAGATTTTAGCGTACTCAATTATACGTTGTATAATGTCCCACTAATGGCCATAGGCCTCCTCTCTTAGGCGAGAGGGAATGGTCTGTAGTCCCACTAGCCCAATGCGTATTGGAGACTTCACATTCATCCATAGAACATAACATCTCTTGGGCAGGGGCCCTCTTGGTTCGGGGGCCCGTGGCATTTTGCCAGCCCTGCCACCCTAGTGTTACGCCACTGGTAGCAGAATGAGCGGGTCTCATCCCTGAGGTCATAGGTTCAAACCCCAGCTTTGTATGTCCTCATTTAACACCAGCTCAAACAACGTGAGGAAATTGACATGCCTTATCCTGAAATCGCTGGATATACTAATAAAATAAATGGAAGGAAATTTATTGTACTTTGGTAACCATCGCGACTTACCTTTGTAACCGAATTTAAATTCGAATCTTTTTGAAGTTATACTTCTTTAGGCGCGTTATGAAAAATTGATGAGAGTGAAATTTTACGATGCGCGCGCACCGTGACACATAATTAACAGAATTAAGTTGCCCACGGAAGATGCTACGGCATTGGACATAATTTAAAAACAACATTCGAATAATAATAGAATTTATGTTACACTTAATGTAAGAGAATAATGATAAATATTTATTTATTTAATTTTTCAAATGTAAACTGAACTTTATTGACTATAATGACTCCATTTCCAGTCTTTGGTTATTTAATTGTAATTAATTATTTGCATGCAATCAAAAACTATTTTTAATAATGCAAAAGAAGTATAACTTCTTACGCGCGTAAATAAGTACACGCACCCTTTTTTTATTGTATATTTTGTAGTCTCTATATTTTATATTAATTTATCATACTAAAAAACTTGTGGTAAATTTGTCGAATCACGGCTTCACCTTAAAACAGCTCTAATTGCGTTAGGTTAGGTTAAGGGCCTCATAGTCTAGCGGTTTTATTAAGTGTCCGCTAGGTGAGTGGTATCGGGTTCGATTCCCGGTCGGAGCGCAAGTTTAATTCTATAATTTAAAAAGCCTAACTTAACCTTTTAAGAACTGCGACAATATCATTTTCATCATGCATGTAATATTATTAATTCCACCCGTATCACCTCGACGCCCGCCGCTCCACAACTGTGCGTTTGTTAAGGCAATTTTTACCGCGCACCACCACTATGTGGAACCAGCTGCCCACTGAAGTATTTCCGAACCAATTCGACTTAGGGTCCTTCAAGAAAAGAGCGTACCAATTCTTAAAAGGCCGACAATGCACTCGCGGGCCCTCTGGCATTGTGAGTGTCCATGGGCATCACTTAACATCAGGTTAGCCTCCTGCCCGTTTGCCCCCCGTTCTATAAGATAAAAATATCAGTTTTTTCTATTTTTTTAAGGGTCCAAAGCCATGCGCCTCCTTAATATTACTTGGGGTACTACATACAAATAAGGTGGAGCCGTGATTCGACAAATTTACTTAACTTGCTTACCATATGTGCCCCAACTAACATAATAATCGTGAAAACGAGATCTATAATGTATAATAAAATTGCTAGCCACGCCCGGGTGAAGAAACTGTTGCCATGATAGGCTACCAATGTCATTCCCGTGAGGTCATCGTACCCAAGGTATATCTCCAGCCACAGGCAGAATAGAGTGAAAAGCTAAAAAAAATTAATTTTCATAAGTTATATTTGTACCTATTACTTTTTGTACCGTAATAAACATTTGCTAATATAAACTTAAATATTTATTTATTTACACTTCGTTCCCATAATATACAAAATCATACATATAAAAAACAAAAAAAAGCAGGTAACATAAGTTATTAGGCAACTGGCGGCCTTATCGCTAACAAGCGATTTCTTCCAGTCAACCTGTTAAATAGTCTGTTCATGTCGAGAAACCCCGATTAGCCAGCAGATCAATTGACGCATATAGAAATGGATATTCCATTCACTCCGAAGGGAAATCACATTCCCAAGCAGGCGCTTGATTGGATCCCGCAAGGAAAGCGGAAGCGTGGCCGTCCCAGGAAAATCTGGCGCTGTACAGTTGCAGATGGGGCAAAGAGAGCCGAAAGGACTTGGAGCGAGTTGGAATACGAAGACCGAACGCGATGAAGAGTCACTGTGGACACCCTCTGCCCCATCTAGGGGTTATACAACATAATGTCAAGTCGTGAACAATAAAATACTAAATATTACAAATGTGTTAAAAACATAGACTAAACTAATCCTTAGAGTGCCATAAAAATCTTGTGGCCCACAATGGTCACTGTAACTGACTCAGATCAAGTACATAATCAGCTGTGTGTACTTACAAATAATTTCGCCAGGAATTGAACTCACGCAACATGCGTTCACACTTTGAATTTCTACTATACAATTATTTAAAATATTGTTATTTGTTAGTAATCTTACAGCTAACATACATATTATAAAACTTAGACAATATACATTACAATGATAAAAAATATATATGAAACAGAAAACATAAGTAAGTAATAGATATAAAAAATAAAAGAAAACTGAAAATTTATATTTCAAATATTTCCTCACATCCTCTTTGGTGAGGTGGAAAATATCAACACCCTCATAATACTATTTGTAAGATCTGAAATTCTAGCAGTATGTGTTGTCTATGTCAAATATTCGAAGCAAAGATAAAATTCACTTTCCGCCGTTTGTACGCTTATTTCAGTTAAATTAAATTGCAACGAAATTTTATAACATATTTAAATCTTAAAATAATGCTTTTTGTTTACACCTGAAGTTATATTGAATTTATAAATTCTGTATTTTAAAACAATGAAACACCGCCCTCATAAATTAAATCAAGTTTTGCTATTTAAGACAAAAACAACTTACCAAGCAAACATATCCATACGCCAAAACACCTCTCCGTAATGGAAAGCAAAAACAGCAACGCCGCATTTCCGGTAATTCTATTCTCATGGTGAATACACAAAATGTATTTGTTGACTAGAAATAAGCGCACGGAACAGCAAGTTCAAAAGTTATCTGAATGTGTCTGACATCGTTCACTGCAATCATCTTATTTACCATTTAAGACTCGGAAATTATATTGTCAGCTTGTCGAGAATTTTGTTAGTCATATCATGTTATTCAATGTGAGTTCATCAATGTTATTAAACTCTCTCTTCTCATGAATAGAGAATGGATAGGAAACACTACAAATTGTATGTGTGTAGAAAAAGATAGACTCGGAATAAAGTAGAATTAATAATAAGAAGATTAATTATTAAGTTAGGCAGGAAGAATATATATGTATAATTAATCTATAATATAAAAATGAATCGCAAAATGTGTTGGTAAGCGCATAACTCAACAATGCCTGGACCAATTTGGCCAATTATTTTTTTCTAATATTCCTTGAAGTACGAGGATGGTTCTTACGAAGAGAAAAATTAAAAAAAAATTAGTGAAACAGTCTAAAAACAACACTTTTCTATATTCCCATACAAAATGTTCGTAATAATACTTAAAAGTCAATTTGAACTTTTTTTATCTTACTAGCTAGACTAGTGTCCCGAATAGCAGAATAAGTATTTAAAAAAAATAAAGAATCGACTGTTAAGCGGTATGATGTTCGCCAGGCCAGCTAGTACGTAATAAAAATAAAGCCTTTATGATATATCATATATAATACCTATACACTTTACTATAGGGCCATTATATAGACTACAGTTATAAATTATAAATGGCGACGTGAGTGTGTAGGTTTGAATCTTTCAAATGTATAAAGTATGTGTAAGAAAAAAAAATGAACTTATTATTGCATGCATCGTATCGCAAAAGTTCCCATGTTTTCCTGAATTCTAAATCTATTACGTATACCATAAAAATAGTTCTTAGATTAACTTGATGGTTTTTAAATAGGTTCCATTAATTCCTCTTTCCTGTTGAAGCCACATTAGCTAGGATTTTTTTATTCTTGTAGTGTTATTTTACACTCAGATTATAATTTTCAACTTTGAGTCCGTATCTTCGCTAATACTGTTTTTTTACCTTGCGCAATGAATACTCAAACTTAAACTCAAAATAACTTTATTCACATAGGTAACTAAGTACACTTATCAAAAATTATACTGAATTTAAATGTAAACTGAACTTAATTTACTATAATGACTCCTTTTCCAGTCTTTGATTATTTAATTGTAATTAATTATTTGCATGCAATCAAAAACAATTTTTTAATAATGCCAAAGAAGTATAACTTCTTACGCGCGTACATACAACAAAAAATACATACAACTTAATGCTATTTATATAGCATTCAAGTAGAATTTAATTTTTCATTATGCTTAATGGGCGCTGAAAAAGTCTATTGATAGTAATAATCTTAGTGTAATATCAACAGGTGAACCAACCCATTGGCCAATAGACCGAAAAAAAAATGCCAGATCTTATCGACTTCTTCATCACTAAAGGGATATCTGGGCTATACACTAAAGTCCAATCGTGTCTAGATGGCTCCTCGGACCACACACCAGTTATCTACACACTGAGCACAACAGTTATTTACAAAGAATCACGGGAGACTTTATACAACCGTAAAACTGACTGGGAAGCCTTTCGAGAATACATTGAACCTACGCGTACCCCTTAAAAGTGAAAATGACATAGACGACACAGCTTGGCAAGTTACTAATCTTATACAAAAAGCAGCATGGCTATCGACCCCATATATAGAACCTAAAACACAAAGTCAGAACATACCGCTGGAAATAAAATATCTAATTGCTGCGAAGAGAAGACTAAGACGACAATGGCATACCAGCAGGAATCGGCAAGATAAAAAAGCGTTGAATAAAGCCCAAAAAGATTTAAAAGAACTGCTCAAAGAAAATGAAAATCGTACATTGTAAGATAAACTAAAGACATTGTCGCCATATAAAGCTGACGATTATTCACTCTGGAAGATGACGAAATCATTAAAAAGGCCAAAAGAACACATGCCCCCTTTAAGACAAGCTAATCGCGAATGGGCACAAAAACCACAGGATAAAGCGGAGCTGTTTGCCAACTTTCTAACGGATGTATTTACTACACCTAACGAACCAGACATAATGAATTGAATGACAGAAGACGAATTTGATGAAATCATAAATAGTGATCAGCAAATGTCTTATCACTAAAACTTGTTACACCGACAGAATTAAAAAAAACTATTAATAATTTAAAACAAAAAAAAAGCACCCGGTTACGATCTTATTACCGCAGAAGTACTTAAAGAACTACCGAAAAAAGGTATCGTTCTGTTAACAATCCTCTTTAACGCAATATTAAGACTACAATATTTCCCAAAACTATGGAAGGTGTCCATTATAAACATGGTTCCAAAACCTGGAAAACCTCCAACAGAAGTTTCATCATACAGGCCTATTAATCTTCTCCCCTTGCTATCAAAAGTATTTAAGAAACTAGTCATTAGTCGCCTTCAACCACCAATTTGGGTTTCGTGCACAACATAGAACAATGGAACAAATACATCGTCTTACTCATACAATACGGCAAGCCCTAGAAAGAAAAGAGTACTGTTCAGCAGTATTTCTCGATATACAGCAGGCTTTTGATCGCGTATGGCATAAGGGACTCCTGTGTAAGCTAAAGTTGAACCTACCAAATACTGCCTACCTTCTCCTGCCCTGCGATTCTGTAACTCACTTCACGAACTCACACAGCGGTTATCGCATCGGCGGTCGCTCTCAAATCAGTCGTGAAGCAGTCATTTTATGATTTGGCATTCTGATAAACAATAAACTACAAGCTCCCACCTTTTCAGAATGCCAAATCATAAAATGACTGCTTCACGACTGATTTGAGAGCGACCTCCGATGCGAAAACCGCTGTGTGAGTTCGTGAAGTGAGTAACAGAATCGCAGGGCTGTAGTCTTATTTGCAAAACCGTATGTTCCGGGTCAAATGTGAGGATTATCTATCATCAATCTGCCAAATAGAAGCAGGAATGCCTCAGGGCTCAGTGCTGGGTCCATTCCTTTATATGTACAATCTTTACAGCCGACATACCAGTTACGGACGATGTTGTCATTGCAACCTATGCAGACGACACTGCAATCCTTTCCTGCAATAAAAATCCTAACGAAGCATCCGCAAAACTACAAAAATGCCTGGACAAAATAGGATTATGGTTAAAGAAGTGGAGGATACGGGCAAGCCCAGCGAAAGCAGTTCATGTTACGTTCACACTAAAAAGAGAAGAGTGCTCACCGGTGACTCTGGAGAGAGCTGTTTTGCCAAAACAGACGACAGCGAAATATTTGGGCATGCACCTGGACAAACGCCTGACTTGGCAAGACCATATAAAAGCCAAGAAGGAGCATGCTATTGGTAGGCTTCGTAGCATGAACTGGCTATTAGGTAGAAATGCGGCACTCAGTTTGGACAATAAACTTCTCATCTACAAAACTGTAATTAAACCAATATGGTTCTATGGGATACAGCTCTGGGGGTCAGCAAGCCGCTCTAATATCGGAATCCTGCAGCGGCTACAAAACAAAACACTGCGAAATATGAGCGAAGATACTGAAGTCCATAAATATTTGGGAATTGCCACTGTCGAGGAAGACATTAAAAGATCAACCGTGCGATACAAAATGAGACTTCAGCAACACGTCAACCCCCTAGCTTCGGGCCTCTCGGAAACGACGGACAGTGTGTATCGGCTAAAAGGGCGAAACTTGGCGCAGTCTGACAGTTTACAAATTACGGAGGGAGTAAAAATTATTGGATGTGCGTTCCCTAATTGCCATCATTTCCCATAAAATCTGATAAAAGCCAAGAGGCTGATTGCAGATGGATTTAAAAAAAAATGATGCTTAATCAGTCACACATTAAGTTTAGTAAATAAAACATTACATTTAAAAAATATTTATTAGAAAAACAATCACAGCTCAAGCAAGTGTTGGTAACTTAAAACATTAAGCATTACAATTATTACGCCTAGACTATGTACAATTAAATTTAGCACAGCCTTTGGGCCTTTTTAGATATTAAAAGATATCGTTAAACAAAATTTTGAGAATTAAAAGAGACAAAAGTAAGTTCATTAATTATAAGAATCATACCGTTAAACTCTTCTATCTCTTTCTTGTCGGTTATTTACGCTTTGATGAGCGAGAATGTAAAACAAAAGACGAAACGCTGCCGAAATAGATCATGTCACAACTGAGCGTTTCTGAAGGCAGTTTTTGCCGCGGCCCGCTGAACAATTTCCAAACCTTCGACTTTCCTACCTTCCTTCTCCACTGCTCCGGTCCGGCGTCGGAAACCAGAATCAGTCATGAGAAAAATATCGAAAGGCCGGTTTTTACTTCTCCACTTTATTCGACAATAATCGATCAGTAAAAATAAGTCACCCCGTCGCAACGGAGGAATTTAACGGACGTTAAAATTCCTCGGCTTTACGATTCAATGACCGAATAATATTTATGATAATAACAATGAGATGAAACGATTCTTACTTTTTTTTTAACTTTTCTTTCTTCGAATTCAGTTTTTCTTAACGTTTCTGGGCAGAGATTTTTTAGCCTTCTGTCATTTTCTTTTCATACATTATTTAGCCATTATTCGTTCGGATTAAATAATTTTTTTCGATATTTAAACTATAGTAGGCTTGGAGTTTATATTTGGTTTAGTTTGTTGATGGCGTTCAAAGCTTAATATAAATGGTATAGAATCAAAACCCCTAAATAAATGTACCCCCTGAAAAACTCCTTGGATATCTTGTTTCCCCCTAAATTTGGGGGGAAAACACCCAAGTTGGCATAACTGTCGATCACTTCGGACCGATAAAACACCGCGTTCAGTTAATTGTACTTCATTAAATATAATCACTTCAAGAAATTACAATATTTTACTGGCCATATTATGAATTAATAATATCGATATGTAATCATCTAAGTGATCCAATCGTTAAATATTTACACTTGTAACATTATTATCTGATAGCTGGTGAAGCTTTTTAGACACACATGGCGACACTAATTAGACCAGAAAAGAAACGTTTCAATTGTCCAATTACTGATAACGTCGAGCGGCGTTTTTTATGTTGCCCAATTATAATTATATAATATACAAGATGGTGGTAAAATATTTCTAAAGAGGATTCTGTATATTTTCAGTGGGAGATTCTATAACCACTTCAGCGACTTGGTTCACGAAGGTCAGTCCAGTGTTCTGCTTTAACCTCTTGATCATGTTCCACACCAAACACAGCATATACACATGGAGAACTGAAAATAAAAATTACATTTCACAGCTTAACAGAACCTTTCGCTACAAAAAGAGGATAGTTTTTCGATAGAAGAGATTAATTTTACGCATTCCGTCAACACAGGAACTAAAGTGAAGGAAAAAAAGTGTTAATGAGTTTTATATAAAGATTATAGTATTTTAATTTAAGGGTTATATTAACATAATCAGAGTATAGTTGGCCTAATGGTTTCAACGTGCCACTTTCATCTCTGGGGTCGTAGGTTCGATCCCAGGCTGTACACCAATGGACTTACTGTTGACACTCGCTCGTACAGTGAAGGAAGACATCGTGAGGAAACCGACATGCCTTAGACCCAAAACCTATGACGTGTCTCTAAAGAATTAAAGATCTGGAGATCTACTAACTTATTAATTTTGTAATTGAGAAACAGATCCAGAAATCAAATATTTGGATCTGAAAATTTGCTTCACTGATCAAAAATTTGATAAATTTAATGGGCGTCCGAATCTCCATTTTGCAGCAATTACTTTTGTACCATGATAAACACTTGCTAAATTGTGAGTTCACCGACATGTCTTAGATCCAAAACCTACGCCGTGTGTCAGTCTCAGAAGGCTGATCTTAAAAAAAGTGCGTGCGTACAATGGTAGGGGAGCCCACGATGCTAAATGGGGATTTACTCGAGCGTCGTAGAGACCTATTGGGATGCAAAGCTTAGATAAAAAGAAGAAAAAAATGTTATATGATAAATTCCTTTTCATCGGTGGGGGAAGCGGCTATAGATAGTTAAATATGTAAAAAAAAACTGTTGCATGGACATCCTCGAGCGCGTCAGATATTGATAGCATCTATGCCCTACGTATTTTTAATAATGTACGTATGTTAATCTGATCGTTTGCATGATGCGGGTGGTTGTATTTAAGGGTTGAAAATTAAAAAAAAAAAATTTTTATCGAGCGCGTCAGATTTTCTAAGGGAGTGTTAAGTGCACCAAAAAAAAGCTCTCATTCACTAATCTGACGATTTCGATGGGACGCAAACCCACAGGCATTTTCTTAATTTGCAAAAAAAATTCGCAATTTTGAAATACTCAAGCGCGTCAGATTAAGATATATGTGGTTCATCTTTATGTTCTAAACGTACTGTCTCATAATCTGACGATTATCTAGAGGGATTCGCCTGATCTGCCAAAAAAAAAATAGAAAAACGGTTCACCTAAAGGGCCATCCCTGCAACTTCCCGCTAATTCCATTCCTGGGCGCTTAAAATTGATATTTTGAGCTCGCTGAGTTCAAAGAAATAACATTTCTATGCATTTGAGCTCTCCCAGCTAGAAAGTCTGATAGAAGTTTCATAGAACACTATTTTTGGAATTTTCAAACCGCAATAACTTTTGAATGGATCAAGCAATTTTCACGCGGTTGGCGGCATTCGACGCAGTTTTATTATCCTCATAAATAATTTTGCAATTTTAATTGATCGAACCACAAATTTCGGAGTAATCCCGAAAAAACACTTTTTCGGGTTTCTTTCGTGTACGATATCTCTCGAACGAATCAACCGCTTTTGACCAGCTTGGTGGCGATCGACGTGGTTTTTCAAGCTCAAAGGCGGATTAGTTTTTGAAGTTGATCGATAAAGAAACCACTTTAAAAAAAAATATTTCTTATTTTTTTAAGATTTTTCAAAATTTCTCAAAATCTATCGGTCCGAATCGGTTCAAATTCACAGGAAATGTAATTTTGAGGGAAATATTTAGAACGCCGTTTAGTAGATTCCGATCGGTTTAAGGAAATGTAGGCATCACGCAGCTGCACGCATTTAACTTTATCGACGAATTTTTGTTATTTCGGCTTGCGGAAATCGTCAGATTATATATTTTTCATTATTCTTGAATTATTTCCTTCAAAATAAAAAAAAAATTAGCTACGCTCGAGAATGTCGAGATGACGTTTTTTTTTTACAACTTTGTTGCCCTCCCCTTTTTTTCCGTCACTCTCAAATTGTCAGATTAGTGGAATATACACTTTTTAGGATGTAATTAACTCACCCTACCTTAATCTGACGCGCTCGGGAATTTCTGATGGTCAATTTTTTTTTACTAAACTGATCCTGTCTCCTTCACGTGCGGCTTTATATATGAGCCTCATATTTTGTGGAGGTACTTAACCGGGTACAAGGTATCCCCCTATATATTAATCTGCCGCGCTTTAGTAAATCCCGAAATCCCCTCTTGGGCTCCCCTACCACAAAGTACACGTCAGAAGTGAAACTTCTTTGGCAAACTAATTTTTAAGTCTTGTTCATATTCAGACAAATCTAAAACTTTAGATTTCCGAGACTTAGAGGGAGAGAAAAAGGAAGATAAGTTAGGAATTGAATTAATTTTATTGTCATAAAAAATATTTAGTGTCGACAATTAATACAATTATTTTAAATTTATTTCTTCGATAATAAAACCACGTGGCATTTTCATTTACAATTCGTCATTTGAGATTTCAATCAATTATTTTGCGTAAAATATAAAATACTAATATTTCATAAATTCTCTTTACGAAATTTTATTTTTAAATATTCTATAAGGTAATTCGCCCTTCTCACTCTCTCTCAATCGGTGTCAATCTCTCTCTTCCTTATCTTCGACAAAATCTACTTGTCGTTTGAGAATATCAAGATGTAGAGTAGGTATTTTGGTACTTACTTAAAGCAAAAACGATAAATGTGATTTCTATAATCACATTATATAGGTCTCTATTAAATAAGTCGTAGTTAATTATAAACATCGTGAGGAAGGTAGCCAGTGTAGTAGTCACTCCGTAGTAGAAATATATCGTTAGAAGACGAACCCGTTTCTGAAAAGTAATACAAAAACACGGAATGTGAAAGCGTTGATAATAATATTCGCATTAAATTCTATATACACAAAAATTAATTATCGTTTGAAATTATGATCACAAACGAATGGACGCCCCACTTTCAGAGCAAGAAAGGCCGGCAACGCACTTGTGAGCCTTCTGGCATTGTCCATGTCCATCACTTATCATCAGGTGAGCCTTCTGCCAGTTTCTGTTCTACTACATAAAATGACAGATTCTAATGTAGCACGAACTCTATGCAATTACTATATTATATTATAACAGTGTCCCACTACTGGCCATAGTCCTCCTCTCTTAGGCGAGAGGGAATGGTCTGTAGTCCCACTAGCCCAATGCGTATTGGAGACTTCACATTCATCCATATAACATTACATCCCTTGGGCGGGGCCCTCTTGGTTCGGGGGCCCGTGGCATTTTGCCAGCCCTGCCACCCTATTGTTACGCCACTGGTAGCAGAATGAGCGGGTCTCATCCCTGAGGTCATAGGTTCAAACCCCAGGTTTGTATGTCCTCACTCCTCATTTAACACCCGCTCAAACAACGTGAGGAAATTGACATGCCTTACCCTGAAATCGCTGGATATACTAATAAAAAAAAATATTGTATATTTTGGACACTCTATATTTTATCTTAAGTAATTTATCACACTAAAAAACTTGTGGTAAATTTGTCGAATCACGGCTACACCTTAAAACAGCTCCAATTTTTTTGCGTTAGGTTAGGTTAAGGACCTCATAGCCTAGTGGTTTTATTAAGTGTCCGCTAGGTGAGTAGTATCGGGTTCGATTCCCGGTCGGAGCGCAAGTTTATTTCAATAATTTAAAAAGCCTAACTTAACCTGTTGAGAACTGCGACCATATATATCATGTTCATCATGCATGTAATATTATTAATTCCACCCGTATCACCTCGACGCCCGCCGCTCCACAACTGAGCGTTTGTTAAGGCAATTTTTACCGCGCACCACCACTATGTGGAACCAGCTGCCCACTGAAGTATTTCCGAACCAATTCGACTTAGGGTCCTTCAAGAAAAGAGCGTACCAATTCTTAAAAGGCCGACAACGCACTCGCGGGCCCTCTGGCATTGTGAGTGTCCATGGGCATCACTTAACATCAGGTGAGCCTCCTGCCCGTTTGCCCCCCGTTCTATAAAAAAAAAAAACAGTTTTTTTTTATTTTTTTAAGGGTCCAAAGCCATGCGCCTCCATAATATTACTTGGGGTACTACATACAAGTAAGGTGGAGCCGTGATTCGACAAATTTACTAAACTTGCTTACCATATGTGCCCCAACTAACATAATAATCGTGAAAACGAGATCTATAACGTATAATAAAATTGCCAGCCACGCCCGGGTGAAGAAACTGTTGCCATGATAGGCTACCAATGTCATGCCCGTGAGGTCATCGTACCCAAGGTATATCTCCAGCCACAGGCAGAATAGAGTGAAAAGCTAAAAAATACAAATTTTATTTTAAAGTTATAATTGTATAATTACACGCTTTATATTAGCTTCACCTGTATGTATGTATGTATGTAACCGACTCCTTCGGACTCGATTTTGACCCACTTTTAACGGACAGATATAATTCAAACTTTGCGCACCTGTCAAAGATCATTGATGCAATGACAATGCAATAACCCGAAAAATAAATTTAACTAAAAAGTAAATAATAGTTTAAAAAACTAAAAAATATGCTTTTAAAGCACATCACAATCAAACCAAAAAGTGAAAAATAATTCCTAATTTAGGCTGAAAATGGTACTTAATGAACAAGAAATACTGGTATTATTGTGAAAAAGCGTGGGGCGCTGAGCAACCCACGCTTTTTCGCTGCTTTTTATGTGCTTAAAGCACGTTTTTTAGGTTTTTTAAACTATTATTTATTTTTTCAATTACTTTTTTGTACCGTAATAAACATTTGCTTCTATAAACTTAAATATTTATTTACACTTCGCTACCTATAATACAAAATCATACATATAAAAAACAAAAAAAAAGCAGGTAACATAAGTTATTAGGCAACTGGCGGCCTTATCACTAACAAGCGATTTCTTCCAGGCAACCTGTTAAATAGTCTGTTCATGTCGAGAAACCCCGATTAGGCACTAGATCAAGCGGCTGATATAGAAAGGGATATTCCATTCACTCCGAAGGGAAATCAGATTCCCAAGCAGGCGCTTGATTGGATCCCGCAAGGAAAGCGGAAGCGTGGCCGTCCCAAGCAAACCTGGCGCTGTACAGTTGCAGATGAGGCAAAGAGAGCCGAAAGGACTTGGAGCGAGTTGGAATACGAAGACCGAACGCGATGAAGAGTCACTGTGGACGCCCTCTGCCCCATCTAGGGGTTATACAACATAATGTCAAGTCGTGAACAATAAAATACTAAATATTACAAATATATTAAAAACATAGACTAAACTAATCCTTAGAGTGCCATAAAAATCTTGTGGCCCACAATGGTCACTGTAACTGACTCAGATCAAGTACATAATCAGCTGTGTGTACTTACAAATAATTTCGCCAGGAATTGAACTCACGCAACATGCGTTCACACTTTGAATTTCTACTATACAATTATTTAAAATATTGTTATTTGTTAGTAATCTTACAGCTAACAAACATATTATAAAACTTAGACAATATACATTACAATGATAAAAAATATATATATATATGAAACAGAAAACATAAGTAAGTACATTAATAGACATAAAAATAAAAGAAAACTGAAAATTAATATTTCAAATATTTCCTCACATCCTCTTTGGTGAGGTGGAAAATATCAACACCCTCATAATACAATTGTTAAGATCTGAAATTCTAGCATAGCAAGCAAAGATAAAATTTCCGCCACTTTCCGCCGTTTGTACGCTTATTTCAGTTAAATTAAATTTTATACCGTATTTAAATCTTAAAATAATGCTTTTTGTTTACACCTGAAGTTACGGTGAATTTATAAATTCTGTATTTTAAAACAATGAAACACCGCCTCTATAAATTAAATCAAGTTTTGCTATTTAAGACAAAAACTAACTTACCAAGCAAACATATCCATACGCCAAAACACCTCTCCGTAACGGAAAGCAAAAACAGCAACGCCGCATTTCCGGTAATTCTATTCTCATGGTGAATACACAAAATGTATTTGTTGACTAGAAATAAGCGCACGCAACAGCAAGTTCAAAAGTTATCTGAATGTGTCTGACATCGTTCACTGCAATCATCTTATTTACCATTTAAGACTCGGAAATTATATTGTCAGCTTGTCGAGAATTTTGTTAGTCATATCATGTTATTCAATGTGAGTTCATCAATTTTATTAAACTCTCTCTTCCCATGAATAGAAGATGGATAGGAATCACTAAAATTTGTATGTGTGTAGAAAAAGATAGACTCGGAATACAGTAGAATTAATAATAAGAAGATTAATTATTAAGTTAGGCAGGAAGAATATATATGTATAATTAATCTATAATATAAAAATGAATCGCAAAATGTGTTGGTAAGCGCATAACTCAACAATGCCTGGACCAATTTGGCCAATTATTTTTTTCTAATATTCCTTGAAGTACGAGGATGGTTCTTACGAAGAGAAAAATTAAAAAAAAAAAATAGTGAAACAGTCTAAAAACAACACTTTTCTATATTCCCATACAAAATGTTCGTAATAATACTTAAAAGTCAATTTGAACTTTTTTTATCTTACTAGCTAGACTAGTGTCCCGAATAGCAGAATAAGTATTTAAAAAAAATAAAGAATCGACTGTTAAGCGGTATGATGTTCGCCAGGCCAGCTAGTACGTAATAAAAATAAAGCCTTTATGATATATCATATATAATACCTATAAACTTTACTATAGGGCCATTATCTAGACTACAGTTATAAATTATAAATGGCGACGTGAGTGTGCAGGTTTGAATCTTTCAAATGTATAAAGTATGTGTAAGAAAAAAAAAATGAACTTATTATTGCATGCATCGTATCGCAAAAGTTCCCATGTTTTCCTGAATTCTAAATCTATTACGTATACCATAAAAATAGTTCTTAGATTACCTTGATGGTTTTTAAATAGGTTCCATTAACACGTTCACTGCGTAACAGGCCAATATCAGCCTGCCGCGGTATTTCCGCTGGTGCGGACGAAGAAATCTATGTCCCTCTCGCTGGTGCGTAACGATTATCTCAGGTGTTTGTAAAAATTCGACAGGGACAAATATATATTTCATCTTGCGGTCAAAATTGTAGGTTTTCCCCATCAAAACATAGCGGCAGGCTTTTATCGACCTACCACGCACTGACGCTGCTTTGCATCCCGTGAGTGCGGCAGTGGGCCTATTTCAGCCCGCCCACCCAACAGGCAGCTGGCGACCCGATACCGCACAGAGCGCGCGCCCGACCAGTTAGTGTTGTGCTATCTAACTGATCTAACATAGCGTTCGATATTATCAACGATGGCAAGCAATACAAGAAAAATACAAATTTAGGAAAATAGAGTAATTCGCCTTGCAGTTATTGACAGTGATAGTGACAGCAGTGAAGAAATATTCTCCACTAAGAAAAATAAAAAGTATTTCTGTTTCCAAGACAGGCATACATAAGTAAATAAATAAATTTTTCAGTTCCTTTAGTAGTAAATGTATATTTACGATTAATTTAACTTAACGATTCAAAAGTGTTTTGGGTTACCCACTTGAATAAAGATATTTTGAGTTTGAGTTTGAGTTGAGTTTACGATAATTCTGTTTTATTTTCGATATTTCTCTGTCCCATCACTACTAAAAATATATTCTAGTGCGGTTCAGGTCGATATCGGCCTGCCGCTTTTCCTGCTTTATTTCTCATTTCCTGTTTGCCAGATCCCGGGGCGGTCATTCTAACAATATAAAAAAAATGTATACATTATGTTTCCACAAAGTTATAGCAATTTAATCTATCCTAGTGCTGTTGGGTCTAGAAAGACCTGCCACGCACCGGCGGAAATATCATTGGGGGCGCATTTTGGCCCGCAGCCGCACCTGATGAAATATTATTATTTTACTTGCCGCAGTGAACGTGTTAATTCCTCTTTCCTGTTGAAGCCACATTAGCGAGGATTTTTTTATTCTTGTAGTGTTATTTTACACTCAGATATTCAACTTTGAGTCCGTAATATCTTCGCCAATACTGTTTTTTTACCTTGCGCAATGAATACTCAAACTTAAACTCAAAATAACTTTATTCACATAAGTAACTAAGTACACTTATCAAAAATTATACTGAATTTAAATGTAAACTGAACTTAATTTACTATAATGACTCCTTTTCCAGTCTTTGATTATTTAATTGTAATTAATTATTTGCATGCAATCAAAAACTATTTTTTAATAATGCCAAAGAAGTATAACTTCTTACGCGCGTACACGCAACCTTTTTTATTTTGTATAATGTGCTATTAAAAATACATACAACCCTAAATTTTCACCCCTCTACGATCAACCCCTATTTTTGATTTGTAAATTAAAATCTTAAGACTTGAACTCTGAGGTTTATATAGAGAAAAATTCACAAAAAAATTTAAAAGTTTTCTTTCCAGAAAACCGAACAGTCTCTAGGGTAGCATAGCAAAATGGTCCATGTTGGTATGTACTATGGGGGCAGCTAGTATAATATATAATTGTTTATTAGTGACGTACGAAGTATACCTTATAGATTTTTCTCAAAAAAGAATCACGGGAGACTTTATACAACCGTAAAACTGACTGGGAAGCCTTTCGAGAATACATTGAACCTACGCGTACCCCTTAAAAGTGAAAATGTCATAGATGACACAGCTTGGCAAGTTACTAATCTTACAAAAAGCAGCATGGCTATCGACCCCATATATAGAACCTAAAACACAAAGTCAGGACATACCGTTGGAAATAAAATATCTAATTGCTGCGAAGAGAAGACTAAGACGACAATGGCATACCAGCAGGAATCGGCAAGATAAAAAAGCGTTGAATACAGCCCAAAAAGATTTAAAAGAACTGCTCAAAGAAAATGAAAATCGTACATTGCAAGATAAACTACAGACATTGCCGCCATATAAAGCTGACGATTATTCACTCTGGAAGATGACGAAATCATTAAAAAGGCCAAAAGAACACATGCCCCCTTTAAGACAAGCTAATCGCGAATAGGCACAAAAACCACAGGATAAAGCGGAGCTGTTTGCCAACTTTCTAACGGATGTATTTACACCTAACGAACCGGACATAATGCAAACCGAAGACGAATTTGATGAAATCATAAATAGTGATCAGCAAATGTCTTTACCACTAAAACTTGTTACACCGACAGAATTAAAAAAAACTATTAATAATTTAAAACAAAAAAAAAGCACCCGGTTTTGATCTTATTACCGCAGAAGTACTTAAAGAACTACCGAAAAAAGGTATCGTTCTGTTAACAATCCTCTTTAACACAATATTAAGACTACAATATTTCCCAAAACTATGGAAGGTGTCCATTATAAACATGGTTCCAAAACCTGGAAAACCTCCAACAGAAGTTTCATCATACAGGCCTATTAATCTTCTCCCCTTGCTATCAAAAGTATTTAAGAAACTAGTCATTAGTCGCCTTCAACCACCAATTTGGGTTTCGTGCACAACATAGAACAATGGAACAAATACATCGTCTTACTCATACAATACGGCAAGCCCTAGAAAGAAAAGAGTACTGTTCAGCAGTATTTCTCGATATACAGCAGGCTTTTGATCGCGTATGGCATAAGGGACTCCTGTGTAAGCTAAAGTTGAACCTACCAAATACTGCCTACCTTCTCCTGTAGTCTTATTTGCAAAACCGTATGTTCCGGGTCAAATGTGAGGATTATCTATCATCAATCTGCCAAATAGAAGCAGGAATGCCTCAGGGCTCAGTGCTGGGTCCATTCCTTTATATGTACAATCTTTACAGCCGACATACCAGTTACGGACGATGTTGTCATTGCAACCTATGCAGACGACACTGCAATCCTTTCCTGCAATAAAAATCCTAACGAAGCATCCGCAAAACTATAAAAATGCCTGGACAAAATAGGATTATGGTTAAAGAAGTGGAGGATACGGGCAAGCCCAGCGAAAGCAGTTCATGTTACGTTCACACTAAGAAGAGAAGAGTGCTCACCGGTGACTCTGGAGAGAGCTGTTTTGCCAAAACAGACTACAGCGAAATATTTGGGCATGCACCTGGACAAACGCCTGACTTGGCAAGACCATATAAAAGCCAAGAAGGAGCATGCTATTGGTAGGCTTCGTAGCATGAACTGGCTATTAGGTAGAAATGCGGCACTCAGTTTGGACAATAAACTTCTCATCTACAAAACTGTAATTAAACCAATATGGTTCTATGGGATACAGCTCTGGGGGTCAGCAAGCCGCTCTAATATCGGAATCCTGCAGCGGCTACAAAACAAAACACTGCGAAATATGAGCGAAGATACTGAAGTCCATAAATATTTGGGAATTGCCACTATCGAGGAAGACATTAAAAGATCAACCGTGCGATACAAAATGAGACTTCAGCAACACGTCAACCCCCTAGCTTCGGGCCTCTCGGAAACGACGGACAGTGTGTATCGGCTAAAAAGGGCGAAACTTGGCGCAGTCTGACAGTTTACAAATTACGGAGGGAGTAAAAATTATTGGATGTGCGTTCCCTAATTGCCATCATTTCCCATAAAATCTGATAAAAGCCAAGAGGCTGATTGCAGAGGGATTTAAAAAAAAATGATGCTTAATCAGTCACACATTAAGTTTAGTAAATAAAACATTACATTTAAAAAATATTTATTAGAAAAACAATCACAGCTCAAGCAAGTGTTGGTAACTTAAAACATTAAGCATTACAAATATTACGCCTAGACTATGTACAATGTTACTGATCGACAATAATCGATCAGTAAAAATAAGTCACCCCGTCGCAACGGAGGAATTTAACGGACGTTAAAATTCCTCGGCTTTACGATTCAATGACCGAATAATATTTATAATAATAACAATGAGATGAAACGATTCTTACTTTTTTTTAACTTTTCTTTCTTCGAATTCAGTTTTTCTTAACGTTTCTGGGCAGAGATTTTTTAGCCTTCTGTCATTTTCTTTTCATACATTATTTAGCCAGTATTCGTTCGGATTAAATAATTTTTTTCGATATTTAAACTATAGTAGTCTTGGAGTTTATATTTGGTTTAGTTTGTTGATGGCGTTCAAAGCTTAATATAAATGGTATAGAATCAAAACCCCTAAATAAATGTACCCCCTGAAAAAACCCTTGGATATCTTGTTTCCCCCTAAATTTTGGGGGAAAACACCCAAGTTGGCATAACTGTCGATCACTTCGGACCGATAAAACACCGCGTTCAGTTAATTGTACTTCATTAAATATAATCACTTCAAGAAATTACAATATTTTACTGGCCATATTATGAATTAATAATATCGATATGTAATGATCTAAGTGATCCAATCGATAAATATTTACACTTGTAACATTATTATCTGATAGCTGGTGAAGCTTTTTAGACACACATGGCGACACTAATTAGACCAGAAAAGAAACGTTTCAATTGTCCAATTACTGATAACGTCGAACGGCGTTTTTTATGTTGCCCAATTATAATTATATAATATACAAGATGGTGGTAAAATATTTCTAAAGAGGATTCTGTATATTTTCAGTGGGAGATTCTATAACCACTTCAGCGACTTGGTTCGCGAAGGTCAGTCCAGTGTTCTGCTTTAACCTCTTGATCATGTTCCACACCAAACACAGCATATACACATGGAGAACTGAAAATAAAAATTACATTTCACAGCTTAACAGAACCTTTCGCTACAAAAAGAGGATAGTTTTTCGATAGAAGAGATTAATTTTACGCATTCCGTCAACACAGGAACTAAAGTGAAGGAAAAAAAGTGTTAATGAGTTTTATATAAAGATTATAGTATTTTAATTTAAGAGTTATATTAACATAATCAGAGTATAGTTGGCCTAGTGGTTTCATCGTGCCACTTTCACATCTGGGGTCGTAGGTTTGATCCCAGGCTGTGCACCAATGGACTTACTGTTGACAGCTCGTACAGTGAAGGAAGACATCGTGAGGAAACCGACATGCATTAGACCCAAAACCTATGACGTGTGTCAGTCTCTAAATAATTATTATTAAGATCTGGTGACCTACTAACTTATTCATTTTATTATTGAGAAATAGATCCAGAAATAAAAATTTTGGATTTGAAAATTTGATTCTACTTACTGGTACTTTTGTACCATAATGAACACTTGATAAATTGTGAGGATTCCGGCATGTCTCAGATCCAAAACTTACACCGTGTCAGTCACAGAAGGCTAATCCCCTATTAGCTTAAAGAAAATATGGAGAAGCAGATCAATCCAGAAGAAAAGAATCAAGATGTACAGGTATTTTAGTACTTACTTATAGCAAATACGATAAATGTGATTTCTATCATCGCATGATACGGATTTCGGTTATATAAGTCGTAGTTAATTATAGACATCGTGAGGAAGGTAGCCAGTGTAGTAGTCACGCCGTAGTAGAAGTATATGGTAAGAAGACGAACCCGTTTCTGAAAAATTAATGTAAAATTAATACGGAATGTGAAAGTTGTTAACAATACAGTCAAAACCGGTTATAACGACATTGAAGGGACCGTATAGTTGCCGACGTTATATCCGATAGTCGTTATAAGCAATGTCATATACACAAGTACAGTACATGTGTATGTACATTGTACATAGTTATATTATCATTGTTATCGATCTAGAATAGGTAGGTATGGGTTATAATATGGTATGTTAATATTATAATATGTAAACGAGTCAAAAAAGAAACAAAAATATTTATTACGAAATAATTAGGTACAAAAGTAATCAGTCATTTTGGTCTGTTTTTTTTTTTTTAGCCCAGTCTCAATATTTTTTGCATTTTACGTTTCATACTCCTCAAGGTATGAGTATCACCAGTATCAAACTGTGCGTTAAAGGCAACAAATTTTTTTAAGAGCCTCGGAAATCGTTGTTGGCTGAAACTGTTCGTTGGGAGAAAGTGCGTAGGTAATAATATGCCTAAATATTCATTTAATGCTTATAAATAAGATTTAAAATCGTTTGTATTGTTTTGTTTTGCTGAGATAAGAAGCGGTTGGTCGTTATAGCCGATGAATATCGATAAAATTTCGTCGTTGTAAGCGATATGTCGCTGTATCCGATGTTGTTATAAGCGGTTTGTTTACTGAATAGTTTAATAGGGATTCGGACGGGACCATACAATCTGGTTGTAATAACCGATAGGTCGTTGTAAACGATGTCGTTATAAACGGTTTTGACTGTATTTGTATTATATTAAATTATGATAACAAACGAAAAATCCACGCCCCACCCTAAGAGAGCAAGAAAAGCCGGCAACGCACTTGCGAGCCTTCTGGCAATGTGAGTGTCGATGGGCAGCGGTATCACTTATCATCGGATAAGCCTCCCGCCCGTTACCCTCCGTTACATAAAGTTACTGATTCTTATCCAAAAGATATAAGCCCGAACTCACTGAAATTTGTATATTATATTATAACAGTGTTGGCGTAGTATGATGAGCGGGTATCATCCCTGATTTTATTATTTTTAAGGGTCCAAAGCCATGCGCCTCCTTAATATTACTTGGGGTACTACATACAAGTCGTAAAGAACGATAGATAAAAAATTGAAGCTGTTTTGAGGTGGAGCCGAGATTCGACAAATTCACCAAATTTGCTTACCATATGTGCACCAACTAACATAATAATCGTGAAAACGAAATCTGTAACGTATAATAAAATTGCCAGCCACGCCCGAGCGAAGAAAGTGTTGCCATGATAGGCTACCAATGTCGTGCCCGTTAGGTCATTGTCCCCAAGGTATATCTCCAGACACAGGCAGAATATACTGAAAAGCTAAAAAAATGCAAATTTTATTTGTAATTATAGTTGTATCAATTACTTTTCTGTACCGTAATTAACATTTGCTAATATAAACTTAAATAGTCTGTTCACGCCGAGAAGCCCCGATTAGCCACCAGATCAAGCGACGCATATAGAAATGGATATTCCATTCACTCCGAAGGGATTCCAATCACATTCCCAAGCAGGCGCTTGATTGGATCCCGCAAGGAAAGCGGAAGCGTGGCCGTCCCAAGAAAATCTGGCGCTGTACAGTTGCAGATGAGGCAAAGAGAGCCGGAAGGACTTGGAGCGAGGTGGAATACGAAGACCGAACGCGATGAAGAGTCACTGTGGAGGCCCTCTGCCCTATTTAGAGGTTATAGGACATTATGTTAAGTAAGGCAAGTCGTGAACAATAAAATACTAAATATTACAAATATGTTAAAAACAGACTAAATCTTACCCTTAGAGTGCCATAAAACACTTGTGGCCCACAATGGTCACTGTAACTGACTCAGATCAAGTACATAATCAGCTGTGTGTACTAACAAATAATTTCGCCAGGAATCGAACTCAGGCTATTATACGTGCGTTCAAACTTAAGAAGTTTATTGCTTGAATTTCCTCACACACATGCATATATAAAACTTAGACAATAAACAAGGCCAAAACAGATTACATTGATAAAAAATATATATGAAACAGAAAACATAAGTAAGTACATTAATAGACAGAAAATAAAAGAAAACTGAAAATTAATATTTCAAAGAAAAAACTAAATTGTCAAACATAGTCACAATCTTCACAGCTCTTCAAATACTAAATAATTCCTCACTTAAAATTCACTTTCCACCATTTGTACGCTTATTTTAGTTAAATTAAATTGAAACACAAAATTTTATACCGTATTTAAATCTTATAATAATGCTTTTTGTTTAAACCTGCCCTGCGATTCTGTAACTCACTTCACGAACTCACACAGCGGTTTTCGCATCAGCAGTCTCTCTCAAATCAGTCGTGAAGCAGTCATTTTATAATTTGGCATTCTGATAAACAATAAAGTACAAGCTCCCACCTTTTCAGAATGACAAATCATAAAATGACTGCTTCACGACTGATTTGAGAGCGACCGCCGATGCGAAAACCGCTGTGTGAGTTCGTGAAGTGAGTTACAGAATCGCAGGGCTGAAGTTACAGTGAATATAAAAATTCTGTAGTTTAAAACAATGAAACACCGCCTCCATAAATTAAATCAAGTTTTGCTATTTAAGACAAAAACAGCTTACCAAGCAAACATACCCATACGCCAAAACACCTCTCCGTAACGGAAAGCAAAAACAGCAACGCCGCATTTCCGGTAATTCTATTCTCATGGTGAATACACAAAATGTATTTGTTGACTAGAAATAAGCGCACGGAACAGCAAGTTCAAAAGTTATCTGAATGTGTCTGACATCGTTCACTGCAATCATCTTATTTACCATTTAAGACTCGGAAATTATATTGTCAGCTTGTCGAGAATTTTGTTAGTCATATCATGTTATTCAATGTGAGTTCATCAATTTTATTAAACTCTCTCTTCCCATGAATAGAAGATGGATAGGAATCACTAAAATTTGTATGTGTGTAGAAAAAGATAAACTCGGAATGAAGTAGAATTAATAATAAGAAAATTAAGAATAAAGTTAGGAAGGAAGAATATGTATAATTAATACGTAATAATAATAAAACCCTTATGATATCATAAGTGTATAGCTATTATATATATAATAATAATAATATATATATATTAATAATATAGGGCCAAAATATAGACTACAGTATAAATTATAAATGGCGACGTGAGTGTGCAGCCTTGCGATTCTGTAACTCACTTTTCGAACTCTCACAGCGGTTATAAGGAGGGAGCTTGTAGTTTATTGTTTATCAGAATGCGAAATCGTAAAATGACTGCTTCACGACTGATTTGAGCGCGACCGCCGCTGCGAAAACCGCTGTGAGAGTTCGAAAAGTGAGTTGAGTCTTTCAAATGTTTAAAGTATGTATGTGTAAGAAAAAAAAAGAACTTATAATTGCATGCATCGTATCGCAAAAGTTCCCATGTTTTCCTGAATTTTAAATCTATTACGTATACCATAAAAATAGTTCTTAGATTACCTTGATGGTATTTAAATAGGTTCCATTTATTCCTCTTTCCTGTTAAAGCCACATTAGCTAGGATTTTCTATTCTTGTAGTGTTGTTTTACACTCAGATTATAATTTTCAACTTTGAGTCCGTATCTTCGCCAATTTTTTTTACCTTGCGCAATGAATACTCAAACTTAAACTCAAAATAACTTTATTCACAAAGGTAACCAAGTACACTTATCAACGGTGATACTAAATTTACTACCAGTTCGCAAGTCAAGGGCGTAAAGCGGCAAGAAGAACTGGCCAGATACTCTCCGCGACTCTTTTAATCGCCAAGTTTTGACATACAAATTGTTTGAATTGTTTGAACTGGAGCATATCAATCCCAAGGATTATGATCATTTAAATAATCGTCAAATTTATAATAACAGACAGAGGAAACCGCCGTTTTAGAAACAGAAATATAATAGAATATATAATTGTTTATTCGGGACGTACGAAGTATACCTGGAGAAGTCTTCGACTATTTTATAACGATTTTTCTCAAAAAATATAAATTTATAAAATACGTCTTTACTCTAGACATAACATTCAAGTAGAATTGAATTTTTAATTACGATTAATCAGTCACACATTAAGTTTAGTAAATAAAACATTCAATATAAAAAATATTTATTAGAAAAACAATCACAGCTCAAGCAAGTGTTGGTAACTTAAAACATTAACACGAATATTATGCCTAGACTATGTACAATTAAGTTTAGCACAGCCTTTGGGCCTTTTTAGACATTAAAAGATATCGTTAATATAACAATATTATGAGAATTAAAAGTGAGAAAAGAAAGTTCAATAATTATATTAAGAATCATAAACGTAAATTGAAATTATTGTCTCTTTCTGTCACGTAGTATTTACGCTTTGATGAACAGAGACTAGTGCGAATGTAAAACAAAAGACGAAACGCTGCCGGGATGTATTTGTTCGTTCGTGAACATGCATGTCTAATCGCACACACATACCATTTTAAATTCTTACCTCCTAGTACTTCGGTAAAGACGGTATTTAAAGAAATTTAGTAATAAGTTTTTTTAAGTAGATTACAGATTAAAGTAGTGTTTTTTTAATATTACAAAATTTATTCTGTATTTTTGTTTTCATCTATAATATACATTTATTAAGAACACGATTGTCCTCCTATTTCTAATACTATTTAATGTCTACAGATTCTTTGTATAGGTATAGCTCCGACTAAGAAAAATTGTTGCTACTTTTAACTTAATGGTTACAATAACTAAAACTTTTATTAACATACTATAAGAATCAATTAGCTAATTATTATAGACATATTATTATATTTCAATAGATTCTATTACGTTTATAATTAAGAGAAAAAATATTATATATTCAAAAATAATCTTTTGAAATTTTAGCCCATATCCATAGAATGAAGATTAATAAAACGTATTCTTAAATTTATTCAGTCTCGTGTGATAGCACAGTGCTTGGGTATACGCCGTTGGTATCTACTTTAATTTCGCCATTGACGATTTGATGCAGCTGATTTTCGTATGACTGACCAGATATCTCCAATTTCTTGAGGAGGCTTCTCACCAGGAATATCAAATAAAGGTGAAGACCTGAAAAGGATTTGAAACTATGTGTAGAAACAAAATAGTATTTGACATTTGTCATTAGGATTATCTATACGCGAGGGGGCCGATGGCTGGCCATGCGTCATGCTCATGAACGGGTGCTGCTTGTGGTGAATGGTCGTACTTGAATTCGTGTATGCGGTGATCTTGGTTATTTCGATTATGTGTTTGCGTGTGGTTCCCACGAGAATGTAAGCGCGTGCTCCTATTTCACCATGCCTCATGCTGATAGAGGACAAGTCTTTGTTTTTTTTTTGTTTTTTCATGTTATTATTATTAATTACTTGATATGTCATGTGGAACATGGTGCAATGGCTGCAGCTCCTTGCAAACGTTGTGTAAAAAAAATGGCGATTAAAAAGAGTGGCGGAGAGTTTATTGCCAGTTCTTCTCTGAGAACTGGCAGTAAATGTAAAATTAGAAGCATTAAAATGTATTTCTTTACTGACGAGTCATAAGTGTATAGTATGTTACCTATATGATTAAATAATTTTTAATCATATAGGTATTAGTAGGCTTTTTTTTTATAGATTGTGACTCAGTGGTTGTTTTTGCCGGAAAATATTATTTTTAATTAAATTAAAGTATCATGTATAAAATTTTACTTACAAAGTCCAAAAAGAAATAATCCACATGTCTCAAATATGAAGCTGACTGGATAATAAGATGAAAAGACACCATTAATTTGTAATATAATAGTAGTAAGCAGTGTTGTCATCGCGTAATAGTAGAACACTTTTAGTAGTCTGGTGTTTTTCTGAAAAACAAATAAATGATAGGCAAAATAAAAAAAATACTTATTGATTTTAAAGATTTAAAACAAGTTTAGTAATTTTATAAAATACAATATATCGCGTTATAGAAAATCGTGTTGTAGGATTATTCACATAAAACCATTTTTGTAACAAATCAAAATCTAGAAACACAAATATAATAAACTAATTAATTTTAATTTTATAACAACACAATGGAAACAGGTGCAAGGCACGCAAAACTAATTATGGATAAATTACAAATTATTATAAATTTCACACTACCTCCTATTACATAAAAAAATGCCATTGCAAATATTAATCCCCTTATTCTTAAAAATAAATCCGTCATATATAATAAATCGTGTCTCTTTTCCTCACAACGTAATCTCAATTTAACAGAAAGTGATAGAAGAGTACGATAGTTATGTGCAATTATACTGACATTGCACAGGGCATTGAAGAAATATTTTAAATTCCTCCTTACCAAGCCTTTTCGGTAATCATACAAGTCGTGTTGCGAATTGGTTAATTGAAAAAGTGGATCATTTACAGGATTGTGGCAGTCTAACAACGTCCCTAAATAAGCGCTATTGTAGTGTTATAAATTTAATTTTGTTTCCGAATTAAGATTTCTTTTATTATTATCATTCGCTCTAACGATGAAGGAAGACATCGTGAGGAAACTGGCTTGCCTTAGACCCAATTATTCGATCGGTTAGTCCGGCACAGGAGGCTGATAATTGTCTGTTACATTTACAAATGATCATGAAACAAATACAGAAATCTGAGGCCCAAACCTAAAAAGGTTGTAGCGCCACTGATTTATTTTATTTATTTTTTGTCATTTGAGAAATGATTTGTAATATCATGACAACTTTCACCTTTAAATAATTTTAGTTAAGTGAGCTTTCTGCCCATTGCCCCCTGTTCTATAAAAAAAAATATGTCCATATCCAGATATGGCCATGACAAATGACCAGTTTCATTATTTTTCGGATTTTGTTTCTTGCCAACACTTGTATGCCTTATTCAGTGAGTCGTGTACAGATACCGGCATACTTCTTAAGCATTAAACAAGGGAGTGGGGGAAAGTTTGCGCATCGTACTCATACACACACACTTCGCTTCTGTGCAGGCAAGGACAATTGTCCAAGATGTTTGCCGGTATCCATAATTAGTATAATTCTTACCGTATGTCCACCATAGACAAGTACCGACGCAAAAACAAAGTCAAAAATGTAGAAAACAAGACAGATCTCATCATCCACTTGCATCAACGAACCGTGATACATCAACATAGTTTCATTAAATCCACTGTGTATCGTATAACTGTACACTCCAGTCATGAACACCGAAAATAACTGAAAAAAAAATCTTAGGGTAAGTAAAACGTTCGAAGCGCTTATGATTAGGCAAGTCAGGCTGTGGATTTTTCACACAGAAGCAATGGTGTGTGTCACGCATAGACCGATCTCTTAATATACAGATACAAAATTCTTAAGCTGAACTGTGTGAACAGTACTATTTTATAATCTAATTTATAAAATTCTCGTGTCACAATGTTCGATCCCATACTCCTCCGAAACGGCTCGGCCGATTCTTATGAATTTTTTTATGCATATTCAGTAAGTCTGAGAATCGGCTACTATCGATCTTTCAAAGCTCTAAGTGATAAGGGGGTGTTCAACCAAAAAAAAATTATAGAATTTTTTTGCTTTTATATTTTTATGATACAGCATACAAAAATACATACAACTCCTAATTTTCACCCCTCTACGGTCAATCCCTATTTTTTATTATTGTAGATAATATGCACCTGGTTATTTTTATTGAACCAAAAAAAATGTTTCCTAGACATACTCGTAATATACATGGCAAAACGACGTTTGCCGGGTAAGCTAATGACACTATAAAAAAACTATTGCACGAATCGCATCGTTGAATATTTAATAATAATAATAATAAAGCCCGTTCCAATTTTTACAAATTTAGAATATATATATATATATTTTTTTTTTTTTAGTATTTTGTTGAGCCTTTCCTCCAACTTCGATTTTGTCCCCTTCTTGTGGACCCTTGGACCGTGGGGTCCAAGTACACAGGCGCTAATTAAAGCTTTAAGTTGGCGCCTGGTAGATAGTACCGGTGAATTGGTGCTTTCCTCGCTCAACGAATAAGTATCGCAATACATCGAGGTAATGAACAGTCGATCAACCATTGAATAAGCAATTTCTATTCTACCGATATTCAATTTAGCGACTTGAGAATAATATTTTTATATAATCAGAACATAACATTGAACCAAACAACTAGAGGTTATCAGAGTGAAAAATCATACGCGGAAATATAATAATATCTGTGACTTCAAATGAATATTTATAACTAGCTATATAACTGTCGTATACTTATTTTCTTTAGTAAATTGACAACTATTAAATTATTAAAAGGCCGGCAACGCACTCGCGTGCCCTCTGGCATTGAGAGTGTCCATGGGCGGCGGTATCACTTAACATCAGGTTCCAGGACACGTTCTATTAAAAAAAAATTAAAAAAAAACTAAAGTGCAAGCTGATATTTGGGCGTTATTTATTACCAAACAAAAATCTCTTTAAAATCTTTTTAGAAAAAAAATGAATTTGCGAGAAAGTGTATGTATGTTTTTGAGTCTCTATTCATCCATATCATACATCCTATTCCGATATATGTAATTATGTATACACATACTTACAACATTAATATATCCAAACGCCAAAATACCTTGCCTCAAAGGCAAGCAGAGGCAGCATCGACCTAAATCCGGTATTTCACAGAACATTTTATATCCCCTGTTAAATTTTTTCCCTTTATTCTAATAAACCGCGCGTGCGCACTCCCGATTGTAAACTGCCACGAAGTGCCACTTATCTAATAAAGACTGACGTTGTTAAATTATCTACAGAGACTCAGTACCGCCCAATTCCTATAACATCTTGTTCACTATACTGCCATTTCCGTCTCGCCTTACTTAAGCATTTTTTAAACTTGGCACCAAGATTTTAATTTTTTAGTGCCTCTAGCGATTAGAGGGATGATAGAGGTCCTGTTGAAACTGTAATCCTGAATTCAGTTCCTGTGCAAAACTTGCTTCTCTTTAAGAAGAATTGGTATGAAAGTGACGCAGAAATTATTGTGTGTGATCCCAGTCGAGTGTATTTACATATTGGTATTTTGTTATGACGAATTATGAAATTTAGTGGGTTCCAACTTTCTCAACGATGCTTTATACTGTAAATTGAGGATTATAATCCAGATAAAAATGCTTGGAAACATGCTGGTCCTGCTCCATAGAACAATCAAACTAGACAAATTTGACTGCTAGCTAAACTAGTCATAAAGGTTTATATTTGCTTTTTTCCTAATTTAACTCTCTGCTGCAATGATTTTTATAACACCATGCGCCTATTTTATCTTAGTATAGTAGTTTTTTTATTCTAGGTAAATGGTATTCACATATAATTATCAAATCAATGTAGGGGAGACCGGGTACAAAAGTAACACTTTGTACTTCACACTTGATTTGTGGCTAGGTTTTAATATTGTCATTAAATTAATATAACCATATATAAATTCAGTTTATGTTCTTTACATTAGCAGCTCGATTTATTTTACTATGGTGTGTTTTATATGAAAAACAGAGAGTTAAAAAAAAATCATCAGTTGTTACTTTCGACCACGTAGGCAGGTCGAAAGTAACAAGACGAAGAGGTTGGTAATTAATACAATATTATATGTTAAATCAACAATTATTTATTTAAAAAGTAAAAGTTCTGCATTCTGCATCCATCCACTAGCATTGCCAGCTCCGGCACAACCAACAGGACCCTCAAGAATCATATGGTCTTGGAATAGTTTAAATGGGAATACGAAAAAGGAGGAATGTGTCCTCCTTGAGCATTAATGGCAACAGCAACAGTTCCAAATCTTCCACGTTCTGAGGTTACTGCACCTACTTGTTTAGTTCCTTTTTGAGCAACAATCTTGCTAGGTTTGTTTGTTACTTGTGTATCCATAGGACTATGTTACTTTTGTACCCTTCCTCATTTTTGTTGAAACATGAAATATAACTTAAAAACGGAACGTGCTAAACAAAAACAAATTTAAACAATGTACAATCAATCTAATCAAAAATAGATATGCAAACATTCAGATTACTACCATCCTTTTACGACTATGTAAACATTAAATAACAAAATATCGAAAAACTTAGTTTTGGTTTGTAAAAACACATAGTATCCTCTCACACAACCTAACAGTGCGTGGAGTACGTGGCGACTAACTACAAGTGAGGGGGGCACTCTCAGCTATCGCCTGACGGCGGCGAAGCTGTTTTCGCCCATTGGATGAATCTAGAGAGCAATTGTTACTTTCGACCCGCCGTTACTTTTGTACCCGGTCTCCCCTATACAACATATTGTAAAAACTATAACATAACTTGTAATTTTGACTTTCAAAAGAGCATTTTAATAATCCTAATTGAAATAAATGATTCGACTTTGCAATAGCATAAACCCTATTTAGAGAAATTAACATACTAAAGATATTTTAAAAAAATTACTGAGATCGGCTGATGTTTTACTGGATTTTTTGCATTTCCGGTTAGAAAAAATAACGTAAAATCCAATTGCGTTTCGACTTTAGTTCCTGGAACTTTTGGATACTTTGTTTTTGTTGTTGTAACTTTGTTTTGATTATGTTCTTATCAATTCGACGTAGTTCGACTCATCCAATGGAGATAAACAATCGTAAAATATATTATGTACGTATGTATGGATAATGTATCTGTATTTAAATATATTCTTGGGTCGTGGGGTTCAAGTGCACAGGCGCTTATTAAAGATTTAAGTTGGCGCCTGGTAGATAGTACCGGTGACCGCAGAGCTGGCACTTTCCTGGCTCAAAGAATAAGTCTCGCAATACAGCGAGGAAATGTTGCCAGCGTTAAAGGTACACTGCCACAGGGACCAAACTTTTTAAATTTTTTTTAATTTTAATTTTATTTATTTTTAATTATTTTTATTATTACTTTATAGGTTAAGAAAATTGTAAATACTGTATTTGTGTAAAAAATAAAGTGGCACAGTTAAATTTATAATAAATAAATATTTATTATTATTCTCTTACATTAAGTGTTACATAAATTCTTTAGGGTTAAAAAAGTATTTATTTTAAGTATTAAGGTTTGTTTTTCACTGTTGAAGTGCGATTCTGGCTTAGTGCTAGCTGAAGTATTTCCGAACCAATTCGACTTAGGGTCCTTCAAGAAAAGTACCAATACTTAAAAGGCCGGCAACGCCTCGCGAGCCGTCTGGCATTGAGACTGTCCATGGGCGGCGGTATCACGTAACATCAGATGACCCTCCTGCCCGTTTGCCCCCTGTTCTAGAAAAAAAAACACCAACGCCCTTCTGTCAAATGTCAATACACTTTTTAACGTATGTGAATCTGACGTAAGGACTCGTTTTGTTTTTTATGAGGCAAACGACACCACAGGATAAGGAGCAGTCATCGCTCACTTAGTGGGTTGCCGGCCTTTGAGCAAGGAGTTTGCTCTCTTTTTAAGCAATTAGAGCTCTTATCTCTAAGGGAGGACATCCACCGGGACTCAGAAAGGAAAGAAAATGAGAAATAATTAAAGGCAAGATTTTTAATTGTACAGGTTAAACTTTTTTAATTTAAATTATTTCTAATCTTTTGATTAATTTTAATTTAAAGAGTCGTGACTGTTGTAACTCTAAAAAATCTTTTAATTTTAGATCTTTTAAACGACTTTGGGCGTTGCAATAGTAAATATGTGTACCGTAAAAAAAGATCTGTACTTATTTTTCAGATGATATTAACTTCTCGTTGCTTCATTCGATGTGTACAGTAGCATCGGTGGAACCATTTTTAATTTCAATGTGTATCGCACCAAATTCACCCAACTGATTCTCATATCCTGTATCGGATGTAGTTTTGTTTATTTTGTTTATTAAACTGTTTATTTGCAGTAGTAGGTACACATGAATAACTGAAAAAAAAACATAAATTAAAATAACGCCGATAATGTTTTAACTCTTTCTCTCAAAGTAAGTTTACGGTGTGACAAAAAGAGACAGATGTGTACTGTAGTTAAAACTGTATCTAATAATAGTGTGATTATCCAGTGGCACAAATTTCCTGGCTCAGACCACATCACAAACGAGTCTATAAAATCAGTGCAGTCATTACTGGCAGTACCGCTAACTCAATTGTTCAACCGTATTTTGGAAAATGCTAAAACACCGACACAATGGTCAGAGTCAGATATAATACTGATTTATAAAAAGGGCGACCCATGTGATGTTGCAAATTATAGACCAATAATAAGCTTACTACCGTGCTTATACAAACTATTCTCATCTCTTATAAACCGAAGAATAAGTATCATACTAGATGCAGAACAACCAATGGACCAAGCGGGATTCAGAAAGAGTTTCTCAACTGTAGACCACATCCACACTCTGGAACTTCTCATTAGAAAATACCAAGAGAGACACCGAGCACTTTATATCGCTTACATCGACTACAAAAAAGCATTCGTCACCGTTTCACATGCAAGCATCTGGAAAGCACTAACGGAGCAAGGGGTAGCGACGGAGTATATACAAATATTAAAGTGTATATATAGTAACAACACGGGCAGAGTCAAACTAGAGAAAGTCGGCCCAAGCTTTCCCATAAAAAGAGGTGTGAGACAAGGCGACCCGACATCACCTATGCTGTTTATTGCCATCCTCGAGTCGATAATAAGAAATCTAGACTGGGGCACAAGCGGCCTTAATATTAACGGAAAATACCTGAGTCACCTGCGCTTTGCTGATGACTTAGTGCTTGTATCCGAATCAAGCTCACAATTACAAGTTATGATTCAATCATTAAATGCGGCTAGCAAGAAGGTAGGTCTAGAGATGAACCTCACAAAGACAATGTTAATGACAAACAGTATAGAAAAGACAGTATCGGTTGATAGAGAAATTCTGAAATATATAAACAATTATGTTTACCTAGGAAAACAAATCAGCTTTGAAAAGGACAACAACTATTTAGAAATTGAAAGGCGAATTCAAGATACTTGGAACAAGTTCTGGAGTCTAAAGGAAATTTTTAAAAGCAATATGCCAGTAACACTTAAAACCAAAAACCAAAGCCATGTCAAGCTGTCTCTTGCCATGTCTAACATATGCTTGCCAGACTTGGAAATATACAGAGAAGATAAAAAGAAAAATCAGAACTTGTCAAAGGGGCCTAGAACGGAGCATGCTTAACATTAGAAAAATTAATAAAATAAGACACTCAAAAATAAGAAGCGTACTAAAGCTACTGATGCCCTAAACTATGCTCTAAAGCTTAAATGGAGATGGGCAGGTCATGTAGCAAGACTCTCTGACGATCGATGGACCATAAGGGTGACCAGGTGGGGTGGCCCTATTGGGAAACGAAACAGAGGAAGACCGCTCACGACATGGGCGGACGACATTGCTCAAACGGCTGGCTTGAGCTGGATGCAGCTCATCCAAAATCGAGATACATCCAGATCCCTGGAGGAGGCCTACATACAATAGATACAAAAATTAGGAAAAAATAATATTAATAATAATTGTTTAATTTACTTTCTTAAAAATATATTTGTAAAAATAGCATTAAGTTAACTCTGTTCTTTTGCAAGAAATAAAAAGGCTTTTTTATTTTTATTTTATTATTTATTTATCCAGTGGCGGATTTACTAGCAGGCTGAGTAGGCTGGAGCCTAGGGCGGCAGATATTTGTATATATATATTTGGGGATCGAATTGCTTTTGCATAGAAATCAAACAGTAACAAATCTTGTCGATTCCTTGTCATTGAACATTTGGTGTAGCAAACTTTCATATTGTAAAACTGTTAGCCCCCCCCCCACCTGTAATCCACCCCTAAACCCTTAGCTTACACTTTGTATAAGTGAATAGAGCGAAATTGCAGAATATTTAGAAATGTATAGTTCCTTCTTCCCTCTTTCCCCTATTGTGCCTTTTGTGCTCAAAAATCAAACCTTTTTAGGTGCAATTTCCAAGAAATTGTTGGATTGTAAAAGGCGAGAGCGGCACAAACTTCACAACCTCTACCTTGAAAATTTGTAAATTCGTTACCATGACCATCATCATTTAATGCTATGTTCTAGATAATTCGAATGTCTTGAACTCAATCAGTAGATTCTATTTCACACTATACACTTCCCTAATTGTAATAATTAATTAAAAATTTTGTTTTGAACTCATCATAAAGGGCTTATATTTATTTTAACATATCCGTTCTTAATCATAGAGACTTTTATAATACTGTTACTAAACTGCTCTTTTGTCTTTATCCGTCAAATATTAGTAAAATGACTGCTTCACGACTGATTTGACCGCGACCGCCGCTGCGAAAACCGCAGTGAGAGTTCGAAAAGTGAGTTACAGAATCGCAAGGCAGTTCTTTTGTTTTCTTCTTGGCAATATTGAGAATATCTGTCAATCTCATGAAGCGTTGTCCTGTGCTGAATGGTGTAATTGTACTTTAGTTTTTATATTATTAACTTACTTGTACTGATGATGAACAACCCTGTCTCAATTGCTGAATTGTAGTAAAATAATTTAGTTAAGGCATATATCTGGATAACGAATATGGCTAGTAATGTTAAACATGTGTAATAGAAGAATACTTTTAGGCAGACTGTCAAATTCTGAAAAAAAAATCAAATTAAGCATGTATTATGTTTTAATTAAAATATTCAACAATTATAATATATGTTGTGCGAGCAGTGTTGCCCAAGTGGCATCAGCGTGCGACTCTAATCCCTGACGTCGTAAGTTCGATCCCCGGCTGTGCAACAATGGACTTTCTATGTGCGCATTTAACATTCGCACGACCGGTGAACGGTGAACATCGTGAGAAAACCCGATAGCTTTAGACCCAAACAGTCGACAGCGTTTGTCAGACACAGAAGGCTGATCACCTACTTGCCTATTAGATTGACAAATGACCACGAAACAGATACATAAATCTGAGGCCCAAACCTAAACAGTTCGTAGCGCTACTGATTTATTTTTTTATATATATTGAAGCAAACTGCGAAGTTTGCTTCACTTTTCATAATAAGTTTTCATCTGAAATGACTGACGACACTGTTTCGAAAATATACAGTTTTGTACTAAACAAATACAATTGTTACACCACAACTACTATTACTCGAAGACGAAAAAATGTTTACTCATTACCTTATGGCCGCCAAAAACCAAGACCACGCTTAACACTATATCCATAATTCTGGCAATATAAGCTGCAGGTTCACCCCAGTCTTGCGCCGTCCCGTGTATAAGAAGAATGGTATGGTCCGTGAAAATCATGAACGCTGTCATTAAAGTCGACCAAAGCTAAAACAATTGCGAACTTTAAAACGAAACAAAACAAAGCTTTCATATATTAATCGATAAGACTAAAGCTATCCCGGAGTGGTTGCCTGGATCGCTCGAAAGCGATTAGGCCGCTGGTTGCCCACCTTTTTATTTAATTATGTCAATTGTGTTATATTTCTGTACATGCCAGATACTGCCCTGCGATTCTATAACTCACTTTTCGAACTCACACAGCGATTTTCGCATCGGCGGTCGCTCTGAAATAAGTAATAATAATTTGGCATTCTGATAAACAATAAACTACAAGCTCCCACCTTTTCAGAATGCCAAATCATAAAATGACTGCTTCACGACTGATTTCAGAGCGACCGCCGATGCGAAAACCGCTGTGTGAGTTCGAAAAGTGAGTTACAGAATCGCAGGGCAGATCCCGACTTATGCAAGTTCGATGTAGTTCTATCAATATCTGAGTCTGACTCTAGGCTTGATTATGTTAATCTGAGACAAATCCTATTCTAAGACGCGAACTGCAATATTTATATTATCAATCAATAGCTAAGTTATTCCTTCTAATCGATTCGGCCTTTTCTTTTTAAACAAATATAACCAACGGGATTGATTTCCCAGATGCTGACAGGTCACGGTAGATTCTTGTCGTATCTTTACAGGTTCAGGGTTAGACAAAGTGCTGCCTGTCCTTGTAGCAATACAGCTGAAGAGACGGTGTTACATGTCCTGACCGACTGTTCAATGGATACGACAGGTATAACACTGAACAAGTTATTGGAATAAAAGTAACACGATGAACTTAAAAGCTTTCTGGAATTGTTATACAAAAATTGGTAAAAGAAATAGGTAGTAGTGTGTATTGATCCGGGATACCACTACCATTTACTTAAGTTGTACATATACATTATACGTAAGTTATTTAATACCTCCGATTAAGAGAAACCTAGAAAATCTTAATATATATTATAAATTACGTGTCACGTTGTTTGTCCGCTATGGACTCCTAAACTACTGAACCGATATCAATCAAATTTGCACACCGGGTGTAGTTTGATCCAACTTAAAAGATGGGATAGCTTACATCTCAATTTATACCCACAATATTATTTTATTGCAACATATTTGTTTATTATTTGATAGTCACAATTCTAACAGATGGCGCTGTGTTGAAAGTACCAAAGTTTCACATAAGCTACAATTTACTAGCATAACCACCAAAAAAGCATGGTGGTCCCCATGACTGGTGTTCTCCTACCGTTTCCGCTACTATGTAATATAACAAAAACCTTAACCACAGCAACGCTTGGCCGGTCTGCTAGTATATATAATAAAAAAAATATAGTTATATTGAGAATCGAACATTACATATCGTAGATCATTTATTATGGTAGTTTTTTTTATCAATAATCAGAAATACGTAAACATAGCCGATATGAATACTCGATTAGTTAAAACGAATTTATAGATAAAAAAGCATGGGCAAGCGAAATACCTTTTAATTGTACAATTATTTAACTTGTTGGATACAAATAATACTTTTAAAATAGTACTTACAATATTAAAGTATCCGAACGCGATAATACCCCTTCGAAGAGGCAGGCAAAAGCAGCATCTTTGGCAAAGCGGTGCTTCGATAATCATCTTTGTAGTTTGTTTCTAAATATAATAAATGTTTAACTCCGACCGATGTTGTTGAATGAATCCATTGTGGGCAGTATCAATTATTCGCCCACGCTCCGGATTTCAGATAGTGACGATATATGAACAATTATTACTATTTGACCATGGCTTAATCACTAGTGAAGGAAGGGCGGTGTTTCCTCCAACCTAACGGGTCATAAATATAAATCTTCGGAAAAACTTCGTAAGTGCGTTTCATGGTATGACGTCATAGTGATTTTAAGCATCGGATTATAGATTTTGCTACACCGTAAGGTTTAGGTGAAAAAGGAGAACAGACTTATAATGGGGAGGTATCTATGAAAGGGAATAGAAGATTGACTGATGTTAATCTATAAACAAAACAAAATCTTAAAAGGCCAGCAACGCACTCGCGAGCCCTCTAGAATTGAGAGTGTCCATGGGCGGCGGTCACTTAACATCAGTTGAGCCTCTTGCCCGTTTGCCCCCTGTTCTATAAAAAAAAATTTGATCAGACTATATGTTGCATGAATACTGTGTAAAACACAAGATATCGAATAAAGTATAAAAGTATATAAGGAATTTAAGTAAAGGTAATTTCAGTCTAGGTTAATCTACTCTTGATAGATAGGAGAGTAGTCCCCACTAAAGTCAGAGTCTTTCATTTATCAGGACTTCTTCAGATAAGGCAGTTGAGAAAATATATCTCCTACGTTAATTTTATGATTACCTCAATAAAGCGATCAATGTTTAAATTCGTTATATGTATTGTTTGGGCCCATTTTTGTTAAGGTGATTTTTTGTGCGGTAATTTTAACTAACCTAATAAAATATTCAGGACAGTATTGTTACTAAAACAATAATAATCTTTTTATTATGATTGTCTGCTTTAAAAAATAAATTATTATTATTATATTAAATGGAAATCTCTTTTGTGTTGGCTTACCGAGTAAATTGCTGTCATAATAGCTGCAGGCGTTAAAAAGAAATAAATGTTCTATGACTAAAACGATTTATTATTTGTTTTATTTACATTTTATTTTACTAACAGTGTAATTATCACATAGGAATTTTCAGAGCTGGAGCGAATATTTTAAAACATAAATCGTTACTATTCGTAATTTTAATTAAAAATAATGAAATCACAAATTTATACACATTGATAATAAAAAATACCATAAGCCAATCTGATATTGCACTAAATTAGTATTTAATGTTAATGAAATAAAATATATTATTTATATATAACTATTCCAAGACCACAATTTCCACGATATAAATCTTTACGACCAACCAGCAGGCTCCAGAAGATACACCACTCCTTATATGGAAATAGTATTAGTTTTTACAAAAATAAATAAATAAACGTAAATTAATTAACTTTTATAAATTTGATGATTATTTATTTTGATTAAGGATCTGTAGTGAAATCACCAACTTGACTTGCACTGTTGAAGTGCTTTTCTGGCTTAGTGCTAACTGAAGTATTTCCGAACCAATTCGACTTAGGGTCCTTCAAGAAAAATACCAATACTTAAAAGGCCGGCAACGCACTCGCGAGCCCTCTGGCATTGAGAGTGTCCATGGGCGGCGAACCTCCTGCCCGGTTGCCCGGTTGAAGAAAAAAAATTGTAACGCCCTTCTGTCAAATGTCAATACATTTTTGACGCATGTGCGGCAGACGTAAGGACTCGTTTTGTTTTTAGGAGGCAAACGATACCACCGGATAACGAGCAGTCATCGCCCACAGACACCCATTTTAATGGTTTGCCGGCCTTTGAGAAAGGAGTTTGCTCTCTCTTTATGCAATTGGAGGGAAGACATCCATCGGGTGTCAAAAAGGAAAGAAAATGAGAAAAAAGTGTAGCGTAAGCAAAAACTTATAGACATCAGTCTTCTCCTTACCCTTAGACCGCTAACTACATATTCAAAATCTTGAAATTAATGGTTTTAGGGCCGACAGACAGTGGCTAGACTAGTCAAAAACTGACTAAAGGTCTGCGTCCTATACTGGCTCCTATACTTTAAGATTTTTTTTTAATATTGTAATCTATTACTGTTTTAAGATTTTTTTCTATTGGTATGTATTATTTTATATGTGATATACATGTACATGATGTACATGTAGTTACAGCATTGCAGTTATCTGTAATGGTAGCATATTTTGTTAAATAAATAAAAATATAGATTTTGTGACAATATTCGTTGCCCGATCACAAAACGAACCTTGATTTCGATGTAGTCTTGATAATTCATATGGCTAGAACTTAAGGGATGATTAAAAATAGTATTTATAAAAATAATACCTTTATTCATATTCATTAATATATAATATACAAGTATTATATTATGCGGTTTTAATAATTTATAATTCCGTAAATACTGTAGAAAAAGCAATTAACACTAGACTTGAAAAAGCTAATTTTTTTAATAAGTTTCCATCTCATTAATTTCCTTTTATTCTTACCATATAACCTTAATTTTAGTATGTATTTCTTTATTTAGTTAAAAAGCCACAAGAGTAGATACAGTTTTAGATACATTTAATAATTAAAGTCAAGGTTTTTAATTGAACAGGTTAAACTTTTATAATATTTTATTTAATTTTAATTTAAAGGAGACTTAACGCTCCCTTGAGTCAAATTCAAATCTTTTTTACATACCAGCGCTAGGTTGTGACTCTAAATAATCTTTTAATTTTAGATGTTTTAAACGACTTTGGGAGTTGCAGTAGTAAATATGTGTACCGTAAAAAAACTGTACTTATATTTCAGATGATAATAACTTCTCGTTGCTTCATTCGATGTGTACAGTAGCATCGGTGGAACCATTTTTAATTTCAATGTGTTTCGCACCAAGTTCACCCAACTGATTATCATATCCAGTTTCGGATGCAGTTTTGTTTATTTTATTTACTAAACTGTTTATTTGCAGTAGTAGGTACACATGAAGAACTGAAAAAAAAACATAAATTAAAATAACGCCGATAATGTTTTAACTCTTTCTCTCAATGTGAGTTTACGGTGTGACAAAAAGAGACAGATGTGTACTGTAGTTAAAACTGTATCTATTATAGTGTGATTATCCAGTGACGGATTTCTAGCAGGTTTGATTAGGCTGGAGCCTATGGCGGCAGATATTTGGGGAGCGAATTTTTGCTACCGCATAGAAATTAAACAGATTTTAACGTTTGCTGGTGCTTTACAGATAGAAGTCTGCAACAAATCTTGTCGATTCCTTGTCATTGAACATTTGGTGTAGCAAACTTTCATATTAGAGTAAATCTGTTAGCCCCCCCTCCACCAGTAATCCACCCCTACACCCTTAGCTTACACTTTGTATAAGTGAATAGAGCGAAATTGCAGAATATGTAGAAATGTATACCTCTAACCCCTATACGTGTCAGTCCTACTACTGGTTGGAGGCTGCGAACTAGTTTGTGTACATTTTTGTGCTTAAAAATCAAACCCAAAAAATTTAGGTGTAATTTTACATAACAATTGTAAAGGCGAGAGCGGCACAAACTTCACAGCCTCTACCATGAAAATTTGTAAAACCGTTACTATGACTATCATCATTTAATGCTAAGTTCTAGATAATTTGAAAGTCTTGAACTCAATCAGTAGATTCTATTTCACACTATGTACTTCCCTAATTGTAATAATTTATTTAAATTTTTATTTTGAACTAATCATAAAGGGCTTATGTTAATTTTAACATTTCCGTTCTTAATCATAGACACTTCTATAATATTGTTACTAAACTGCTCTTTTGTCTTTATCCGTCAAATATTTACGCTAAATGACAGAACAGCCTTGCGATTCTGTAACTCACTTTTCGTACTCTCACTGCGGTTTTCGCAGCGGCGGTCGCGCTCAAATCAGTCGTGAAGCAGTCATTTTACGATTTGGCGTTCTGATAATTTAAAATTCTTAAAATTCGAAAAGTGAGTTACAGAATCGCAAGGCAGTTCTTTTGTTTTCCTTATGGTGCCTACATTGAGAATATCTGTCAGTCTCATGAAGCGTTGTCCTGTGCTAGATGCTTCAACTCAGTCGTTCTGTACTTCTGTTATAATGGCGTTAGGTGTTTAGTTTTTAGACTATTAACTTACTTGTACTGATGATGAACAACCCTGTCTCAATTGCTGAATTGTAGTAAAATAATTTAGTTAAGGCATATATCTGGATAACGAATATGGCTAGTAATGTTAAACATGTATAGTAGAAGAATACTTTGAGGCAGACTGTCAAATTCTGAAAAAAAAATCAAATTATCTCTTGAGTAGAAGTTTGATTGTATACATTAATTAAGCATGTATTATGTTTTAATTAAAATATTCAACAATTGTTGTGAGAGCAATGTTGGCCTAGTCGTTTCAGCGTGAGACTCTAATCCCTGACGTCGTAGGTTCGATCCCCGGCTGTGCACCAATGGACTTTCTTTCTATGTGCGCATTTAACATTCGCACGACCGGTGAACATCGTGAGAAGCTTAGAGCTTTAGACCCAAAAAGTCGATAGCGTTTGTCAGACACAGGAAGCTGATCACCTACTTGCCTATTAGATTGACAAATGACCACGAAACATAAATCTGAGGCCCAGACCTAAACAGTTCGTAGCGCTACTGATTTATTTTTTACTATATATTAAACTGCGAACTTTGCTTCACTTTCCAAAATAAGTTTTCATCTGAAATTAATGATGACACAGTTTCGAAAATATACAGTTTTGTACTAAACAAATACAATTGTTACACCATAAGTACTATTACTCGAAGACGGTAAAATGTTTACTCATTACCTTATGGCCGCCAATAACTAAGACCACGCTTAACACTATATCCATAATTCTAGCAATATAAGCTGCAGGTTCACCCCAGTCTTGCGCCGTCCCGTGTATAAGAAGAATGGTATGGTCCGTGAAAATCATGAACGCTGTCATTAAAGTCGACCAAAGCTAAAACAATTGCGAACTTTAAAACGAAACAAAACAAAGCTTTCATATATTAATCGATAAGACTAAAGCTATCCCGGAGTGGTTGCCTGGATCGCTCGAAAGCGATAAGGCCGCTGGTTGCCCACCTTTTTATTTAATTATGTCAATTAATGTATTGTAGCATTACAGCTGAAGAGACGGTGTTACATGTCCTGACCGACTGTTCAATGGATACGACAGGTATAACACTGAACAAGTTATTGGAATAAAAGTTACACAGACGAACTTAAAAGCTTTTTTAAAATTGGTAAAAGAAATAGGTAGTAGTGTGTATTGATCCGGGTTACCACTACCATTTACTTAAGTTGTACATATACGTATTTTATTTAATACCTCCGATTAAGAGGAACTTAGAAAATATATTTAATAAAAAAAAATATTTATATTGAGAATCGAACATTATCGTAGATCATTTATTATGGTAGTTTTTTTAATCAATAATATATCTGTAATACGTAAACATAGTCGATATGAATACTCGATTAGTTAAAGCGAATTTACAGATAAAAAAGCATGGACAAGCGAAATACCTTTTTAATTGTACAATTATTTAACTTGTTGGATACAAATAATACTTTTAAAATAGTACTTACAATATTAAAGTATCCGAACGCGATAATACCCCTTCGAAGAGGCAGGCAAAAGCAGCATCTTTGGCAAAGCGGTGCTTCGATAATCATCTTTGTAGTTTGTTTCTAAATATAATAAATGTACAACTCCGACCGATGTTGTTGAATGAATCCATAGTGGGCAGTATCAATTATTCGCCCACGCTCCGGATTTCAGATAGTGACGATATATGAACAATTATTACTATTTGACCATTACTTAATCACTAGTGAAGGAAGGGCGGTGTTTCCTCCAACCTAACGGGTCATAAATATAAATCTTCGGAAATACTTCGTAAGTGCGTTTCATGGTATGACGTCATCGTAGTGATTTTAAGCATCGGATTATAGATTTTGCTACACCGTAAGGTTTAGGTGAAAAAGGAGAACAGACTTATAATGGGGAGGTATCTATGAAAGGGAATAGAAGATTGACTGATGTTAATCTATAAACAAAACAAAATCTTAAAAGGCCAGCAACGCACTCGCGAGCCCTCTAGAATTGAGAGTGTCCATGGGCGGCGGTAACACTTAACATCAGGTGAGCCTCTTGCACGTTTGCCCCCTGTTCTAAAAAAAAAAAAATATAATCAGACTATATTATGTTGCATGAATACTGTGTAAAACACAAGATATCGAATAAAGTATAAGAGGAATTAATTATTTAATGTTAATTTCAGTCTAAGTACTCTACAGATAGTAGCGGGAGAGTAGACCCTCTAAAGTCAGAGACTTTCATTTATCAGGACTTCTTCAGATAAGGCAGTTGAGAAAATATATCTCCTACGCTCATTTTATGATTACCTCAATAAAGCGATCAATGTTTAAATTCGCTATATGTATAGTTTGGGCCCATTTTTGTTAAGGTGATTTTTTGTGCGGTAATTTTAACTAACCTAATAAAATATTCAGCACAGTATTGTTACTTAAACAATAATAATCTTTTTATTATGATTGTCTGCTTTAATAAATAAATTATTATTATTATATTAAATGGAAATCTCTTTTGTGTTGGCTTACCGAGTAAATTGCTGTCATAATAGCTGCAGGCGTTAAAAAGAAATAAATATTATACGACTAAAACGATTTATTATATTTTGTTTTATTTACAATTTATTTTACTAACAGTGTAATCACATAGGAATTTTCAGAGCTGGAGCGAATATTTTAAAACTTAAATCGTTACTATTCGTAATTTTAATTAAAAATAATGAAATCACAAATTTATACATTGATAATAAAAAACACCATAAGCCAATCTGATATTGCACTAAATTAGTATTTAATGTTAATGAAATAAAATATATTATTTATATATAACTATTCCAAGACCACAATTTCCACGATATAAATCTTTACGACCAACCAGCAGGCTCCAGAAGATACACCACTCCTTATATGGAAATAGTATTAGTTTTTACAAAAATAAATAAATAAACGTAAATTAATTAACTTTTATAAATTTGACGATTATTTATTTTGATTAAGGATCTGTAGTGAAACCACCAACTTGACTTGCACTGTTGAAGTGCTTTTCTGGATTAGTGCTAACTGAAGTATTTCCGAACCAATTCGACTTAGGGTCCTTCAAGAAAAATACCAATACTTAAAAGGCCGGCAACGCACTCGCGAGCCCTCTGGCATTGAGAGTGTCCATGGGCGGCGACCCTCCTGCCCGGTTGCCCCCTGTTCTAGAAGAAAAAAACTGTAACGCCCTTCTGTCAAATGTCAATACATTTTTGACGCATGTGCGGCAGACGTAAGGACTCGTTTTGTTTTTAGGAGGCAAACGATACCACCGGATAACGAGCAGTCATCGCCCACAGACACCCATTTTAATGGTTTGCCGGCCTTTGAGGAAGGAGTTTGCTCTCTCGTTATGCAATTGGAGGGAAGACATCCATCGGGTGTCAAAAAGGAAAGAAAATGAGAAAAAAGTGTAGCGTAAAGCTTACCGTCAAAAACTTATAGACATCAGCCTTCTCCTTACCCTTAGACCGCTAACTACATATTCAAAATCTCGAAATTAATGGTTTTAGGGCCGACAGACAGTGGCTAGACTAGTCAAAAACTGACTAAAGGTCTGCGTCCTATACTGGCTCCTATACTTAAAGATTTTTTTTTTAATATTGTAATCTATTACTGTTTAACGATTTTTTTTCTATAGGTATGTATTATTTTATATGTGATATACATGTACATGATGTACATGTAGTTACAGCATTGCAGTTATCTGTAATTGTAGCATATTTTGTTGAATAAATAAAAATCTAGATTTTGTGACAATATTCGTTGCCCGATCACAAAACGAACCTTGATTTCGATGTAGTCTTGATAATTCATATGGCTAGAACTTAGGGGATGATTAAAAATAGTATTTATAAAAATAATACCTTTATTCATATTCATTAATATATAACAATAACATACAAGTATTATATTATGCCGTTTTAATAATTCATAATTCCGTAAATACTGTAGAAAAAGCAATTAAAACTAGACTTGAAAAAGCTAATTTTTTTAATAAGTTTCCATCTCATTAATTTCCTTTTATTCTTACCATATAACCTTAATTTTAGTATGTATTTCTTTATTTAGTTAAAAAGCCACAAGAGTAGATACAGTTTTAGATACATTCAATAATTAAAGTCAAGGTTTTTAATTCAACAGGTTAAACTTTTATAATATTTTATTTAATTTTAATTTAAAGGAGACTTAACGCTCCCTTGTGTCAAATTCAAATCTTTTTTACATACCAGCGCTAGGTTGTGACTCTAAATAATCTTTTAATTTTAGATGTTTTAAACGACTTTGGGAGTTGCAGTAGTAAATATGTGTACCGTAAAAAAATCTGTACTTATATTTCAGATGATAATAACTTCTCGTTGCTTCATTCGATGTGTACAGTAGCATCGGTGGAACCATTTTTAATTTCAACGTGTTTCGCACCAAATTCACCCAACTGATTATCATATCCAGTTTCGGATGTACTTTTGTTTATTTTGTTTATTAAACTGTTTATTTGCAGTAGTAGGTACACATGAAGAACTGAAAAAAAAACATAAATTAAAATAACGCCGATAATATTTTAACTCTTTCTCTCAATGTGAGTTTACGGTGTGACAAAAAGAGACAGATGTGTACTGTAGTTAAAACTGTATCTAATAATAGTGTGATTATCCAGTGACGGATTTAAATCTTGTCGATTCCTTGTCATTGAACATTTGGTGTAGCAAACTTTTATATTGTAGAGTAAATCTGTTAGCCCCCCCTCCACCAGTAATCCACCCCTACACCCTTAGCTTACACTTTGTATAAGTGAATAGAGCGAAATTGCAGAATATGTAGAAATGTATAGTTCCTTCTTCCCTCTTTCCCCTATACGTGTCAGTCCTACTACTGGTTGGAGGCTGTGAACTGGTTTGTGTACATTTTTGTGCTTAAAAATCAAACCCAAAAAATTTAGGTGTAATTTTACATAACAATTGTAAAGGCGAGAGCGGCACAAACTTCACAGCCTCTACCATGAAAATTTGTAAAATCGTTAGGTACTATGACTATCATCATTTAATGCTAAGTTCTAGATAATTTGAAAGTCTTGAACTCAATCAGTAGATTCTATTTCACATTATATACTTCCCTAATTGTAATAATTTATTTAAATTTTTGTTTTGAATTAATCATAAAGGGCTTATGTTTATTTTAACATTTCCGTTCTTAATCATAGTCACTTCTATAATATTGTTACTAAACTGCTCTTTTGTCTGTATCCGTCAAATATTTACGCTAAATGACAGAACAGCCTTGCGATTCTGTAACTCACTTTTCGAACGAAACAACAAACTACAAGTCTCCTTATCAGGATGCCAACTCGTAAAATGATGAATGCTTCACGACTGATTTGAGCGCGACCGCCGCGCCGCTGCGAAAACCGCAGTGAGAGTTCGAAAAGTGAGTCACAGAATCGCAAGGCAGTTCTTTTGTTTTTCTCTTGGTGCCTACATTGAGAATATCTGTCAGTCTCATGAAGCCGTGTCCTGTGCTAGATGCTTCAACTCTGTCGACGTTCTGTACCTACTTCTTTAAAATTGGTGTAATAATTGTACTTTAGTTTTTATATTATTAACTTACTTGTACTGATGATGAACAACCCTGTCTCAATTAGTAAATTGTAGGAAAATAATTTAGCTAAGGCATATATCTGGATAACGAATATGGCTAGTATTGTTAAACATGTATAGTAGAAGAATACTTTGAGACAGACTGTCAGATTCTGAAAAAAAAAGCTCCAGGTAAGATGCTTGAATTAAAACGTCTTTGACTTCGACATTTTGAGTTATCTCTTGAGTAGAAATTTAATTGTATACATTAATTAAGCATGAATTAAATTTTAATTAAAATATTCAACAATTATAATATATGTTGTGCGAGCAGTGTTGCCCTAGTGGCTTCAGCGTGCGACTCTCATGACGGACGTCGTAGGTTCAATCCCCGGCTGTGCACCAATTGGACTTTCTTTCTATGTGCGCATTTAACATTCGCACGACCGGTGAATGGTGAACATCGTGAGAAAACCCGATAGCTTTAGACCCAAAAAGTCGACAGCGTTTGTCAGACACAGAAGGCTGATCACCTACTTGCCTATTAGATTGACAAATGACCATGAAACAGATACAGAAATCTGAGGCCCAGACCTGAAAAGGTTGTAGCGCTACTTATTTTTTTTTTATATAATTATGTATATTACTCTGCGAAGTTTGCTTCACTTTTCAAAATAAGTTTTCATCTGAAATTACTGACGACACAGTTTCAAAATATTCAGTTTTGTTGCTACACCACATGTACTATTACTCGAAAACGGTAAAATGTTTACTCATTACCTTATAGCCGCCAACAACCAAGACCGCGCTTATCACTATATCGATAATTCTGGCAATATAAGCTGTAGGTTCGCCCCAGTCTAGCACCGTCCCGTGTATACGAAGAATGGTATGGTCCTTGTAAATCATGGTGACTGTCATTAAAGTCGACCAAAGCTAAAACAATTGCGAACTTTAAAACGAAACAAAACAAAGCTTTCATATATTAATCGATAAGACTAAAGCTATCCCGGAGTGGTCGCCTGGAAGAGATCGCTCGAAAGCGATTAGGCCGCTGGTTTCCCTCCTTTTTATTTAATTATGTCAATTGTGTTATATTTCTGTACATGCCAGATATAGACCAGTGCAGATAGCCTTTAAAATAAATAAAAAGTGAAAAAAATTACAGTAGGATGAAACCCATTAGAAAAGCAGGGGAATATGACCAAAATGAAAGGAAAAATAAATTACGATCGATCTGAGGTCGGGAAGGGGAAGGGGGGGGGGGGAGTTTTAAGGGTAAAAAACGGTTTATCTCGATTTCCGGCAAAACTTCAAGTCCTATCGAAGAAAGTTAAATGGCAAAGTTGGAGGTAATAAAAAGATCTAAAACTTTGGTTTTCACACATTTTTCACATAACCTCAAAATTTATGTGAAAAATTCAAAAAACCAAGTTTTGGGTTTTTTATTTTTATCTTTAACAAAAATATTTTTTTTTTAACGAAATTTGGTGAAAACTTACCTTTCTATGTCCCAAATACACTGTAATTTATTTGATTAAAAATATTTATTTGTTCCCTTATTTTGAATTAATATCGAAAAAAAACCCTAATTTTCAATCGAAAATTCTGACGTCAAAATTTCAGCTTTTTTCAAAAAGTTGATGTGCTTTCAGTTCGTTGAAATCTCTACTTTCCTATGGTAAAAAAATATATATATATTACCATAGTAAATCTTCTCTGAAAACGCAAAAAATCGTATGCAGTAACGCCCAGACCTGTCATCCCCTTCCTTACTTCTCTATGAAATACGAAAATTTTAGCCCATCTAAAGGCTAAATTTTTTTTTTAAGGTCACTCAGGTATATATAAGTTTTCTTAAAATAGTAATAAATAGGCATCTGATTATAATTTAAAGAAGATTACACACTAAGATAATGTAAATCTGCCTTTAATCTGAGACAAATCCTATTCTAAGACGCGAACTGCAATATTTATATTATGAATAAATAGCTAAGTTATTCCTTCTAAACGTCGATTCAGCCTTTTCTTTTTAAACAAATAAAACCAACGGGTTTGATTTCCCAGATGTTGACAGTTCACGGTAGATTCTTGTCGTATCTTTACAGGTTCAGGATTAGACAAAGTGCTGCCTGTCTTTGTAGCATTACAGCTGAAGGGACGGTGTTACATGACCTAACCGACTATTCTATGGATACGACAGGTATAACACTGAACAAGTTATTGGAATAAAAGTTACACAGACGAACTTAAAAGCTTTCTGGAATTTGGTGTAAATGCTATACAAAAATTGTTAAAAGAAATAGGTAGTAGTGTGTATTGATCCGGGTTACCAATACCATTTACTTAAGTTGTACATATACGTAAGTTATTTAATACCTCCGATTAAGAGAAACCTAGAAAATCTTAATATATATTATAAATTACGTGTCACGTTGTTTGTCCGCTATGGACTCCTAAACTACTGAACCGATATCAATCAAATTTGCACACCGTGTGTAGTTTAATCCAACTTAAAAGATGGGATAGCTAACATCTCAATTTATACCCGCAATATTATTTTATTGCAACATATTTGTTTATTATTTGATAGTCACAATTCTAACAGATGGCGCTGTGTTGAAAGTACCAAAGTTTCACATAAGTTACAATTTACTGGCATAACCACCAAAAAAGCATGGTGGTCCCCATGACTGGTGTTCTCCTACCGTTTCCGCTACTATGTAATATAACAAAAACCTTAACCACAGCAACGCTTGGCCGGTCTGCTAGTATATATAATAAAAAAAATATAGTTATATTCAGAATCCAACATTACATATCGTAGATCATTTATTATGGTAGTTTTTTTATCAATAATATATCTGTAATACGTAAGCATAGCCGATTTGTAATACTCGATTAGTTAAAACGAATTTAAAGATAAAAAAGCATGGGCAAGCGAAATACCTTTTAATTGTACAATTATTTAACGTGTTGGACACAAATAATACTTTTAAAATAGTACTTACAATATTAATGGATCCGAACGCGATAATACCCATTCGAAGAGGCAGGCAAAAGCAGCATCTTTGACAAAGCGGTACTTCGATAATCATCTTTGTAGTTTGTTTCTAATTATAATAAATGTACAACTCCGACGAATGTTGCTGAATGAATTGTGGGCTGAGTATCAATTATTCGCCCACGCTCCGGATTTCAGATAGTGACGATATATGAACAATTAATTATTACTATTTGACCGTGGCTTAATCACTAGTGCAGGAAGGACGGTGTTTCCTCCAACCTAAGGCCGTTTCTCCACTGCTCCTGTCCGGCAAACGTTAATTACCGATACGATTTAGGGTCGATTCAACCAAACAAGAGTAAATCTTAATCTTAGAATAAATCGTCAGTTAATCGAAAGTAAATCAATTTTACGTTTTACCAACTACAAATTCTAAGAATAGTGGGCTTATTCGGGAATTGCTACAATACCGCCGTTTCGCACGGAATAACAGCTATTCCTAGAATAATTTAATAGCGTCAGGCAGTCCAATCAGCTGATTTCTGTCATTTCAGAAATATGTATTCTGTGTTTTAATTTCAAGTCAACGCAACGCTCTAAATTAATAGTCTAGTATTGTATAATGAAACGTTTAAACAATTTATTATTTATTTATTTGTTTTTAGGTTTTTTATTTTCTATAATATTAGAATGAAATTCAACTGGGCTCAACAGAAGTTCCTTTTTAGACGAAAGCCTCAAACAAACAAGAAATAAAAACTTTTTATTGTCGTTTGACACCTGTTAAAAGCTACTTTTTCACACTATAATACGGCAAAATCGAGTTGACATGATGTATGCTCTTACACTGTCCCGTTGTAGAACAACATTTATTTGCCGAGTTTTATTTTCGTTCACCATTCTCTTGCTATTCGCGTATTGTTATTCCTAGCACAATTATACTATCGATTACGTGGACAAACGATTATTTACTCGAGATTAAAATCATGGAATAGATTATTCTTGGTATAGTTACTCGTGTATAAATTGAAGTTTGGTCGAATCGACCCTTAGAAACTCAAGACAGTACATACGTACTTCTCCACTACTCTGGCATCCGATTTTTATCGATCCGATAACTTGCTAGATCGGAACGCGGTGTTTTATCGGTCCAAGTATATTCAAGTATCCAAGAGGTTATACATTATTATTCACAGGTTTATTTATAGTTTGTTTAATTTGAAAGATTCTGGATAACCTGGACCAAACCAAATTATGTTGCTATTTATTTACATTTTTATCCCATAGTATTAGTGAACTATTTATTAAGTAGATTATAATATTTTAAGATAGGCAATATAAAAAAAGCAATAAACTTGTCACGGCAATAAAATATTCAGAATTTAGAACGTTTTATTAATAAAATAAAGTATATGGGTTTTAGTTAATATAGGTGTTGCATGATAAATATACAAGTATCGATTATTGTACAAGTATCGGATATAGTGGAGAAGCGCAATCCGGCCTTCCGATATTTTTCTCATGACTCATTCCGGTATCCAACGCCGGACCGGAGCAGTGGAGAAAGGACCTAAAGGGTATAAATATAAATCTTCGGAAAAACTTCGTTAGTGCGTTTCATGGCATGACGTCATCGTAGTGATTTTAAGCCTCGGATTATAGATTTCGCTACACCGTAAGGTTCAGGTGGAAAAGGAAAACAGACTTATAATGGGGAGGTATCTAAATAAAGGGAATAGAAGGTTGACTGATGTTAATCTATAAACAAAATCAGTGTACCAATTCTTAAAAGGCCGGCAACGCACTCGCGAGCCCTCTGGCATTGAGAGTGTCCATGGGCGGCGTTAACACTTAACATCAGGTGAACCTCTTGCCCGATTGCCCCCCGTTCTATAAAAAAAACGTGAATCAGACTATATGTTGCATGAATACTGTGTAAAACAAAAGATATCGAATAAAGTATAAGAGGAATTTATTTAATGTTAATTTAAGTCCAGGTTAATCTACTCAACAGATAGATAGGAGAGTAGTCCCCACTAAAGTCAGAGACTTCTTCAGATAAGGCAGTTGAGAAAATCTATCTCCTACAAGCCGTCGGAAATATCTGCGAACCTCGCTGGAATGCGAGTATGGAAGCGATTCTTTGTATTATTTGTAAATTTGTAAATAATTTGAATTTTAAATAATGTAAATAATAAGTATTTGTAAATTTCAAGTAGGTACGAGTATCAATAAAAATAAGTACACAAATAAAATATTTTTTATTTTTACATCTTCAATTTTTTTGCTATCTCTCCAGTTTGTATGACATCATTAAACCAGGTTCGCAGATATTTCGATTCGACAATACGCTCATTTTATGATTATCTCAATAAAGCCCTCAATGTTTAAATTCGCTATAATATGTATAGTTTGGGCCCATTTTTGTTAAGGTGATTTTTTTGTGCGGTAATTTTATAATTAATATTTAATTTTATGATTGAATATAACATATAACCTAAACCTAACCAAAATATTCAGGATAATATTGTAACTAACACAACAATAATCTTTTTATTATGATTGTCTGCTTTAATAAATTAATTAAATGGAAATCTCTTTTGTGTTGGACTTACTACGTAATTTGCTGTCATAATTGCTACAGGCGTTAAAAGAAATAAATGTTTTATGACGAAAAAGTTCTATTATCTGTTTTCTGTATTTACAATTTAAAAGTGAAACAGTGTAATAATCACATAGTTATTTTCAGAGCTGGAGCGAATATTTTAAAACATAAATCGTTACTATTCGTATTTTCAATTAAAAATAATGAAATCACAAATTTATACATTGATAATAAAAAATACCATAAAACAATCTGATATTACACTAATTAGTATTTAATACCAATGAAATAAAATACCCTTATTTTATAAATATTATATTCATATAATTAGAATTACCACAATTTCCACGATATAAATCTTTACGACCAACCAGGCTCCAGAAGATAAACCACTCCTTATATGGAAATAGGGGAGACCGGGTACAAAAGTAACGGCGGGTCGAAAGTAACAAATGCTCTCTAGATTCATCCAATGGGCGAAAACAGCTTCGCCGCCGTCAGGCGATAGCTGAGAGTGCCCCCCTCACTTGTAGTTAGTCGCCGTGTACTCCACGCACTGTTAGGTTATGTGAGAGGATACTACGTGTTTTTACAAACCAAAACTAAGTTTTTCGATATTTTGTTATTTAATGTTTACATAGTCGTAAAAGGATGGTAGTAATCTGAATGTTTGCATATCTATTTTTGATTAGATTGATTGTACATTGTTTAAATTTGTTTTTGTTTAGCACGTTCCGTTTTTAAGTTATATTTCATGTTTCAACAAAAATGAGGAAGGGTACAAAAGTAACATAGTCCTATGGGTACACAAGTAACAAACAAACCTAGCAAGATTGTTGCTCAAAAAGGAACTAAACAAGTAGGTGCAGTAACCTCAGAACGTGGATGATTAGTAACTGTTGCTGTTGCGATTAATGCTCAAGGAAGACACATACCTCCTTTTTCGTATTCCCATTAAAACAATTCCAAGACCACATGATTCTTGAGGGTCCTGTTGGTTGTGTCGGAACTGGCAATGCTAGTGGATGGATGCAGAATGCAGAACTTTTACTTTTTAAATAAATAATTGTTGATTAAACATATAATATTGTATTAATTACCAACCTCTTCGTCTTGTTACTTTCGACCTGCCTACGTGGTCGAAAGTAACAACTGATTTTTAACCGTCTGTTTTTCATATAAAACACACCATAGTAAAATAAATCGAGCTGCTAGTGTAAAGAACATAAACTGAATTTATATATGGTTATATTAATTTAATGACAATATTAAAACCTAGCCACAAATCAAGTGTGAAGTACAAAGTGTTACTTTTGTACCCGGTCTCCCCTAGTATTCATTTTTACAACAAACTCCAAAACAAATTATCACTGATTAAATTCAAAACTCTCGATAAACGTAAATTAACTATTTTTTATAAATTTGACGATTATTTAAATGATCCTAATCCGTGTAATTGATTTGCTCACACCTTGGCTATTAAATAGAGTGGACGTAGAGTTTCTTGCCAGTTCTTCTTGCCCGCTTTACGCCCATGAGTTGCGAACTGGTAGTAAATGTAAATTTAGAATCAATTTAACAACTTTTCTGTTGACGTTCATAAGTGTACGTAGTTAGCTACATGAATAAAGTTATTTTGAGTTTAAAGTGATAAGGTTTTATTTAAATGTAAACCCAACTTAACCGATGACATTATTCATATAACTAAAACATTTCGCTCACTTACTTGTGTTGCTTTTACACTTAATAACTTAAGTAATACTTAAAGCGCAAGCGAATTGGGTCTTCTCGGTCGCCTTACTTCATCCGAATGTCTTAAACCTCTATTATCGTTATCACCCTCATCTCTCTCTCTATCTTGTGTCACAAACAGCACGTCACGTGGCTGCAATTGTTCTTGGTTGTAGATAATGGGTCCATCTTTAAAATTCACCACTTTGTCTTCTGTTTCTTGACTTAAGACATCGAAGGATTCAGGTGATGAGAGGCTGGTAACAGTGGTTCTTTCAGATCTGATTTCCATGTAAGGTGATGTGGGACATACGCAGGTTCGGCAATGGGGCCCACCTTGTATATTTGGATTCCATGCTTCGACCTGACTAGTAAATGTAGTGGTCAGGGGCTCTTCGGGGACGATGCGGGATTTGAACGCCATTTGCCTGTATTGACTGTTGATGGCGATCAAGTTGTAGAACTCGGAACCTTGAAAAATGCAATGCTGGTTTATTACGTAAGTCTAATTGTATTCATAAAAACCAAATCTGTCTTATCGCAATTTTAACGAAAGTGAGGAAATTTATGGAAAATGCTACTTCGTCTGTGTCAAATTATGTTAACGCCGATGTAATGAGATCAGTACTTTAGTCAAAACGGTGTAATTGGTTTATAAGGAGGAAAGTATAGTCTTAAAACGGTAAAGAGAATCAGTAGGGTTTACTTTTTCTAGCTTCTCTTTATATACGCAACTGAGAGTATCATTCAAAGAATCTTGAATTTAATTTATTTTCTTTTTTTGTAGGGGGGCAGGGGATTATAGTATTACTTTTCTATAACTGCGATAATTAATACTATTCGTACAAAACGAATAACAACAAACATAAAACTGGCTCTCTCACCGAACGAAATGCGATTATAACAAGATAATGGTGAAATGTGTTGTTACAATATTTTGTTTCAATATTTTAAGTGCAGTATCAATGATAAGGATCTTCTCAGATCTGAAGACTGAAAGCAGCATCATGGTACTTCCAGAAGGAAGGGGGTTGGATGATTGTACTGATAGTAATGGTTTAATGTGTTACAATATTTTTAATACAGTATCAATGATAAGCCTGTCAAATGTTGCAGTTTCATAAAATTTTCTTATAAACCAACTTGGCAATCTAAAAGAGTGGCGGAGAGTAAATTCTTCTCGCTCTTGATTTATTAACTGCTAGAAAATGATGGGGTTAATTAGCATACATAGTTACAATACATTTTATTTGATTAAAAATTTGTAGAAAGGAAGTCGAAACATCGCTAAAAATAGATTTATCCACTTGTTCATAACAATTTAATCAGTAAATATTATCAATTGTATATCTCTTTTCATCCTACAAATATTTAATTTGACGGAAAGAGACAAAGGTAAATTTGTTGTATCAGGGCTCTACCTCAAAACAGCTCAATTTTTTTTTCCATAAATATTTTCAACAATGGCGTACCATGCAATAATATGGTGGCGCATGCTCTTTAGAAATTAATTAAAACATCGTAATTTGTGAAATGAATGAAAGAAGATCCAAATTTTTGGCACTAACCTAACCTTTTTTTTTTTTTTTTTTTTATTGTTGGGAAATCAATTTACTGACCCCCGCGCCGGGGCAACGATTTAAAAGTGGCGCAGGGAGTGTGGGAGTCAGTCCGTATGGTGCAATGGACACTACCCACTAAAACCCAACAGCCCCATCTGGTTACTATGGACGGTAGGCACGGTAACAGTTTCCCTTAATCCGTGCCTCCGTCATAAGTCTGCTGGTGAGCACAACTTCTGCGTTGCCCAAATACTGTCCTAAGGTCCCAGTGGAGTACGTGCGTAATCGCGACGTCTCCTTCCAGGCCTTTTTTTGCGTTGAGGGTCGGCGTCTGGGTTACACTCCCGAACCCTCTCCGCATTCTCTTTAAGTGTAATGACGGCCTCACAGAACGCTTTGAAAGTGTTCCACGGACCGTCACTGTCAGCCTCCATCATAGCTTTCACTATAACTGGAAGCGACAGGTCCAAACCGAAGGTGGCGGTTAATAGGCTACGTTGAGAGCTCCACGCCGGACAAACCTCTAAAGTGTGTTGCGCTGTGTCGTCTGCGAAACCACACTCGTGACAAATGGGGGATGCCTCCCTCCTGGCAACCCTGTGAAGGTATCCACCGAAACATCCATGGCCTGTGAGGACCTGAACGAGTCGGTACGAGAGTGCCCCCCATCTTCTATTTACCCACAAGTTGAGCACTGGACGTATAGATGTAATTGTCCAGACTCCTGCCCTGTGATCTTGTAACTCATCCATCCATTTCTGAAGGACGGTCACTTGGGCTTCCCGTCTCCAGCTGTTTATGTGCTCAGGAAGGGGGTCGAAACCCCTACTTCTACTATCTGCCCTATGCCAATAGATCTTGGCCAGGGCAGCCGCTTCGAGGTGCCAGGGGGCAGTTCCTGCAATAACACACGCTGCCTCGCAAGAGACGGTGCGGTACGCCCTTGCCACCCTTATGGCCATCGCCCGTTGCGACTGTCTTAGAATCGCCCTGTTTTGAGCGAATAGACAATCGGCCCAAATGGGGCATCCGTAGAGGACCTTCGCCCGGACCACACCTGCAAATAACCGGCGACACCCCGCACTCGGCCCACCAAGATTTGGCATTAACCGGCAGAGTGCCATAGCCGTGGTAGCGAGCTTCGGGGCAAGTGCCGAGAAGTGATCCTTAAAAGTCCATCGAGAATCGAGGACTAGCCCGAGATACTTTAAAGTGGGGCTTACTCTTATGGGCACACCACATACGACCAATTGTGTACCGTCAGGAGGAGCTCGTCTTGGACCGTGGAAACAGACCGCCCCAGATTTCTCGAGGGCGACTTGGAGGCCAATGCGCCTTATTTGCGCCACAACCTGTGCCACCCCCGCCGTTGCGAGGATGCAAGCTTCTCTGTATGTACGACCTTTTGCAGTGATAAGTGTGTCGTCGGCATAACATATTAGGCTGACGCCTTGCAGATGTGAGCCACGAAGGACGCAGTTATATCCGATATTCCATAGGAGTGGGCCTAGAACAGACCCTTGTGGAACACCACACTCAACCCTGTGTTCCTTCCAACCTCCCCGACCCGGGTAGATCACGGTACGGGCCGAAAGGTATGATCTTATCATGCGCCGGAGGTATACTGGCACGTCATGGAAGATTAAGCCGTCTATAATGGTATTCCAGGGAATGGTGTTAAAAGCGTTTGCTATGTCTAGTGACACCGCCAGCACCACCCCTCCTTGCGCGAGTGTCTCCTCGCAAACGTCTCTTAGCCTTGCAACGGCGTCGATGGTAGACCGGGCGCGCCGGAAACCGAATTGGGTATCGGCCAAATCCGGCCCGTCCGTTGCAAGGTGTTTTACTATGCGGGATGCTAGCACTCGCTCGAATAGCTTGCCTGCTTCATTTAATAAAACAATTGGCCTATAGGCCGATGGGGACTCAGGTGATTTACCCTCTTTCTTTAATAATACAAGTTTTCCCGTCTTCCAGCTACTCGGAAAGTGGCCGTTCTTTAAAATATGGGTTAGCAACTCCCGAAACCTCTCTTCCAGCCCGTTATTGAGGACATGGACCCAGACCTTCCCGTGAACACCATCTGGTCCGGGGGCTGTCTTTTTGCTCTGAAGCTTAAGTACTGCAACAGAGAGTTCCTCAGGCGTCACTTCTGGGACTTCCTCATCATAGTGGAGGTCGTCGCGAGATGTTGGATGCGAACTGTTAGCCGGGAATAGTGCGGAGACTACCGTATCCAGGAACACCGGTTCTAGAGTGGTAGTGAGTGGCGGAAGCCAGGGGCGCAGCTTGGTCATCACTAGCCTATATGGCCGCCCCCATGGGTCTAGCTCTAAAGTTTGTAAAAGATCTTCCCAAGCTTTCTCTTTGGCCTCTCCAATTGCAATGCGCAAAGTTAATTTTGCTGCTTGGTATTCGCCGTAGCACCTTCTTTCTTCTTCCGGATCGTGTGGAGCAAGGCGTCTTCGACGTAATCGGGTGTAGCGACGTCGGGCAACTACACAAGCCGTCCGTAGCTGGGTGAGTTCAGGCGACCACCAGTACACTTGTCGGCGGGGCGGAATAGGGCGGATCCTTGGCATTGCAGTGTCGCTAATACGTCGCAAAGCCTCTCCGAACCATTGCACCTCTCTATCTGCTAAGATAGTATTTGGCTTAGGGCACCACGCCTCTGTCAAAGATGCCAAAGACAGGGAGTCAAAGTCCAGTTTTTTACGGGACCATTTTGGCCCTATTTCCGGTGGAGGCTGATTTGATCTACCAGTTGCTGGTGATAGCTGTTGATGGGGACTCACCAGGCACCGAATGTACCTATGGTCCGAAAGCGTTTCAACCTCTGTAAGTACACGCCAGTTGGAGACGCGATTTGCTAGTTCCGGGGATGCAAAAGTTACATCAACGATAGAACTGCCCTGCATTCGCACGCATGTGCGTTCCGATCCTCGATTCAATATCACCAAGTTGTGAGTGGCGATCCAATCAACCACCGCATCGCCACGGGCTTCGGTTACCGGAGAGTTCCACATAGACGACTTCGCGTTGAGATCCCCTGCAACAATAACATTTAATGGTCGAGCCCATTCCACCAGGGAGCCCATTTCTGCCAGAAAGGCCTCGAACTCTGTAATACTCCGGTTCGGCGAAAAATAAGCTCCAATTACAACGACTTTTTCTAGTTTAACAGCGACGCAGCCATTTCCTTTTAGCGAGGCTTGAGGCAAGCCTTCAGGCAACGAAACGGCAATCGCAACTAAACCGTTGCGGTCGCCAAACCAGTTTTCCCTCTGGGGGATCATATACGGCTCCGATACTATTGTGATATTGATTAACCACTGCGCCATGCTCTGGAGTAAAAGATCCTGAGCTTTGGCGCAGTGGTTGATGTTCGCCTGTAGGATTTGGAGGGCCATCTATGAACCAGGTGTTATCTCCATTTGCTCTGTGTCCCTGATCGGTGGGGCACCAGTGGCCGTTTTGTTCGCGGTCCACGTCCTTCTGGGCATCTTTTTGCTGGGGGCCGAACACGCGTTACCCCCCAGTAGATGGTTTGCTCTTTGGCCAGCCGCAGCACACAGAACGCATTGCGGATTTGCAGAGCAACTCCCTGCTCGGTGGTCAGATTGACCACACCGAAAACAAAGGTGACTGCGGTCCATATCCGCAGTACACCGTGCTGCTACATGACCGCCCTGAAAGCAGCGGAAACATCTCAGTTCTCGGGCCCTCAAGAGAACAACTCGGGCAGAAGCCCACCCCACTAATAACCTTCCTTCGGTCAGCTTTCTGGCCGCCGTCACTGGGCACCTGACCCATGCCGCAAAAAGGCCAGTCCTGTTCTGACGGACGCTACCGACCTTCACATTGTCCGGCGAGCAGCTGACCTTAGAGCAAATGGCTTGTTTGACCTCTTCTGGGGTGACTGTTTCATCCAGCCCCGAGATCATCAACTCAGTTGATTTAACAGGTCTGGAAACCCGGACTCTTCCGTCACCATAGACCTCCTTTAATCTAGACGCCAGAATATCCGCCTTCTCCTCACCACCTGTCCCGGGGACCTGAATGATGGTGGCCCCCGTGACAGCTCGTCTGAACCGGACCGCTTCTATACCAAGCTCAGCCAGATTTAGTTTTGTCTTCGCCTCTTTTAGGACTGCTACGTATGTAAGGCCTTTCTCTTCGGCATCCGGCGGAAGCGTTAAAACAACTGCTGCGGAACTGGGCGTACGGAGCTTCAGTTGTGCAGCTGTTGCCATTGCCTGTCTCTTAGGTTGTGCTGGAAGTTGTTGAGCACCTTCATTCTTCTTCCGGCGCAATCCTTTCTTTACCACCTTATTCCACGTTTCATTAGTAGAGGGGAGCTCTGGCAGTGGGCACGGTGGTGACAGAGGGGCAGCATTAGGGACAGTTGTCCCTGTAGGCACATTCTCTTGCCTTCTCTTAGGTTTCTTCTTCTTTTTCTTCTTTTTCACGCCGTCCTCCGGTTGAGTTGCCGCTGTATTCGAAGTGGGCGCTGCTGTCGTCTTTCTAACCTTGGAGGACCCCGACGTTGTTGCCACAGCCTCCGGCTTATACTTGTCAGCGGAGAGAGGTGGTCGTATGCGAGGCTCCGGGTTGAGTCTTGGTTCTATGCTTTCTATTCTAGCATTGATCCTATCTACAAGGCGGCTCATGAGCCTTGCCTCAAGGTCCTCTAAGTCCGGTGTTGGTACCGGTTCTGTAGGGCGTTGCTTTATTAGCTCTCGCAACTCTCCCATCTCTTTTTGGAGCGCCTCCAGAAAGTTTCGGAGCCGCTCGTTTTCACTTCGAAGAGCTCGCGTCTCATCCGAAACAGACATCTGAGCGAGTACCTCTGTGTCCTCTTTAATCGACTTAGCGACGGATTTGAGGGCGTGGACAAATGTACCCTTAAGATTTTTTGACTTAGTCGCGACTTTCTCTACCATTTGCAGATTAGCTTCGATGCGCCTCTGCGCTAGATCTGCCGTCAAAATTTCCCCTTCTGCATTCATTGCCGCTGGTGTTGGTGCGGGTTTACTCGGCTCAGTCAATGAAGCGAGGATCTCCTCCTCGGCCTGGGCTTCCTTTTCCGTTTTCTTGGCCTTTAAATAAGCAGACCTAGCAGGCGCCAAGCCCATGTACCCTCTGGTTTTTGGTGGGCGGCCTCTTCCTCTTCTTGTTGTAGCAACTTTTAGTGGGGTCCGAACAGACGACTCGCTGATTGTACTGTCGCCATCGTCTTCGCCACTCCTGGTTCGTTTGCGAGAACTCCAGAATCTAGGATATGTAGGGTCTGTACAATCCAGTGATCTGGCGCTGACCATAGATGTCGCGGAGGAATCCGATAACCTTCCAGCATCAGACGTAGGCGCGTCAACTGGATGGTCGCCAAAAATGTCCCTGGAAACGCTCGGCACCGGCGTAATACATAGAGTGCTCTCAGGCACCACAGTCACTTCTTGTAATTCTCTCAGATCCGGGTTTATTGGTTGGTCCGTGGATATCATTCTACTATCGCATGTATTATTTCTAATGATTTTCTCCTCGCTCGCCTCGGCAAAAGCGCCGGAATCATGAAGATTGTCCCCCCCCAGAGTACGGTGGGACTTTTGCACCGGCTCTTGCGAGCAGGTGGCGGGATTTGACCCGCCTGGGGTAGTTTTACAAGTATTTGTCTTCATTTTCGCTTTAATTTTTATCCAGGTAAGACAGCTCACCCTGGGACGCCCTCGGGACCGAACTCCCCCCGGCCACTCACCCCATCGCCGGGCGCCAGAAACTTGAGGTTAGGGGCTCGCCGTCAATTCGACGAGCCTCGCCAGCCTTAAAGGCCAGCCATACCACGCGCATGAAGCGCCGCCGGGGCCAGATAGAATGGCCCCCCTCTATGTCCGATTCGCTTCACCAAGGTGCTGGCTTGCACCCCAGTTACTAAGCCCTCCCCGGCCACGTCAAGGCTCGGACCCCGCAGGATGGACATCTGCGGTGGGGAGGGGGCACTAACCTAACCTAACCTAACCTTTTTTCTATCTTTCTATACAATTTAGAAATCTGATAATATTACATGCATAATGGATAATAATTGTTTCAGTTCCCAGTGAATCACATTTTAATTTTTTAAGGGGTTGGCCATGCGCCTCCATAATATTACTTGGGCTATGATTTTAATATATGAATATTATTAAAAATATATAAATTCGTTTAAATAATCTATACTTACATACACCGACGAAGAATAATATTTGTACTGGCAATATAAGAAAGGTTTTAGCTCCGACTAATATTATAATATCAAAAATCCAGTTCGGTATCATCGTGTAGAAAACAAATTTCAAAATCTTGGGTTTTTTCTGAAATTTTACATAATACATTCTTTGAATCCGCCAATTACCACTATTAACATAAAAACCTAATATGTTCTTTGCTTGCACATAATCTAAGTATATGGGGTTGAATTCTCAGAAAAACACTTGTTGTTTCGGGTTGGCATGGACGGCTAGAACATACGATTAATCGCTATTTTTGTTTTTTCTTATAGAATAGGGAAGGCAAACAGGCCTATGGGACGCCCAAAAAATACTCGTGCCCCATACTCCTCCGAAACGGCCGATTCTAATGATATTTTATTTTCATGTTCAGCAAGTCTGATAATCGGCTACTATAATATATCTTTCAAACCCCTAAGTGATAAGGGGTATCCACCGAAATTTTATTTTTTAGATTTAATTTTTTGGTTTTATTTTTTTATAATACAGCATACAAAAGTACAGTAGTTTTTTGTAATACAACAAACAACCCCTAATTTTCACCCCTCTACGATCAACCCCTATTTTTTATTATTTCAGATATTTTTATTGAACTAAAAAAATGTTTCCTAGAAATAATATACATGGCAAAACAAACGTTTGCCGGGCCAGTTAGTTATTATATAAAACACTAAGCATCCATTACGTGGTCTAAAATATTTGAAATTATTTTTTTATTTAACTTTTCCATTGGTAGATAAGTTTTCATATATGCATCTGATACACATCTCTGTTTTAATGTCTGCGAAACAGCAAGAAACATTTAATCTGGGATTTTAACGCCCAAACTCAAGGTCGAAGCTAAGAAATAGGCCAGCAATAGATACTAACTGTACTGATAAATATATATTACTTACGAAAAAGATAGCGTAAAATCCTGCCAAAATGGTAACAATATAAACGAACTTCAAGATAATCCATATGATTAGATAGATCTTCATTGCCAATACAATATTTTGGACCATAACGAGGTCTTCTTCAGTGATTGTTTTGTTAAACCGATCACCAATTACTGTAACTGTTACGCCATCCAGGGCAGACGCGGTGGTAAATAATTTCGATAGTCCATAAGAATTGATTAAGATTAGGATAGCTACTAAAATCTGAAATTTAATAAATATATTTAAAAAACCTTGAGCAGTGTTTGCCTAGTGGCTTCAGCGTGCGACTCTCATCCCTGAGGTGGTAGGTTCGATCACCGGCTGTACACCAATGGACTTTCTTTCTATGTGCGCATTTAACATTTGCTCGAACGGTGAAGGAAAACATCGTGAGGAAACCGACATGTCTTAGACCCAAATAGTCGACGGCGTGTGTCAGGCACAGAAGGCTGATCACCTACTTGCCTATTAGATTTAAAAATGATCATGAAACAGATTGAGAAATCTAAGGCCACTGACTGACTGACTGATTGATATATTTTATTTTAAAAACCTTGCTGCAAAGGCTTGGTTCGTTAAAGTTTTAAACTAGGGACTGAAAAAAGGATGTCTAAAGATTCCCCAATTACTTTGTTATTTCTTGAAAGTTTCTTTGTTGAGTTGAAGTTGTATTCTTAGAAAACTCAGGAAATCTTTTATGTAACAGAGGGCAAACGGGCAGGAGGAACACCTGATGTTAAATGATACGTCCGCCCATGGACACTCAAATTGCCAGAAGGCTTGCTAATGCGTTGCTAGCCTAGGAGAATGTGAGCAGCTACAACATACGTTATTGTTTTATAAATTCTGTAAAAGACGCGGTAACCATAAAATTTGTAAATAGTTTAAGGTAGCATGTAAATATATATTATAGTTATTGTATGGGGTCTGTGCTGTATTTTTTTTTTTGCAGACAACTTGCTAGCTTTGTGTCTATCAAGCAATACCGATGCGGTAACGATGATACTGTCACAGGCTGGGATATTTTAATATATCGTTTATTAAAACCTAAACATAACAATCAAGTATACAGTATTTACATTTTCTTTTTTTTTCATTTTTCTTTACCTACATAGTAATAATAAAAATAATTAAAAAGAAAATTTTAAGAGTTGGGTCCCAGCAGTGTTAAAGCTGGCAGCATTTCTAAGCTGTATTGCGATAATTATTCATTGAGGAAAGCACCAGCTCTGGGGTCACATCGGTACTATCTACCAGGCGCCAACTTAAATCTTTAATTATCGCCTGTACACTTGAACCGCACGGCCTAGGAGTCTCTAGTCCAAAGGGAACAAAATCTAAGAAGGTGAATATTTAACCCGTTAATATTGTCCACCTGGTCTGCGGCCGTCCCAACCGCTTTGTTACTTGTCCGAGGGAGATGAGGCGGGGCTAACGTGTACACACAAGTAGCAGCAATTTGTGTCAATTTTATTTTTAATAATTTTCAATAAATTCAAATATATTAGAAGAGTTTCAGTAAATATTTTCGGTTCGTAAAAGTAATTGTAAAGCAAACATACCAGACTTAAAATTGACCGGATATAAATTCCAGTAGAGAGCGTACAGCAACCACAGTACCTACTCAGTTCCGGCCAATTGCAGTTGTTTAACCGCAAAACCCTGAAAGTTATCGTTAATTAAATTGTGGTTAAATGTTAACGATAATACAGCGAGTGTCGAAAGAAAAATATATGTATGTCATGGAAGACTTTTCCACTTGAACACACAAAATTTCATCAAAATCTGCCCAGCCGTTTACGAGTTTATTTAAGAACACATCCACATAAGATTTCTATATATAACAGCTGTTTATTTGCTATAGGTAAATAACCTAGATACCGACTGCAGCGCCATCTGCCGGGCTGATTTGTGAATCTAAACCATCCAGGGCGCCAGCCAAACGCATACAAATTTATTCAAATCGGTCCAGCCGTATAAGAGGATTTCAGTGGCATACACACGTACAGTAGAATTATATATAAAGGTAGGGCGGGTGATTAGGTCAATCTCTCTTGTCTCTCTCTGTGCTTTTATCCACAATATATACTTAGAGAATAAGATTGATCGATTCACCTTGTACGTGAATTGTGGACACTGTGAAGATGGAACTGATACTGTATGACGTGAAGGGGGTTTTTTCGAATTGAGTGTAGTATCGCCATATCTGATACCGGGACGATGCGTATATGTCGAAGTGTGTTCTGTGTTCCTAGTTGGGCTAACAGTGTTTTTTTTATAAAATATTAATAGCTTATTATATATTTATTTTATACTAGCTGGCCTGGCGAACATCGTACCGCCTAACAGTCGATTCTTTATTTTTTTTAAATACTTATTCTGCTATTCGGGACACCGGTCTAGCTAGTAAGATAAAAATATAAAGTTGATAAGACAACAAATACATTATGTCAAAAAATAAAAATTTACGTTCCCGGAACCCCTCCACTAACACTTGAACTTTATGATATGGTATTGAAGTTCAAATTGACTTTTAAGTATTATTACGAATATTTTGAATGGGAATATAGAAAAGTGTTGTTTTTAGACTTTTTCACTCAATTTTTTTTTAATTTTTCTCTCCGTAAGAACCAGCCTCGTACTTCAAGGAATATTATAAAAAAAGAATTGGCCAAATTGGTCCAGGCGTTGTTGAGTTATGCGCTTACCAACACATTTTGCGATTCATTTTTATATTATAGATTAGGTAATTAGCTGACCTCAGAAGTAAAAACAACGAAATTAGTTCTTACAGTGTTCGTTTCATTTACTAATCAAAATTATTAAATTACATTGAAATTAGTAGTTGAAATACCGTGTACCACGTAAATAAAATTTGATTTCCACTTTACACAAGAGTGCCAATCAATTGTAATAAAAAATGTTCGATAAATTAATCCGATGTCATTTTAATACTATATAACCCCACTGATAAACAGATATAATTTCTGAATGATTATTATAAACAATAAATGTTATACAATTCGAACCTTGCACAAAAAATTGGCGGGACTCTCACGACAATCGCGGTCATTAACCCCTCATAAGTCATGAACTCTAAATGAACCTATCAGCTGTTAAAAGTTTGCAAATAAATGTATAATATGCAGATTTTTTTTACGACTCAATGGATATTGTTTAATCAAGGTTCGATTCCTGCCGAAATATTATTATAATCGACTGCCGAATCTTCCCTGAGAGATACGACCTCCAACTATTCAAAGTTGTTTTCCTCCCTCAAAGGCAGAAATGGGTGCCCATAGGCTGCGATGATTGCCCTTAATGGGCGTCCTGTGGGCTCGTTTGCCAAACTAGAGCAAATATAGTGATATCATAAAATTCCCTCGACGTATACAACAAGTTGAAGTAGGACCGTGCGTAAATGTAACTGTGTTATAAATTAGACCGATTGCTGATGTTATCTTTAGTAATTGCAACTTGAGGTCAGCCACCGACATGGTGGGGTAGGTGTTAGAATAAATTCCTAGTACTAAAGAAACGCTTCAAGTAAAAGCGATGATTGCGTGTTTTTTTTAATTAAAATCAGTGACTAAACTTCTGTTAAACTTTATTATTTTTTAAGTTAATATAACAAACAATTAAATTATAATTGATTATCGAAAAACCAGAACAAATTTTAGGTTATTCGGGTGATTTGGAACGTACAGATATAACTTCTCATATAATTCCTTACCCAAAAATCTTCAGAGGCTGAGAAAACCCCTCCATGCCACCCCACCAAGATTTTTTTAATAATAATTTACGGATAAAAAAATTGTAATATTGCACAACTAATACAAGGGGCACAATTAATCCTTAAGATTATGTAGAAAACAAAAACAAATAGAGTAGAAAACATTCGCATAAGCAAGATAAAGTGACATAAGCGTAGTATCTTGTATTTGTGTGAGTACCCAACCTTAAAGTATCATACAAAACATTAGTAAAAATCAATAAACTGTGTAAACTTACATCCTTTTTTTTTAATTTACATAATTCAACTTCAAAAACCATTCATTCATAAAGGTAACAAAATGTACACTTATGAACGTCAAAAAAATATATCGAATGATTCTAATTTTACATTTACTGCCAGTTCTCAAATCAAGGGCGTAGAACGGAAAAGAAGAACTGGCAATAAACTCTCCGCCACTCTTTTTAATCGCCAAGTATTTTATTACGTTTTACATGTTAGTGAAGCTGAATTTAGAAGATGTAATCGATGAAAATCGGCTAATGATTTTGGGCTCTTAACATTAAGATTTGTCAGCAGTGTTGCGTACCTTATAAGAAACTCCTTCATTTTGCGTACAACTTTCACTAAATAAACCAATGGATTCATTTTGCACATTTAAAGCATGTTTACTATAAACAATTGCGTTCGACATCTGTCTCTATACGATTTCAACTGATATCATTCAGTCCGTATCTTATCATACCGAAAATACCCGTATTTTGGTTATCAATTTCAATTTCCTATTTCGCGAAGGATATTTAAATTCTCGTGTAATGAGATAATATGCTGTCAATAATTCCCGCGTAGTACGATACAATTATGTTTCCGTATATCTGTCACCGTAAAATTGTAAACACCGTTAGATTGTAATCTATCTCGCGAGATTATAAACTGTCGAAAGATTGTGAACCTCAACGAACTGCTTACAATTTAACGTATTATTATTCGGTAGTTATATGAAATTGTTGGAAAGTAAAATTAATCTGTAATTGACCAAAGAAGTTTGAATGATAACTAAGTTAGTGTAGTACAATCTACCAAATAATAATATGTTAAATTGTAAGCAGTAAGCTGAGGTTCACAATCTTTCGACAGTTTATAATCTCGCGAGATAGATTACAATCTAACGGTGTTTACAATTTTATGTTAACATATCCGCTTAGAATTTTTGCAATATTCATAGGAACTCAGCCAATTTCACTGCGTGTATATGTGTATTTACACATTACATCAGAAAATAAGTACGATGTGTAAAATTAGTATACTAGACTTGCTTTAGATCTTAAGTAAACATTTATAACTGAATTTTTTAACGGTTAAACCATATTGGAAACTTTGTCCTTTATAACTCCAAAAAAGTTTTACAAGTCATAAAAAAGTGATTTTCGAGTAGGATTATTTGTAGGAATTCCTTATTACTTGATATTTCGAGGTTATAAACTATACAATACCTCAAGTACATTGGAAATCGTCGACATAGTGCGTACCTATCACCGAAGTAGCACCAAAGATAGACGGCGCCACTTGGACAGGTGTGGCATATCAGTTCATGTCAATAACCTATGACATTTCGATTTTTATAATATTTTGCAAATATCCCAAAATATTTAACAATGTTATAATTTACGTGTCATTTACCCTTAAATAAGAGCTTTACTTTACAGGTAAGCAGTAGAAACAGATTTTTGAATACTTAATAATTGTTCCCGACACACACATTTAATAAATTTCTTCATGCCTCGTCCTTGCACGACTGAAATATGTGTTTACACAAATTGAACATATTCTACCGTACTAGACTCACGGGAGTGAAATTTATTATAATAATAACTGATTTATTTCAGATTATATCCATATTTAGTTTTAGTTTTCGTAACAATTCTTATTTGCTATGTTAGAATTGTTTGTAAACAATACAAAAAAAACTCATATAATGAGGCAAGGATAGCATACCAACGGTTTAAGATATGTCTTCTTTGTGATCAACACATTCAGGATACCATTGGTTGTATGCCTAACATGATGCATCAAGGAACCTATGGTTGTTAAAACCATCAGTTTGGATCTCGGCAAACATACCTGCACTGCAGAACCTCGGCAAGAGCAATTAAAACCTGATCGTGTTATTGACTGACAAGACGCTTTGAATAGAATATTTACGACTTCTGGTGAGCTACGTGCAAACCTCCAGGCCAGCACATACGGCTTACGCTCTTCCTCGCTCCAGATCAGAATCCATCGAATCGAAATCAATTGATTTGAAACTCAAAAACTAACTGTAATCTATACTACTTATTTCCATTTATTTCGTATTTAACAATTATATATTTCTGTAAATGTATTATATCAAATTTAGGTACATTTATTTATTTTGCTTTGCAGTGATGTGTCTCAACATAGAAATAATACTTCCGACAGTAAAGAAATTTTTGCTTCTTTATCCCTTAAAAACTGGCTGCATTCTTGCCTACTTTTTGACAATGGTTAGTATTTTATATCTCTGTGAGAAAAAATATTTGTACAATTTTAACTAATACATACATCCAACGTGGACGCCTAAACAAAAATATTTTTTTACGAGTGTCACCGTCTATAATAGTGACGTTCTCATGACAAAAATATTATGGATATGCAATTTGGGTGCGTTGCATCACAGCGTTTGTAAAGGATTATAGTGCGTCTAAAAATATATGAATGAATAATGAACACCATACTTTTGAATTTGAGAGAAATGTTTTTTTTTTTTATATAGAACAGGGGGCAAACGGGCAGGAGGCTCACCTGATGTTAAGTGATACCCACCGCCCATGGATGCTCTCAATGCCAGAGGGCTCGCGAGTGCGTTGCCGGCCTTTCAGGAAGTAGTACGCTCTTTTCTTGAAGGACCCTAAGTCGAATTGGTTCGGAAATACTTCAGTGGGCAGCTGGTTCCACAAAGTGGTGGTGCGCGGCAAAAACTGCCTTGAAAAACGCTCAGTAGTGGAACGGCGGACGTCGAGGTGATACGATAAATAGGTGATAGGTGGTTGGTCTGGATAAAGCGTGCGACCCTCTGGTTGTTGCGTTCTAAACACGGTTGTGCACCAATGGAATTCTCTTTCTATATGCGCAATAAGCCAGCATGTCTTAAACCCAAAAATCGATGGCATGCGTCAGGCACGATCTGAGGCCAAGACACATATAGAGTTGTAGCTCCACTGTACAATTATTGGAACGAAGTTCCTTATCGCGCGTTGTGAAAGGGGGCTAGACGGAAAAAATTCTTACGAAAAGTTGTCACGACACTTTTTTGCTATTTGCTATTGTAATACACCGGTTCTCATCCGATCACCGAAGTTAAGCAAAGTCGGGCGAGGTCAGTACTTGGATGGATGACCGCCTGGGAACACCTCGTGATGTTGGCTTTTTTTTTCGTCGTAAGATTGGTGTCGAGTAAATCTATCATACTATTATGATACCAATTAACATATAAATTAATCGAAAGGAATTTCGTTCTATCCGGGTGTCCCTTGACACCTCTAAAGTTTTTATTACTTTTGAATTGAATTTCAGGCTCGCTCTGTTTTCTGCGTGCTTTTCTTCATGACTGCATTACTAGAACTGGTTGTGGGGAAACCATTCCCAATCAGGCCAATATTCGTTGACATAGAAATTACTGCATATTACACAATGTACTTTTCTTTCGTAATTTTGTTGCTAACGGAATTCGTACTGATGGTGTTTACTATACATTTGGGCGTAGGATCATTTACCGTAAGTTTTTATGATATGTATTGAGTATAAGAATAGGTATAAAAACTGATTCTCTGGTTAAAAAAAATCAATAAAAATGCAACATTATCCCTGAGTAAAAAAATTTCCAACGAAACTTATAGCTTCTAAGTTGGTAAAAGCATTTCTTTATCTACTTAGGCAATCATTAGAAATTCAGAATGAATAAGAATAGAAGGAATCTTAAGAATAACTTAAATATTTACTGTTTGCTAATCGCTTTAAGGTTTGATATTTGAATAGCTTTTATCACTTTCCCTAATCTATATATATATATATATATATATATAAAAGAAAGTCGTGTTAAAAGTGAAAAGTCAAAAATCATTTATTCATGTGTAACCGTTATGAACGTCAAAAAAGAAATATTTTATTAAACAACATTAAATACTTCTAATTTTACGTTTACTGTCAGTTCTCAAATCATGGGCGTAGAACGGAAAAGAAGAACTGGCAAAAAACTCTCCGCCACTCTTTTTAATCGCCAAGTTTTTTGTTTTACACAACGTTTGTAAGGAGCTGCAACCATTACACCATGTTCCACATGACATCTTAAGTATTAAATAATAATAAAATAAATTAAAAACACATAGTTGTTAGTTACACTATTTATAACTCAAGAACGGCTGAATTAATTTGGCTGAAAACTAATTACTTAGAACCAGGAGTCGGATATAGGATCTTATCATTTTTACCTGTTTTGTGGTATAACAAGTCGCAACAAACAGAAAAAATCTAATGTTTTTTAAAATTCGAAATTTTGTATTTAAGTTGTATGCACAACGTCTGTCGGGTCTGCTAGTATTCTATAAAAGTAGACTGAAGTAATCGTTTCTTTTAATCTAACTTTTTTTAGTAATTGTAACATTCTACCCGGCCGCCTTTAAATGCTTTAAAATTTCAGGGTGACTTGTGTTGTTTAAAGCAATATTTAATATGCCGTATTATAACTTGGGGATTCGAAGTTGTGTTCTTACCTATTGTATGCTTCTCGAACAGACCTCTGATTGGCTGGTATTTAGGAATGATGTTTTTGGTTGGTGAGTTAATTTTTACACTTAATTATTTGGTAAATACAGTCAAACCTGAGTAAGTGACAACTGGGTAAGTGAGAAAAGTATATTAATTAGAGTATTTACCGGGTCCCGTCATCTAGCCCCCCTAAAACCTCTATAAGAGAGAAATGTGAAACCTGAAGTGACAGGCATTTTTCACGCGTGAACAGATAAGTGATATTGATATTTGCGTATACCTCTATAAGCGACAGCTAAACGGATTTAACTTTTGCTATTCTTAAATGTATGTATGTATGTATGACTCATTCTTAAAGTTAAGAGGGATTAATTCAAACCAAATATGCGTCTGTTATTGTTTTCTAAAGTTTCATAGACCTCTATAAGTCAGACAGACTAGTACTCTATAAGAGAAAATAAGAGCGCGGTCCCTTGAGTTCTCACTTATCCAGGTTTGACTGTAATAAATCATGGAGTCCACACAATGTTCGTCATCATTTAATATTTATACAAATAGGTGAATCTTGACTGTACAAGTACAATTTTAGTAATAAAAAAAATAAATAAAAAAAAACATTATATATTATATAAAACATTAAATGTATAGTTTATATGATAATAATTCTACTGAAACTGCTTAAGAAAGTGTCAAATCGTCTACGTTAAACGCTGATTTTTTTTTCAGTCTTAGAGTTCTACTTCTTTATCATAGTCTATAGCTATTATTATACTTTAGCTGAAGAAAAGGAATTCGAAGAGGGCTCCGATAAAATACGTGATTGAGGGTAATTATTTTTTAAATAAAGTTGACTTTGTACACAATCCCCATTTGATGACAGAATAACTTAAATTAATTTGATTTTTAACAATGGAGTAAGTTTACTGTTCTATATTTTTCTCGTGGGCGATTTGCGCTGGAAGCCAAGAGGGTGGGCGGTTAGTTGCCCAGATAAAGGGGTCGAAGTGGGGTGGTTCAAATGTCGAAAGCCGCTTATTATTTATTTTGGTGCTGTAATATATGTAATCTCAAAGTTGTAATCAATTTAAAATAAATAAGTATTTTTAAATAGGTAATTTAACTAGTATAAACAAAAAAATTTTAGTCTATTTTAGAAGTAGGGTTTCACGTCGGAAAGCAAACAATGATATTACGATAAAAAGTTTTAATATTTACAAACAGGGAGCGTGGTACAATTGTCAATTACACAAGACAAGACAAGGGATGTGAAAAAAAAACGATTATTAAAATATCTATTTAAATCAATTTTGATTTTTATATTTAAAATAATCGATTATTTTTATAATTGAAAATCAATCATAGTCGTTTTAAGGGTAAAAAACGGTTTATCTCGATTTCCGGCAAAACTAAAAGTCCTATGTAAAAAAGTCAAATAGCAAAGTTGTAGGTAATAAAAAGACCTAAAACTTTTGTATATATACACATTTTTCAAATTTACGTGAAAAGTTCAAAAAAAACAAGTTTTTGGTTTTTAATTTTTATCTTTTACAAAATTTATTTTTTTCCCACGAAATTTGGTGTAAAGTTACCTTTTCATGTCTTTAATACGCTGTAATTTATTTGATTGAAATAATAATTTTTTCACCTTATTTTGAATTAATATCGAAAAAGCACCCTAATTTTCAATCGAAAATTCAACCGTCAAAATATCAGCTTTTTTCGTTGGTGTGCTTTCAGTTCGTTGAAATCTCTACTTTCCTATGGTAAAAAAATATATATATATATATATTACCATAGTAATCTTCTCAGAAAATGCAAAAAATCTTCTTTAAAATTTAAATTATAATTAGATGCCTATTTATTACTATTTTAAGATAACTTATATATACCTGAGTGACCTAAAAAAAATGTTAGCCTTTAGATGGGCTAAAAGCCTAAAATTTTTGTATTTTATAGATTCATATCAATTTTCAGGTGTTTATTTTGAAATGAATTCAAAAATTTCTATGAAAAAATCGACTAATAATTTTTATGCAGAATGTCACATCCCTAGTCCTTAGACAAGACTGAAGACTATAAGTAATAAGAATAATTCTTATTTCTTATAGTCTTGACTCTTGATATTTCAAGCTTGTTCATTGCTGCCACTTGCCTAGGAAGTAGGAACTAGGAAGTTTTTGAGAACTTCCTAGGCAAGTGGCGGCAGGCGTTTACTGTTTAGAACTCGTGAGTCGTGACTTCAATAATCAATACCTTGAATGTTACTTCAGATCCAAAGTATTATTGAGCTTACCAGATACTCAGAATGTTCAATCGGAGGTTATGTTTTCTAGAGGACACTTCGATACCGCGTTTTATAGACCAAGTGGTGCCATCTATGGATCAGAATTGGTACTACAGAAGTGTAAAAAATTTATTTTTTATTTATGTTAATTGTTATTGTCATGTGTTTTTGAACAGATCGTACGTACTACTTTATTAAAGTGGTACACTAAATAACTCTTCGTTTTAAAAGCCCGAATAAAAATGCCTGTCCTGAATTAATAATTCCATTGCAGGTCATAACAGTCAATAAAAAAATATCCTACGAAAAATATGTTCGAGGCTTATCATATCCTGATAACGATACCTTGATAATGCACACAAATAGGTTATGTGAACTATGCTTAGTCATAGACGTTCGTTAAAAGTGTAAAATGGGGTTTATGCTGCCGACTTTTAAGAAATGTTTGTGTTGTGTGTCGCTAAGGACAGGGTCATTTTTGATTGGTTATGTTTCAGCTGTAAGTACAATACTTTTGTATAATATTTAGAGTTTATGGGGATCCCTTACTTAAACCGATCAGGAAAAATTTAAATAAGTTCTCAATAGATTTGAACCTAAAAAAGGTCTTGGAATCGTACATTCCGAGTTACTTAAGCAATTTAATTTTAGAAATTTTATTTAATTAAAGATTTTAATTTCATCAACATCCCCTTGAAGCAGTGGCGTAACAATAGGGTGGCAGGGCTGGCAAAATGCCACGGGCCCCCGACCCAAGAGGGCCCCTGCCCTTACCGCACCCAGTAAAATGGGTGTCTATGGGCTGCGATGACTGCCCTTTTTGGGCGTCCCACATACTCGTTTGCCCCCCTATTATATAAAAAAAGACGTAAATAAATTGACCATAGACCATTACTTAAATGTCTTTCCTTATATCGTTAAATAACGTAACTAATCGGTATTTTTTATAATTTATTTGAACCGTTTAGATAACAACCGTGTCTGTCAGGTGGTCCTTCAAGAAAAGAGGGTACTTTACAGCCCATGAGCGTATAACTTAACATCAAATAACTCTCTGTGCCCCGTTCGACATAAAATTAATTGCAGAACCCATGTTTAAAGTCCTACACGCTACGATGCAATGTAGTTTAGTCAGTAATGATATTTCATGAATTTTCAATAAAAAATATGACCTATATGTTTTTACAGGTATTCTCCACATTGGCTTTAACACTAATTTCTCTATCACTATACAATGTTATATATTACGTTGATCATACGATAAATGATACAATTACTGAGACGAAGGTAGAAAAGCCAGAAGATGTCCATGAAGTGGCTACCAGTTTATATATTGCACATGCTTATCTTTTAATTGTGTTTTTATACAATTTATTAATAAGTCTCATGCTCATCGTTGGCTTGCATAAGGTACGTTTAATACCTATAAAATATGCTCTTAATCCTTAAAAGGCCGGCAGCGCACTCACGAGCCCTCTGGCATTGAGTGTCCATGGGCGGCGCGTATCACTTAGCCTCGATCAGCCTCCTGCCCGTTTGCCCCGTTCTATAAAAAATCCCATGGGCCGGCAACGGACCCACCAATACAATGGGTATTCATGGGCAGCTATAACGGCTGTTCTGTAGGCTCGTTTGCCTTGTATGTTATAAATAAATAGCCAGTTAAAAGAAGCTCATATTCTAAGCGAATTCAAATTCAAAAATCATTTAATCATATTGGTAACACTTTGTACACTTATGACTTGTCTGTAAAGAAATACATATAAATGCTTCTAATTTTACATTTACTGCCAGTTCTCAAATCAAGGGCGTAGAACGGAAGAGAAGAACTGGCAATAAACTCTCCGCCACTCTTTTTAATCGCCATGTTTTTTTTTTACACAACGTTTGTAAGGAGCTGCAAGCATTAAACCATGTTCCACATGACATCTTAAGTAATTAATAATAATAATTAATGATGCGATTAATGATAATATATCAACCAGCATTATGTTATATTGTTAATAATCTTATATGTATGTGGCTACCAATGACCAAGTCCTTAATAAAAATTTACGATCGAGCTACAATATACAATAACACATACTTAAATATTATGTACTTACATTTCAGGCAAATACAAAATATATGAGAGACTACTTCAAAGCTGGGCTGTTTCTTCTTCTATTGGCGCTCGCTACAGTTGTCTTGTCCACTGTGTTTTTGCACTTTATTGTCACAATTGCATTATTAAAATGGAGTGGTAAGTATGAATCTAATAGATGCAAAAACCGTTTCATGCTTTTTTGTCTATCGAGTAAATGACATGATTTCGTGGGACAATTAAATTAGCAAATGGCCGAAGCCATTTTTCAATGTTGCAATTTTTTTAAACGGCTACATTTATTTAATTGATTATTTAGACCAACGACCAACCTTAGTCTTAGCTTAGCCCCACCTTAGCTTTCCTAAAATTCTAATTTAATATACACTATACAGTAAGTATATTTTCAAAACATATAGTGAAAACTGAAATTCTAATTCCAAATATTTTGAATAAACATTATTATATATTCATTTAGTGAGATGCTTCCTGCACAGATATTTTGTATTATGTTCCAATTTGGTTAGCTTCAGTCTGAACTCTTCACGTTGTGTTATATCCGACTGATTTCGATTGCCCCCTTTTACCATCAAATTGCTCCCCTATGGGGCGTAGGCCCCACATTGGGAAACACTGATTTAGACTGATCAGTCATCGCAAGTCATCGCAGTGTCAAATCTTGCTCCATTTTGCAAAGATCTTAACTTAGTGGTCATTTGTGATCTTATAATATGTCGCTAGTGGTCTTTCGCGCGCTTTACGCAGATGACAGATTTTCGACTCTGTTAACTGTTTTTTTTTTTTTTTTTTATAATATTATGGCAATAGTCTGTTAACTGATTCACTTGTGTCAGAAATTGATCTGCCACAGAGTGCCTTAGTATGTGATTATGTTGTCTGATGAATAAATCCTACTCCTAATCCTACTATAGATAGTCTATTAACCAATTTTTAGTATTTTAATCTATTAAAATAAGATTTAAAAATGGGTTTAAACACAAACTTTTGAATCAAATAACTCAATCAAAAAATTTATAAAAATATATTAAGTATCTTTACGTCGTTTATATAAATTAAAACGATTAAAGTCAAATACTCAAAAATTTAATAATATTATTTAAATTTATATGTTTGGTTTACAGTTATAGTTCTCTACTGCCTCATAATGGTACGGAGTCATTATCTAGACCTTGAAGAAGCAAATAAAGCACCAGTAATCGAAATGGAAAGTCTCTACAATCCACCGAGAGCGTCTCATTTGTATGCGTGAAGAACTTTAGCTCATAATAACGAATTAAAAACATTAGTTCGATTTACTATAATAGTCTTTTGTCTAATAGGAAGTAAATTATATAATTGCCTTGTCGGTATCATGAAACCACTAAGTCGAATTTTATTAGTAGTAGTATTTGTTTTAACTAAGAGATAAATTCAGTTCCAAGTAGGAACGAACGTATTAATTAATTGAAGTACACAATACAAATTCTTGAAAACGACTTATTACCAAGTAAATTTTTACTAAATTATTTCATTCATTTTACATTTTTGTATTGAATAGCCATGACTAGTCGATTTATTATTTTAATGTTTACATACTTAATTAGAAACGTCTTGTGTGTTTATTATGTAATTTTGTTCGATAATATTATAGTGAACAGTTTTTTTTATTTAAGTAGGAATTTAAAGTTACGTAATAATTATATTCTTTTTAAAATTTGTTTCTTTTTATTATAATATAATGTAGTTAGTTACACTGACTACTAAAATAGTGAGATTGTTTAACTATGTAAAGTTTTAAAAAGATCAGTGTTGGGTTGGTGATTTCACCGTGCGACCCTCATCTCTGAGGTCGTAGGTTCGATCCCCGGCTCTTTACCAAATGGATTTTGTCTATAAATCTATTAAATGTGCACCATTTAACACTCGTACTTACGACGAAGTTAAACATCATAAATAAACTGGCATGCCTTGGACCCATAAAAATTGAGGACAGCGTTTTGTGCCTAATGCACAGAGGGATTAAACTTAATTGCCTATTAGAAAAAAGAAATGACAACGAAACAGATACAATCTAACACCCAAACTTTAAAGGTTGTTTATAACTTAAATTTCGTAAACCATTAGTGGGGTTCATGAAAACTCGGACAACTCCTGTTAATTTTTTGATCTTACAAAATAAAAATATCAGTTCAACTTGAATACCAATAACAACACGTCTAGTCAACGTTAATGTCTTTTAATAACTTTATCTCTGTAATGAGACTTTTGAGTTCTGTATTGTTCTGTGGCTTGCGACTGCGATTGCCTAACAATCGTCAATGACAACCGTCAGTTGTCAATTGTCATCAAAAAGTGAGAAGTGATTAGTGAATGTCAATTTCCAAAGTCCCAAAGCAGCGGATGCTCAAACGCCTTTTTTATGTTTTAGAATTCAATGAAGACCTATATACTTCTGGAAACGCTGTTTATTTTGAAACAATAAAAATCGTTGTTTATTGTATCTTTAAGAATAAAAATGTGTTTTGAGTAAATTGATTAAATATCAAGCAGCAATGTCTAAACCAAGCACTAATATAAACGCTGAAAAACAGGTTCGTTATTGTAAATTATTTGTGATCTTACGATTAAATTGGTTTTATTTGAAAATGCTTTTTATTTCCCTGTACCTTTACAGCTAATACAATGGATAAACGAGGCAGGGATGTCAGAAGGTGGTAAGAGAGCAGGTTTATTGCGAAGAATCGTGGAGGTGCTCACGCATCAGCTCTCTGCCATGATACCTATGTACATGGAAAATGTATTAAGTTTTGTAAATGATAAGTCTACAGACATACGAAAAATCGTAATAGGCTTTATTGAAGAGTTAAGGTTAGTTGCTTCCTTATCTTATTCAAAATGTGAAGGGACTTTTAGTATACAAAAAACTGCCACAATGTATGTGAGCTAGAAAGCTAAGTCTTGTGCAAGTTATAAAATATTGGCACTAAAGATAACATTAAAAACCGTGACTTAGCATAAACTATGAGTCCTGTAAGTCAAAATCTAATATGATTATGATATATGGGTGTTAAATGTAGCGCTAAGTCTTCTGTCTGATTGTTCTGTTATCTTTATTGTTCATGCCATTACAATCCTGTATGAACCAAAACAGTCAAGGATCACTAATATATTTCATAATGTTATTTATATAGAATGTCTTGTTGAACAGAAAATATATTAATAAATATCAATTGTAGTGAAGAGAAAACTCATGTTTATACAAGTACTTAAATAATAATTATTATAGTAATCAGTTATAACACTTGAAATGTTAAGTTAACTTTAATAATTTAAAGTTTTTTTAAATATATTCTTGAAGAAGATTTAATTAGAAAAATATATATCTAACCTGGATTTCAGCACAAACTTTCCTTATACCTTGCCAAAAGTAATTAGCCAATTGCAATTATTGGTTATTGACACTGTTGTGGCTGTACAGAAGAGAGCTATACAAGCTGCCGGTGTCATTTACAAAAATGTACTCACATGGATAAGTAAGGATGAAAGCGTAGCGGAAATGAAGCATGTTTGGGAACACATTACTAAGACTAAGGTAAACAAATTGACTTGATTTCCTTATATTATCTAAATATGTTATGGTTGATGTAATAAAAATAGAATTTACACAAGACAGCCTTGCGATTCTGTAACTCACTTTTCGAACTCACACAGCGGTTTTCACAGCGGCGGTCGCGCTCAACTCAGTCGTGAAGCAGTCATTTTATGATTTAGCATTCTGATAAGGTCCCTCCTTGTAGTTTATTGTTTATCAGAATGCCATATCGTAAAATGACTGCTTTACGACTGATTTGAGCGCCAACGCCGCTCTGAAAACCGCTGTGTGAGTTTGAAAAGTGAGTTACAGAATCGCAGGGCAGCTTTTGATTCTTAAAATTTTAGTGTACATAAAAAAATATTTGTCATCTTATAATAGATCTCATAAAAATTATATACCCAAATAATAATAATGATGAATTGATTTTTTTGTCTGTAATCATTAAAAAATCACTAATATGAATAACATTTCTTGCTATGAGATTCTTTTAGTCTCAGTAAAGAGGTTGATATTTATTTTATTTATAAATTGTTATATTCTACTAGCTGATCCGGCAAACGTCGTTTTGTCATGTTTATCATTTATAATAAAAAATAGGGGTTGATCGTAGAGGGGTGAAAATTAGGGGTTGTATATTGTATTTTTTAATGGTGTATCATAAAAATTAAAGAATAAATTTTTCATTTAAAATTTAAAAAAAATATTTAGGGGTGGACTGGACTACCCTTAACATTTAGGGGGATGAAAAGTAGATGTTGTTCGATTCTCAGACATACCCAATATGCACACAAAATTTCATGAGAATCGGTCGAGCCGTTTCGGAGGCGTTTAACCACAAACACCGCGACACGAGAATTTTATATACTTAATATTAGATATACAAAAGTATGTGAATGTTATTAACATCACAGTATGCATACTGCATAGGTATTAAACAATATACATTATATTTAAAAATTACTGAATCTTTTTTTAAATACAAAATAGATATGTGTCCCTTGGCGAATTTTTTGAAATCATACATATATAATTTTTTATTATATCGTACCTGTAGCAAATTAGTCTGAATTTATCTGTATGTAAGTATTAATTTTTTTTATATGAAACAACTAAGCGCACCCATGGAGCCTTATATCATCTGTGTCGGTGGCATTAACAATCACCAATAGCTCATCGTCCTAGCTTATTGCTTAACAAACTTACCTTTTTTATTTTGTTCCAGTTACAAATCCTGAATATGATAGATAGTGAAAATGAAGGTATAAGAACACATGCAATCAAATTTCTCGAGGAGGTAGTGTTATTGCAAACAGCTAACAACAGCTCAGATTTTAGTATTGATAATATTCCAAATTCATTAACATTTATCAACCATGCCGCTTTAGAAGAAGAAGCTGAGTAAGTTTTTTATTATTGTCTTTTATTGACATAACTTTTAGACATAGAAAAACACTTTTTTAACGGATTTGAAGTTATGTTTTATTATAAATTTACAATTATTTACATATATTTTATTACTGAGAATTATAACTCCTATCTTTTTTATTATGTTAGCACTATTAATGTAGTTGCATGACGACTGTCACTGAGGTCATGTGTGAACCAATGGATTTTTTTGTTTGCGTTACACTCCATTATGAGAAAAACACTGTAACGAAACCCTCATGCTATTGCCTCCGACCACCTACTTATCTTTTAAATAATCAAAAAAATTATAAAGAAATCTGGGCCCAAGAGTAAGACTGGTTTTTACACGCTTTTTATTAGCTTCACCTGTATGTATGTAACCGACTCCTTCGGACTCGATTTTGACCCACTTTTAAGGGACAGATTTAATTCAAACTTTGCGCACCTGTCAAATATCGATGACAATGCAATAATCCGAAAAAAAAAATAAAAAAAATTTAACTAAAAATAAATAATAGTTTAAAAAAAATAAAAAACACGCTTTTAAAGCACATAAAACTAAAAAGTGAAAAATAATTCCTAATTTAGGCTGAAAATGGTAATGAACAAAAAATACTGGTATTATTGTGAAAAAGCGTGGGGCGCTCTGTGCCATATTTTTCGTCTATCGAGCAACCCAGTTTTTTTAAACTATTATTTATTTTTATTTAGTCCATTGGTGATGCTAACATCTTTCTTTGTAAGGGACTGCTTAAATTTAAATTACAGATATAATGAGAAATATCTTCCTAATCTTATATGTAGGGGCCACCTTTTTATATTTTGGACATCATCTTCAACTTTGTAACCAATTTATCTTGATTTAAAATGGCAGGTGTTAAGTGTATAAAATACCATATAGTCTTCATGTCTTATGATCAATCCATCAAAATCTGTTTAGCTGTAATATCTAAAAATCTTGAAGCATAAATAATAATGACTATATGGAAAAGCCAGTAGCCCTACTTTCTTTTAGGTCTCAACTTAGATTTATCTGTTTCATGATCATTTGTTACTAAGTAAGCAAGTAGGTGATCAGCCTTTTGTGCCCGACACACGCCGTCGACTTTACCTAGAAAGCGTGTTAAATGCGCTCATCGACAAGAAAGTCCCTAGTTCCGTTGGTCCTCCTACGTTCTCGGGGATTACAGTCGCATGCTGAAGCCAACACTGCTCATAAAGAAAACAATAAAAATCTATAAATTTAAAATGATTATTTTCTTTACAGACATATATTTGAATTATTGATCAAATTTCACAATTCCCAGCATATATCAAGTGTTAACTTAATGGCCTGTATGGCTACTCTTATATCGTTGGCAAAGTTCAGACCTAAATATTTAGCAAGAGTTATCCACGCATTGGGAGATTTACACACAACATTGCCCCCTACGCTATCACAATCACAAGTCAATTCTGTGCGAAAACATCTTAAAATACAACTTATCAATTTAGTTAAGCATACATCATCAAATGACATGATTCCAGCACTAATGCAACTGCTCTCAGATATTGGAATGACTCAACAAGAGATAAATAAAGCCATTCCAAAAGAAAAGAGACATAAACGTGTATTGGCTTTAGCGACCGACTCTAAAAATGGTGATTCACCAGCAAAAAGGTCTCGTTTGGATTCACCACCAAATAGCCAAGAAAGTGATAGTAATAGTAACAGCCGAACGGGATTTGATGATGACAGCATTCAAACTCCGAAAACCAACCTCGTTAATGAAGACTCACTCTTCGATGGGCTTAATAATTTAGAGAATGTTTTGAACCTTGTCATGTCAACCCTCCTAAACAATTTACCAAACGAAATGCCCAGCAACTTTATCAACAACTATCAACCAATACCTAATGCTGGTACAAAGACACAGATTCGTAGCTTGGCCAAAATGGTACACTCAGTTGTCAAAGGTGAATCAGAAATGCCCCTACCCACCCCAACGATAGTTACAAAAATACCTTTGCTATCTGAAGATGATGAAAAAATTACTCTAAAGAACGCAGTTGCGAAATTACAAGAAACAACAAAAGATCTTCAAGTAGAAAACGCTGTCTCTAAACTAATGGAGGAAAAACGGCAGGAGTACTTGAAAGAAGAAGAAAGGAAGGCAAAAGAGAAAGAGAAACAAGTACCACAGTTGCCGGCCATTCCAAAGTTGAAGCAGAAAGTAAAATTATTAAAGCTGCAGGAGATAACACGACCGATACCAAAAGAGATCAAAGAACGACTGATGCTACAGGCGGTCCAACGTATTCTGAACGCAGAAAAAGAAGCAGCGATCGGCGGCGCTGCACAAATCCGAGCGAAGTTTATAACGATTTTCGCGTCAAGCTATACACCAGAGATTCGGGATTTAGTTCTAAACTACGTGTTGGAAGATCCAATCAACCGAATCGACTTGGCTTTAGCGTGGTTGTATGAGGAATACGCGTATATGCAGGGATTCAATCGTCACCCGGTGACATTACAGAAGGTAAACGAAAAGCCCGACCAGAATTATAACCATTTGCTTTGCGCGATGGTCACACAGATCTGTGAAAGGGGAGATCCGTTGATGGAGAATAGTAAAGAAGTGTTGTTAAGGAAGATTTATTGTGAGGCACCAGTGATAACTCCAGAAGCGCTGGATTATTTGAAGCATTTGGTGGTTGAAGAGAAATCGTTGTTAGCGCTTGAATTGCTCGAGGAGTTGTGTACGATGCGACCGCCCAGAGCGCATAAGTATATTCCAGCGTTAGTGTCTCAGGCGTGTAAGTTTATTTTACTTAAATAACCGTTATGGCCGATTTACATTATCTTAGTGTTTAGCAGAGTGCTTTAGGATAGTACTTTAGTTGAAACATGTAAACGCTACTTGTTTTAGTACGGTTCTACTTGACTTTCAAGTTGAATCAAAATAGAATCGCTTTTTATTTTTGTTTCAAGTGATACCCCTCCCGCGCCCGCGCACCCCCCGAGATCTTCCCTCGTTGTGTGTAAACACGTAATTTAGTAAAATCTTTAGGATAGTGCATAATTGCCGTGACACGCGTGCGTGTTTTTTGATTTTTAAAGATGGCTAAATGGTCGGAAGATCCAACTATCAGATTTGTGTCTGAATATGTTGTTCACGAATGTTTGTGGAACGTTAAAAACAATTAATACAAAAACAAACAGGCTAGGCATTCGGCATACACTACCCTAAAAGAAGCTATTTTATTTATTACTAGCTGACCTGGCTAACTTCGTTCCGCCCTACAACCTTATAATATCGTTGTTACTTTAATTTAACTTATTTTAGGATTTCATTAATGTTAAGTATTACATTAATACAACTTTATTGCAAATACAGAAATGTTTTATTGCTTGCCATTGCGAAAGAAGAATGGCAGTTTTACACATTAGGCATCTTCTCTCTAGCGTCAATATGGCGATACTGCATGTTAAGCACTTTCTGTAACCAACATCTTTTGATCAGGATCAAAGCATGGTTATGCATCTCCTCATTCACCTCAAGATCGGAATTTCTTGAACTGACACGAATTCGACGTAAAATGATGCGTAGTTTGATCAACAGATGGCACCATATGGTTTTTGCATTCGTAAAATTAATTAATTAATTTATTGTTATTCGATAACTTATCCGATATTTTATTGCTTATTCTGCTATTCGGGACGGAAACAAATCCAACAAATCAAAAACCATGGCAATCGGTCCAGCCGTTCTCGAGTTATAAGTGTTGTAACAAACACGACTTTCTTTTATATATATAGATTTGTATTTAGTTTATTTATTTCGAATAAAATCTCGTCTTCTATTTTTTCCATAACTATAATTAGTATTTTGCGTAGATTAGAGCGTATTTGCCGACGTCGTTGCGCGTTCATTGTGGCGCTGTAATGATACTCTACTGGAAGAAATGTAAACGTTCACTCGCAACGCACTAAAGCACTAAAGAACTTGAATTTCAACTCGTACTAAAATACTCTCCTAAACACTAAGATAATGTAAATCGGCCCTTATATACCGTTCGACACATTTCGTATAGTTTAGACATAGATATATCATTTATTACAAACAAAAACACACACACATAAACACACAAAATACCAAGAATCAAAGAAAAAAAAATTAAATAAAAAATATAATGAGAGATATATTAAAAAAAAACTTTTTTCCATTCGGTTTGTTTCAAGTTTGTAATGCGTGTGTGCTGTGGCTGTAAATTGCACCTCAGTCGCAATAAAAGAAAGAAAAGGAATTTAACTTTGCAGAAAAAAAATATTAGTAAAAGTTTACTACACGAATACTATTCGAATGTATTCGCTCCATTTTTTATAATATAAATAAATAGTTTATTTGGAAAGAAAGTGGTACATTCAGATTGATTAATTATTAAAAAAACTATACAATGAGCCATATAAAAATACACATGAAAATGTCATATTAATTATCATAATCTCATAATAATTAGAACAGCAATTTAAATAATATTAAAGTGAGTCCTAAAACTAGAAAAATACACCTGATTATTCCCATAAATATAAAAAAAAAATTTACGTATATTAATTTTTTTCAGTGAACGAAATTCCGGAAATCCGCGACATAGCAATAAAGTCAACGGTTAAAATATTCAAAAATGGATCAGAGGCGGTCAAAAAAGTGATAGAAAAGCATTCGTTGTTATATTTGGGTTTTATCGCCCTCGATAACCCACCCGCAGAGTTGATGAGTTCCAGGCATAATATCAGGGTGTGGTCTGATGACTTATACAAGATCTGCTTGAATTTGGTAATGGCTCTATTCATGGAAAACGACGGTAAGTGGTTAGGACATTGACAGATAATGATAAAAAAAGGGTGCGTGTACTTTTGTACGCGCGTAAGAAGTTATACTTCTTTGGCTTTCTTTATTTTTTAAAAATATTAAATAATTAATAATAAATATTTAACGTTAATAATTTAATAATATTTAGTATTTTATTCAATTATTAATTAATATTAATAATAATAATTATTATTATTATTTTATTCATTCGCGCACGCTCGGCGCCCGGCTGGTTTAAAAAGAATTCGTTAGTGGGCAACTTCATACTGATAATTTTGTGTCACGGTGCGCGCGCACATTAAAATTTCACTCTCATCAATTTTTCATAACGCGCGTAAAGAAGTATAACTTCAAAAAGATAGAAGTGAAAAGTGGTTATTGGAGTAGAACCTAGAACGGGAGTTTCTCGATACAGTAGAATTTCATAGTAATTTATTAAATTATTTTTATAAGAAATATAGAACATGAAACCGACAAATAGAGCGTACGTAAGAGCGTACCAATTCTTGAAAGGCCGGCAACGTACTTGCGAGCCTTCTGGCATTGTGAGTGTCCATGGGCGGCGGTATCACTTAACATCAGGTGCCTCCTGCCCGTTTGCCTCCTATTACATACAAAAATCCTGATCTCAGGGTTTGATTATAAAGATTTTTAATCTCTTCTCTTTTTATAATGTTGGTTAAATGCATAGGAATTCAAAGTTTATTTTTTCTATATTTGACACAGTTGTCAATGGTTTGGATTATAAAAAATGGAATATTAAAGTTATACCATAAAATGTTGAAAGTTCAAGTTCGTTAGATATGCCATATATATGTTTATCATCAAAAATTAATTTAAAAAAATGTATCAATCCATTTTTCTTCCAAATTTAGAAATGCGTGACGAATAACGATCTTATTTAAAAAAAAATCCACTAAAATGCCTTCAAATAAAAAAAAAAAGGGTGCGTGTACTTATGTACGCGCGTAAGAAGTTATACTTCTTTGGCATTATTAAAAATAGTTTTTGATTGCATGCAAATAATTAATTACAATTAAATAATCAAAGACTGGAAAAGGAGTCATTAAAGTCAATAAAGTTCAGTTTACATTTGAAAAATTAATTAAATAAATATTTATTATTATTCTCTTACATTAAACAAATAAAACACTATTTATCTTTAAAACATTTTTATTTCATTATACTATTTATTTTTAAGTGACTGTCTTCATCAGATTTTCGGTTTGTAATTTTAAATTAATCATTACTTGGTTGTGCATCTACGAGGCTTCTCCAAAACTAAAACTACTACTTGCTTTCTGCAACAAATAAGAGAATATTAATTTAAGCTCTGTCCATGCAAAACTTAAATTTTTTTATAATTCATATTATAAATTTTTTAACACATTTATATTAATATAATTATATAAATGTGTTAATAATATAATTTGGAGCACATGCTACAGACCTGGATAGCAACTTTCTTTTATTCTATTTAGAGATAGAGATAATTTAAATATAATACCGGTGTCTTCCTTGTAGGTTTCTTTGGAGTTGTTTGGGGATTCTTGTTGTTCAGTTCGACATGATTTTCTTTAACCTTTCTTTAATCCTACAAAATAATGAAATTGTTAAGTTATGTTGTCACTGTTGTGCACACCTTTGTTTGGCTTTTTTAGTATTCAAGTTATGTCAAAACTGATTTATTACCTTGTCATTGTTGGCTTTTGGGATATCAATTGTTTCCAAAATGATTTTATTTGTAATATCCTGAAATATATAAATAACATCTATTAATTTAAGTATCATGGTGAGTGGTTCGCACTCAGGTATTAAGGTGTATTATACCCACTGTCCATTATAAGTGGGAATGGGCTCACTTCTGGCTGGACAGAGTTTCGGTACTACAAGTGCAACATGGATGTTTTGAGGTATTACAATATCTCTAACTACCTGTAGGGGAATAAAGTACTGTTGTGAGCATATGCCTATGCTTGAAAGGTTGAACCTTGAACATCACCATACATCATATTTATAATTAACATTCCTACCTCGACACCATCACAATCAAATTCATTGAAATCTACTTCAAACCGTTGCGGTATCATCTCTGCCATATCCATTGTGTCTCGAGAAGGTGATGGTGGCTTTGTTCCACCTCCAGTTTTAGATGTTTCACGGCGATAAGATGACAACTCTTTTTTTGTATTCAATTTAGTGCACTTCCACTGATTCATCAATTGTTTTTTGTCTCTTGTCCTTATATTTGCTAGATTAAATCTGAAAAATTACATGTTTTGATTAAATAATGTGGTCATTTTTTTGAGATGCAGGTACTTATTAAAATGTTTACTTCTCTGTTATATCGCTCCAAGCCTTCATTTTCTCCTTATTAGTATTCGTGCTTAAATCTTTGTTCTCAATTATTGATATATAGAATATTTCTAAAACGTTGCTGTAACAAACGCAATAAACATAAGCAATGAATAGTGGTTCATGTTTCAGTTTTAATCAACAATAATACTCGATAATACCTACGGATAGTTAACCTCAATTGTATTGAAGCACTCAGGAAGGTTGGCACAATTTTTTCACAAATATTTTATCATATTAATTAGTTTTGATTTAGATATTAAATTTAAATCACTTCTGATTATAATTCAGACGCACAAATAAAATTCGCACTTGTATAATGAAAATAACTAGATACATAGATAATCTTTTATTTTAAACAATAATTCAAACTCCTATATTTGTTTAAAAGGTAAATGTCAATGTCAGATGTCAATTGTCATGGATATTCAAAATTCTTGTTAAGCTGCTAAGCTAAGAAATAGAATATGCGTGAAGTTAGCTTATATTCTATTTCTTTTGTAGATTGCGCACGCTATAATCACACTCCGAATTTTGTGTCATAGGTGCGCGCGCATCGTAAAATTTCACTCTCATCAAATTTTCATAACGCGCCTAAAGAAGTATAACTTCAAAAACATTGTGAAACTTGGCTTGCACATTATTTTCGAAACAACCGTTTTCTCAGCTACAATGCATAATAATGAGGAACTTATTTCAAACAAATTGAAAAGAAAAACATCACACATATATATATAAAATTAAAAATACTATTTTAATTAATTTTTGAACCTATAGACTGGTTTTCTGTCCTCTAAAACTAAAATATTCCATGGAAATTGTAAATTTTTCCCATACTGTTAATAAATGTAAAAGTTACAAATTCTTATGGTACAAATACAATTCTATATTTCATTTTATTCCAGACTTTATAATAGACGTGGCTCGTGTCTATGGTTGCGCGGGTTCCGAGGCCAAGCGTTGTGTTCTTAGGGCCATTGAGGGTCCGTTAAGGGCCGTTGCGGCATCGGCCCCTGGGACGGTCCCGCCGGCTTTTCAAATACTATTACAGGATTGTCCCCGTGGGGCTGAGACGCTTTTGACGAGGCTGGTCCATATACTCACAGATAAAGGTAAAATGTGTGATTACGTGAAATGGGCCATGGGGCAGATAGTAATGAGCTAATGATTTATCTTACTCTCTAAAACAAAATAGTTTTTGTTACGTCTGAAATAGAATTTAGTACTTCAACTAAAATTGTTTATTATTAATTTCATTCAAATACAATTTTTCTTAAGGTATTTGCTATAGAGAGGTGATATTTCCTTTAGAAAATTTACCTAACATTAAATATCTTGTGTTCATTGTCACGGTTTCATTCGCGTTTTGAAACAACAAAGTTCTATAGACATAGACACAAGATTTATTACTTACGAAACACAAAAAAAAGAATGACTTTTTTTGTTAAAGACCTTACACACTGAAATCGTACCTTATGTTTTAAGTGTGTAATGCGTATGTACTGTGGTTGTAATTGGCCCTGGCTCAGCATTATGCTGAGGAGCAGACTGTTCCACAGCGCTGGTCATTCTGCCAGAGACCACAGAAGCTAGTTTGCGACTCAGTCACAAAAAAGGAAAAATAATGTAATAATGATACTAAGTAGAAGAAATAATAATAGTAAAAATTAGCAGTGTAAGTAATGAAGTCTTGTGTAAAAGTATAGTAAATAAATAAATATAGTTTAAAAAAACTATAAAACACGCTTTTACAGCACATCAAACTAAAAAGTGAAAAATATTTTCTAATTTAGGCTAAAAATGGTAATGAACAAAAAATACTGGTATTATTGTGAAAAAGCGTGGGGCGCTCTGTGCCATATTTTTCGTCTATCGAGCAACCCGTAAAAATATTAAAAGCGTGTTTTATAGTTTTTTAAACTATATTTATTTTCCACTTTTTAGTCCTAGCAGCAATACGTGTTGTCTCAATTTAATCGTATTGCTTAGTGGACTTAAAAAAAAATGCATTGTTTTTTCGAGATAAACATATGAAATTATTATATTGTCGATGATTCTTTATAAGTGTACAAAGTTTGAATTAAATCTGTCCGTTTCAAGTGGGTCAAAATCGAGTCCGAAGGAGTCGGTAACATACATACATACATACAGGTGAAGCTAATATAAAGCGTGTAAAAATAAGAATATTTTTTAAGTAATAGATATATAAATAAGTTTATCGTTACACGACGCATAGATATAGATTTAAGGTAATAATTTACATTTTTTAATAAATTTCAGCGCCCCCAACCCCGGAGCTGGTCTCTCGTGTTCGCGAGCTCTATGCAACTCGAGTGTCTGATGTCCGTTTCCTGATTCCTATACTTAACGGATTGTCTAAACGAGAGGTACGTAGTTCATTAAATAAGAAATTCAAAGCATTTACAGTATTAAAAGAAAATGAAAAAGCCTTATGTGTAGTTCTCTTACCAAAACCTTGTGAGGAAATATTTAAGAAAGCTTGAAGACCTTGATTTTTTAGTTAAAAGTTACATTTTTTTAAAATATGAATTTGTCATTTGTTTGTTTTTTTTATATAATGTGCTTAATTGACTTATGTTTTCTGTTTCGTATATTTTGTTTAACAATCGGACAATTTTGGATTTGACAGAATCTGTTTTTTAGTTGAACTAAAATTAAACATTAGTTGAACTATATGTACACTAGATGGCGTTGATAGTAATATGTTACTAAAATATAAAAAAGCCAGAGCTATAAATAGTTTTTTAGTCGCATTATTAACTGCTGTTAGACTAGTAAAGTAATCTGGCAACTTTTTTAATAACATCGTATTAACTAGTAAATTACGCATGAGTGCCCATGGGCGGTGGTATCACTTAACAGGTGAGTCTCCTGTCCGTTTACCCTCTGTTCTATAAAGAAAAGGTATAAAACGTGTGTTGCACATAGATAAATAAAAAAGTATTTTTTTATTAATATCTGTTATTCATATTATGTGTTAAAGGTCTGTATTTAACTGTGTATTTAGAATATGTGTATTGTAAAGATGACTAATTGTAGGAATAACAATGAACTAAATTAGATTTTGAATTTTTTAGATCCTCGCAGCTCTACCGAAGCTTGTCAAATTGAACCCGAATGTCGTCAAGGAAGTGTTCAATAAACTACTAGGTTTACATAATCCTAATAATGAAGTTTTACCAGGTAATAAATATTAACCAGTTTAAATTATATATATATTGATAGTTATCTGCTGCAAAGTTTTTTTTATTTTTTATGCGTCTATTTTACTTTAGTATATTAGTTTTTTTTATTCTAGGTAAATGGTCTTCACATATAATTATCAAATCAATACAAAATATTTTAAAAACTATTTTAAAAGATGTAGTTTCTTGCCCATTCTTCTCCATATGGAACTACCTTTTGGAAGGAACTAGTTTTTTTTAAATATTTTGACTTTCCAAACTATGATAGCCCAGTTAGCATTTAACCTTGTTAATCCAAATATTATAATTAATATCCGAATAAAAGCAAAACACACGGCGCTTACTGTAGTATTAATTAGATTATAATGATACTGAAGCGCTTAAGGTCTATGCACAGACCACTGACACAAACTTCTACCATAGATTAAGGAACATAGATAAATTAACTTAATGATGTTATAATGCTATTTATGCAAAATATTAATAGCATTCTAGGTATATCTTATCTATGGGTGGTATATACAAATAAACTATGTGAAAAAGTTAGTATGTAGTACAATATTTCGTTAAATTTTCCATTTTTCTGACTTTCAAAATATTGGCGGACAAGAGTGGCGGAGAGTTTCTTGTCAGCTCTTTTTGCCCGCTCTACGCCCTTGACTTGCGAACTGGTAGTAAATGTAAATTTAGAATCAATTTAACATATTTTCTGTTGACGTTCATAAGTGTACTTGGTTACCTATATGAATAAAGTTATTTTGAGTTTGAGTATGATTGTACGTAACAATATGGAAAATAAAATTTCGTAATGCCTTATCATATTTAATATTTAAATGTAGAAAATTAACGATTTATTAACGAAAAGTGACAAAAAAATTTACTTGAGTTGAAAATGGCTTCGATCGCTGAGTTTTAGGAATTAAAAAAAATGTTAGTCCCTTTCATAGGCTATATAATGTTAATATGTATGGGTTTTATTTTAAAATAACGAATTATTATATTTCAAATAATTTTGCAGAATATACGGAAATTATCTGTAAGTAATTCTCTTATATATTGTGGGAATGGGACGGAACACCACTTTTGGTTAATAACAAGAACATTTGTTCAACGGAATAGTTTTCTATTAGTTTTGACTTCATAAACTTTGCCTAATCTATGGTGAAACTATTGTTTTGTTAATAATAAGCCAATTCGGAGTCACTTCACACTTGATTTATCAATATTTATTTTATTTACTTCACAGAATCGTATCTAAATCATGATATGTTACATTTGAAAACCACAGCATGTAACAATAGCAGTCCTGTTTAATCATATAAAAGTAGTTTCTCAACTTACTTTTTATGTTGGTTATCGCTAGGCTATCTAATTACTGACTGGGTACATTTATTATTCATTATTATTATTCTTATAAGTAGATTTATTATAAGTCCATTTACTATAAGTACATTTATTATAAGTCTATTTATTATAAGTACTTTTATTATAAGTCCATTTATTATAAGTACTTTTATTATAAGTCAATTTATTATAAAGCCATTTATTGTTAGTCCATTTATTATAAGTACTTTTATTATAAGTCAATTTATTATAAAGCCATTTATTGTAAGTCCATTTATTATGAGTACATCTATTATAAATCCATTTATTATACGTCAATTTTATTGACCGATCTTGCCCATAGCACATGAAGTGGATAGGATAAACATTGTCAGATATTTTCGCGATTATATCAAACAGCGCCAATAGTGGTGATATTTTGGAAATTTTCTTAGAATTAATTTACTATTATATTTTAAATGAGCTAATTATTTTTTTTGAATTTTATCTCACATTAAGGGGCTTATATTTAAAACAAAAGATGGCACGCATTTGATTGTGATTTCTCTCATCCAATCGGACACACGATCCATGATTCACGCTTGGCCAATCACAAACGCGTATCTTTACGTCATTTTGCATTTTCACTGGTTTTCTTTTTTGGTTTGGTATGTTTGGGTATTTCCGTTTAGTGTAAAAATTAATATACCTATTGGGATTTTCAGTTACTCCCGAGGAGCTGCTAGTTGCCCTGCACCTGATAGATCCGAATAAGGCAGATCTGAAGTTTATCATCAAGGCTACCGGACTCTGTTTCGGCGAAAAACAAATTTATACACAAGACGTAAGTTTTTTTCTATAATAAAGTTCAAAACAGATAATGCATCTTTACATGAATTACAATCTTTTACAATAATTATGGTTTTAAGTAATGAATTAATTTTTTTTTGTATTACCACCTTATTAACCATCATATTATGACTTTTTTAATTTTTTCCTTTGATGTTTTAGACATAATGGTGTAGAGGTGTAATTATTGTCTATATAGAAATTTCGTAATTCCATTTGTAATATTGTCGACGTATCATTATTTCGTAATGCCACTTGCACGTGGATCAATCAGTCGCCCTATAACCGCCATGTAAGTCAGAGGACAATAAAGCTAGTGAATTCTATTTCGGTTTTCATTTAGTCTACCTCAAACACTAAACTTTTACACCTCTACAATGGTTTAAAAAAGTTTATTTTCTTAAAAAAATATTTACTCACTACTTACTGTCACTTTAAGTAACACTTTGTTTTTGCATTCTATTAAACACTTTTCACCTCTTAACACTAATTTACACTTACCAAGTAACTATTCAGTTATAATTTTTCAACAAAATAGATCATTTTAAATATTTCTCCAGGTGGTATCAGCAGTTCTACAGCGGCTGGCTGAAGAGCAGGACACCCCAGTTCTGATGATGAGGAGCGTCCTCCAGGCCCTCACTTTGTACCCCAACCTTGGACCGCTGGCCTTGAATATACTCCAGCTGCTTATTGACAGAGAGGTGAGTAATAAAAGTGTCGATTTAGCCATTTTTAGGATTTCAATATCAATAGCGATGGAAAAAGGAAAAGAAGAAGACAGAGCAAGAGATGGCCAGACGATATAAAGAGAATAGGAGGCACAACTTGGACAATAAGAGCTTACATCAGAAAATAATGGAAGCAGCTGGAAGAAGTTTTCTTTAGTTTTTTTTTAATATTTTTTGTCTATTAATGTACTTGTTTTCTGTTCCGTATATATTGTTTATCTATGTAATCTGTTTTGGCTTTCTGTATTGTCTAAGTGTTTTGTTTAATATGTGTGTTACCTGTAAGATTACTTATAATTAAATAAATAAAGCCCCCACGTATGTTAACTACGATTTTTTGTAGTTTAGGAGTTATATATTTTTTATGTTTCGAATTCTCTCGAAATAATGTATAATATACAAAGTATAGAAAAGCAGTAGAAAATATACAAAAAAAGTTTGTAAAATTCCTTAGTTTTAAAAAATACCAATGCTTCGATAGTTATGCACATTCTTACAATTATTTTAATTTAGACTTATTAGAAAGTCGGCGAAATCAGCAAGACCTGCTTTTTAAACGGTTTTATTTAGCTCACCCCGTTTGTTTTATTCTTGGGTCAAATTTAGTAATTCAAATTTCACCCTTTTCCTGTCAACCGATTAATCTGAAATTTTGTATACACTTTGGATTTTGGTGACAATACAATAAACTAAATAAATAAAATAAAAATAACTAAATATTATATAATATATAAATATATATTATAGATATATATATATAACATTATATTAAAAAACTGTATCTATTTTATTAATTAAATATATATTATATTTATATTATAGAATTGATTTATTTATATAAACTAACGGGCAAGGAACCTTGCAATAATGAAGCACTAAATGAATTAAACAGAATGCGAAATAAAAACTAAAAACTAGAAAATAAAAATGGGTAAAAAAACTTTTTAAGTTAAACGGTTTTATGTTAAACATACATTGCAATGTTTAAGATAAATGTACTAAAAACCAAAAAATAATAAAATAGATACAGTCGTGGGAATTATAAACATATGCATAGACTAGACTAAAATAAAACCGTAGGGCACGTCAATTGTCTACAATCGTTGATTAAAATGTTTGTTTTGTAATGTTACACTATAATTAGGCAGTTGTTCAATCGACAACGATGGACGTGTGATAAGTAGGGCTAGAATGTGGAAACAAGCTAGCAAGCTCGATTATAAGCGAGTTTTAGGGTTTCATAGTGGTGAGCGAGTAGTACTTTTATCATATCTTTTGTCGATTAAAGACAAACTACGAGCAGTGAAACGATTCCTCGCCAGCCAGCAGTGTGAATGTCCAACGATAAACTAGTTGAAACATCTCTTTTATTTACATGGAGTGTATAACTATTGGAATTTCCATGAGCAAGAAAATAGTAAGTAATTTCCTGACCGTCTGCGGGCCAACTGCCTATTTTAACGACGAATTAAACGATTCTTCTATCGCACATTAAGTCGATCATTTGTAGACAATTGACGTGCCCCACGGTTTTATTTTAGTCTAGTCTATGCATATGTTTATAATTCCCACGACTGTATCTATTTTATTATTTTTTGGTTTTTAGTACATTTATCTTAAACATTGCAATGTATGTTTAACATAAAACCGTTTAACTTAAAAAGTTTTTTTACCCATTTTTATTTTACATGCTATTCTTAATGGATGGATCGATAGCCCCTATTTGCTGTCGTTAATTTCTATTAAAATTCCTTCTCCATATGCGACAAGACACACAAAATTGTTCCATGTGCCTCGTACGAACTCGAATTACCTGCATAATTCACCAATATTGATATTTTCCACCTCACCAAAGAACATGTGAGAAAATATTTGAAGAGGCGGGAAGACTCGAATTTTGTTCAGGTTGTATATAATATTGTTTATCTATGTAATCTGTTTTGGCTTTTTGTACTGTCTTAGTGTTTGTTTTGTAATATTATGTATGTTAGCTGTAAGATTACTTATAATTAAATAAATAAATACAACGTTTAGTTAGTAACAAATTTAATTGTCAGGTATGGACGAACAAAGTGGCGTGGGAGGGTTGGGTGAAGTGCTGCGAGCGACTGGGCACTGCCGTGACGCGGGTGTTGGCAGCTTTACCTGCGCGTGCGCTGCCTTCTTTACCACCGCATTTGGCGCGTCTACTCGAACCACAGGTATGTTGGATCTCCTTTGATTATACTTCTTACATGTTTTTTTATAGAACAAAGAGAAATCGGACAGGAGGCTCATCTGATGTTTAGTGATGTGCCCATGGATACTCAATGACAGAGGTGTCGCGAGTGCGTTGACGGCCTTTTAAATTTAATTAAATTTTGTAGCAACCTGTAGGTCTTCTACAGCTGTTAAATTTAAATCGGTGCGTTTGAAGTATGGCTTTTCATGAATTTTTAATTACTCCAAAATATACAATAATTTATGCAAATATATAATAAATCCAGCGAAATTTCACTTACTTATTTATAAAAAGTAAATTTAAATGCTCTGTTAAACTCAAAAAAACACATACATCTGTCTCTTTTTATCAAAGCGTAAACACAGTTTGACAGAAAGAGACCAAAGTACTTTTCAAATAATGGAAATGAAGTTTTTATTTGTAATTAGCAATTCAATACATAGAAATAAAAAATAATTTATATATAATCTGTTTGCAGGATGTAGCACCGAAGTTTCCACCTCAGCCAGTGCCGAATCCTTTAGAACCTTTGCCGCCAGGGATGGATTGATGGGCATAAAAATACAGACTTAGATAATGAACTAATTTTGAGACAAAAATATCACCCTTTAACTATTGCGTTCTCTTTCTAATATTACCTACTAGAAAGAGAGGGTTATATGAAATCATATTCGAAAATTTAATGTTCAATTTTGTGTTTTGGAATTAATAGTCGCTTTATTTAGTTCATTAACTATTGTAGGAATGTTAATATATGATTATGTTAATATCGCAAAATAAATTTATTTTTCACTGAAAAGTATTGTTTGTAATATATATTGAGGAACTTTAAACAATAATATCCAACATAAATCCATTAGTTTAATTTATAATGCCTTATTTTAGGAGATATTCCTTGCAGTATATTTTCAACGCAGTATGGTGTATCTGTAACAAAATTAATATTATATTTCATTGAAACATATTTGCGCGCCATCTATTTAAAGAACTGCATTACTTAATGAGATGGTATCAGTTTTTATAATGTACACTAGAGGGCGTTACAATTTTCGTCTCATGATGTAAAACGCGCTATAATGTTGAAGCTACTTTATTAAGACCCCTTCCCGATAATAAAGGCTCGTAGGAGGCCCCGATATGTCCTAAGGAATCTGGATGATTTAATAATAATACGTTATAACAGTCGACAACTTAAACGCCACCCGCGCGGCACAGAAGATTTTTTGGAGATTATTGACCCCCCCTCATGTAACGCGCCGTAACGTTTCCTGTACCCAAGTATAGTAAAACGTTTCGTGACCACCTAGTGATTTTTATACCTAAAAGTTATTATTATGTGGTGTAAAGTACTGGAAAGTCGAAAATAATATTACCAATAGCGGCTTAATTGAATCACCGCCACGCATCGTAACGTTTTACAAAAGGAACCAAATTTGTTACGTAATACTTGAACGCTCCCAAAGTGAAAATAAGTAATGTTAGATAAGGGTAAAAATCGCCTTCACCGGTGATAACGACAAGGCGTGGATCTTGGAGTTTAGGCTCGAAGTGAGTCATACTCGGTAAAAGGCAAACCTAGTCTTAGAAGTACAAGTCAAGGCAAATCAAAATCATTTATTCATATAGGTACCACAATGTACACTTATGAACGTCAAAAAATATATATGAAATGCTTCTAATTTTACATTTACTGCCAGTTCTCAAATCAAGAGCGTAGAACGGAAGAGAACTGTCAATAAACTCTCCGCCACTCTTTTACAAGTATTAGCACCTCCGGAATCGAACATTAATGCACCAGCTACCAGACTATATTTCTCCTTTTCATAAACTGTAATACTCTTTCGACTTTTCATCAAATACGCTGTGATGAAATGAGATATTTGTTAGCTATAGTTAAAACTACGCAAGCAGTCACAATCGATCATAATGCATTAAATATATAGACGGCTTTGTTACAGTTAAATTTTTAAAGACAAAAGGAATTTTAGAACCAGAAATCTAATATATAAAATTCTCGAGTCGCGGTGTTTGTGGTTAAACCCCTCCGAAACGGCTTGACCGATTCTCATAAAATTTTGTGTGCTTATGCTTATGGGTATAACTGAGAATCGGACATCTATTTTTCATCCCCCTAAATGTTAAGGGTAGTCCACCCCTAAGTTTTTTTTTAATTTTTAGATTATTTTTTTTATTTTTTTATGATACAGCATTATAAAATAAATACAACCCCTAATTTTTACCCCTCTACGATCAACCCCTATTATTTATTATAAATAATATACATGGCCAAACGACGTTTGGTCAGGTAACCTATAAATAACTCACCAACATGTATCCACTCGGGTTCCATAGTACCATATTCCTTCACTGCTTCGCTAACAATCTCTTGGAGGGCGTGAGTGATCACCACTGATAGTAATAAAGCCGGTTCGCCGGTTGCTGAAAATTTTGTTATATCATTTAAATATATATATATATTATATATAATATTGACGACTCATTGGTCTAGTGGTTAGTACCCCTGACTGCGAATCCATCCCCGGCTGAGACGAACATCGATGTGATGAGCATTTGGTGTTGTGCTTAGGTCTTGGGTGTTTAAATATGTATTTATATGTCTATTTATCTATAATATGTATGTATATCCGTTGCCTAGTACCTACCCATAACACAAGCTTCACCAGCTTAGCATGGGACTAGATCAATTGGTGTGAATCGTCTTTAAAAAAAAATATATATATTGTGGAGGAAGTATAGAGTACCTACAACCTAAGGAAGTATCCTGTATTACCACTGACTGACCTGAAGGATTTACGACATCGATTACGATTAGTGATTTGTAGAAGATGTAGGTGTGGTCGCTACAATATTAATAGGTTTTGTACATTACAGCAGTGTTGGCCTAGTGGCTTCAGCGTGCGACTCTTATCCCTGAGGTCGTAGGTTCGATCCCCGGCTGTGCTCCAATGGACTTTCTTTCTATGTGCGCAATTAACATTCGCTCAAACGGTGAAGAAAATATCGTGAGGAAACCGACATGTCTTAGATCCAAAAAGTCGATGGCGTGTGTCAGGCACTGAGGCCTATTAGATTTAAAAATGATCATGAAACAGATTCAGAAATTTGAGGCCAAGACCTAAAGAGGTTGTAGCGCCACTGATTTTTTTGTACATTACTTATAAAGTCGACACTGAGTAAGTACCAATCGCCTGGGTAAACGAGAAAACGCTGTTATTGAGAGTATTCACCGGGTCCCCATCGTTTTGCCCTTCTAAAACCTGTATAAGTGACAGTAATTTTTCACGCGTAAACCTCTATAAGTGAGCAGGGGCCCGGGGCCTCCACAAAAAAGAAACCCCACAATAGAGACTTCGGAAAAATAAATGTTTTAAAGAAGACTCTATTGTGGGAGCCCTTCTTTCGCTGTAGCCCCGAATAGAACATATATATTTCCACATATTGTGCTTCGACAGATTAGGCAAATTCTGTGTTTTTTCGAGAAAGGATTCTGAAGGAAAGGAGGACTTAATTATCAAACAATATGTATATATATATCTATATAATATCAATGATATCATTATGAGGACAAATTTGATATCATTTCGAAAATATTTAATTGTCTTCACAACCAACCTTTGGACCTCAAAACTCCATTATTATTAAACGAGTTCCGTTTAAAGTTGACCCTGAAGTCAACTGGTATATCTAGAGCTCCTGGAGGCTTATAGTTCCAGGTTCGGTCCGTTAAGAGACGACCGGATGGAGCATAGACTAGACGCTCTGATGTCCATAGACCAAGGCCCATGATGAAGGCACCTTCAATCTGTAGATGAAAAAATTTACCTTACGATTTCATCCCTTTACTGCTGCAGAATATAGCTACAGGAAATTAAATTAAATATAATATTACATCATCGGACGTCGAGGCAGAATACGAAATTCCATCGGTATCACCTCGACGTCCGTCGTTCCACAACGGAGCGTTTTTTAAGCCAGCTTTTGCCACGCACCATCACAATTTGGAACCAGCTGAGCTACGGGAGATTGCATTTCATCATCGGACGTCGAGGCAGAATACAAAATTCCATCGGTATCACCTCGACGTCCGTCGTTCCACAACGGAGCGTTTTTTAAACCAGTTTTTTCCGCGCACCACCACAATGTGGAATCAGCAGCCCACTGACGTATTTCCGAACCAATTCGACTTAAGGTCTTTCAAGTAAAGAGCGTACCAATTCTTAAATTCCGGCAGCACACTCGCGTGCGTTTTGGCATTGAATGTCCATGGGCGGCGGTATCACTTAACTTCAGGTGAACCTTCTGCCCATTTGCCATAAAAATAAATTTTATCAGCTAACATTAGTAACAGAAATGTCAATAAGATGTTCTTATCTTCGTACGTCCGTGTGAAATTCGTTTTGATAGCTTGGATCTTAGTAAATAGTAGTACTAAGATCCAAACTTAGGCTCATTACTAGGATAGCATCAAATCTCAAGTACACTACCTGACCAACGTCTAACGCAGGACTCAGACTCTGCCCCGTATCTTCTGTGAGGTCTACGCGTAGAATCTGATGAGTTCCCGTCAGTACATCCATGATAACTTCCGCCGAACATATGCCGTGGACTGAGTAGGCTTTGAGCGAGTCTAGACTTGACATCATTGCACTTACTTGGAGATTTATACCTGAAATTAAGAATGTATTAAAGGTGACGACTGGTTAGACGTTGCTTAGTGATTAAAAACCAACCCGAGGGATCATTTGATCCATAAAAACTAAATCAAGCTTATTGTACGTTTAAACTAAAGTACACTTTCGTCTCTTTTTGTCAAATAATGTTTACGTTGTGATGAAAAGAGAAAGTACCTACCTACTTTAGTTAAAATGGTGCAATTGCTATTTTTATGATAAGGGGTAAAAGGTTAAAATATAATTGTGTGGGCTTCGGGAAGGGAATTTTATAGATTGCTGTATATGATATCATCAAGATTATATTATTATACATACAAATATTCGTCATAACTTCATTAAATTGTTACATGGCAAGGACAGTAATTACGCAGTACTACAGTGCCTCAGCTTCGATATGCCTGATGGGTCAAACAAAAACTTACACTCAAAATAACATTAAAAGATCTTTTTTATTGTCCGTTAAGTGAACTGACAAAAGTTCTATTATTTTTTAGTGCTTATTATATTTATTAGTTAGTTAATTTTTAGTTTTTTTTATTATGAAGCTTTTTATTAATTATTTCCTTATGTTTATTTTTTCTTTCGTGTGTTTAATACATTGGACATTGGACAATGCATTCTTGATTATTGATTTAGGGTCGCCTGTTAGGTCAGGTGTGTTTTTTGTAAACAAAAAAAATCTCATACAAAAACATTAAAACGTAGTTAAAAAGATCAAAGTACAGTTGGATACCTTTATCAAACGCGGCCTTCACAACTTCCGGCCAAGTTGGTACATTCATCTCCTGCTTCACAGGTTCCAGCCTTTCCAGCAGTTCCTTACAGGCCTTCACCGTAGCGAAGGCTACACTCTCGCTGGTGACGCTACCACTGCTTGCAATTGCATTTGGAGATATAAAGCTATCAGCGCCTTTTACTTTGACGATATTAAGAGGTACCTGTAAATAATTATCAAGATAATTTGAAAATATAGCATAATAATGTTATACATTAGTGAATATGTTGATCGATTATAATTCTGTAATAACATAATTAAATAAATAAATCAGTGGCGCTATAACATTTTTAGGCTGGGCCTCAGATTTCTGAATCTATTTCATGATCAATCTAATAGGCAAGTAGGTCACTAGCCTCCTGTGCCCGACACTCGACTTTTTGGGTCTACGGCAAGCCGGTTTCCATACGATGTTTTCCTTCACCGTTAGAGCGAATGTTAAATGCGCACATAGAAAGAAAGTCCATTGGTGCACAGCCGGGGATCGAATCCTACCACCTAAGAGATGAGGGGCGCACGCTGAAGCCACAACACTGCTATATAATACCACATATTTTTTTAATTGAAGAAAGAGGCATGCTACTTTTCGTGATTTAAAACTAGTTTTAAATTTCCACCAGCTAAGGAAATTTACAGCCAGTTGTAGTTATAATATTAGCTTCATAATTTTGTACCACTCTCAAGAAAAAAAAAATATTACTAAATATACCAATAATTTTTTTTTTGTTTTTTTTTTGGACAATTCACACCAATTGACCTAGTCCCATTCTAAGCTGGTGAAGCTTGTGTTATGGGTACTAGGCAACGGATATACATACATATTATAGATAGATAGACATATAAATACATATTTAAACACCCAAGACCTAAGCACAACACCAAATGCTCATCACATCGATGTTTGTCTCAGCCGGGGATCGAACCCGGGACCCATGGATTCGCAGTCAGGGGTACTAACCACTAGACCAATGAGCCGTCTATATAATATACCTTTAATGCGTAGGCGCAGACTTGAGCCACCTTCGTATTGATACCTTGTCCCATTTCAATACCTCCATGGGATATTAGAATAGTGCCATCGACATGATATACTGAGATTGTGACTGGGTAATTCCCACCATATTCTACAGGAAACGACATAAGGGATGTCTTAAGAGACTTCTTAGTCCAAGCATTAGCAGTATTATACGCTGTAATTTCAGCTTTACGTTCCTCATATTTAGTTTCCAGTTTGAATGTCTCAATCATGTCGTTTACGTCTTTATTGTTTATATGCAGTAGTTTCACGTCGAAAGAATCTTTTTTTACTGTGAATGCAATACGCTCCATAATATGCTCCATGATGGCTGCGCCTTCCGTAGTTCCTGGAAGATATTTATGACGAGACTTCGAGATGTAAAAAAAGTACTGCGTTACGTACTTAAATTGTAATATAAGTCACTTTCGAGGTAGAGCATTTTAAAAACTATTTTTAAATGTAATATTGTCCAATTAAGCAGTAGTGGGTAGACTTAGTTATTAGTATATATGTATATGTTAAATATTGACTCCCTGATGCTATATTGACATTTACGACTCCAATTATGACCGATTATCCCACCAGACTATTGTGTGCCGTCTTAATTTCAAATATTTTGATCCTCTTTGTAATTGTGTTAAAAAATATTGACTAAACCCCTGAGGTGGAGATTTTTATCATTTGTAGCTAACGTCAAAATCACTACATCATTTAGTAATAGAAACTAAGAATATAACGGCACTTTCACAAAACAAGAAAACCATACGCAGAGCAGGTGAATTGGTGAGTTAGCGGAGACAAAGCTTACATTTGCTCCTTCATGACAATTGCCCCATTTCTTATATTAATCTATCATGAGGAGTAGAACAATAGAAAATAGAGGAGTGGGAGGAGAGATAGAGACAAGCTGAAACCGCAAATAATTAAAACCGGCACGTATAATTCGACGTACGTATGATGACAACTCACGGGTCTTCTGCACAGTTTTTAAACAGATTTAAAGTCTGGACTAGGCCAATATGCTATTCCGAAAACAACTCTGAACAAACATCGCTGCAGATGTTGCTGGACTATCCGACGTATGAGGTACGAACTAGAGCAGAAAACAAATGTGGCTCTGACAAAAGCTACATCGCCCATTGTTAATGACACACCCCGACCACAGAATGTACCTATGCCAACGAATAAAAAAAATCATTTAATCATATAGGTAACACGTTGTACACTTATGACTTGTCAGTAAAGAAATACATATTAATGCTTCTAATTTTACATTTAGTGCCATTTCTCAAATCAAGGGCGTAGAACGGAAGAGAAGAACTGGCTATAAACTCTCCGCCACTCTTTTTAATCGCCATTTTTTTTGTTTTTTTTGTTTTTACACAACGTTTGTAAGGAGCTGCAACCATTAAACCATATTCCACAAGACATCTTAAGTAATTAATAATAATACCTAACATAAATTAAAAACAAAGATTTGTCCTCTATCAGCAGGAAGCATGGTGAAATAGGAGCACGCACTTACATTCTCGTGGGAACAACACGCAAACACATAGTCGAAATAATTAACATCACCGCAAGTAGCACCCGTTCACGAGTATGACGCATGGCCAGCCATCGATAGTCCAGCAACTTCAATTAAGAATTAAAAATGAAACAGTACTGCAGCAGCGCCAGGTAGTTATGCACCCCGTAGAATATAGTCCCATTACAGTGGGACTTTCTTGAGGTTCTAAAATGACTGTTATTTATTAATCTACCCTCAGATAATCTTACCTGGTGCCCTACACCAGGTATTACTGGCCTTATCAGTAAGCACACTGTATCCTTTGACATCCCACCGCGAGGTATCGTATAAGTTGGACATGACATCTGTGATGGCACCAGCTGCAGTGTCATTGAAGTTACAACCATTGTCTGAATAATATGATAGGTTTGCGTATTGTATAACGCCTTCACTATTTGTTGCTACCTGAAAATAACCTGTTTTTCAATATTTATTGTTAGCGGACTAACGCCATCTTGTAGCAGAAACCTATATAAAGCGTGGCAACACCGGCGTTGA